>NC_087361.1:43125000-43750000 GCF_030014295.1 Loxodonta africana
ATTTATTTTCTCACAGTCTAACAGGTTACAAGTCCAAATTCAGGGCGTCAGCTCCAGGGGAAGGGTTTCTTTCCCTGTTGCTCTGGAGGAAGAGCCCTTGTCCTGAAACTTTCCCTGGTCAGGGCGCTTCTCAGGGAGAAGGACCCTGTGTCTAAAAGACGCGCTGTGCTCCTGGTGCTGCTTTCTTGGTGGTATGAGGTCTCCAACTCTCTGCTTGCTTTTCCTTTCATCTCTTGAGAGATAAAATGTGGTGAAGGCCACACCCATAAAGAGGAGACCTGGGTAAGTGTGGTGTTACTATCCCACCCTAATCCTCTCAACATAAAATTACAAACACAAAATGGAGGACAATCACACAATGCTGGAAAGCATGGCCTAACCAGGTTGATACACACATTTTTGGGGGGACATAATTCAATCTATGACACATATACTTTGTGACTTTCATATTGGAAAGTTATGTAAGTAAATTAGAACATACTTCAACATAGCTTATCATTTTAGACTTTAAGTTATGGTACATTTTGAACACAATTGAAGATAGAAAAATTGGCATCTATACTGAGTAAAACTTCAAAGCCAATCTGGAGTGTGATTAGATTTGTGTGAAACTCTGGATTTCCCAGTTCATCTGTCCAAAAAAAGAAAAATAATTTTTCCTGGAGCATCTCATTGAACTGGACAAAACAACACATGTGCTTTTGAAGTGGCATACCCAATAAATGAACCAATTATTAAAACAAAATGTTTTAAATAAAAAAAAAAGTTAAAATACCTCATTTTATTTAAAGAATAACTTTAAAAAGTGAGGTATTTGCCAAAAAAAAAAAAAGTTCTGTGGCAATAATAAATAATTTAATTTAAGAAATTAAGAGATTCCAGAACATCATGGAGCCGTTTAACCGTAGATAACATTAAATGGGGTCCATTAAAAAAAAAAAAAAAAAATTTATTATTATGTGGAACAAAAAATTAAAAATTTATTATAAAAATCATTAAAAAATTATTGCCAGGATGAGGTAGAAAAAGAAATGATATAGATACAGGTATAGACATTTGTGACTATCAAGGTCTGATACTGTATTAGTTTCCTTGGGCCCTGGTGGCACAGGGGTTAAGAGCTCGGCTGCTAACCAAAATGTTGGCAGTTTGAATGCACCAGCTGCTCCTTGGAAACTCTATGGGGCAGTTTTACTCTGTCTTATAAGATTGCTATGAGCCTGAATCAATTCAACAGCAACGGATTGGTTTGGTTGTCACAAATACCACGAAGTGGATGGTTTTAAACAACAGAAATTTGTTTTACAGTACTAGAGGTAGAGAGTTGAGATCAGGTTGTTGACCATACTGATTTCTTATGAGGCTTTGAGGGAAAATCTGTTCCAAGTCCCTCTCCTAGTTTCTGGTAGCTCCAGGTGTTCCTGGATCTGCCTCCTTCTGTCTACCTGTCTAAGTGCCTCATCTCCTTTTTATAAGGGCACCAGTGGCATAGGATTAGAACCCACGACCCACCCTATTCCAGAATGACCTCATGTTAACCTAACTGGTAACATCTTCAAAGACCTTGTTTCCAAAGTACTTCATGTTCACAGGTACAGGGGCTAGGATATCGATATATCCTTTGGGGAGACAAAATTCAATCCATAACATGTATTAATTAACAATATTATTCACTTTCTGGACAATGCAAGAATACATTCAGTCTGTCACCTCAGCTTTTTTGCTATTGTTATTATATGTAATTCTCCCTATATTTTAAAACCTATAAGATATTATGATTGTTTAGATCCAATCATTTACTCGCTTGTCTACTCTTTCTCTGTCTTCAGTCTTCCATCCAGGATCATTATAGTAGTGATAGAAAAACTACATTTTATTAGTTTCTTTGGGACAGATATGTAGATGACTAATTTTCTCACAACGGGAGCCCTGCTTGCACAATGATTAAGTGTTCGGCGGCTAACTGAAAGGTTGGTGGTTTGAACCCACCCAGAGACTCCACAGGAGAAAAACAAACAAAACAGAAAAAATCAAACCCATTGCCATTGAGTCAATTCCCACTCAGAGCGACCTTAGAGGACAGAATAGAACTATCCCACAGGACTTCCAAGGAGCGGTTGGTGGATTCGAACTGCTGATATTTTGGTTAGTGGTAGAGCTGACCTGGCAATTTGCTCCTGTAAAGATCGTAAAAAAAAGATTACAGCCTAGAAAAGTTCTACTCTGTCATATGGCATCATTATGAGTCAAAATTGACTCCATGACACCTAATAACAGCAACACAATTCTCTCACTATTGTTGGTATGAAAATGTTTTATTTTACTATCATTTTTGAAGAATTAAAAAAGAAAACCATTGCCATCGAGTCGATTCCAACTTCTAGTGCCTCTATGGAACAGAGCAGAACTGCCTCATAGGGTTTCCATGCAGCAGCTGGTGTATTACACCATAGCTCTTAACAACTCTGCCACCAGGACTCTAAAGGATAGTGTTTTGAATTGGCAGTATTTTCTCCCAGCAACCTGGTGATACAATTTAATTTATTTCTTAATTTGTTGAAACCTGGTTGTATCTGTGATGGTAATTATTTGGGCTATTTTTAAGAGTTTTTCTTTATATTGCATTTTCAGAAGTTCTGGTCTGATGTGCTTAAGCATGGATTTCCAGCCTTAAGTGTGTAGTGTTTCTAGTTTAGAGTTTCTAGTATTTCTTCAAGGTACAATTTCATTTCTTTCAGTTTTGGAAAGTTCCCAGTCATTATGTCTTCATATGATGTCTCTTCTGCTAAAGCTCCAATAACCGATGTGGTAGATAGAATTTCGGTGTACCCCGTCTCTTTGTCTTTCATATCTTTCTTTCTTTTGCGTCTCTATGCCTTATCCTGTGTACATTGTTCTGATATTATTTCCAGGTCACAAATTTTCTCTCCAACTGCTAATTCATCCACTGGATTTCTAATATTAGTTATAATATTTTTCAATATAGTAATTTCTTTTTTTCTCATTGGTCTTTTTATCCTTCAACACATTGTGTACTTATTATCAGTCTATTACTGAAAGTATCTGTTAACTCTTAGCACTTTTATTAATACAAATGAAGTTTGCATAAAGCTTTTTGGTAAGCATGTCACATAATTAGCTCTATATTCTTTTTAGCTGTCAGTGATATATTTTTCCTCTGGGTTCTTGTTATTATTGTGGCTTATTCACATGAAGAGTTGTGAAGGATCACATGAGTGCTTAAAAAAGAAATCTGTGTAAGGGTCTTATGAATTCCTATTTGTCTCATTAGTTTCATTTTATCCTTCTATCCCTGTTGATAACTTTTTAAAAATTTACTTTGTCATTCAAGATTGATTCCTAAGTCTTTCCTTTATCTGGGATTACATAGTTTGTTTCATTGGTTTATTATCTGTCTTTCCCACTCTATTATGTAAACACCCACTACTATACCCTTCACATGTAGAAAAATGTCTGCCAAGTAGTAGAAGCTCAGCAACATTTCATAAGAGGATATATGATTTTACCTATGTCTTCCAAAGTGTCATTGATTAGAATACTGAATATATTATTAGGTAAAGACCTAGGTTTTATACTTAGGAATATTTATCTATAAATACACACAGCTTGCATGTAAATGATCTATCAACTCAACCAACAACTAGCTCACTTTGCATTATTTTTTTCCTCGCCAGCATCTTGAGAAATGTTCATGAGTTTATTGCTCAAATATAGGAAGAATACATCCATGAATCATATTCAAGAAACAGAATATTACTTATGGCATTATTTCAAGGGAACCCCTAGAGAGTAAGGTTTCCTTTAAAATTATTTTTAAAGACTATTTTATTTTATTAATCTGTTCTAGAATATTGACAGAAATTGATAATGTGAGCCATTTAATTTTTCTGTAATCTCCAACTTTAAACACAAAATTTCAAATTGTTTAAATTTTGTTTGTTGGCCAACAATGTTAGAAATAGACTTGTAAAACAGAATAATTCCCTGTTCCAAATCAGATCATATCAAATGGAACAAAAGTCCCTTTTGAGTGTTGGAGTATTTACCCATCTTCTATGTTCCTTTCACCTGTCTTCCCCTCCATGAACTCTCAGAGATTTAGGACGTGGTTTTGTGATTAGATTTGTAATTATTTCAAGGCTTTGAGTGGAATTCTTCTGGCTCTGGAGATTTGAATTCATTTAGAGGCACTAATCCTCTTTTACTGCTCCCCATACCTTTACTGCATTTCAATTTTTCCCCATTTAACTATATTTATTTTACAATTTTCAATTTGAAGATAATTCTTTTGGATAGAGGAGATAGAAACAAAACAAGTTGAGCAATGCCCTACAGCTATCCTTGTTTAAAAATACAATGCACACCACAACAATGCTTATTTTCATGCTCTGAACAAGGCCAAGCAAGCTGCTCTGCTTTGCCCTTCATCTTCCTCAAAAGTTCCAGTGAATTCTGGGCTTTAACCTTCCTGACGAGCCTTATTTTCTGTGCTTCTCTTTCTTTGAATTTGTTGTGTACTCCTCTCAGTCTACATTCAGTTTATAATATTGCACCCTTCATGGTTAGAACAGTTTGAGGATCCAAGTGAAACAGGTGAAATGTTCAATTTGAATCCATAAAACAATGCGGCCGCAGTTAAAATTGCATGTACCATATAAAAACTATGAGCCTTAAAGTATCACCCCATTAGGAAAGACCAATTAAAAAGTGCTTCTCTCACTCTTCCCTGACGGTCATTAGACCACACGGCTGATGGATTAAAAATCTGGTCTGAATTACCTTTATCACATATTTCTAAAAGAAGCCTGATTCTTTACATGGCACCACAAAATTCTAAACTGATTTTTTAGATATAAATTTTAAAATTATAAATCTAGGCATTTAACAAACATTGAAATCACCGAGTAATTTGTCTCTAAGAATGCATCTTTGGATGCAAGTCTGAGCTTGACAATGGCGCTCTTCCCAGGCTGGCCCAGCTCTTCTCTTTGCCACAGAGTCTATTGTTACCCTCTTCTCTGGATAGGCACTATCAGACTGTTACAACTGCACTCAGAAACAAGTCTGCTTCTGGGATTGGCAGCTGACTTCCATGTGTTTGATGGAGGATGTTTACACTTCCTGATCTAACTAACAAGCCAAAACAAAAAACAACCAAACCCTTTGCTGTCAAGTAGATTCCGACTCATAGTGACCTTATAAGACAGAGTAGAGATGTCCCACAGGATTTCCAAGAAGCGGCTGATAGGTTCGAACTGCTAACCTTTCAGTTAGCAGCCAAGCTCTTAACCACTGCACTACCAGAGCTAAGCCTGCAGAATTATCACACATCACAAGGATGGGGGAAGTAGTGGCCAGCTGTCTTAGCTGCCTAAGGCTGCTATAACAAAATACTCCTAAGTAGGTGGCTTTAAAAAACAGAAATTTATTTCCTCACAGTTCTGGAGGCTAGACATTCAAATTCAGGGAGTCAGCAGTGCTGTGCTCTCTCTACGCGATCTAGGGAAAGTTCCTTCCTTTTCTCTTCTAGTTTCAGGTGTCTCGTCATTCCTTGGCTTAGAAATGTATCTTCATATGGTGTCTTCCTTGCGTATCTCTGTCTCCATATCTACATCTGTTCTCCTCTTTTATAAGTCACCACTCACAAGGGACTAGGACCCACCCTACTCCAATAGGACTTAACTGATCACATCTTCAAAGAAAGCAGGTTTCCAAACAAGGTCACATTCACAGGTACAAGGGTTAGGTCTTTAATGTGTCTTTTTTTTTTTTTTTTAGAAACGCAATTTAATTCATAACATCAGCTAAGGACAGAATTGGGATCTGTAAATAGTGATAACTTCTACTGTTTAGAAAGCAACTACAGAAGGCAGAACAAAACAAGAAGGAAATATATGAAGTAGGAATTCAAATTTAACCTTTTTTTCCAAATAGAATAGGTAGGCAGAATGAAAGCAGAGATGACTAAAGAATCAATTTTCGCAGATTTCCTAGCCTTTGCCTAAATCCTGTTTCTTATCTAGACTCTAGAGAGTGGCATTAGCTATGGCGAAACATTTTAGAAATATGTCTGAATGGCTAACTACATTTTTTAGAAATTCCGTATAATAAATCAAGGCAATTGAATTTTAGCATACATATTATATAGCATCTCTCTTATAATGACTTTATAAACATTTTAATATAACTGCACAGTCCTGCAGTTTATAAACACTCATTAGTTGTCACTTCCCTGGGGTTGCTAGGAAGAACTAAGATTGGTAGACATTCAACACCTCAAGAAACTTTTTTTCCCTTGTGTGTTTTACTTCAAATACAGATGAATGGCCTTTACCCTACCAAGACATATAGCTTAAGCTCTCTCCAGGTTCCCATCTTGTTTATAACCCTTTCAGAGTTTAGTTGCCTCAATGTACTTTAATAACGCCCATCTCTTTAATTAGTAGTTGTTATATAAGAATGAGCTCTGCTGGTGCAGTGGTTAAGAGCTCGCTGTTAACCAAAAGGCTGGCAGTTTGAAACTACCAGTTGCTCTTGGAAACTCTATTGGGAATTTTACTGTACCCTATAGGGTCACTATTAGCTGGAATCAACTCGACGGCAATGGGTTTTGTTTTGGTTTATAAGAACAGGGAGGTATGAGTGGTTCAGTGGCAGAATTCTCCCTTTCCATGTAGAAGACTCTGGTTCAATTTCTATTTCATGCACAGCACCACCTGTCCATCAATGGAGGCTCGCTGGTTTCACTGGAGCTTCCAGGCTAAGAAGGACTAGGAAGGTAGACCTGGCGATCTACTCACAAAAAATCAGGCAATGAAAACCCTATGCATCACAATGGTCTGATTTACAACTAATCATGGGAATGGCACAGGATCAGGCAGCATTTTGTTCCATTGTGCATGAGGTCATCATAAGTAGAGGACCAATTTGATGGCAGCTAACAACAACAGCATAAGGGCAGTTATGTCTTAGACTGAAACAGAGTCTAAGACAGGGCTCCTTACATATGTGATTTCAAGTGAGTGCACTCAGAAAACTTTAAGGCAGGGAGGGAAAAATAAGTAGAGATGAGGGATGAGGCAGAAGCTAAACTAAGCTTTGGGCTCAGGTGGAAACTAGCCACATCTGAACACATGAAGCACTCTGGAGCATAAACTGCAATGCTAGAGTTTGTCCCACCCAATGAAAGGGGTAATGTAGGAGGCTTCCTTAAGAGTGAGGGTAGGGTATAGCTTCTCGGACATTTCCCATCAGTATTCCCATTAGGTATGTGCAATCCTTGGTGAGGGATGCAGACACCTGCAGCAGCTAGCAGTGGAAGGATCAACCTGGAAAAGAAAACCTGGGAAGTCATCAACCATATCTGCTATAAGGAAGAACAGAAGGAGTGAGCAGCAAATAAAGTTAACAGCTATTTCAGAGTTATTTTCCTTAATGGTCTAACTTAGTGATCTTGATTAGCTAGCAATTTTTACTTTTCTAAATAGAGCAACAATCATCCACCAACACAAAAATCCTCTGGTGAAGCCAAGCAGGTCCCAAATCTTGTTCAAGTGTTCTTTCTTTGATTCATTCATGACTTCCCCTGCATCCCATATCATCTGATACCATCCAAACGTCAAAGAAACCAATCATACATTCTCCATAAAACTAGAGAGAAGAAAAGTGGGCCCAGCCTTAGTTATTTAACTATACCTAATCACCCTGGTGGTGTAGTGGTTAAGAGCCATGGCTGCTAACCAAAGATCGGCAGTTCAAATCCACCAGGTGCTCTTTGGAAACCCTACGGAGCAGTTCTACCCTGTCCTATAGGGTTGCTATGAGTAGGAATTGACTCCAGAGCAACTGGTTTGGGTTCTTTGTTTGTTTGTTTGTTTAATCACAAGGTCGCTATAGGATCGCAGTGAGTCTGAATCAACTCTATGGCAACGGGTGTGGTTTAAACTGGTTTAATCACAAGATCCTTAAATGGAGCAAAGAGTTCGCACTTGACTGCTAATTTAAAGGGCAGTTAACTCACCCAGAGCTCCACAATGATAAGGCTTGGTGATCTTCTTCCATTAATGTTACAGCCAAGAAAACCCTACGGAGAAGTTCTAATCTGTAACAGGTGGAATTGCCATGAGTCAGAATTGACTTGATGGCAACTGACAACAACAACAACCACAAAGAAGAATTTAAAAATCTTGTTACAGAAAAGGCAAAGCAATGGTTCTCTGGGGCGGGATGGGGGCAGGGGGAAGAAAGAGAAAGGCAAATAAAGATTAAAGTGTCATATCCTCTGGTATCAGACATTTGCTCCTTAAACTGGGATACAGATTCATGCCAGAATTCTATTATTCTTCCTTAATCCTACACAATAAACTGTGTACCTTATGTATGCATTAACTCAGTCTTCCACAAAAAAAAACAATTGCACTAATTGCCTGTGATTAAACTTTCAGTTACAACTTGGAAAAGGAAGCATATCTCCACCTTACTCAATACAATGAAAACTGCACAAAATCAATACCCAATATAGGGAATACACTCAAATACTCAATACAGACAAAACACTGGCAAAATAGGCACTAAAATATGAAAAAAAAAATGGGATAATCAATTTTCTTAATGTTCAAACGTAAATTCTTTTGGGACAAGAAAAGATTCTTTTGAGCAGGAAGCAACTATGGGGTTCGTATTTCATGTGAATTAGTATATGATAAGAATATGTAAAGTATATATTCATATACGGTCCCTGAGAGGAGCAAATGGTTTGCAGTCTACTAACTGAAAGATTGGAGGTTCAAATCCACCAAGCAGTGCCACAGAAAAAAGGCCTGGTGATCTGCTTCCATGAGATTGTCTCCATTGAAAACACAATGGAGCACAGTTCTACTCTAATCGTGCCCCTCCTGTCATGGAAGTGGAATACATTGGTCATATGCAGAATACGCTCAGTGTGTATTCCACTGCTATGAGGCTGGTGGTTTCTCTTCTGTTATCATGGTTCATTCTTTAATGGACAATTTAAACAGAAATGAAAAAAAAAGAAAATTTGAACATAGTGAAGGTTCTGCATGTCGAGTTTCCCAGTTGTACAACATAGAGCCATTTAGTATAGGTGTTTCTATAACTGTGATAACAGTGCCAGGCTTTGATTTTTTTTTTTTTTTAATAGTGCCGTGGGAATCCGCCACATCCTGTGTGTGGCATCACAGACAAAGCAGCATCTGGCGCCGTTTGATGGGGGGAAAGGAATCCTGCTTGTAGAGCACTGAAATGTTTGCTACCACAAATCTCCTTAGGCTTTCCTTTCTCTTTCCCCTATGTTACTTTTTGTGTCTCTCCATTTTTCCAAATTTTCTCTGGTCAAAAATTCCATTTATTGAAGAGCCACAGTATCCAAGTGAAAAATCTAAGTAGGTCAGTTAGTTCAGTCCTCACAAAACAAAATGAAGTTTTGTTTTTTTTGCTATTTACACATCCCATTAGGCATTACTGAGCACTCGGTGACCCCCTGATTTTACCAAAGAACATTTGAACAATCATATATTTCTATAAATTTTTTTTTTCACTTTCGGAAATCACATTGAGTAGCTGTGCTGTTTTTCTCTTGTTCTGTTTTGAACACTGTTCTTGTTAGGCTCCTTCAAATAACTACATAAATACATAAAAAAATAAAAAGTGGTAATGAAATCTTGAAAACACTGTACTACAAATTCATTTTTACTGGAGTAAAATATACATGCCTCATATTTTACAGATTTGGTCACACCACTTTGTTCTATTGTAATTAAGATTTATATCTACAGTTTCATACACTCGGTTTTCCTCCTGTAAGCTCTTCTTCCTCTAAGGAGTTACATTTGATATTTTGAATATTCCTAAATAATCCGGATCTTATCTGAAGCAAAATGTCATTTGCCACTCAGAAGAACACAAATGCTACAAAGCAAAGCCGAATCACAGCAGAGCCTTTTCAGAGTCACATCACCCCCGTGGCCTCAAGAGGTATTTTCTTGTTTATTGACTTTTTGTCACTTTTTGGCTTGGGTTTTTGGCCTTTATTCTTAATAAAAGAGATGCACCTGCCAGTCCAAGAAACATATCTATTCTCTTCTAGACACGTTTAGTTTGTTTTGTATTCTGTTAGAAAAAAGGCTGCAATTAACTTCTGAAAGTTGGAAGATTTTACGTAAATGTGGAAAAAAATGTCTTCTCTTGTAAAATTAGAAGCACTATTAGAAATAGGGAGCCCTGGTGACACAGTGGTTAAGAGTTCAGCAGCTAACCAAAAGGTCAGCAGTTCAAATCCACCAGCTGATCTTTGGAAACCCTATGGGGCAGTTCTACTCTGTCCTATCGGGTCGCTCTGAGTCAGAATCGACTCACTGGCAAAGGGTTTGGTTTTTGGCTTTTGTGGTAATAAATTCTAGTTTTAACCTTGTGACAGCTGGCTGCATTTAAGCAGGAATTGCTTGTTGGAGTTGGAAGCGCTTACCAGAGTCTCCAGTCACACAGTAAGTACATGCAAACTTAAACACAGCTTTCTCATTTTCACCTATTTAAATAACAAGCATGGCACCTGTGGAGATTTGAGTTGAAGAATCCTGTCCAAACAGATCTTGTTTATTGCTGTCCTATCATTGTTATTTTTTTTTTTTCTGCTTTGCTTTAGCATTGTCTAAAATAACTACCCTGCAAAGAAAATAAGTGACACAGGCTATCCGGGGTTATCCTGGTGAAACCTCTTAAAAAGGCAGGTGCATTTTACATTCAGAATTACCTAAATTCCCTTAATTTTTAATTTGTTTTCTTACACAGGAGCTTTATAATAAAAATGAGTTTAAAAAAATCTAAATTTAAAAACACATCTGTCATCCACCAGGAGTACTTTGATGTAAAATATTAGAGATCATATTAGATAAAAGGTATTTAAAACAGATTTTTATAGGTCACTATTTTTTAATGTGCTGGTATCATGTTGTATTTCCTAAGTGGAGAGTGACAGAGAGAGAGAAAAGATAAAATTCATTTTTAAAAGTGACTTTAATCTAGTTACTGATTTGCAGCTTACATTCAGACTGAGAATATAAACACATGTGATGACAATATAATGCATGTCTACATGGATATATAATATTTAACCTCATGGATATTAAAGATAATTACTTCAGCTCGTATTCCATTACTGGGCATACAAAGTCTGTGAGGACTTTGGCTGTGATCGATAGTGCCACTCTGGACATAATCAAAGCAAAACATTCCCACCCCATTCTTAATTATTACTTGAGGATAAATTCTTAAAAGAGCCCTAGTCAGACAAGGGTATCTATATTTTTAAGACTTTGATGCTTATTACCAAACTGTTCTTGGAAATATTACATAATTCGTACTCCTTGGCAGTATACAAGAACTACCTCCCCTCATCGTGTAACAATATTAGCTTCCTGCTAGGAAAGTTTTATCTATCTAATTAGTCTAGAGTATACAGAAAACTAATTTTTAAATAACAGTCTCTGTGTTATTTCTGTACAGAAATGTGTTTGGTAAAAACCCACAGTGCCATTGATTCACCGTCAATACTACAACGGAGGGATCAACGTCCAGAGGCTGAGGATGAGCTTAGTCAGCCTACGTTTTAAATCCAGCTCTCCTGCTCATTTCAGTAGTGTTATCTCTGACTACTTATTTTGTCCCTAGATTCCTCAAGTCCCTGTTTTGGAAAATGGAGATTATTTTGAAATCAAGACTAAGTGAAATTGGGAAAGTTTTATAGTCTAATGTTACATATTAATGACATTTTTAAAAATTTTCTGTGAGGCTGGTGTATACTAGTTTGCATATGTGGAAAAAATGAGGCTCTGAGTTATATAATCAGCCAGTAACAGAATTGGATTCAAACCAAGTTCTCCATAATTCAGAAGCTAGTTCTACATACTGGCTTTATGCTATTGCTGCTTGTCCTTGCAGTATTTAGGGACCCACTTTTAATTGCATACCCAGTTTCAACAAAACCTAAACAGGATTTTTAAAAGTGATTTTAAACAGTTTTCAAAGGTCAATAATTTAGTGGTAACATCTCATATTTAATCTTAATCAATAATTAGTGAATTATTTATTATTAATAGGTAAAAATGTAAAACACCTTTTAGACTTCATCAAGTAGCTGTTTTAAAAATAACTGTTATACTAGGCCCCATATCTGCAAATACATTCAAACTTTCAGTAAGAAGTATTAGGAAGAAGTGTCTGAAAAAGAAAGCAAGCAAGCAGTGGTCATTCTTAGAACTAGATGAGTTAGGAGTATTTCAAACAAAGGCTAAAGACTCATTCAGTAGAAAGGAAATAAATAAATATACATTACAACATCAGAATCCAATATAGTAGCCTCTAGCCACATGTGGTTGTTTAAATTTACACTGAAATAAATAAAATTAAACAAAAATTCAGTCCCTCAATTTCACTAGACACAATTTAAGTGCTCAGTAGACACATGTAGCTGGTGGGTACTATGTACATGGCACTCAAAGAAGATTTTCATTATTGTCCACAGTGTTTTATTAGTACATAAAACAGCATTTAACAGAGGAGAAGCATCACATCTGTCATTGTTAAAATGTCACTGTCAAATGATCATCCTGAGTCCTTTTCTCAAGAAGGTCATAAGAAATAAGAAAGCCAGATAAACAGCAACATAGAGTATATCAGAAAAGTAGCCCAAGTATAACCTTTGAAGGTGGTATAGAGAGATAGGTAGATAGATAGATAGATAGATTAGATAGATAGATAGATAGATAGATAGATAGATAGATAGATAGATAGATAGATAGATAGATAGATAGATAGATAGATAGATAGATAGATAGATGATAGATAGATACGTACATAGATGATAGATACATAGATAGACAGATAGATAGATAGATGAGAGAGATTTGAGGTTACAAGATAGCGACCCTATAGGACAGAGTAGAACTGCCCCATGGGGTTTCCAAGGAGCCCCTGGTGGATTCAAACTGCTAACCTTTTGGTTAGCAGTCAAACTGTTAACCACTATGCCACCAGTGTTTCCTGTTCTAAAATTAAATAAAATTAAATGTGATGTTGAGTGCAGAATGTATCTGATATAACCAAAACATAACAGCTATTTTTAATATTCAAAGCAAGTGATTAAAATATATGTCTCAGTCTTTGAGATTAATGGACCAGATAAAAGAAGAGTTGAGGGAAGCTTGTTCTAGACTCAAGGTAACATTGCTATCTGGTAGCAAATATGGAATTTGCTTATGTAACAATTTAAGAGTGGAAATCTCAGCAAGTAGGGTCAAACCAGGGTGTAAATGCCTCTTATATCACATATTTTGTATCTGAAGTCTGGAAAGAGTGTCAGAGGCTGTGATTCAATACTAATTTCAACAATGATATTAATGTGGAACAAAAGGTAATGTAAATGGGCTTCACTATAGGTAAAGATACTACTTAAATACATACTTAGGCTTCAGTCTCAGATTTTCCAACAAGTTGTGAAAAATATGTACTCAAATAGTATTTTTGGTTTCTGCAACAAAATGGAATAATTTTTTTTGAATCAACGTGTATTCATTATTTGCCAATTTTGTGACATGCATTCTGCATGTATTTATTAACTGGTGTATAGAACTGAAAATATATCTGTCCTTATGGACTTAAAGTTTTTTATGGGGAAGCAGTCAAGTTACTATGCAAAATCTGTAAATAAATCAATGAGATAATTTCAGATTGTGATAACAGTATTTGACTGTGTTCCCCTGGAAAGCAGCAAGATGGAGCTGAGAGTGGTGAAATAAGGAGATTGCCATATTTACTGCCTATTTATCCTAATAAGAAATGGCCTAATAAATAATTTGAAGTACAATTGTGCCCCCTAAATTAGCATGCTATTAAGTATGAGTATGAAATATGTCCCAGATCAGCTGGAAATTAATCTCCATGGGCAGATATTAATTAATTTCAATAGAAGAAAGAGGGAAAAATATAAGGTAACTCCATTTCCAGTTACAGCACAATTACTGTATTCCCTGATATGAAGAATTATGTTTACCAAATGCTCAATGCTTTTTAGCCTATAACGCACTTTGAGATACATTGCCATTAGTGGTAGCCTAAACTAAGGCTAACGAAGTTGAAGGATTTGCCTAAACTCACACATCAATCGTGTGGCTGATCTGGGTATCTAACCTGAGTGTTTTAAGTACACATATGGGATTCCAACAAGACAATCTTTGCAACCCCAGGATAAAGCATCTGGAAGTAACTATTAGAGAATAAGCCCTTCATTAATCAAGTTTTTTTTTTTTTTTTGTAAGAAGATACATATACAAGCTACCTAGAAGGGATATTTATTTGTTCATTGCCTTGAAAATCTCCGTAAATGAAGGTCCATAGTTTAACTTGGTAGTGCATTTTTTTTTTTTTTTTTTTGCCCTTGCAACTCCAGCATTCAAGACAAGACATTACTATGTGTAACGATTTAGGTCATGAGATTGGGCTCACATGAATGATCCAGGGCAATCACCCCATCTCAAGATTCCTTAACCACATCTGCAGAGTTCTCCTTGCCATGTAATATTCACAGGTCTCAGAATTATGGTATGGACATCTTTTGGGGGTGCTGTTATTTGGCCTACCACAGCTTCTTTTTTTAATTAAGAAAACATTAATTTATGTTCATAAAAGTAAGTAAACTTAATACCATTTACAGATTAATTAGCCACAATTATTTGTTAGAACCAATATGGGGACTTTGGGAAGATGAAATCCTAAACAGATATCCCCGCAAATCTCTTTCAAATGAATTTCAACCAACCACTAAATATTCACAACAACAGAGCTATTGGAGCTGAAAGACAGAGTGTGAACAAGAGCAAGAGTTTATCTAGCTTTGGAAGCTGGTAGCTGGTAGAAGACATTATTTATTTGGAGCCTTGACATTATTCTGCAGTTTAGACACTGGCATCTGGGATATGATCAAATTTTACAGCGAGAGAAGAAAGTTTGGCAGAAGATGTGTGGACCACCAACGAGAAGTTAGCAGAGCCAGCATGGTGAATATGGGGAAGTTCCCGGCTCTCCAAGGATCTGCATGAGAGCAAAACAGGTTGCTTGGCCCCTCTTTACCCCTAAAGATGGAGAACACTAGCTTTTGCACCAAAGTAGGCCAGGGAACAGAGAGATCTCCCTGGCCCATAACTTGCCACGGAGGGAGATACTCATAAGTTGATGCTGCTTTGATTATTACAAAAGCTAGATGTGAGAAGAAGCCAGAGAATAGGAGAACAAACACCTGAAAAAGACAGCACACACTTAAAGAAACTGTTGTAGGAAACAGAGGGCAGTGTAAACAACTATCACAATGTAATGGCAGCACTGAAGGAGACTATATTATAAGAAGGTGCCATGGCAGATTAGAAATAATTTTTCTAGTACGACAACTATAAAAATTATAATTTAAATTGTAACTTAAAAACCCAAAAGGTGACTCAGGGAGGAGGACCTACCTCACATTTTGATTGGAAGATCAGGTCGAAGAAACATTTCTAAAATAAACCCAGTATATAAAGTGTGAGAAATCAGAAGGGACAAGTTAAGAGACTTAGAGGACATCTTGAGAGAATTTTATATATATAATTAACTAACGCCGCAAGGAAAAAAAAAAAAAAGATAAGAAAAAATAATACAGAAAATTTGCCCTAAGTAAAATCAGATTTAGCTCTGATTGTACGTTGACTTTAAGACTGATTTCATGAAGAGATACACCCCTAAGGACATCCTGGTATATCCTGTATCTCTAATTTTAATTCTACAAACTTTCAGAAGAAAGACCTGACTAATTATGAAGGAAAAATAGTTAGATTGGGCTTGGAATTCTCAAATGAAATACTAGAAGCTAGAAGGAAAAAAAAAAAAAAATTTTTTTTTTTTTTTTTAGAAGGAAAGTGGATAGCACTACACATTTCTGCGGTTAAATTTAAACTCAGATTGATAGTCAGCTGAATGATATCCCCTATCTGTGCTAAATAAGAATATTTTGAAATTGAAGAGGTAAAAGATACTACAAAGAAAACATAGTAATAATCTGAATTAAAAGAACTACACTTGTGTAGAAAAACGAAGTAGATTTAGAGCCTGCTAGAGGGTAAGAGTAGGGAAGAAGTTAAGATTTGACAGTGAATTTCTAAGGTAAAAGTGATGGAGACAGTAATTTAAATAATTAAAAAAAAAACTAAAATTGTTTTTTTTTTTTTTTTTTAGGAAGACTAAAATATACAATTCTTTAGTCTCAAATATACTTTGCATTTATGCTGGGAATCTTGGTTACAATAGGTACCAAAAGAAAGAAAATAATATCTAGTGAAAGATATGAGGCCCATATCAAAGAGTGGGTATGAAGCTAGTGCACGATAAATGAATAACTACACAGGTGTTTGTATCAATCTCCCTCTGTCCCAGCTCCAACAATCATCAGCAGTATGGCCCAGGCAAAAAAAACTAAAAGCTTACTTTGCTCATCTTTAAATTAGGCATAATAATAGCATCAAACTCTTAAGGGTGTTTTAAAATTAGACATACGAAATAAAAATACTTGGCAAAGATCAAGATCACAATAAATATTAGCCTCTCTCTTAGTTACCTAGTGCTGCTCTACCAGAAATACCACAAGTGGATGGCTTTAACAAAGAGAAGTTTATTCTCTCACAATTTAGGAGGCTAGAAGTCCAAATTCAGGGTATCAGCCCTAGGAGAAGGCTTTCTGTCTCTAACGGCTCTGGAGGAATGTCTTTGTCATGAATCTTCCCTGGTCAAGGAGCCTCTCACACAGGGGCCCCAGGTCCAAAGGACTAGCTATTCTCCTAGCTTTTGTTTCTTGGTGGTATGAGGGCCCCATGTCTCTCTGCTGTCTTTTCTCTTTTATATTTCAAAAAAGATTGACTTAAGACAAAACCTAATCTTGTAGACTGAGTGCTGCTTCGTTAACATAACTGCCACCCATCCCACCTCATTAACATCATAAAAAAAAAAGGATTTATAATACATAGGAAAATCACATCAGATGACAAAATGGTGGACAATCTCACAATGCTGTGAATCAGGGACTAGCCAAGTTGACACAGTTTTTTCAAGGGGACACAATTCAATCCACAACAGCCTCCAAAATAAATAATTTTTCATACAATATTACATAAGTATACTGTTTGATTGTGGCACAATCATGTGCAATAATACCAAAGATGAAAGATAATCTAGGAAAAATACGTACAGTATCTGACAGATAAACGCTTATTCTCTCTGATATATGGTTGTTGCTGTTGTTGGTTGTCATCAAGTTGGCTCTGTCACATGGCAATCTTATGTATTACAGAATGAAAAATTGCTGAGTTCTACCCCATCTTCATGATCCTTGGTGTTTTGAGTCCATTGTTCTGGCTATTGTGTTAATCAAGCACATTGAGGGTTTTCTCATTTTCGTTGACTCGCTACTTCACCAAACACGATTTTTTTTTCTCCTAGTAATTGATTTTTCCTAATAAAGTATGCAAAGTAAGGGGATGGAAGTCTCACCATCCTCCCTGCTAAGGAACATTCGAGTTATATTTCTTGCAAGATTAATCAGTTCTTTCTTTTGGCAGTTCCACAGTATAGTCACTATTCTTTGCCAATGCCGCAGTGCAAATGCATCAATTCTTTTGTCTTCCTTTTCATTATCCAGTAATATATAGGAGTACTGTCAAATAAGAAAAATTATCAATGAGCAGTACCACCATTTGCCACGTTTTTGGAATGTAGTTGTTGTTGTTGTTAGGTGCCGTCGAGTAGGTTCTGACTCATAGTGATCCTATGCACAACAGAACAAAACACTGCCCGGTTCTGCGCCATCTCTACAAACGTTGTTATGCTTGAGCTTATTGTTCCAGCCACTGTGTCAATCCACCTTGTTGAGGGTCTTCCTCTTTTCTGCTGACCCTGTACTCTGCCAAGCATGATGTCTTTCTCCAGGAACTGACCCCTCCTGACAACAAGTCCAAAGTATGTAAGACACAGTCTCGCCATCCTTGCTTCTAAGAGGCATTCTTGTTGTATTTCCAAGACAGATTTGTTCATTCTTTTGGCAGTCCATGGTATATTCAATATTCTTCGCCAACACCACAATTCAAAGACATCAACTCTTCTTTGGTCTTCCTTATTCATTGTCCAGCTTTCACATGCATATGATGTGATTGAAAATACCATGGCTTGGGTCAGGCGCACCCTAGTCTTCAGGGTGGCATCTTTGCTCTTCAACGCTTTGAAGAGGTCCTTTGCAGCAGATTTGCCCAATGCAATGCATCTTTTGATTTCTTGACCGCTGCTTCCATGGCTGTTGATTGTGGATCCAAGTAAAATGAAATCCTTGACAACTTCAATCTTTTCTCCACTTATCATAATGTTGCTCATTGGTCCAGTTGTGACGATTTTTGTTTTCTTTATGTTGAGGTGTAATCCATACTGAAGGCTGTGGTCTTTGATCTTCATTAGTAAGTGCTTCAAGTCCTCTTCATTTTCAGCAAGCAAGATTGTGTCATCTGCATAATGCAGGTTGTTAATGAGTCTTCCTCCAATCCTGATGCCCCGTTCTTCTTCATATAATCCAGCTTCTCGGATTATTTGTTCAGCATACAGATTAAATAGGTATGGTGAAAGAATACAACCCTGACGCACACCTTTCCTGACTTTCAACCAATCAATATCCCCTTGTTCTGTCCGAACAACTGCCTCTTGATCTATGTAAAGTATCCTCATGAGCACAATTAAGTGTTCTGGAATTCCCATTCTTCGCAATGTTATCCATAGTTTGTTATGATCCACACAGTCGAATGCCTTTGCATAGTTAATAAAACACAGGTAAACATCCTTCTGGTATTCTCTGCTTTCAGCCAGGATCCATCTGACTTCAGCAATGATACCCCTGGTTCCACGTCCTTTTCTGAAACCAGCCTGAATTTCTGGCAGTTCTCTGTCCATATACTGCTGCAGCTGTTTTTGAATGATCTTCAGCAAAATTTTGCTTGTGTGTGATATTAATGATGTTGTTCTATAATTTCCACATTCGATTGGATCACCTTTCTTGGGAATAGGCATAGATATGGATCTCTTCCAGTCAGTTGGCCAGGAAGCTGTCTTCCATATTTCTTGGCATAGACGAGTGAGTACCTCCACCGCTGCATCTGTTTGTTGAAACATCTCAATTGATATTCCATCAACTCCTGCAGCCTTGTTTTTTGCCAATGCCTTCAGAGCAGCTTGGTCTTCTTCCTTCAGTACCATCGGTTCCTGATCATATGCCACCTCTTGAAATGGTTGAATATCGACTAATTCTTTTTGGTATAATGACTCTGTGTATTCCTTCCATCTTCTTTTGATGCTTCCTGCGTCATTTAATATTTTCCCCACGGAATCCTTCACTATTTCAACTCGAGGCTTGAATTTTTTCTTCAGTTTTTTCAGTTTGAGAAACGCCGAACGTGTTCTTCCCTTTTGGTTTTCCATCTCCAGCTCTCTGCACTTTTCATTTATAATACTTTACTTTGTCTTCTCAAGAGGCCCTTTGAAATCATCTGTTCAGTTCTTTTATTTCATCAATTCTTCCTTTTGCTTTAGCTGCTCGACACTCAAGAGCAAGTTTCAGAGTCTCCTCTGACATCCATCTTGGTCTTTTCTGCCTTTTCACTGACCTCTTGCCTTCTTCATGGATGATATCTTTGATGTCATTCCACAACTCATCTGGACTTCGGTCACTAGTGTTCAGTGCAGTACCACCATTTGCCATGTTTTTGGAATAGTTACAGAAATCCCATTGAAAATGGCTTTAACTGGATATATATTATCTGATATTTGAGTCATCTGGGAAGAAGACTCCTCCTCTTTCTACCTTGTTATTCTTAGGAAATCAACTCATGCATAGGTTGGTAAATACATAATTATAGCAGTTCAGGACATCCATAGAGACATGACAGTACACAAGGGCAGAAATAAACCATAGATCTCTTTGTTTTTCTCATAAGAGTGAGGAAACTTCCTTTCCAAGAAGTTGCCCTATAGATAAGATCGACTGTCTCAAATGACAACACCTGTCCCTTTTTTTGAAACAAAATGAACCACCATGATTAGCTCTGACTAATCAATATTCAAGTCCTGAGGCTGAAGCAGAAGCCAGTTTTCTGAGATGTGCATGGTATGCAGAGATGTTCCACAACAGCAACAAATGTATCGGTTCTGTTATTAAAAGAAGAATGGCAAGTAGGTAGAAAGGTGCCTACATGTACCTTACTCAGTATATAAGAAGTTCTTTTATTGAGATGGGATATGATTAAAAAAAAAAAAGACTCCAATTGAAAATTAAAATCTGTATATATTAAACAAGTAAAAGGGACAATAAATATGAAAATATATTAAAACTCTCTACTAATCAATATTAGTAGTATTTAATGAGTAATTTGTAAAAAATAAAATATTGGTAAAAAGCCCAGTATTGGGGAGGATGTAAATATAAAGTCAAGTCAACTTTCTGGAGAGCCATTTGGCAAGATCTACCTAAACTGAAAAGGACACAAACCCTACTCCTTCTTATCAGGATTTAATTTCCTGATATACCGCTCCAATGGTAGTGTGAAGATAAATATACCGTAAAGTTAATCACAACATTGTTTAAAAGTGTAAAAAGATGCAAAAAGCTATGTACTCACTAAAGGTGGTTTGTTAAATATGGTAAGCACATATAAAGAAAAAAAATACACAGTTAAGCAATCATTGCAAATATAAATATACACTTACATTTATGCATATCATGTTATATATATGCACTTATGGTATATTGTTTAAAAAATTACAAAAATTATGTATGGTAAGATCACACATTTATTTTAAACTCACAAAGCTATATATTTATTTATTTTTAAAGAATATAAGTCTAGGCACTGTGTATCTACCAAATTGTTAATGATATTTCCCTTTAGAGAGATATTGATAACATTTTAATTTTGACTTTGTTTATGTATTTTTAATATTTGATTTTTTGAATGTATATTATGCTCATAATCATGAAATATAAGGATATACTTAGTGGAAAATTATGCCTGTTTAATATACTTGGCATAATACTAGAAAAAATTTACCAAAAAAAGAAAGACATATCCTCCCTGCTTTTGAAAATATCCCAGAATCTTTATTGTGCTCTTAATCTCCTGGGCAGTAGGAATAAATAAGCTACCAGAACTCAGTCAGAGGACACAGGAAAGAATTTTGTTGAACTATTGCACCTAGTATTTAATTTTTTTTCAAAAACTGCTTTTTCATGTTCAGACTCACAATTTTACGCTCCAACTTGAAATTTTATAGCATATTTATGCTCTATTATGTAGGTAAAGCAATATTTGAGTAGTTATACAAAGGGAAATTTTACAAAATTACTATCTGATAGATCTATTTTTTTTTTCAGAATAATCACACAACATAAGTAGATCATCATTCAAAGTTCTATAATTTAAAACTTGAAAGACACAGAAAATAGAAGCCCAAAAACTTCATTTTGAAAAGTACTGGAAAAATATGGATCTATAAAGCTTCTCATAAATTCCACTTAGAACGAAACTTTGTGTATGTGTCTGTGTCTCTTATCCTATAATTTGAGAATTTACTTCTTCTCCCCAGATCAAATGATATACTGTTGTTGTTAATTGCTGTGGAGTTGGCTCCAAGTCATAGTGACCTTATGTGTAAGGAAATGTTGCCTGTTCTTGTGCCATCTGCATGATCTTTGACATGTTTAAGGCCATTGTTGAGTCTATTCTGTCAGTCCAGTTCATTGAGGGCTTTCCTCACTTCCAATGGCCCTCTACTTTACCAAACATGATGTAGTTCTATACTATTGGTCTTTACTGTTGACATGTCCAAAGTAAGCAAGACAACATCTCCTGATCTTTCTTGTAAGTTTTCTGGTTGTATTTCCTCTAAGATGATTTGCCCATTCTACTGGTGGATTATGGTATATTCAGTATTCTTCACCAACACCACAATTCAAATGCATCAATTATTTATTCATCTTCTTTCTTCATTGTACAGATTTTGCATGCATATAAGGGCATTCAAAAGACCATGGCTTGGGTCAGGAGTACCTTCGTCATCAAAGTGATATCATTGATTTTTATATATAGCTTTTTATAAATTTTATTTTATTTGTTTTTGTTGTTGAGAATATATACAGCAGAACATACACAAATTCCACAATTTCTACATATACAATTCAGTGACCTTGATTACATTCTTCAAGTTGAGCAACTATTCTCACCCCCCTTTTGTGAATTGTTCCTCCTCTATTAATATAAACTCACTACTCCCTAAGGTTTCTATCTAATCTTTTGAGTTGCTGTTGTCGATTTGATCCCATATAGATAGTTCTTAACAGAGCACAATAATCAAAGCAGACATTCTTTACTAATTAAACTAAACTACTGTTTAGATTAAAGATTTCAGGAGGTATTTTTAGTTGAACATTTAAAGTTTATCACAGGGCACTAGTTCATCCAGCTTCCGTGGCTCCAGAAAGTCGTCTGGATTCCATGAGATTTTGAAGTTCTGTTCCTCATTTTCCCTCTTTCAATTCTTCTATAGAATCTTTTATCAAAATGTGCAATAATACTTGCCAGGCACCATCCATTTCTTCCTGTCTCATGGTAAAGAAGGCAGTTGTTCACTGAGTCGATTAGCCGCGCATTACATTTCTTCCTCCTGTTCTTAACTCTCCTTTCTCTGTTGGTCCAGGTGAATAGAGACCAAGTGTTGTAACCTGGATGGCAACTCATAAGCTTTTAAGACCGCAGACACTACACAATAAACTAGGAGATAAAACAGAAGCACAAAACATTAGGCCAATTAACTGTGATGTGCCATGAAACTATGACCCTAAACCTTCAAACTAAGAAACCAAATCCTACGAGGTGGTTGGGGGCACATAAGCAGCCTCAGCATCTGAGCTTTCTCTCTTTTGTTGTTGTAAATGTATTTTTCATACAACATTTTCCAATTCAACTTTTTACGGGTGTACAACTAATAGACATAGATTACACTAATCAGATGTGCAACACTTACCCTTATTCAATGCAATTTTTACATTACCGTAAACAAAAACTCAGTAATCCATAAGCAATAATCCCAGTTTTCCTTCTCCTTCCAGCCCCTGGTAGCCAGTAATAAACTTTGGTCTCTGTACATTTGCCTGTTCTTGTCATTTTGTAGACATGAGATCTTACAATATTTGTCCTTTTGTGATTGACTAGTTTACTTAGCATAATGTTTTCAAGTGGCATCCATGTAGTAGCATGTATCAAGTAGTTTTTTCTCATTCTGTCTGAGTAGCATTCCATGATATGTATATACCACATTTTGTTTATCCAGTCATCCATTCAATGGAAAAAGAAGAGTCTCTTATTAAAGAAAATTGGATTTCCATATGCAGAAAATTGAAACTCTACCCATGTCTCACACCATACACAAAAACAAATTCAAAATGGATTAAGGACCTAAATGTGAAAACTAAAACCATAACATTTTTAGAAGAAAATGCAGGGGCCAGGTTGTCTGGATTTTGACAATAAATTATCTCATATAATAATAAAAACAGGAGCCACAAAAGACAATAAATAAATGGGACTTCATAAAATTAAAAACTTTTGTTCATTAAAAGGCTTTTCAAAAAAAAAGTGTAAAGGAAGCTACCAACTGGGAAAATATCTTCGGAAATCATATATTTGATAAGAATCTAATAACAAAAAAAAGTGTAAAATTTGATACATTAACAACAAAAATACAAATAACCCAATCAAAAACAAGCCAATAACCTGAATAGACATTTCACCAAAGAAGACATTCGAATGACAACCACATGCATAAAAAGATGCTTACTGTCATTAAACATCAGAAAGATGCAAATCAAAACCACAGTGAGATACCATCTCACTCCCACCAAGATAAAAAAAAAAAAAATTATAATTGACAAATGTTAGCAAAGATATGGGGAAATGGAATGCTTATCTGTTGCTGGCGGGAATGTAATGTGGTACAGCTATTGTGGAAAACAGTGTGGCAGTGCCTCAAAAAACTGAAAACAGAACCATCATATTACCCAGCAATTCCACTGCTAGGAGTATACCCAAAGGGTCATGAAAGCAGCTATGGGAACAGACATATGTACACCACTGTTCATTGCAGCATTATTCACAATAGCTAAAAAGTGGGAACAATCTAAATTCCCATCAATGAATGAATGGTTGTAGCTTTTATTTTTTTATAGGTCTTCATATATGTGATCCCATTTTCCCTTTACCTTATGCTGTACTGTGCTTTTATTTGACTTGCAGGAAAATTTTCTTATAAATTTGAGAATATACAGCTTTCTTTCAAGTGCTTTCTACTGAAAGGCACATACGTTTAAAAAGATCAAAAATTTTTTAAATTATTGCTTGTTTTTCATCTTTTTTGTGTGTGTGTAAGTTTGTACAATTTGTAAAAGTCTTACTTTCACTTACTTCAAAGTCAACTCCTTGGCAAAAGTTATACACTTATTATTTCCCTCCTGACTTATGCATCTAAGCCACCAAGTTTCTTCCCTTTCTGGAGGGAAATATGCAGTTTTTAAATCATTTTTTTTAAGAGTAAATTTCCAGGGATATTTTATGCAAAAAAGAGAAATAAGCATACATATTTTTCCCCATGAATATTAGGTTAAAAACTAAGGTGCAGAACAGTGTGAATTATGCCTTTTTTTTTTTTTAAGAAAAAGGCATAATTCACACTGTTCTGCACCTTAGTTTTTAACCTAATATTCATGACAGATAATTCTTTATCAGTACCCAAAAGGATTTCCTCATTAAAAAAAAAAAATCTTTTTTCGTTATTTGTCATAAATCCGCATATACTATATGAGGGCATATATAATCTATTTCGCCAGTTCCTTAAAAAGTGGCATTTCATTTGTTTCCAATTCTGGGTCGTTACGAACGATGCTTCAGTAAATAGCCTTTTAAGTAGTCATTTCACACATATCTGAGTATATTTGTAATATAAACTCCTAGAAGTGAAGTTGCTGGGACAAAGAGTGTGTTCTTGCAATGATTTTAAAGTTGGGGATGAATTATCCTGAAAGACAAAAAATAATAAATCTTATTATTTTTATATATATATATATATATATATATATATTCCTTCTTATTTACCAGTCTAGGACTTTTATCAAGTCATTAATGCAAAATGAATTGAAGTATGTGCATATCTAATGTCTGGTCTCAGTTTTGTCCTTGATCTTCCTACTTATTTCTATAGAAATTGATTGTTGGAATGCACTCTAAACTCATCTGCACAGATGTACAAATAACTGAATATTTCATGATCCCTTAAATTATAGAAGGACATCAAGAGGGAGACATCTTTTAACAATTCAAAACTTTAAATTAAATAAAGAACTTGCTATTTTGAACTTAAAATTTACCACCAGATTATGGGAGATGGTTTCTTTTGGTGGGGAAAAGGGATCAAAGCAGGATCCTCCTAATATGTCTGTGGTCCCAAGGGATGGACTTGGCACTTTGCTGTTAATGTACACATGGCCACTGAAGCCAACTTTCCTACAATAAAAACATTAGCTTTATAAAATTTGGTCTGGTTCCTATTCTCTGCTTGTAGCAACTACCACACAATCTGAGTCTTTCAAACGAATTTTTTTTTTGTATAATATGTAAGTGAGGCACATGCCTTTTAACTTATTTTTTACTCATAAAAACATTTTCTAAACGTGTGATTGATACTAGCTTTTGTTTTCCAATGTTTTACACGTGACAAGAATTCTGTCCTGTTTCCTCAAAGATTTTGCTTATTTTGCAATTTTATTTCTATTCCAAGACACCCATTCTATTATAATTTACGCAATAAATGACTATTCACCAGAGGAAATGAGTTATTTATGTAATAAACAATGTCAGAGATTCAGTAATAAGATGAATTAAATTGTGGCTTAACTAGCATCCTTAAGACAGAGGTTTCAGAAGAAACCAGAATTTTTTTTTCTTTTAATTTACTTCGTTCACTGCCCGCTGTACATTATATATGTTGGTCTTTGCATCACAACTGAAACAAAGAACAAGACATTCCTAAATTATGTATAAAACTGTTCCAAAACTTTTCTAAACTTGTGAAATAAAACGTCTCTGGTGAGATCTCTTCTCACCACACTCAGTTTGTCTTCCTATGGGTGATGTTGCTGACCCACAGCAAACCCAGGCTCCCATCATGCTCTTACCTGGAGACCCACTGAGGCCTCTCCACATAAGGCAATTGTTTCCCATAGATTTCTCCATGAGCATCTCCTTCACAGTCCCACTTCACAGACCACTTGTGCTTGCTAGTGCTTCAAGTAAAAAACACCAAACCTGTTGCCGTCAAGTCGATTCCAACTCAGCAACTCTATAGGACAGAGTAGAACTCCCCCTTAGGGTTTCCAAGGAGCTGCTGGTGGATTTGAACCGCTGACCTTTTGGTTAGCAGCTGAGATCTTAACCACTGGCCCACAAGGGCTCAAATAATAGTCTAATTCCCACAAAACCTCCTTTTTTCCCATTACATTGCAATGACTCTGTTTTCCTGAATGGACTCTGAATGACACTAAGATTAAGATTCTAAAGTCATTTTGTAGAAGGATAGTGTTAGATATAAGTAGTTAGAAATATATTTATAATGTCCTTAGGTGTATCATTAGAAAAAAAAAAAAAAACATTGCCGTTGATTCTGACTCATTGTGACCCTATAAGTAATAGCAGGTGACATTATATGGTATTGTGAAGAATCAAGAAGGGAAAGGAAAAATTTTTGAAGTAATATTTTAAGTTCTAACTGTCTTAAGAAGTCAGGCTATAGAGTATGGAACTCATAATTTCTGTCTGTTATAAACCAACATAAATTTTACTTAATAAACAGATTTATCAACAACAACAACACATGCACAGATGTGTTCACTTATAGAGGGACAAACCAACATTTAAAGAGCTAACTGACTTGCTGAGTATTAAGTATTAACCTTTATGAGGTAATATATTCTTTACATGAAACGGCCTTCATAGCAAATTAAGAAAGACTCTCACTGGCTGTCATCCTGGTGGTATCTGTCTCCCAAGTGGATGCTGCCTTATAGGGACCTTGAAGAATGCTTATCCAGGATTCTAAATTAGGAAAGATAAGTAAGATGGTATCCTAAGATCTGTTTTTCCATGCCCTTTTTTATGTGGCAAAAGTAATTACCTGTATGTCTCTTAGCACTGATTGGAAAATGCCCATGTTAAATTATTTGATGTTCGGTCACTTATTTTCAATAAACTTCTTTCACTTTTTTTACTACCTTAGGAGAGTTTTCTTACTTTCACTAGGGGTGAAAAAAAAAAAAAAAAACTCAACTAATTATGAAAGAAACAGTTTAATATAATAAGCCTGCTTCCCCTGGCATTTTATTTCAGTGTTATGAAAAACTGGGTGAGAAGGAAGAAGATTGTTGGGAGAAAGAGAGAGAGAGAGGAAGGAAAAGAAGAAGGAAGAATTAAGAAATAAGAAAAGAGAATGATGAAGAGGCCAAAAATTTGAGTTCCTGGAAATTTTTCTACAGCCCCAGAAACTACATTTTGACTATACTTTTGAGACGTAGGAAACCCTGGTGGTGTAGTGGTTAACAGCACAGCTGTTAACAAAAAGGTCAGCAGTTTGAATCCACCAGGTGCTCCTTAAAAACTCTATGGGGCAGTTCTACTCTGTCCTATATGGTCACTATGAGTTGGAATCAACTTGAAAGCAACAGGTCAATGTTTTTTGTTTTAAGACATAACTTTTCAGGCCTGAAGGTATTGCTTAACTTTATTTCACATTTTTCAAAGGGCAGCTCAAGAAGACAAAGTAAAAATATTATAATGAAATATGCAAAGACCTGGAGTGAGAAAACCAAAAGCGAAAGATATGCTCAGCATATCTCAAGCTGAAAGAACCAAAGAAAAAATTCAAGCCTCAAGTTGCAATTTTGAAGAGTTCTATGGGTAAATATTGAATGACCCAGGAAGCATCTAAAGCAGCTGGAAGGAAAACATACAGTCACTGTACCAAAAAGTATTGGTCGACCTTCAACGACTTCAGGAGATAGCATATGATCAAGAACAGATGGTATTGAAGGAAGAAGTCCAAGCTGCACTGGAGGCATTGATGAAAAACAAGGCTCCAGGAATTGACTGAATACCAACTGAGATGTTTCAACAAACAGATGCAGTGCTGGAAGCAGTCACTGGTTTATGCCAAGAAATTTGGAAGACAGCTACCTGGCCAACAAACTGGAAGAGATCAAATTTGTGCCCATTCTAAAGAAACATGATCCAACAGAATGTGAAAATTATAGAAAAATATCATTAATATGACACATGAGTAAAATTTTGCTGAAGATCATTCAAGGAGCAGTTGCAGCAGTACATTGTCCACGGAAGCAGCAGTCAGGGAATGATGTAATGTTTTGGGTAAATCTGCTGCAAGAGGCCTCTTTAAAGTATTAAAAAGCAAAGATGTCAAAGTCTGATTTAAGCCATGGAACTGCCAGAAATTCAAGCCGAATTCAGGAGGATTTGTGGAATGAGGGATATAATTGCTAATGTCAGATGGATCTTGGCTGAAAGCAGAGAATTCAGAAAGATGTTTACCTGTGTTTTATTGACTTTGCAAAGATATTCAACCGCGTGAATCATAACAAATCATGGGTGACATTGCAAAGAATGGGAATTCCAGAACACTCAATTGTTCTCATGAGGAACCTGCACATAGACCAAGAGGCAGTTGCTCAAACAGAGCAAGGGGATCCTCCAAGGTTTAAAATCAAGAAAGGTTTGTGCCAAGGTTGTATAATTTTACCATATTTATTCAATCTGTATGTTGAGCAAATAATCCAAGAAGATGGACTATGTGAAGAAGAATGTGGCATCAGGATTAGTGTAAGACTCATTAACAACCTGCAATATGCAGATGACACAACCTTGCTTGCTGAAAATGAAGAGGCCTTGAAGCCCTTACTGATGAAGGTCAAAGACCAAAGCCTTCAGTATGGATTACACCTCAACATAAAGAAACAAAAATCTTCACAACTGGATTAATAAGCAACATCTTGATAAATGAAGAAAAAATTAAAGTTGTCAAGAATTTCATTTTACTTGGATTCACAATCGGTGTCCATGGAAGCAGCAGTCAGGAAATGATGTAATGCATTGGGTAAATCTGCTGCAAGAGGCCTCTTTAAAGTATTAAAAAGCAAAGATGTCAAAGTCTGACTCAAGCCATGGTATTTTCAATTGTTTCATATGCGTGTGAAAGGTAGACAAGGAATAAGGAAGAATTCATGCCCTTGAATTACGATGTTGGCAAAGAGGATTGAATACACCAGAAAAATGAAGAAGTCTTTCTTGGAGGAAATACAACCAGATTGCACCTTAGAAGGGAGAGTGGCAAGACTTCATCTGACGTACTATGGACATGTTGTAAGGAGGAACCAGTCCCTGTAGGACATGACACTTGGTAAAGTAGAGGGTCAGTGAAAAAGAGGAAGACCCTCAAAGAGATAGATTGACACAGTGGCTTCAACAATGGACTCAAACATAACAATGATTGTGAGGATGTCACAGGACCAAGCAGTATTTTGTTCTATTGTACATAGGGTTGCTATGAGTTGGAACTGACTGGATGGCACCTAACAACAAGAAGGATATATATATATACACATGTGTGTTAAAAAATCATATATATTATATATAATATATATATTAAAAAATCAAACCCATAGTTATATATTATTTATTATATATATATAAAATGCAACAGAAGAAAATATATGTTAGCACTGGTTCTGTGATTGAAAAACAATTTAGGAAACACACATTTTAGAAAATAGTAGAATTGGAAAAAAAAAAAAAAGATAACTCAATACCTTGAGAGTAAAAGGTACATAGACAAAGATAAATGTAGATGTTATGAATTGAATTGTGTCTCCCAAAAAATATGTATTGGAATTCTAACTTCTATACCTATGTATGTAATCTCATTTGTGGATAGAGTTTTCTTTGTTCTGTTAATGAGGTTATATCATTATAGGGTGTGTTTTAGATCTAATCACTTTTGAGACATAAAATGGTCAGATTAGATACAGAAGCAAGCAAACAGGGATGGAGGGAAGAGATCTCTAAGGAACTGAGGATCAGAGACTGAAAGTGATAAATATTTTTCCTCCAGAGTGAACAGAGAGAGTCTTCCTCTTCAGCCAATGCCCTGAATTCACACTCTAGCCTCTTAAACAGATAAGTTTCTATCATTTAAAACTACCTACATGCAGTATTTCTGTTACAGGAGCACTAAGAAAATAAGAGAGCAGGTATTAAAAAGTAAAAAAATTAAAATAAGAAAAAGATACAAGGATCACAGAAAATGACATAGAACAAATAAACTCAATATTAGATATTGTAAAGCACAGAATAAATTTTACAAACATTAAATCTGAAGAGAAGACATTTTTCAGACACAAAGAAAACATCAGTTAAAATGATAAAAGAAAAAACTGCTAAGTGTTTGGGATAGAGAGCAAAATGCTTGGTGTTATTAAAAAAGAAAAGGAATAAAGAGAAAAATAAAAGGTCAACAATGAAGTTAAGTCTTAGTTTGCTAAGTTACTCATTTATTTAGAGCAAAAATCAATTGCTATAAAGAGAAAACGCTTCAGTTAATTTGAGTAAAACAAATACAGTTAAATGATACAAAAAAATCCAAGAATTGTCCAAGAAAGTTGATCAATTTATACAACTAAGAAGTAAAGTATGCTGTTTTTATCTTCTGTCATACAAAATAACAAATGACAAAAGGAAAATTACTACATTATTTCGAGAGGAAAGTTTTATGATGTAAGAATTCAAAACAAAAGCTGCTTTGTTATTCATGTGTAAATGTAATCAAAAGATACTCTTTAGATATGCAAAAAAACTTAAAAATAAATCATCCACATAAATTTTATGAAAAGAACACTCCTTGATTATATATCCCAGTCAACTGAGATAGCAAAATAAATACATAATAATGAAGACATAGAATTAAAGTATTGTCAAAGAATGTTGTAAGCAGTTATACAAATATGGCATATAAATAACTATTATGTATGTTTTCAAATGAGAGTCTAAAATACCAGATGTCAGCTAAACCTTGAAGTTATTTGTTGTTCCTCTTAGGTGCCCTCAAGTCTGTTGCTACTCATAGCGACCCTATGTGCAACAGAACAAAATATTGCCTGGTCCTGCACCATTCTCACCACCATTGCTATGTTTGAGCCCATTGTCACAGACACTGTGTCAATCTATCATGCCGAGGGTCTTCTGCTTTTTGACTGACCCCACACTTTACCAACCAGGATGTCCTTCTCCAGTGACTGGTTCCTCCTGATAACGTGTCCAAAGTACCTGAGATGAATTCTTGCCATCCTTGCTTCTAAGGAGCATTTTGGCTGTACTTCTTCCAAAATAGATGCGTTGGTTTTTCTGCCAGTCTACGGTATATTCAATATATTCTTGCCAACACCACACTTCGAAGGCATCACTTTTTTTCAATCTTCCTTACTCATTGTCCAGCTTTCACATGCATATGAGGCAACTGAAAATACCATGGCTTGGGTCAGGTGCAACTTAGTTCTCAAGGTGACATCTTTGTCTTTTAACTTTTTAAAGAGGCCTTTTGCAACTCCAGACTAAGACAGACTAGGAAGAAGGAACTGGTGATCTACTTCTGAAAAAATTGCCTAGTGAAAACATTAAGGACAGCAGGGGAACATTGTTTGATATAATGCTGGAAAATGAGCCTCTCAGGTTGTAAGGCACTCAAAATATGACTGAGGAAGAGTTGCTTCCTCAAAGTACAGTCGACTTTAATGATGTGGATGGAGTAAAGCTTTCGGGACTTTCATTTGAAAATGTCGCACAACTCAAAATAAGAAGAAACAGTTGCAAACTTGCATTAGTAATCGGAACTTGGAATGTACAAAGTATGAATCAAGGAAAATTGAAAGTTGTCAAAAATGATATAGAATGCTCGAAGATTGATATCCTAGGCATTAGTGAGCTGAAATGGGCTGGTAGAAGCCATTTGGAATCAGACAATCATGTGGTCTACTATGCTGGAAATGGCATATTGAAAAGGAATGGCATTTCATTCATCATCAAAAAATGCATTTCAGGATCTACCCTAAGTATAACACTGTCAGTGGTAATATTCGTATGCCTACAAGGACAACCAGTTAATGATTATTATTCAAATTTATGCACCAAACATAAAGACCAAAGATGAAGAAATTGAGGATTTTTACCCAACTTCTGCAGTCTGAAAATGATCAAACATGCAATCAAGATGTATTGATAACTACTAGTGATTGGAATGTGAAAAGTTGAAAATGAACGAGAAAGATTAGTAGTTGGAAAATATGGCCTTGGTGATAGAAATAACTCCAGAGATTGAATGACAGAATTTTGCAAGACTAATAACTTATTCATAGGAAATACCTTTTTCAACACACAAATTAAACAACTATACATGTGAACCTTGCCAGTTGGAATACACAGGAATCAAATTGGTTACATCTGTGTAAGAATCAATGGAGAAGCTAAATATCATCAGTCAGAACAAGGCCAGGGGCTGACAGTAGAACAGACAATCAATTGCTCATATACAAGCTCAAGTTGAAGCCAAAGAAAATCAAAACAAGTCCACGAGAGCAAAAACACAACCTTGAGCATATTCCATCTGAATTTAGAGACCATCTCAAGAATTGATTTGATGAAATAAACACAACTGACAGAAGAATGGACTTGTTGTATAATGACATCAAGGACATCATACAGGAAGAAACAAAAGGTCATTAAATAGACAAGAGAGAAAAAAAAAAGGCCAAAATGCATGTCAGAAGAAAATCTGAAACTTATTCTTAAATGTACAGTAGTTAAACTGAGCAGAAGAAATAATGAAGTAAAAAAGATGAACAGAAGATTCAAAAGGTTGGCTTGAGAAGGCAAAGTAAAGTAATGAAATGTGCCAAGACCTGGAGTTAGAAAACAAAAGGGGAAGAACACAATAGGCATTTCTCAAACCCAAAAAACTAAAGAAAACATTCAAACCTCAAGTTGCAATATAGAATGATCCTATGAGCAAAAAAATTCTACGATACAAGGAGCATCAAAATGATGCAAGGATACACAGAATCAGTGTACCAAAAAGAATTTGCTAAACTTTCTACCATTTCAGGAGGTAGCATATGATTAAGAACCAACGACACTGAAGAAAGAAGTCCAAGTTGCACCAAAGGCACTGGCAAAAAACTAGTCTTTAGGAATTGACGGAATACAAATTGAGATGTTTCAACAAAAGGATGCAAAGCTGGATGCATTCACTCATCCATGCCAAGAAATTTGGAAGACATCTACCTGGCCAGCTGACTGGAAGAGATCTATGTATGTACTCCTTCTAAAGAAAGGTGATCCAATAGAATGTAGAAATTATGGAAAAATATATCACATGCAAGTAAAATTTTGCTGAAGATAATTCAAAAACAGTTGCAGCAGTACATTGACAGGGAACTTCCAGAAATTCAATCTGGATTCAGAAGAGGACATGGAAGTGGTAATATCATTGCTGATGTCAAATGGATCTTGGATGAAAACAGAGAACATCAGAAAGATGTTTATCTGTATTTTATTGACTATGCAAAGGCATTTAACTTTGTGGATCATAACAAATTATGGATAAAATTGTGAAGAATGGAAATTCCGGAACGCTTAATTGTGCTCATTGTGAAAACTGTAGATACAGGCACTCATTTGAACAGAACAAGCGGATACTGCATGGTATAAAATCAGAAAATGTATGTGTCAGGGTTGTATCCTTTCACCATACTTATTCAATCTCTATGCAGAGCAAATAATCTTAGAAGCAGAACTATATGAAGAACTTGGCATCAGAATTGGAGGAAGACTCATTAACAACCTACTCTATGCAGATGATACAACCTTGTTTACTGAAAGTGAAGTGGACTTGTAGCACTTACTAATGAAGATTAAAGACCATGGTCTTCAGTATGGATTACACCTCAACATAAAGGAAACAAAAATCCTCACCACTGTACCAATCAGCAATATCATGATAAATGGAGAAAAGATTGAAGTTGCTGGGGTTTTCATTTCACTCGGACCCACAGTCACTGTTCTTGGAAATAACTGTCCAGAAATCAAATGATGCATTGCATTGGGCAAATCTGCTTCATGAGATCTTTAAAATGTTAAAAAGCAAAGATGTCACCTTAAGGATTAAGGTGTGTTTGACCCAAGCCACGATATTTTCTCTTGCCTCATACACATATGAAATTTGGGCAATGAATAAGGAAGACTGCAGAAGAATTATTGCCTTGGAATTACGGTGTTGGCAAGAATATTGAATTTACCGTGGACTGCCAGAAGAAGGAACAAATCTGTCTTGGAAGAAGTATGGCCAGAATGCTCCTTAGAAGGGAGAATGGTAGACTTTGTCTCATGTAATTTGGACATGATATCAGGAGAGATCAGTCCCTGGAGAAGGACATTATGCTTTGTAAAATAGAGGGTGACCAAAAAAGAGGAAGACCCTCAAGAAGATGGAATGACACTAGGCTACGATAATGGGCTCAAACATTAACAATGATTGTGAGGATGGTGCCGACGCAGGCGTTGTTTCTATCTGTTGCATATAGGGTAGCCTAGAGTCGGAACTGACTGGTTGGCGCCTAAAAACAACATGAAGGTATATGATTTTCTAAAGTGTTTTTTAACTAATTTGTACTCCCATCAGCAGTATGTTTGAGTTCAAGTAATTCCATGTCTTCATCAACTTTGGTGTTTTATAGGTTTTTTTTTTTTTTGGTAAATCTGGTGTATATGAAAGCATCACTCATGATAGATTTAATTTGCATTTTCCTGGTAGCTAATGAAGCTGAGCACCTTTTCCTATGTGTATTGATCACTTTGATATCCTGTTTCCAAAATGCCTGTCTCTTATTTACTTTTCTATTAGGTTTTCTATGTATTTCTGATTGATTTATATCAATTATTTTCACAATCAGGTATTGCTATTGTAAATAACATGTATTGAAAATGTCTTCTCCCACTTGGTGATCCACCTTTCACTCTATGGTATCTTTTGAAAATCAGAAGTTCTTAATCTTAACAAAGCATAATGCTTTTATTTGTTCTTTTTATAGTTAGCACTTTTTTTTTAAATTATTGTCTATCTCAAATACAAGAAATATTGTCATGTCTTTCTCTAAAAGATTACCTCATTTACCTTTTGCTTTCACATCAATAATCCACTTGTAACTCATGTTTATTTATGTAAATTGGAGTTTAGGCTTCATTTTTCCCATATGGCTACCAATTGACCCCACCCTGTATACCATCATTCTCCACTGCACTCCAGTGCTATCTTCATAATAAATTAATTCATAATATATTTGTGCATTTATTTCTGGAATCTATTCTGTTTCATTGCCTTATTTTTCTATCCTTAAGCCAACACCACGGTGTGTCAATATTTTTAAATCTCTAAGTCCGATACTATATGTCTTCAAGTTTTTTAGTCTTCTTATTAATATTTCTTCGTTAGTCTTAGACTTGACTATTTTTATTCATTTGCATTTCCATGTGAATTGTAAAATCAGATTATCAATTTCCACCAAAACCTACTGACATTTTATTTAGAATCAGACTGAAAAAAATAATCAGTTCTCGTTTAATTGGCATTTTTACAATGTACAGTTTATATTCTTATGCTTATTTATTCTGTAATCTCTCTCAATTATTTCAACACTTTCTTAAGAATTCTTCATAATTTTTAATTGCAGTAGAATATGTATACTAAAAAAAACTTGTCATTTTAACCATCTTTAAATATAAAATCCAGTGGCATCAATTACACTTGCAATATTGTACAACCATCAGCATTGCCTATTGTCAAAAATTTTCACCACCTCAAACAGAAACTCTGTACCCATTAAGTAATAACTTCCAATATATTCCTACCTTCCAGTCCCTGATGACATCTAATCTACTCTATATCTCTATTGATTTGCCAATTCTAGGTATTTCATATAAGTGGAATCATAGAGTATTTGTCCTTTTGTGTTTGCCTTATTTCCCTTACATTATGTTTTTAGAGTTTACCCATGCTGTGGTGTGTGTCAGAATTTCCTCCCTTTTTGTGGTTGAATAATATCCTATCATATGTATATTCCACATTTTGTTTACCCATACACCTGTTCATGGACTCTTGCACTGTTGTCATCTTTTGGTTATTGGAATAATAGCAATGGACATTGGTATACAAGTATCTTTTTGAGTCCTGTTTTCAACTCTTTTGGATATATACCCTGGAGTAGAATTGCTGAGCCATATGTTAATCCTATGTTGACTTTTTAAATAAACACCTAACTCTTTTCCACAACAGCTGCACCACTTTACATTTGTACCAGCAATGTAGGAGGGTTCTAATTTATCCACATTCTTGCCAAAACATTTTTTCCCCTTTGTCTTCTTCTTCTTTTTTTTTTTTTACTACAGCAATCCTAGTAGGTGTGAAGTGATATCTCATTGTCATTTTGATTTACATTTCTGTAATGACTAATGATGTTGTCCTTATGTCCATGTGGCTATTATCAACTTGCATATCTACTTTGGAGTAATATATAGCCAAGTCCTTTTCCTATTTTTTGATTGGGTAGTTTGTGTTTTTCTTGTTGAACTGTAGGAATTATTTTACATTCTTTTATATGGTGAATATCAGATACATAATATGTAACTATCTCTACCATTCTGTACACTCCTTTCACTTTCTTGACAATGTCTTTTGATGCACAAAATATTTCAATTTTGTTGAAGTCCAATGTATATATATATTTTTTCTTTTGTTGCTCATGTTTTAGTGTTGTATCTAAGAATCCATTGCTTAATCCAATGTCCTTTAAAATTTATCCCATTTTCTTCTAAAAGTTTTATGTTTTTCATCCATTTGAGTTAATATTTGTGCATAGTGTGAAATAGGAGCACACTTTCATTCTTTTGTGTGTGGAAATTCAATTTTCCCGGAATCCTTTCTTGATGAGAGTATTCTTTCCCCACTGAAAGGTCTTGGAATACTTGATGAAAATCAATAAGCGATAGACATATGCATTTACTTTACGGTTCAATTATATTTCATTGGTTTATATGTCTATTCTTATGCCAGTACCACACTGTTTTGATTACTGTAGCTTAGTAAGATTTGAAATCAGGAAGAAGAACTTTGTCTTAGTTTTCCAATATCGTTTTGGCTATTTGGAGACCTTTGTAATTTCTTGTGAATTTGAAGACTGGTTTTTCCATTTCTGCAAAAAGAAAGAAAAAAAAAGGCTGCTGGAAGTTTGATAGGGATTATATTAGATCTATAGATTATTTTGGGTAGTATTGACATCTTAACAATATTAAGGTTTCCAATCCAAAACACAGATGTCTATCTATATTTAAGTCTTTAATTACTTGTAGCATTGTTTTGTAGTTTTCAGTGTACGAGTTTCTCACGTCCTTGGTTGGGTTTATTCCTAGGTATTTTATTCTTTTGACTGTTATTGTAAATGGAAGTTTTCTCAATATCCTTTTCAGATTGTCCAATGTTGATGTATACAAACAAAACTGAATTTTTGACCTTGTACCCTGCAATTTTGCTGAATGTGTTTATTATCTCTAGTAGCTTTCTTGTGAATTCTTTGGGATTTTTTATATTTTGATACTGTTGTTGTGTGCTATCCAGTTGATTCTGACTCATAAAGACCCTACAGGACAGAGTAGAACTGCTTCATAGAGTTTCCTAGATTGTAGTCTTTATGGGAGCAGATTGCTAGGTCTTTTCTTCTGTGAAGCAGCCAAACACCCATCACACCACCAGGGCTCCTTATTTAGGGTCATAGCTCTGCAAATAGTCTTACTTCTTCCTTTTCAATTTGGATGCACTTTATTATTTATTTATTTATTTATTATGGCCTAATTACCCTGACTATAACTTCCAGTATAACGTTGAATAGCAGCAATGAAAGCAGGTATCCTGCCTTTGTTACTAATTTTAGGGGGGAAATTTCCAGTTTTTCACCAATAAGTATGTTGTTAACTGTGGATTTTTTTGTAAATGCTTGTCTAAGCATGCGAAATTCAGTGAAACTTTTCCAATGCTTTTGTTCAGCTTTCTTCTTATTTTAGATCTAATAAGTGCATTAAATGTCAATCAAATGTTTGAACTAAAAAAAATCATCTGGAGAAGACAGAAGATAGAAACACTGTTTAGCTACTTTCCAGTGTACTGGGCCCTACTTTTTATTAACTATTTTAATTGAACACTGTATGTAGAACATAGCACAATTATTTCTATCAGATTACAATGCAATATACTACATGTTAGGAGAAGGAAAGAAGAAGTGTAAAAATAAATTAAAAAAAAAAAAACTCGCCTACTCCAAATTCTAGTCCCTAGATTTTGGGTCAATATTGCATATCAACAAATTATATGACCAGATTTCTGCTATAATGGACTATAAGGAACAGCCAAGTGTTATATATAAGTAGGCCGTTTCTGATAACTACTCTTATTTTTCATCTGGTTGAGAATACATTTTAAATAACATTTCCATCATATTCACTTGTTTCTTGACAGCGTCTGGTCACATAAATATAAATCATCTGTATTCAAGTGGTGTAATCTAACTCAACATATCAAATAAAACTGAATTATTTCATTTTGCTAGGACAAAATGGCTAAAAGGAATATTTTTGTTATCAAATTTCTGTTTAAGGGACAATGAACGCATTTTTCTAATTATATTTAACATTTTCTTACACACCTTCTTTAATCCCTCAGATAAATTATTTTTCAGCACTCCAGCCACAACAGACAAGAAAAAATCATACTCTTTCTTGGTAATATTGCTTTATTTTCAACCACAAGTGTTCATTTAAAAAAATGGAATTTATCATTATCACAAAAAATATTTTAAGGTCAAGTGTAATAAAACAAGCTTTGTTGAATTTAGTCATTCTCAAACACAGAAATCAATGATACCTAATATTCTCATTAATTATATAAGCTTTTTCAGCTATTTATGGAAACATTTTATATTTACATATTGTAGTGGGCTCATCAAATATGCAAACCCACTCAGAGTTAGGTCTTGCATTAAGAAGGCACAAAACTTTTTTTTTTTTTTTTTAATTAAGTTTGTTTCTTTAATTTAATATATGTCTTAAATATTTTCGGGCAAAAAATGTCTCTTCCATGATACTTGGCACAAAATCTTGGCTCTCAACAATATATCTATCCTAGTACTTAGATTAACATCTATTTATTTTAAGGGAAAAAAAAAGTGTTCCATACTCCTAGGCATCCCTGCTGCCCATATGTCTAAGTGATTGTTCTCCATATGGTTAAGAATAAATCTCAGACATCTAAATCTTCCAAAGTCAGTTTTCTGTCCTACTTACCGTATAACTAAAGTAGGTTTGGTATTGTGGGCCCTTGTTTGCAGGTATTAAACCATGAAGTTACAGATTATGAATCAATGCTACACAGAAAGAGCAATGAACATGGAGCCAGAGGACATTTCATTTGCCTGGAGCTGTCGCTTGCTGCAGTAGGAGCTGGGTAAGATGTTTAACCTCCCTGAAAAGGCCAAATTTAAGGAGAATCTTGACTGACGAGGAAGAGACTGCTGAGATCTCTGTACACAAAACAATGAAAATACACCTCGTTTTATGTTTCCTCACTTGATACATGCATGCAAGTTATGGGATGTATACTTTTCATGCCTGATAGAATTATTAATACACCAGTGGTTTTTAAAAACGCTTTCCTTTCATCTTTAACAATCACAGTGCTATGGGCATATAATATTGTAGATTAGATTTAGGCACCTAAATTTTGTCGTCATATGAAAAACAGCACTTCAAATTTCTGCCTTCTTATACAGTTTGGAAAATATAAATATGGGAGCCCTGGTGGTGCAGTGGGTAAGGGCTTGGCTGCTAACCAAAAGGTCAGCAGTTCAAATCTACCAGCTGCTCCTTGGAAACCCTATGGGGCAGTACTACTGTGTCCAACAGGGTCGAATGAGTCAGAGTCCACTCAATGGCAATGGGTTTGAGTTTTTTTTGTTGTTTTTATACTATGATTTAGAAGTCCTGGTGGTGCAATGGTTAACTGCTTGGCTGCTAACCAAAAGGGCAGCGGTTGGATCCACCATCCACTCTACAGGAGAAAGACGTAGCATTCTGCTTCCGTAAAGGTTACAGCCTTGGAAACTCCATGGGGCAGTTCTACTCTGTCCTATAGGGTCACTATGAGTCAGAATCCACTTCACGGCAACGGGTTTATACTATGATTTTATTTTCAATTAACTTTATGCACTAGCTATCTAATGATTAAGGAAAATCTCCTTTCCTATTACTCAGAAATCCTCTAAGAAGGTTTATCCTTGTCCCCAACATCATGGCTTTTCACTATATCTTTCACTATGTCTTTCTCTACTCTTGCTGGGTAATCTTTAATTCTCAGACAAGCCACCAAAATATGGCATTAGGATGCTTCAGGACTAGTTTTGAAAATTATATCTTCATATCCCTCAGGAAAAAAATTTTAGGAAATATTAGATTATTTATAAAAGGGAAATACTCCACCTCTACTCCCCTAACACTATCATTTGAAACTGCAAGAAGACAGTATCAGAATAAAGAAGATTAAAATGATAATATGAATATAGTTTTGTTCCATGCACATTTTTCAAGATCAATCACCTCTTAGGAATAACTGCAAGATTAAAATAACTTAAATATATTTTTTTCCTTGTATAGGAAAAAAAAAAAAAAAGCCTAATGCAATCCCATGCTTAAAAAAAAAAAAAACTAATTAAAATCCATATTTTAGTTTTTTTCCCAGTCTAATCCCCATTTGAATCTGAATGACTCAACCTACTATTGCCTTTTTGGAAACTGGTATTTTTTTTTTCATTTTTGTGTAGTTAGTAGTGAGTACACATTTATATTGTTTTGTGATAACATATGTCAGCTTATAAATACAGTTAATATTTTTATTTGTTTAGAAAAATTTGTTTTCTTGTTCTCAAAATATTGGAAACACCCTATTCTTTTTTTTAGTCTACCTTGTAACATTAAATTGTGACATTTGCCAAAGCATAAAAGCTGCTTCATTTACATTTGTACAGGTCATGGCTTCCCTTTCTATCAATTATATTGAAAGTGCTCTCAAATAACAAAGCAGAAATTATGTAATTTGCAGACTGACTTTGATTAGGTCAAGCGCATTTCAAACGCTGTAAGGTCATAAGCCATAGTGTTGAAACAAAAAAATACAGAGGCAAATAATGTGAAGACTTTTGCTCTTAAAAAGCAAAACAAAACCAAATAAAACAAAACAAACAACCTCCTGCCCCCCCACAAAAAAATAAAAAAACCTGGACCGCCCATCTAAGTTTATAAAGAGCTGTTTTCCTCAGAATTATTATTCTTGGATTTTCATTCAGAATACTTTCGACCAATAGATTAGTATTTGTACCAAGAAATCCATTGTGTCTTTATTAATGTATATTCTTCATATAAGCCAACTATGTGGTGATCACTTTTAGTATTTATGTTGAAACCCTGGTAGCGTAGTGGTTAAGAGCTATGGCTGCCAACCAAAAGGTTGGCGGTTCAAATCCACCAGGCACTCCTTGGAAACCATATGGGGCGGTTCTACTCTGTCCTATAAGGTCTCTATGAGTTGGAATCAACTCGACCGCAATGGATTATAGTATGCCACTGCTATTAGAATATCCTAAACTGGGATGGGGGGATACCAAAGGACTTGACTATATACATTACCAATTTATTGGAGTTTGATAAAAAGTCTTTGGCCCTATTCAAAAAGCTAGCTTCTGAATTAATAAAGTTTGTTGCTATTACATATCATATACATATCATATTGTTGTTGTTAACTACCATTGAGTTGATTTTGACTCATAGTGAACCCATGTGGCAGAACAGAATGGCCACATAGGGTTTTCTAGGGGGCGATCTTTCCAGGAGAAGATCCCCAGGTCTTTCTCCCATGGAGCCTACCCACAAATATTTTAAAATATTATGTGAGACTCCTTTGGAAATATGATTTTGTTTCAGTAGTGAATGCACCTTACATTTTTGAAAGGATCTACACAGAGTAATGATGTTTCAATCTATTTATGAAATTTGACTTATTATTAAAATCAAGAATGTGTGCTTGATCTTGATTAGATCAATTGTCACTGTATAAGAACAATCATTAAAATAAAATAGGAGAACATTAATTCCTACAGGGGAGTGTGTTCCCTTAGCCCCTTTTGTTCTCTCTGCTTTAGCCACTTCCTCACAATTCTGTGTACAAACCAGGCAGGGTACCATCTTAGAGATCACTGTGTTTTTTGTTTTATTTCCCCTGTTATACCCCAAACAACTCAGACATTAAATTGGATGTTATATTTTAGTGAAATAAAAGGTTGACTCATAAAATAAAATATCACCCATGAGTACTGCATTCCTTAAAAAAATCATCTATATAACACCAGAAGGTCAACAATAACTCTAAAGTAAAAATGAGAAGGTAAGGAGGCAGGGAAACTAGAGTAGTGGAAATGGAACAACTAGAAGGAAAACAATGAAAGTGTTGACACATTGTGAAAAATAGAACGAATGTCACTGAACAAATTGTGTAAGAATTGTTAAACGGGAAAACAATTTGCTGTGTAAACTTCCCAAAAGTACAATAAAATATTATTTTTTAAAAATTGCATATTATTGATGTTCAATAAAATTTGGCAATTGAAAAACTAATAATTACCTAATACAGCACATTTTCTACCATTCTGTTAAGGACTGTGCTTAACTTGGGATTGACAGTTATTGACAGCTCAGTGGTTAAGAGCTTTGCCACTAATCAAAACATTGGCAGTTCGAAGCCACCAGCAGCTCCTCAGAAACTTTATGGGGCAGTTCTACTCTGCCCTATAGGGTTGCTTTAAGTCAGAGTCAACTCAACAGCAATAGGTTTGGTTTTTTGTTTATTTTTTTGTAAAGACAGTTACAAATCTTACTTTGAAAATTTCATAAAGTTTATAGGCCCTAAGATCAAGAAAAAATACAATACAATGTCACAAATTGAGCTTTAAATTAATTTTTTTTTTGGCTTTTATGTAGAAAACTAGACGAGCTATCTTTTCACCACTTATTTGCTTTATAAGTCCCCGGTGGTGCAAATGGTTAATGAGCTGAGCTACTAACCCAAAGGATGGCAATTTGGTCCTCCCAGGGGCACCTGGAGTAAAGGCCTGGAGATATACTTCCAAAAAACTCCACGGAGCACAGTTCTTCTCTGACATTCAGGGGGTCAACATGAAACATTGTTGACTCCACAGCAACGGGTTTAATCCCTTTCAATTCTACCTGCTTTTTCTCATGTCATCATATTAACTCCAGAACTCAAAAGTCAACATTCTTCACCAAAAATGACAGTAAAAGGGATTTTTTTGAGATCTTATCATTGACCCTATTTCTGTATTCAGACTCTTCCCCTCTTGGAATGTATAACACATGGCCTACTAGTATTTGAGATGCATGCACCACTAACATCTCTGCAATATGGATATTGCTTGTCCAGTCACTACAGTATTCTAATATTGCCCATGTTAATTTAAGAATAAATTTAGAATTGCATATACCCCACATGGAAATGTGGAGATTTTTAAAGATTCCAACAATAATTACAAATACAGAATAATCAGTAGGGAAAGAAATGCGAATATAAAAATTTTTCAAAAGGAGTTATCCATTATAAAGAAAGTATCCAGAAGACAAAAGGAAGCAAACAACAAAGTAGATTTATAAAGCAGATTTGTGATAGCAACCAAACAAATACCTGTTGTAAATGTGATCTTTCGATGGAGAAATACAAGAGAAGTAACACTGAGATATGTAATGACTCCTGGTCTTCGCCACTTATACTGGTTGACAGTACAGTTTACGCCAACTATTTCTTATAATTTAGACATCTCTTTTTTTTTTTTACCACAATAAGTTGGAGCTCTGGTGGTATAGTGGTTAAGAGCTCGGCTGCTAACCAAAAGGTTGGCAGTTCAAATCCACCAGCTGCTCCTTGGAAACCCTATGGGACAGTTCTTACTCTATCCTATAGGGTAGCTATGAGTTGGAACCAATACGACAGCACCTAACATCAACAACAACTACAATAAACCTTTGAATATCTATGACATTAAGGAGCCCATAATTTTCATGACATGATGTGGTGAGTGGATCCCAGGACTAACAATATTCTACTGCCTTGCGTTATCAAAATAATAAAAATTAGTTTTCCATTAATTAGATTTTTTAACAAAATTTCAACAATTTTATTCACCAACAAAATTGTTTGTAATTTTAAATGATTAATATAAAATAACTCTTAATTTTTATGTGTTTTTTGCCAATGCATTCAATGCAGCTTGGACTTCTTCCTTCAATACCATTGGTTCTTGATCACATGCTACCTCCTGAAATGGATGAATATCAGTTTTTTTTTTTTTTTGTACAGTGACTCTGTGTATTCCTTCCATCTTATTTTGATGCTTCCTGCATTTTTCAATACTTTGCCCTCAAAAACGTTCAATATTGCAACTTGAGGTTTGAATTTTTTCTTCAATTCTTTAAGTTTGGTAAATGCTTAGTGTCTCCTTCCCTTTTGGTTTTCTAACTCCAGGTCTTTGAATACTTCATTATAACACTTTATTTTGTCTTCTCAAGCTGCCCTTTATAATCGTCTCTTCAGATCTTTTACTTCATCATTTCTTCCATTCACTTTAGCTACTCTACTTGCAAGAGCAAGTTTCAGAGTCTCTTCTGAAATGCGTTTTGGTCTTTTTCTTTCCTGTCTTTTCAATGACCTTCTACATTCTTCATGTTTGATGTCCTTGATGACGCCCAAAAACTCTTCAGGCCTTTAGTCATTAGTGTTAATGTGTTGAATCTATTTTTGAGATGGTCTCTAAATTTAAGTGGGATTTTTTTTTATCCTCAAGGTAGTGCTTTTGCTCATGTGAACTTGTTTTAATATTCTTTGGCTTCAACTTGAATTTGCATACCAGCAATTGAATGTTTCTTCCACAGTTGGCCCCTGGCCTTGTTCTGACTGATAATATTGACCTTCTCCATCAACTCTTTCCACAGATGTAGTCGATTTGATTCCTGGGTCCTCCATCTGGTGAGGCCCATGTGTATAGTCACCATTTATGTTGTTGAAAAAAGGTATTTGCAATGAAGAAGTCTTGGTCTTTCAAAATTCTATCATGCTCTCTCTAGCATCGTTTTTATCATCAAGGCCATATTTTGCAAGCACCAATACTTCTTTTTTTTCCAACTTTCACATTCCAATCACCAGTTATTATCAATGCATCTTGATTGCATGTTTGATCAATTTCAGACTGCAGAAGCTGGTAAAAACCTTCAATTTCTTCATCTTTGATGAAGTGGTTGATGAGTAAGTTGAACAACAGTCCTTTTAACTGATCTTCCTTGTAGGCTTGTGGATATTATCCTATCACTGACAGTGCCACATGCCAGTATAGATCTTGAAATGTTCTTTTTGACAGTGAATGCAATACCGAGTGGTTTAAAGTCAGGAAAAGTGTACGTCAGAGTCCCTTCACCATACGTATTCCATCTATAAGCTGAGCAAATAATACAAGAAGCCAGACTGACTATACGAAGAAGAACACAGCCTCAGAACTAGAGGAAGACTCATTAACAACCTGCCATATGCAGATGACATAACCTTGCTTGCTGAAAGCAAAGAGGACTTGAAGTGTTTACTAATGAAAATCAAAGACTATATAGCCTTCAGTATGGATTATACCTCAATATAAAGAAAACAAAAATCATCACAACTGGACCAATGAGCAACACCATGATAAACAGAGAAAAGACTGAAACTGTCAACAGTTTCGTTTTACTTGAATCCATAATCAAAGCCCATGGAAACAGCAGTCAAGAAATCAAATGGCATATTGCACTGGGCAAATTTGTTGCTTGAGATCTCTTTAAAGTGTGAAAAAGCAGAGATGTCACCTTGAGGACTAGGGTGTGCCTGATCGAAGCCATGGTATTTTCAATCACCTCATATGCATATGAAAGCTGGACAATGAATAAGAAAGGTGGAAGAAGAATTCATGCCTTTTAATTATGGTGTTGGCAAAGAATATTGAACATAGTGTGGACAGCAAGAAGAATGAACAAATTTGTCTCGGAAAAAGTACAACCAGAATATTTCTTAAAAGTGAGGATGTTAAGACTTTGTCTCACTTTCTTTGGATGTTTTATCAGGAGGGACCAGTCCCTGGAGAAGGAAGTCATGCTTAGTAAAGTAGGGGGTCAGTGAAAAAGAAGACCCTCAATGAGATTGATTGACATAGTAGCTGCAAAAATGTGTTCAGACTTAGCAATGATCGTGAGGATGTCGCAGGACTGGGCGGTGTTTCATTCTGTTGTACATAGGGCTGCTATGAGTTGGAACTGACTCCATGGCACCTAACAACAATAACAACAATCTACATTTGGCTTTTGGTTATTATTTTTTCCCTGCAAGGCAAACGCAGCTAATAGGAAAGGAAGTTCTGTAGTTCACATCAAGTTTACACATATAAAAAACTGTTATTCAGATTTGCTAAAGAATATACATCTAGCATGCATTTTTTTTTTATGATTTATAAAGCCTCCATGTATTTTTTTTATATAAGACCTTGTCTCTGATATTAAAATTGGCAGTCTTAATGGGATTTCTTTTATTTGGCAAAATATATTGTGTTCAAGGTTAATAATACATTTCAGCAACATACATGGTGTACTTGGCAGAAGCTTGCTAAGTTTCATCATGTTGATAGGCAGATCCCATTCTTTTCCTCTTCATAATAAGTAAAATCCTGCCAAAAGTCAACGTTCTGAATTGCTTTAAAATTCATTTTTATGTAAATTTGGAGAGAACACTTTTTCTCTTGCTATCAAACTAGCCAGTTTCTGCAAGAAAACTCGCTTGAAAGAAAAGTTGGTGATTTTAATAGAAAATTTGTTATGAAACAATGAATGGGATGAAATTCTGCTCACGTGTTTGGTTGGGAAATTTGCAAAGTTTGTTTTTTTGGGGGAGAGAGGAAGTGATACTTGAGACCATTGTGTTTAAAAGAGAATTCCAAGCTGTAGGAGATTAGGACACCTCTTATCAGTAAAAGATTACATGAAATTTTGAGATCCTTGAATGATAATTAACACTGGTTATTCTAAGTAGGGGAAACCCTGTTGGCATAGTGGTAAGAGTTTAGCAGTTAACCAAAAGGTCAGCAGTTCAAATCTACCAGGGCCTCCTTGGAAACTCTATGGGGCAGTTCTACTCTACCTTATAGGGCCACTATGAGTCAGAATTGACTCGATGGCAAAGGGTTTGGTATTCTAAGTAAGGAGTCACTGAGTGGTGCAAATGGTTAATGAACTAGACTGCTAACCAAAAGGTTGGAGGTTTTCAAGTCAACCCAGATGTGTCTGACAAGGAAGTCCTGGTGATCTACTTCTGAAAAGTCATCCACTGAAAACCCTATGGAGCACAATTCTACTCTGATACACTTAGGGTCATCATGAGTCAGAACTGGCTCAACAGCAACTGGTTTTTGGTAAATTCCAGGTATTGAGACTCTAGAAGGACATTATATGAAGAGTTCTAACCTCGTTGTTGTTGTTAGGTACCGTCAACACATAGCAACCCTATGTACAACAGAATGAAACAGTGCTGCGCCATCCTCACAATAGTTGCCATGCTTGAGCCCATTGTTGCAGCCACAGTGTCAGTCCATCTCATTGAGGGATTTCCCCTTCCTCCCTGACCCTCCACTTTACGAGCCTGATCTCCTTCTTCAGGGACTGATCCCTCCTGACAACATGTCCAAAGTATGTGAGACGTAATCTCACCATCCTTGCTTCTAAGGAGCATTCTAGTTGTACTTCTTCCAAGACAGATTTGTTTGTTCTTTTGGCAGTTCATGGTATATTCAATATTCTTTGCCAACACTGCAATTCAAAGGTGTCAATTCTTCTTTGGTCTTCCTTATTCATTGTCCACTCTTCACATGCATATGAGGCAATTGAAAACACCATGGCTTGGGTCAGGTGCACCTTAGTCCTTAAGATGACATCTTTGCTATTTAACACTTTAAAGAGGTCTCTTGCAGCCGATTTGCCCAATGCAATTCGTCCTTTGGTTTCCTGACTGCTGCTTCTATGGGTGTTGATTGGTGATTCAAGCAAGATGAAATCCTTGACAACCTCAATCTTTTCTCCCTTTATCATGATGGTGCTTATTGATCCTTTCAAACCTTAGTTAATTCCAAATATATATATATATATATATATCGTTCTGTTAATGGGATTGATAATACATATGCTCTCTAAAAATGATTTTTATGTCAATTCACACAATACAATTAATGTTGAATCTCAACACTTTTCTCCTGAGAAAAAAAATCAAATCATCTTATATTGCAAAGTTTATAATACAGGAGGTTCATTTTTATCTGACATCAAATATTCTAAAAAAGGACCTACAACAAATTTACTTAACAAACCTACATGGAGCATTTGCAGCAGGCCAGGCTCATTGCCAGTTTGAGGGGAAATACTCAAATATGGTTCCTGCTGAAAAGGGTCTTACAGTCTATCTGGGAAGAAAAGTCAATGAATCTAGAAGATTATAGTTGTTCTACGATAGTTTTACATAAATTTTGAGGGTGGTAGACATAAAGGAAAATGTCTATGTTATACTCTTCTTTTTTTTATTTCCTGCAGAAAAATTTTCCCGAAGCAATACTCTTCAGTGAATGTTAAAGAATGAATAGGAATCATCCATGTGAGAGTAAAGGGAAGGCCTTTTTGCTTGCAATGGTCAGCAGACTTGAAACAGTATGTGGCCTTTGGGTTACTACAATTAGTTTCAGAAGCCTGGAGCAAATACTACATGTGGGGAAAATTTTGGAAATAAGACTGGAGAGGTAAGCAAAAAAGTAGATAAGGAAATAACTTGTGGGTAAATGTAGGGATCGTACAAATTATCATGAATACTATGGAGAATCATTAAAGGATTATACATCTAATAAACTTGTTGTCATTCTAGATGGACCGGTTTCTCAACTAGTGGAAAATTAAAATGGAATCAACTGAAATGCTTGGCTTGCACTTCAGAGAAAAACACACCTAGATATATCCAACTGAAATTTTTATTGTGACATTTTTCAATTCTCTCTCTCTCTCACTATCTCTTTCCCTCTCATTCTCTTTCCCTCTCACTCTCTTTTTCTCTACTACGGCAGTGAATATTGCCTAATGAAAGTCATCTTATTTATAAAAGAAAGAATTATAACATCTTATTTTCTTCAATAAATATCAGAAAGAGTGATTTTCTTGCATGGCAAAAAATTTATAGCCTAAAACCTGGCTTTTTTTTTTAGTTTCATAATAACTACTTTTCCTTCCACTTGCCAAAGGTGTAAATAAATTGATAAAATATTAAACATTTATAGAAGTATTTAAAAGGGTAAATATTCACACACATATGCACACAGAGAGAGAGAAATTCAAAACATTCAATAAAACCTAAGAGACTATGCAAAGCCTGATCTGTTCTTGCCCAATAAACTCTTGCCCAGTAAGTTCTTTTAGAAATAAGTTAAATTTTCTTTTGTAAACTCTATAAAAGCTAGCTGTGCTTTCTCAATGTTTTATGCAGATTAGAACACACTCTCAGGCCTTATGGTTATTGAGTTGAAACCTCCCAGGGAACTTGACCCTGTCACTTCTGACTCCACCAAATTACCTAGTGATGTCTATCAACTTAGAATCCTCAGGGTTGGCTGACAGGATACGGTCATGGCTGAATCAGTTGATACGTCTTCAAAAAGTGCTTACCCTCAGTGTCTCACTGAAAAGCCCAGCTCGTTGCACATCCAGCGTATGCAGCAATTTAGGTCTGCAGACAATAGCCAGATGGACTGCCTGGAAGACAGAAGCCCCTTGTTTACAGACAAAACACGCAGAGCAATAAAGCCTCAAGGCAAATGCCCACAAACTGCAAGATACAGGTTGCTGAATCTCCATACTCAGCCCAGTGTCCTCGGGGGATTTTTGTATTAGAATTTATTATAATATTCACAATAATTTATAGTGTGTTCCATAGAGGCAAAAACTTATTTAACACAGATTTGGAAAAGCTTTCAAGAGATAGGCCATGATGTGAAGAATTGCCTTTGATATAAGAAATGAGAAAAACTAACCTTGAAATGAAAATTATAATACATTGAAATGTTAAGTAAAAAATACTAGTAAAGCCAGAAGGAGCTTTGTACAAAGAGTGAATGTTGATAAGATGAATGCTCTTGATCTTTATTTTTCTCCAGTTAAAAAAAAACAAATCTCCCCAGAAATTATTTTTCCACATTTTCATAGTATATATAAATATATATATTCCTACTTTAAATTCTGTGCATGTGTGCGGGGGGATCCTCATTTGTATGTTTAAAATCATAAATCTTATGTCTTAAAATGAGACAAGCTATATAACAAGGTATCCTACCTTAGTTTCTTAATTAAAAAAAAAAACACAAAAACCAAACCCATTTCATTCAAATTGATTCCCATTTAAGGAGATTATTTTACAACATCTTTTAGAACTAAAATACTGAAAGTCTTTGATGATGACCTGGAGTTGAAAATAATTTGAATTTTATATAGTTCCCTATATATATTTTTGACTGTATTGCTACATGTTAGGAAAACCTGGTTGAGTGCTATGGCTGCTAACTGAAAGGTCAGCAGTTCAAATCCACCAGGCCCTCCTTGGAAACTCTATGGGGCAGTTCTACCCTGTCTTTTAAGGTCACTATGGGTCAGAAGGAAACCCTGGTGGCATAGTAGTTAAGTGCTATGGCTGCTAACCGAAAGGCTGGCAGTTTGAATCCACCAGGTGCTCATTGGAGGCTCTATGGGGCAGTTCTACTCTGTCCTATAGGGTCTCTATGAGTCCGAATCAACTCGACGACAACGGGTTTGGTTTTTTGGGTTTTTTATGAGTCAAAATTGACTTGACGGCAATGGGTTTGGTTTTGGGGTTTTGGCTACATGTTCCGCTATACAACGGTTCATTCTCTTTCCCTTGTAATACATCTTTTCTACAAAGTCACGTTCTGCAGTTTGGGAAAATGTAATCAGTTCAGACCACCCAACAGCACAAAATATTATAATGTTTATGGAGTAGAAACAAATTGCTGGGAAGAGTTGTATCTCTAAAAAAATGTAATTTGAATCAGAAAATCTTTAAGTCCTAGATTTAGGGCTATAAATTCACATGTGTGCATGCACGTACATAGATATGCTTGTTAAAAATGGCCTGTTTGTCCAGATTATAAACTTGCATGAATCCTTGGCATTGTATGTAGTAACAGGTAAAGTTTTTAAAAATCTAAGATAATATTTAATAAGCTTTTCTCTTTTAAGGAAGAAATTGTCATTTAAAACAATTTTGTGAAATTAAGGCCATTGTTAAGGTATCTAATCAAAAGATATTTATGTGGAATTACCTTGTTGAAATAATTTCAACTCATGGCTGGGAACGTAGTGTGAAACATAGATGATTGATTTTAAAAATAAGAATAATCTATCTTTAAAAAAGTGGAAACTATTCCAATCCCATTCAGGCAAAAATATTCTTGCATCAACACAAGGGATCACCAACTGAATCAGCATTTATTGAGCACCTACTAAGTACAAGTAATTCTGCTACACTCATGAGGATCAAAGGAGAAATGTAACACCGTCTTCAGAAAAAGTGATTGTCAAATTTGCCTAGACATGACAGTCACCTAAGAAAGTTTTAAAAATCCCAAAGTGTAGGTGGTAACCACTCCACTTAAATCAGAATCCCTGGGAGTGGGTCTCCGGAAGGAACTGGACATTTAAAAAACTTACCCAAGTGACTGACATGCAGCCAAGGTAAAAACAAAACAAAAAAAATACTGTGCTAGAAAAGTGCATCTCAAATCTTAATGTTCATATGAATCGCTTTGAAATTTTGATAAAATGTATATTCTGATTTACCAAGTCTCTTTTTTTTTTTTTTCTTCTCTGGAGTGGTGGCCAAAGTTTACTTTTTAACACATTTGCAGAACAAAGTAAGGCTGATGTGGCTTTCTACTGTTTCTGCTGGTTGTCATTTATGGTGATTTTTTATTTGTGCATTTTTTAGAGTATTAGATATTCATCCTATTTAACAATTTACTTGAGGGAATTATCTGAATGTTACAGTAAATAGTGGTGCAATGGTTAAATGCTCGGCTGCTAACCAAATGGTCTGCGGTTCCAACCCACCAGCTGCTCTGTGGGTGAAAAGACCTGGCGATCTGCTCCTGTAAAGATTGCAGCCTAGAAATCCCTATGAGGCAGTTCCACTTTGTTATATAGGGTTGCTATGGGTCAGAATCAACTTGACAGCACGCAACAACAACAACAGTAAAGACAGATTCCTCCAGTGAGGATGTGTCTTTCATCAGCCAGGTACCTAGAGCCATACCAGTCTAGAAACACTTTAAATTACTTCAGTTGCTTTTTGATTTCTTGTATCATCCAACTGTGAATGTCAACTTCAAATCCACATGTAGGTATCTTGAAAATACAGTTTATCACACAATTTCTTGTATTTTTTTTCCCCATATGTTCTCCAATGGAAACCCTGGTGGCGTAGAGGTTAAGTGCTATGGCTGCTAACCAAGAGGTCGGCAGTTCGAATCCACCAGGCCCTCCTTGGAAACTCTGTGGGGCGGTTCTGCTCTGTCCTGTAGGGTCGCTATGAGTTGGAATCGACTCCACAGCACTGGTTTTTTGTGTGTGTGTGTGGGTTATGTTCTCCAAGGAAACTTTTTTTGAAGTCACTTGAAGTTCTGCGTGGCTTGTCTGTAGTACATGATATCTTGTGGCAAAGAATCTAACTGCTCAGCAAAACTCAACGTTTTTTTTTCCCCTGAGTACATACCTAGATATATTTATCTGCCTCTCTTAAATGTAGGTGCGGCCAGATGACTGATTTTGATTCAAATAATATAAATGGAAATTGTGTGACATTCGCTTGTAAAAATTCCCACACATTTCCATGCCTTTTCCTGTTTGCCAACATTTGCAGTGTTCCTGACCATCTGTCCACCGCCCTTTCTCCCATCACCATCACCCACTGCTAAACTGCTCAAATAAGAAATAATCTTGAAGTTTGTGAAACATCATACATTATTTTAAATTTTATTGAAGAGTTAGCTTACCATAACTAAAACAGTGTGATATTCAGCTCACTTCCTGGCATGGTCCTGAAACTCATTTTGTGTTCTTCGGAGTCCTAAAACCAAACCAAACCCATTGTAGTTAATTCAATTTTGACTCATAGCAGCCCTATAGGACAGAGTAGGAAACAGAGTTTCCGAAGAGTGGCTGTTGGATTTGAACTGCCAACATTTTGGTTAGCAGCCAAGCTCTTAACCAAAACAAAGTACAATTCTGTATGTTTGGAAATGCCCTGAGGACAAGAGAAAGTTCATTGGTTCTTTCATCTTGGGAGATCTGCTTTCTTTATATTTTAGTAAAGTAATTCCTTCTTAAAACTACAGATTTACAGAGGATACTTAGCCTGTCATTTTCCATAATTAATGTAAACAGAGCTAAAACCATTTACACCAACTCATGTTACAATCTACATTAACAGGACTTTACTATTCCCCTGCCTACATCATCATAAATTTACTATTCCAGGAACCTCTTGAGGAGTCCTGGTGGCATATACGGTGGTTCAGCACTCATCTGCTAACCAGGAGGTCAGCAGTTCAAACCCACCAGCCATTCCAAGGGAGAAAGATGTGGCAATCTTCTTCAGTAAAGATTTATAGCCTTGGAAACCCTATGGGGTAGTTCTACTCTGTCCTGTAGGGTCACTATGAGTCAGAATCAACTGGATGGCAATGTGTTGGTTTGATGGTTCTTGCTCAGGAAGATAAAAATTTACAAATAAATATTTTATTCAAGAAAGTTCCAGAACATTCCATTCTAATGAACATAAAACTGCTCAACAGTTCAACAGGTAACATTAAACAACAGCTTATTCCTGAAGGCTTGCAAACCCTTCACCTCAGAATCATTAATTACCATGCTGTGTCCAGCAATGCTAGACTATTATATCATTTAAACACGAGGCTTTAACCAGACTTTGAAGTCTCTGGGTGGTTCATGGTTAACATGCTCAGTGGCTAACCGAAAGTTTGGAGGTTAGAGCATTACAGAGCTTCTTTGGAAGAAGAGCCTGTAATCTACTTCCAAAAAAAACAGCCACTGCAAACTCCATAGAGCACAGTTCTGCGACACACATGGGGTTGCCATGAGTTGGAGTTTGACTCAAGGCAACTGATAACTAGACTCCAAAACCTCAAAAATACTCAACTTTGTCTTCCCATCTCTTGGCCACTAATGAGATGTTGCCAAGGTAGTGATACTCCTTATGTTCATAAGAAAAAAACAGACTTTATCAACAGAGCATTTTATGGTGATTTGATGACATTTTGGAGGAACAGTGTTGTGAATTGAATTGTGTCCCCCAAAATATGTTTTAAATCCTAATCTCTCTGCCTGGGTTATAATCCCATTAGGGAATGGGTTGTCCTTGTTATGTTAACAAGATAGGTTTAGTGTAGGGTTCATCTTGAGTCATTTTTTAAACCATTTTATTGTGGTTTCGGGGAAAGTTTACAGAGAAATTTAGTTTCCCATTTAACAATTTATGCAAAAAAAAATTGTGACTTAGGTACAATATCCTCAATGTAATAGCACTCTACCTACTTCCTCAATGAGTTTCCCATTTCCATTTGCCCATCTTTCCTGCCCCTTCCTGCCTTTTGAAATTTGTTTTTGGGCAACTGTTGCCCTTTTGATCTCATGTGGTTGATTGTTTTGTGAAGTACTTTCCTCACAGGTGTTATTATTCACTTTCTAGTCCTATCTATCTTTTGGGTGAAGGGCAATCTCCTGGAGTAGATTCAGCTCCAGGTTTGAAGTCAAAGGGCCATAGCTTCTGGGCTTCCACCAATTTCTATCAGACCAGAGTGGGAGAAAATCGTAGAACCAAATTCAAATTTGTAAAGAAGACCAAACTTACTGGTCTATTAGATTAAATATATATTTATATATGGAACCCTGGTGTCACAGTGGTTAAGAACTCGGCTGCTGTTCAAAAAGGTCGGTAGTTCGCATCTACCAGCCACTCCTTGGAAACACTATGGGGCACCTCTACTCTGTCCTATAGGACATAGTTCACAATGAGTAAGAATCGACTCGATGGCAATGAGTCTGTTGTTTGTTTGTAGTTCCCTCTTTTAGCTAACATTCTACTGGCCTCTTTTGTGTGTCTTTGTGGTCAGGAGCAATTTACCCACTATCTAGAAAATTACTAAAAAAATTTTCAGTCCAACTCATCTCATGGTGCTAGAAGAGGAGACAGAGAATTTTCCCTGACTTTCAGTTTAGGCCCAACTTCATTTGTCCTCAGATATTATTTCATGATTAAATCCTTCAGAGTAAACATACACCTTTGAGAAAAATTCAAAGACACAACAGTATAATGCTCATTCAGGATAACCATATAATAGTTCAGCATCTCCTTTTCTAACATCAGTGCTGGTTACCATTGAAAAACATTCTGTGGAACCAAAAATCCATCCCAGGTTAAACATGGACAATCAAATTTTCTTTGCCCAGACATTTGCCTCTTATAGACAGAAAAAGCAATGTTTAACCATGTGCTTTCCCCTTATTATCCATTCCATCTAATGACACATCTGAAAATAACTGCTCACAGAATTTTTCAATAAGAAGATTCGAAAAATTGCAGGGACAGGGAAGATTGGATCCAGATTTATAAAAGAAATCTTTTTTCCCAAAGTAGTAGTTCTCAAGTTATAAATAAAATTTATTTTGGGATGTGGTTACAACTGTCAATATTGGAGCTAATTCTCAAAGTCTAGTAATATTCAAAGTGAAGTGATTTGTCAAGCAATTTACATCCCCATTCCCACCCTGACAATAAAAAATCACATTGCTTGGAAAAGTATACTTCACCAGGAATATGGGAGCTTAGGGAGAATTCAAGGAGGAGACAGGGAATATGTAGCAGTCTTCTTTTTCTTCTTCTTCTTCTTTTATTTTATTTTTTATTTCTCTTTCTCTGGTTTAGATTTGAAATCCTACAAGTCTGTCAGATTGTCATACTGTGGTGGCTTCTTTGTTGCTTTGATGCTGGAAGCTATGCCACTGGTATTTCAAATACCAGCAAGGTCACTGATGGTAGACCAGTTTCAGCTGAGCTTCCAGACTAAGACAGACTAGGAAGATGGACTTGACAGTCTACGTCTGAAAAAGCTGGCCAGTGAAAACCTTATGATAAGCAGTGGAAAATTGTCTGGCATAGTGTCAGAAGATGACCTCTCAGGCTGGAAGACACTCAAAATATGACTTGGGAAGAGCCGCCTCTTCAAAGTAGAATTGACTTTAATAATGTGGATGGAGTCAAGCTTTCAGGACCTTCATTTGCTGAGGTGGCATGACCCAAAGTGAGAAGAAATGGCTCCAAACATCCCTTAATGATCAGAATATGTGATGTATGAACTATGAATCTAGGAAAATTTGGAAGTCAGCAAAAATGAAATGGAAGAATGAAGATCAACATTCTAGGCATTAATGAGCTGAAATGGACTGGTTTTGGCCATTCTAAATTGGACAAGCATATGCTATACTATGCCAGGAATGACCAATTGAAGAGAAATGGTGTCAAATCTGTCAAAAAGAACCTTTCAAGATCTATCCTGAAGTACAATGCTGTCAGTAATAGGGTAATATTCATACCCCTATAAGGAAAACCAGTTAATATGACTATTATTCAAATTTACACTCCAATCACTCATGCTAAAGATGAGGAAATTGAAGATTTGTACCAACTTCAGCAGTCTGAAATTTATTAAACATGCAATCAAGATGCATTGATAATTATTAGAGATTGAAATGTGAAAGTTGGGGCAAACACATTTTTTCAATAACATAAACAGTGGCTATACACATGGACCTCCCCAGATGGAATACATAGGAATCAAATCAACTACATCTGTGGAAATCTCAATATCATCAGTCAGAAGAAGGCCAAGGGCTGAGTGTGGAACAGACCATCAATTGCTCATATGCAAGTTCAAGTTAAAAAAACAAAACAAAACAAACAAAAAACAAATCCATTACCAATGATTCAATTCCAACTTATCGCAACTCTACAGGACAGAGTAGAACTTCCCCATAGGGTTTCCAAGAAGCGCCTGGTGGATTAAACTGTCGGCCTTTTGGCTAGTAGCCAGATTCTCAACCACTACGCCACCAGGGTTTCCAAGTTCAAGTTAGCTGAAGAAAATTCGAATAAGTCCACGGCAGTCAAAATACTACCTTGAGTGTACCCCACCTAAATTTAGAGACCAACTCAAGAATAGATTTGACACACTGAACACTAATGGTGAAAGTCCAGATGAGCTGTGGGATGACATCAAACATGAAGAAAGCAAGAGGTCATTAAAAAGACAGGAAAAAAAAGAAAAGACCAAAATGGATGTCAGAAGACACTCTGAAACTTGCTCTTGAATGTAGATTAGCTAAAGCTAAAGGAAGAGATGACGAAGTAAAAGAGATTTCAAAGGGCAGCTAAAGAAGACAAAGTATAATAATGAAATCAACAAAGACCTGGAGTTAGAAAATCAAATGGGAAGAAAACACTCAGCATTTCTCAGGCTGAAATTCAAGCCTTGAGTTGCAATACTGAAGGACTGTATGGGAAAAATATTGAACAATTCAGAAAGTATCAAAAGAAGATGGAAGGAATACACGGAGTCACTGTTCTAAAAAGAACTGGTCAACTTCAAACATTTCAGGAGGTAGTATATGATCAAGAACCTACGGTAAGGAAGGAAGAGGTCCAAGCTTCATTGAAAGGAATGGCGAAAAACAAGGCTCCAAGAATTGACAGAATACCAGTTGAGATGTTTCAATAAATAGATGCTGCACTGGAATCACTTACTCATCCATGAAGGAAACTTTGGAAGACAGCTTCTTGGACAAACAACTGGAAGAGATCCATATTTCTGCCAGTTACAGAAAAGGTGATCCAAGAAAATGCGGAAATTATCAAACCATATCACATGCAAGTAAGATTTTACTGAAGATCATTCAAAACCAGTTGCAGTTGTACATTAACAGGGAATTGCCAGAAATTCAAGCCAGATTCAGAAGAGGACGAGGAAAAAGAGATATCAATGATGATGTCAAGTGGATCTTGTCTGAAAGCAGAGAATACTAGAAATATATTTAAACTGTGTTTAAACTATGTGAAGATATTCTACTGTGAGGATCATAACAAATTATGGAGAACATTGTGAAGAATGGGAATTGCAGAACACTGAACTGTGATCATGAGGAACCTGTACACAGACCAGGAGGCAGTAGTTCAAACAGAACAAGGGGATACTGCATGGTTTAAAATCAAGAAAAGTGTGCTTCAGGGTTGTATTCTTTCACATACTTATTTAATCTGTATGCTGAGCTAATAATCTGAGAAGCTGGACTATATGAAGAAGAATGCAGCATCCGGATTGGAGGAAAACACATTAACAACCTGAGATATGTAAATGACAATACCTTGCTTGTAGAAAGTGAAGACAACTTGAAGCTCTTACTGATGAAAATCAAAGACTACACATAAAGAAAATAAAAATCCTCACAAGTAGACCAATAAGTAACATCATGATAAATGGAGAAAGTTGAAATGGTCAAGGATTTCATTTTACTTGGATCCACAAGCAACGCCCATAGGATTAGTGGTCAGGAAATCAAATGATGTGTTGCATTGGGCAAATTTGCTGCAGAAGACCTGTTACAAAGTTTGAAAAGCAAATATTTTGCTTTGGGTACTAAGGTGTGCCTGACCCAAGCCATGGTATTTTCAATTGCCTCATATACATGTGAAAGCTGGACAATGAGTAAGGAAGACCAAAGAAGAATTGACGCCTTTGAACCATGGTGTTAACGAAGAATATTGAATATACCATGGACTGCCAAAAGAATGAATGAATCTATCTAGAAAGAAGTACAGCCATAATGTTCCTTATAAGCAAGGATGGCAAAACTTGGTGTCACATACTTTGGACATGTTATCAGGAGGGACTAGTTCCTAGAGATAGACATCATACCTGGCAAAGCATAGGATCAACAAAAAAAGAGAAAGACCCTCAACAAGATGGATTGACACAGCAGCTGCAACAATGGGCTCAAGCATAACAGTGATTTTGAGAATGGCATTTTTAGTTGTTACTGTTGTTGTACATAGCATCACTAAGGATGGGAACTGCCTTGACAGCACCTATCAACAGATTTAAAAAGTTAAAATTGATAAATGAAACTCTTTAATGACTCTGAGGGAAATTTACATACCATGCTGTCCTTTAACTCTAAAACATGGACCAATAACTTGGTGGTACAAGTTTAGACCCAAAGAGCATGTAATGTTTATCTTCCCTGAGATGTCCACAGGAAACCCACATTGTATGAATGCTGAGCTGAAAGTCGATCTTCCAAAAAAATCACATTTTGTGGTTGAAGGGTCATAATCATGGAGGTTATTGGTAGATCTTGACAACAACCAGCTGGAAGGAGGGCATTACAAAAAGTCAGGATTGCCTCCTATTGGGAGTCCAAATGATGCCAAATTTGGTCAGAGACGTTACCAAATTCTGTGTTAGCAGAAAGAAACCAAATCATGAATTTCATGAAACATGGATTTCTGCTCTGGAGTTTTTATGGAGTCCATGAAAGAGAAGACAGAGGACAACACAAAGACATTCATTTGGCCCAAGAACCGTCCCTTTGCCGAACACCCATACATCATGCAAAGGAGAGAATCAGGGTGTGCGTGTGTGGGCGGGGGGGGTGAGGGCTGTGGATAGCTAAGAGGCTGCACTCTTCAACAAACGAAACTGAACGTCATATAAAGAGACTGTTAAATTGTTGACTATGATTTAGTTTACAGAACTAACCACATTTATTTTCTCATTAATCATCCAGTGATGGCTTTTAAGAAAATCAATAAAAGGTATCCACAAAATACTTTCTAGAATATTGCTACATATTTTCTCTGCATTTTAGAATTGTCATCTGAAGAATTTTTGAAATTTCCTGTTCATTGTAACTATTACTGCTTTCCCCACCTCCCACAAAGAAAATAATATTCTATGTAAGATTAAGGTCTTTGTCTAATTCAATACTCTAATTTCAGAGCCTAAAATAGTGTCTGAGATGGAATGGGTGTAAAATTATTATTGTTAAATAAATTAATTAATATTTATTGAACTTTTTTTGCTCTTTTTCTTACAAATAATCTTTTTCCATTTATTGTAGACATTTTAAGTTCATATTTATATATTAAAATATTTGTCTCTTCACTAGAATATTACACTTCCTTCAACATATGGGCCTTGTAAATTAACCAGAAAAAGAAGACAATATTTCCAGGAAAACTGTGTCATATAAAACAAATGTATTTACTAAACACAAAAATGGAACACACTTAAGCACACATATGCTTCAAAATAAGTTTCATTTTGACAAAATAAATACTAATGGGAAAAAAAAACACAAATAATTTCTACATCTGCTCTTACTAGAAATATTGATAGAAGGAGGAAATTTTTAGACACTTGGAAAAAAGGACAATGAATGGCACCCTGTGTTTTTGTCTCAAGCCACTCACAATCTGCACAGGGAGTAATATATACGAAAAAACTCTTGCGGTGTAGCGATGATAATTTTCATTCATTGAGCCTTTAACATATGTCATTTATTGTTTTCTCATTTAATTATTAATAAACTGTGGTTTATTATTGTTGCCCCTCCTTTATAGATGGAGAAACTGAAGCACTAAGAACTAAGTAACTAGGTGACAATGCAGAGTTTTAAAGTTTCAGACCTGGTACTCAAAACCAGGCCATTTGATTTCAGAGTCCCTCTAAATAGTAGGACAATATAGGTAATCAGTGGTAAAATAAAGACATATTGTGTCCAAAGGGAGAAATAACCAGTGCCATTTTTTATCAAAGGAGGTCAGGGAAAACACAAGCAGAGAGTTATAGATTTTCTTGAAGCATAAGGGCTATGCATACAAATTTCCAGGCTGATAAAAGTGGAGCATGTTTTAGACATGTGTAAATAATGAAAGAGGAAATCCGTGGAAAATCATACTTGGAGTAGAACAACAGTTAACTGCAAAAGCAGGTGGCAGGTAACATTTGGCCCGTAGGTTGTAGTTTTCCGACCACTGTATTAGATAATATTTTTATTAATGCTGTCATATGATGATAATGATGATTGTATCTATGAAAAATTTAGGGCTAAAGATATGATGTACAGTACAGTTTTTTGTCATGTTCAGGAGTTTGAATTTTACTCTAAAGTGAAAGGAAACCATGAAAAGTATTCTTTGCACTATTTTGTAAGATCCAAGTCTGATTAGTTCACCACTGCGTGTACAATGCTTAGCATAGGGACTGACACTTAGATTGTGGTAAATAAGTCAATATTGAATACAGGAATGATTAAAAGTATAAGAGGTGATCTCAATAAACAAACAGATGCCATCAAGTCAATTCCAACTCATGGCAACCCCATGTGTGCAGGAGAGAAATGTGCTCCATAGGGTTTTCAAGATTGTGGCCTTCAAGAAGCAGATCGCCAGGCCTTTCTTCCCAGGTGCTTCTGGGTTGGTTTGAATCACCAACCTTTCATCTAGTAGTCAAGTGCTTAGGCATTTGTGCCACCCAAGTGGTCCGAGAGGTGATCTAAAACCCATTCATTTCTGTTGAGTCGATTCCAACTCATGCAACCTTAGGATTTCCAAGGAGCACCTGGTTGTTTTGAACTGCTGACCTTTTGGTTAGCAGCCAAGCACTTAACCACTGAGCCACCAGGGCTTCAGAGGTGATCTAGAAGCTACTATTTCTGGAAACAAGGCAGAATAGGGGTCAGGATAAAGCCTCCAGCTAAAAGTCTATTTAAATGTACTTTTGACCCAGGCTGTCAGTTTCTTTGTTACTAGAAGTAACAAAGCTGCACAGCTTTCTGCCACTTGTGGAGTCTGTCTCTCCACTGCTGCCCTGCCCCTGGCCTTAGGAGGTCTACTGCTGTGGACTTAAAGAAGGCCCACTATGCCCTGGAGGGATGACTTTTAGCCATCTTCATCACCCTAAAGCTTTCGGAGGGCCACTGCAGTACTCTCTGGGAAAGCCCACACAACCTCAGAGAGATGAATAACTTGTAAAATAATTTGTAAAGCAATATGTACTAAGCAGGAGAAAGCTGTGTGCCAATACTAATAAGAGAAAAAAGTAATCTTCAAAAACTCACCAGATATAAAATATTTAATAACAATAAAAATGTAAAGTAATTAAGAAGATGTACAAACTTTAATTAGTATGCACCTAATAATAAAGATTCAAATATGTGAATCAAAAATTGACAAACCACAATTATACTTAGAAATCATTAACTCTTTCATCTCAGTAGTTGAAAGACAAGTAGACAAATAGTAAGAAGAAAGGAACACATCTACCTGAGGACATTGGCAAAATATGCATCCAACAAAATACACAATTGAGAATATGTGAAAAGATATAGCATATTGAAAATTAATATAAAATGGGTGAGATTAAGTCAACAAATATTAATAAGTTATATGCAAATCCAAATATGCCAATATTTACTTTGAAGTTAAAAATTCAAGTAGTTAAAAAATAGATGGAGGAGAAGAATGAGGATAAAATATTATCACAAAAAGCCATCAGAAGAAATTTTTAAGAAGGTAAGTTTAAAGAACCAAAAATACTATTATTGTCTCTGCTTCCTTAGAATTATTAAGGCAATGTAAGATTACAGTAAATATGACAGAAAATGAAAGTCAAAAAATAGAGGTAGGTAGTATAGACTACTGTTTCAAATAATATGTTTAAAATTATTTATAATGGTAGGGGGTTACAGTCACAGATACTTCCCAGACATAACCAAACACCTCATAGGATTAGTTTAATGGGCTTGAAGTCTTCGGACCATAGTCTTATGGGACAACTTGGTCAACTGGCACAACACAGTCCATAAAGTTTATGCTCTACACCTTAGTCGGGTAAGTTCATCTGGGGTCTTAAAAGCTTGCAGGCAGCCCCCTAAGATACAGCTATTGGTCTCTACTCATCTGGAGCAAAAGAGAAAGAAGGAAATCAAAGACTCAAAGAAGAAACCAGTCTACAGGACTAATTGTCTACACAAACCACAGCCTCATCCAAATCTAGATGGTACCCAGCTACCACTCCTGACTCTTCCGACCAGGGACACAATAGATGGTCCCAGACAGAATGAGAGAAAATTGTAGAACAAAAATCAAAAAAAGGCCACACTTACTGGACCAGTAGAAATTAAAGGAACCCTGAGACTATCACCTTGAGATACCCTTTAAACTTAAACTGAAATCACTGCTGGAGGTCACTTTTCAGCTAAATAACAGGTTGGTTGTTTAAACAAACAACATCACATGTGAGTGCTGTGCTTATTAAATATATGAGACCAAACAGTCAATATTTACCCTAAAACAAATTAAGAAGGTTGGAGGCAGGGAAGCAAGAATAATGAAAATGGAACAACTGTAATGGAAATAATGAGAATGTTGACACAATGTGGAAAATGTAACCAATGTCACTGAACATATGTAACAAACCCTTGCCATCAAGTTGATTCCAACTCATAGCAAACCTAAAGGACAGAATAGAACTGCCCCATAGGATTTCCAAGGAGTGGTGGTGAATTTGAACTGACGACCTTTTAATTAGCCTGAGCTCTTAACCGTTTTGCCACCAGGGCTCCGAATATACGTACAGAAATTGTTAAATGGGAACCTAATTTGCTGTGTAAACTTTCACCAAAAACACAATAAAATATTTATTTGTAATTATTTATAGTGGAGAAAATGGAAATAATATAAAAGCTCAAATAAAGAATATGGCCGAAATATATACTATTTTTAGAAATTTAACCTGCCTGAATGATTTTGTAGACACATGGGAATAAAACCTATTGGAAAATGATAGATTGGATATAAAAAATTGATAGTGGCTACCTAAGCCAGGAGAAAGGAGGTGGGTGGGGTGGGGGGAGGAAATCAGTGTTTAGGAAGCAGTGAGTTTTTGTTTATGGTGATAGACGACATGGCAAATGATATTGGTGGTACTTGCACAACATGGAGGATGTCATTGATGTCACTGAATTCTACACATGAAAAATGTTGAATTGGCAAATGTGTTACCTATATTTTTTACAATGGTAAGAAAAGAGAGAATCAATGATGCATATTATTAAAGAATGTGAGGTTGTTTAGAATGAAGACCATATATGTAGAAGAATTAGCTTACCCAGAATTAGAATCATATTTGTCCTTAAGACAGGAGAGGAGATAAAGATAGATCAAAATGAACATATGAGTAGAAGCGGAAGAGAAGGAATTGCAGAGGACTGATCATAGTTTCTCATCGGCATAAGAAATTAGATCATCAGCTGAGACGTTTGTAAGCAGATGAGGGAAAGGGGGAACAATGTGACATAGTGAGAGGAACCCAGATTTAGAAGTGGTGCTGTGACGTAAGAATCAGCTGTCTAAAGTCATACAATAGAGGCTGAAATAAAGAGAGTGAAGTGCTGGACTCCAGGAAAAAGGTGGAGATTATCGAATAAATTCTGCCATTTTTTTAACTTTCCAAAATTAATGCAAATTTACATAGAATTATCATCCAAACAATCACTTCAAAGAAGTTCTCGGATCTTGTGAAGAAGTATAAATCACTAACAGAAGAATTATAAATACACAGCTTTAAACACATTGTCCCTTCATCATGCTATTTGTCAAATGGAACCCCTTAGAATGATTTCGCACACAACTGGGTTTTGTTTTATTCCACAGCACATGGGCCTAAGGGTGAGGTTCTGTAGGTTTATATATATTTATATTTGTATGATGAATATGTATGATCCCATGTATTTGAATATATTAAATACATAGTAGATGTATTTAAATATTAAAATATATATATATCGACATAGGTTACGTTTACAGAGTGTAATTTTTAACATAAATTTCCAAATATTTTTATTTTCTCAAAAAAAAATCTGAGGATGTGTGGACATGGTTTCTAAATTTTTCATGGGGCAATTGCTTGGAGCTAATCAGGGGCTGCTTGCTTTAGATGGGTCTTGCATTCTGCTGTTCACTGCTCACCTCTCATTTAGTTCTCACAGCTCTTGCACTGTACTTTTTAGCATGAGAAATCTAGGAAAAATGGAATTATTTCTTGATTCTTGATTATTCAAGTTGTGAGGAACATGTGTGAGAAAAGATTTCATTTTCATTGACAAGAAAAAAACTATGTGTTTAAGTATATACACACAAATAAACACACATATAAATTTAGTCAGTGATTCTCTTCCATCATTTGTGTTATTACCCTGGCTTCGTTGTTACAATTTTTGCTTTAAATCTAATTTTTTTTTTCAAGTTGCAGCAATTACATGTAGCACATCGAGAGACATAAGTGACTTTGGCAAAGACACTACTCAATAAATGGAGAGCTATTTCCTTGAGTCAAAATCAAAGATGGCAAAAGGTTTGGTTTTTTGGTTTATTTACCTGCCTTGTTTTGTCTTCTACACAGAGTGGAATGTTGCCTGTAATACCCAGGCTTGATTCTTCTCACATACTTGACTAACAAAGATGTAGAAGAATTTGAGTTTAGAAAATGTAGAGGGCAATAAGCAAATTAAGAATGACTAATCCCAAAGAGATTTACAATTTTCACCAAAGTCTAAATGATGTAAATTAGGGATGATTTCTTCCATACACTATAATGGAAATTTGTGAGCACTAAGAACTTAACATACTTCCAAATCTAAAAACTCTCTAAAGTATATAATTTCCTCAGTCATCTAATTTGGAGATTCAGAATAATGTTAGCACTTTACAGAGATGTGATTAGAATGTAATACTGTAATTTGGTTGCCAATTTAAACACACCACACAGATGCACATAAGTACACAGAATATAACTTCTTTCCTTTAGCTAAAGCCGTTTTATTATTTAAATTTCCTGACCCCCCCATCTCCAGCCTTACTCCTCAACACCCATCTCCCTGCCTGCAACCAACTTCTTGGGTAGCAGGGAATAAGGTAAGGTAACTTTAACTTGATGAATTAGGTCTTAGTCTCTGCCTTTCCACTAAATTTGTTTTGGTACTGAGACAGATACGGTTAACTGTGCTGGCAGAACAAAAGAACTGTTAAAAGATTACCATCTAGAAGTTGCGTAAACAGGAACCACACCCAGTCAACACGAGATAAGGTTGAAACAACGCATGAATTACTATCTCCTTCTTAGTGTTTTTCTAGTTCCTTCCCCCTTTACAGGCTCCTCATGCACAGAAGAACAAACTGTGGCAGCTGTTTAACCTTCCTTAGCCTTACAAAGATGGCAACGTAATGCCAAAGATCAGTGCACTTGTGCTATAGCCCATAATAAGTTATGCCAAGGGCTGCAAAGAGGACTCTATCTTGAATATCAGCGGGTTCCATTTTGGATTCCAGATTCATGTGCAACCTCAGTAGCATGCACGGCCATTCTGAGAAGTACCCGCCCCTTGAAAGAAGCCCACTAAATATTCATTACTCTATTGTCTCCACCAAACCCACATACACCCTAGCCTTGCTTCCCTTTTCAAGTCAATCTTTTGGAGAGGCTTAGTCCCCCGCTGACTCCTTTTGCTTGACTCAAGCAAAATAAAGCTTGCCGAAGATAAAGTTTGTCTTTTGTGTGTATTTTTACTTGGGAAAAGACAAGGATTCTTTGTGTCAGATTGGCGATTGGTAACAGTACCTTAGTTGCTTTTGGGAAAAAATGGTCATTCAGATATTCTCCCCCTACTCTTGCAAGTTAAAAAATAAAGAAACTACTCTTGGTGGTCACCTTTCAGCTAAATAACAGATTAGCTAAGAAAATGGACAATATCACCTGTGAATATTGTGTTCATTTTAAAAATTATGTGCATGAGACCAAACAGTCAACATTTACTCTAAAGTGAAGATGAGAAGGTGGAGGTGGGGGTGAGGGCAGGGAGCTTAGATTAATGGAATCAGAATAACCAGAATAGAAGTAATGAGAATATTGACCAATCATGAAAATGTAACCAATGACACTGAACAATATGTAGATAGACATTGTTAAAGGGGATCCTAGTTTGCTGTATAAACTTTCACTGAAAACACAATTAAAAAAGAAAAGAAAACGAAACAAAACAATATAAAAGGGCATCCTCAGTCATTAACTGGAGACTGAGTGCTAACAGGGCTCTTCATACATTAAGAATAATACCTAATCCTTAACACAAGAACTGAAAGTCAGATTACTTGATTCCAGAATAAATCAGGGCAACCAGGTAGACTAGGATTTTGGGGTAAAATAAGAGTATTTGATAACAGCGTGGTCAAGTATTATTTAGTCTTAAACACAGAATGTTTCTTTAAAACACACAATGTTTGGGTTTGAAAAATACCTAGTAGATAAATATATAAAGGTACATAGAAACATAAAAATTTTTCACATATAGGAAGCCATGGATATATAAAATGTTGAGAGCTTGACTACTAAGCAAAAGTTTTTGGTTCAAACCCACCCAGAAGTGTTCTGGAAGTCAAGCTTAGAAATCTGCTTCCAAAAGGTCAAAGCTTTGAAATCCAATGGATCAGCTCTACTCTGATACATGAGGTCACTATGAGTCAAAATTGACTTGATAGCAACTAACAGCATCAACAACAATGTCATTATATTAAGTACAAGATGAGAAGAAAACTAGAAAAAAATAAAGCCTGAATTCATTGTGGTCTTATGTGGAGTCAGAGTGATTGTGGTCTTATGTGGAGTCAGAGAATTCAGACCACACAAGCTGACCTCTGTTTAAAGTGCCTTGTCATTTTCTTCTCCTCCCAGATGTGTGTCTATCTTCCAATAATGTGCTGGTGAAGATACTGATTCCATATAAACTCTGGGCATGCACCAGCCATTACTGCTGCTCACCCTTGACATTGCTTTTGCTTCCAGTCATTGTGGTGCCTATCCTCAACAGACTTCTCCCCCAACCCATGGTCCAGTACCAGGACATACAGGATATTTTTGTATGCCGTCTACATCACACACCAACCATAATGATCTAGCAATATTACCTTAAAAACCCATTGCCCTCAAGTCAATTCCAACTCATTTAGATTCCTGCAAAGTAATGACACCAATAATAATAATACTAATAATATCTAACATTTAGAAAGTGTTTATGTGAAGCGATGTTCTAAAAGCTTTCTAAGCAGGAAATCATTGAATCTGCAAAACCATCCTTTGGAACATTTACAAATATTCTCTAAGTAAAAGGAAACTGAGGATAGGTTAAGGGATACAGCCAAATCAAACAGAAAGTGACGGGGGTGGGTAATGTTTTAGCCCTAACACAATATTGGAATTGCCAAATGTTGAGCTGTGAGTTTCACCCAGACTAGTCAATGAAACCAAGCTGCTGAGTGGTATTGTAAGCAGATCAAATCTTTCTCCTACAAGATTGCTTCATGCGTTGCAGACTTAGCACCACGCTATATCCCAGGATCACCCTCTCAGGCTCCACGAAAAAGATCTGATAATTTTCCCTAGTGGTTAAGTGCTACGGCTGCTAACCAAGGGGTCGACAGTTCGAATCCGCCAGACGCTTCTTGGAAACTCTATTGGGCAGTTCTACTCCGTCCTATAGGGTCGCTATGAGTCGGAATCGACTCAATGGCACTAGGGTTAAAAAAAAATTAGGTGAGGCCAAATGTGCCTATAGCCTCGGTCCCTGTAGCCTCAGGTGAACCCCTGAAGGCACAGGAAGAAAGGCGCTCCCTTGACTTTCTCCGTAATTAACCCTCCTTTCCTTCCTACACCTCCTCCTCCTGCCTCCTGCACCATTTCCTTTTTATAAGGTAGCCGCAGCACTCTTCCCCAAACCATAATTACAGAGCATGAGAGGGAGGACAATAACAAAGAAAGAAATTCAAAGATACTATCCACGTGGTCACAGGCTGGTCAACTCAGTTGTTATCAGATTAAAAGATAACCATCCCTTAAGAGCCTGGAAATGCATATGCCTCAGTGCGATTCCTCATTACTTCGGGTTATACCACGTATAGTCAAAGTTGTGAATGGTAAATATGTGAAAGTCAGAATGTACGGAACACTGCCTGATTTTTATATTATTCTATTGATGGCTCTATTCTAAGCCCTGTCTGTTCTTAGCAGATGCCTTTTTAAATCTGTTCTTGTGTTTCTCTGCCATATCGTGGTAACGTTGGAGGTTTTAAATTGAGGAACTAGTAACAGCATAACAAATTTAACATTCCTTTCACCCGACATTCACACACACAGAGACATACACACTGACACACCCCCTTTTGCCAGAGATGATCAGTGCAAATTTCGCATTTCACCACTGTCGAATAGAGACTATAAGAGTATTCTTTGTGTCCTGTTATTGTTCACTGTATTGCTTCCAAAAGGTTCTAGTCTGGATATCTGTTACATAACACCCATGGGTGTTACGAACGGTTTATGACCAGTTTGCTAACCTAAAGTTTGGCGGTTTGAATGCACCCAGTGGCACTGTGGAAGAAAAGCCTGGAGATCTGCTTCCATGAAGATGACAACCAAGACAATCCTATGGAGCAGCTCTACTCTGTAGCACATGGGTCACCACAAGTGTGAATCAACTTGACAGCAACAAGTTTGATTTTATGGTACGTGATAAAGCACCAAAAATGTACTTGGGTAAAACAACAACCATGTTAGTGTACTTACAATTTTATAGATCAGAAATTCAGCAGGCCGTAACAGAGATGACTCACCTCTGCTGCATAATGACTAAGCTTAAAACTAAACAAACCCACTGCCATCAAGTCGACTCCAATTCATAGCAACCCTAGGAAGACAGAGTAGAACTGCCCCATAGGGTTTCCGAGGAGCTCCTGGTGGATTTGAACGGCCAACATTTTAGCTAGCGGCCATAGCTCTTAACCACTGCACCACCAGGGTTTCCTATGACTAAGCTTAAACCACAAACCTTAGATGAGTCAAATTGCTGCAGATGGCTGGGGTCTCAGTTCTGGCTGTCAGCTGGTTCAAAATGTAATATTCATTCACATGTCTGGCCTGGGCTTTGTTAGCTGGAATAACCGAGGCTGCCTGTCCTTTCCCTCTCTGCTTCTATCTCTATCGGCCTCTGTTTCTCTCTTTCTCAAAGTACGACAACTCCATATGGTTTGCTTGGGCTTTCTCACAGCATGGTAATCCCAAGGTTATTGAATTGACTATACAGCAACTTATATCCTTCACTGGCAGCATTCCAAGAGAAGTCCCAAGCCTTTTTATGAATTATTTTTGGGAAGTCCACAATGTAGCTTTCCACACCTCCAGTTGATCAAGCAAGAAATTAAGGCAAGCCTATATTCAAGGGGAGTAGAATTAGACTACATCTCTCAATGGGAAAGTACCAAAAATATGTTCTCATCTTTATTACATAGGTAGACTATAATGTCTACGTGGTTTAGAAACCACAGTGTTTAAGAAAAGTATAATCAACTGTTAAAACATTTGTTGTAGTTTGTTAAAAACCACTTGCCTTCGAGATACCTCTGCTCAGGGAAACCCCACGCCTGTCAGAGTAGAACCATTCTCCATAGGATTTTTACTGGATGATTTTTGGAAGTAAATCACCAGGCCTTTCTTCCAAGGTGCCTTTGTGTGAACTGGAACTTTCCAACCTTTCTGTTAGCAGCCAAGTACATTAACTATTTGCACCACACAGGGACTCCTTGTTGCAATTTAATCCATGTAAATCAGACTGAAAGACTTCCACGTGTTGACTGGCCCTTTCCTATCCCCTGTTTTACCTAAGCTCTTCATTTGGATTTATCCACATGACTTGCTGTTTAAATTGAGGAATTAGCTAGAGCATAACACAATTTAGTACTCCTTACACCTGACAGACACACAGAGACACGCACGTTCCTTCCCTCCTCCCCAAACCCAAGATGAAACAGGTTTTTATCTGATTAGAAACGGTTAGTGAAATTGAATCCATTTTTACTGTAACTATTTTTTTTTATAGCCATAGTTATAAAGGCACGATGTCTTCAGAACTATTAGCAGCAGTAGTTAATTCCACTAAACTGTCAATGAATGCTGTATTGTAACATATCTTTTTTATCTTAATAAAACTCCAAAGATCCATAACGTCTCAGTAAAGATAACAAAATTCAGAAGGCTTATTTTTCCAGGCCCTGTTTAAGCAATGTATTAATATCTAATTAATGAAAGAAGAAAAGAAATGTAGCAAAGGCAATACACCATATCCCCATTTTGATATACGCCTATTTCTACTCAGAATTAGTGTCCAGAAAATATTCTAGGGAACGTTTAAACTATCATGGCAAAACAGTTTGATTATCACAGAAGTGTATCCATGATACTGGAAAAATGTTTATGGTTTACCAATTGAGAAAATTTAAATAGAATTAAAATTTTAGTCTCTAGACTCATTAAGGCAAAAAATTTTTAAGAAGGGTAGATATGTGTATTCATTGTTAGTGGTTAGCTATTAGTTACATTATTTTACTAAAGTTTAAAATGGATAATTATAATCTCAATATTAATTTGCATGTGCTTCTCACCTTACCAATTATTAGCTGTCAACGTGATAAAATTCAATGTTTAATAGTGATGTAAGCTTTCTAGTAGTTTTTTTTTTTAATTCAGTATTGTTGTGCCCTTGGCCCATTTATTTAACTAAGAAAATTGCAAGCCTACCACATGAGAGCAAAAAAGTTAGAGAATGTATATGAAAGCAATATTAATTTGTTGATTGGTTCTTATTACCTATAGAACGAAACACATTTAGTCAGTAGACATGAATAGGGATATACATAAGGACATGTACAAATGTACCAAACAAAAAAAGCCAAACCTACTTCCCTCGAGTCAATTTCAACTCAGTGATTCTATAGGACAGAGTAGAACTGCCCCACAGGGTTTCCAAGGCCGTAAACCTTTACAGAAGCAGACTGCCACATTTTTATCGCAAAGTGGCTGGTGGTTTTGAACTGCTGATCTGCTGGTTAGCAGCCGAGCACTTTAACCACTGCATCACCAGGGCTCCTGTACACACACACAGGCATGCATATTCATAGTTAAATTAGTAGATAGAAATAGTTACATGCCCCACAACTGATAATTATTTAGAAAATACTGTGATGATGAGTACGAGAGTTACGGCAATCTTGTTCCGCTTTCCAACAGTAAATTGAAAGACTCGTTTTCAGCATAATACAACACTTTCATTTCCTTAACTATTTTCAGTTATTAGAAGCAGATGGTGTTTTGGCGGTAAACACAATTAATTTACATTTTACAGAATTTACTTAATTAGAATTGGACTTCACGTCTTCCATGTATTGAATTTCATTGTTATACATACTGTTTATAATTCTGCCAGCTGTCATAAATTTACACTTAGATTTTATTTCTTTAAAAATTCATTTCTAAACAGAGATAATCTATCCATATTTCTTCATAAGCTGGACATTGAATGCATTATTTTTGAAATAGATTTTTAAATGATGTTATAAGCAGCCAAATTATCTTGTTTCTGAATGCATGAAGAATTTAAAAGTTATCTCCACAACTTTAGGGCATACCACCATTTTGCATCTTTTCAATTATTATGATGTGTTTGTCTTTTTCAGCTCCAAACTCTTAATTTAAATATTTTGTATTTCTAAGGTCTATAAAAATATAAAAATACGTGAAAAAACAGATGTGCATTGGTCTGTGAAAGCATTCTTGCCTCACTTACATTTTTTTCCTAATATTTTTCCAGGGAAGATAGTATGTAACAATCAAATAACCTGATGAAAAGTAAAAACTCTACCCAATTGTCCAGATAACACTCCTCATAGAAACTATTGGGGTGTGTGTGGGTGTGTGCACGGGCACAGATGTTTGCTTATTTCCTCTTGATCATGTTCGATCTTTTAATATTATATTGCTAAATTAATTGTAATAATAAATATAAGATTTATAAATATATTGTTTTAATATTTTTCAAGACTTACCTCTTTAATATTTGATACATATTCTCTTATTAAGAATAAAATTTTCTCATAATCGTAAGGTTTGTGTTACCTGTTGGAGGCTCATCAAATGTAATTCTTTAAGGATATTATCCGTTTGCTTAGGGAAAGTACAATCAGAGTTTATCTTCAGCAAACCCCTCTAACAATGGTCATTAATTAGTCAGTATTAAAAAGCTATGGTTAAGAGTTATGCAATTTCTGAAATACAATAAATGTAATTCTAAAAAAAAAAATTAGAATTTTTCTAAAAAATATTTTAGAAAAAATAAGTTAAATTCAACATGTTCTTAGAGACAGTTCTTAACAAGTTCTGGAGCTTAGGTTTAGGTTTGATTTCTATTTATCTTACTTATCTTACTGTCAAAATATATATATGTACAAATAGTTTTCTTAGTCATTATTAAAAAATAATGGCTAGATATACATAATAATATGGGGCCAAAAGGTAATATTTAAGTGGTTCTGACAACTTCCCTTAATAGTAATGTATTATAAACAATTGGATTAGGTTCTACATCTTTTTAGCAGGTGATTTATTGAAACACCAAAAACACATCAGTAAAATTATATTAGCCTTGTTGGTGATTATTTTACTGGGCTCTGATACATCAATCTTTCAGGCATAAACTCTATTTCTTTCAATTCCAAAAAAATTGAAAATTTTTTTTACAGTCCAAAAAAAATGCATATGGCATTTCATCTTCCTACTAAATATTGGCAAAGCTATTAAGTAAATATCTTTGAAGTAACAATTAGCAGTGAACTTGCTTTTACTACTCCATGAAGCATTATAAGCTCTTAAGAAAAAGTGTTTACATGTATACTTCTATGTTCAGCTCCAGTTCCCCACCTCTGTCTCCTATTATTCATTTATACATTCTGAAATCATAAAAGTCAAAAGTAAACAGATATTTAATTGTAATTTTTAAATAACTGCCCTCAAAATCTTCTATGTCCATAATCAAATTGTAGCCCATTGGTAGATAATTATTTCTATGGTTTCTTTCATTGTTAGTTAGATTTTTTTGAACAATTTATTGTTCATGAGGACAATAAGTTATATTTCTTCTTTTACTCATTATGTTTATCCCTGTATATACCACGGTTTCTGTGCCATAATAGATATTTAACCCTTTCATGGATAATTTCTCTCTTTATTTTGAGATTTTTTGGTGATGCTATGTTTTTTCACTAATGGAATGGATGATGAATCATTGTTTATTGGTAGTTTTTTTTAGTTATTATTTGAAAAAATGAGGTGCCAATTGTAAGTGGGACATATCAGTACCATGTTCCATGAAGCACTTCACACGTGCAGGACATACCCCTCCCGTGGCACATCACACTTCCTAGTTACACTTAAGCCATAATATATTTTACTCAGCTTTCCAAAAATGTGTGAAAACAAACACGAAATACTAAATCAATATTGTACCTGTTGCACACATTGTTATTGGTTTGATTTAGAGTGGGCCATACTGATACCATGTTCCATGAAGCACATCACGCACATAAGACTTATCAGTCACATGGCCCAGAAAGTGCATCACAAACTGTTTACACCCAAAAATAACTTATTTACTTGCATATTTTCGAATACTAGTAGCCATACCTTCCCAACAACACAAAAGAAATAATTAACATACTTGCAAGCCTTATCTGGCTGTATACAGAGGCCAAAAGACACTAAAGTTTCACGCGATCACTCCCTCCAGGAAACATCTCCTGATGCAAATGGCCCTCAACACTCAAATGTGGTGTAGACCAACTTCCTTATTTTTTAGGCAGTTGTACTATTATCTGCCACAACGTCAAAATGTACTAAAGTGGCTTGAACACCTACCAATAAACCTCCAGGGACAGAAAATGTAATATAGCATATATATCCCATAGGCCATGAAAGGATTGGTGCGCGCCACATTTGATATACATCCCTCGTGAAAATAGGTGCCAAAATCCTCAACAAAATGCTAGCAAACCAATTCCAGCAACATGTAAGAAGGATTATACACTATGATCACATTCCATTTATCCCAGGAATGCCAGGCTGTTTCAACATATAAAAATCAATAAATGCAATACATCAAATTACTAAAGGACAAAAACCACATGGTCATCTCAATAGCAGTAGAAATAGTATTTGAAAAAATTCAATGCACTTAATGATTTAAAAAAAGCACTCAACAAATTAGGAAGAGAAGAAAATTTTCTCAACCTGATAAAGAACATCTACAAGAAAACACACAGCTAACTTCATACTAGGAGTCCCTGCATGGCTCAAAGAATTACTAAGTCAACTACTAACCAAAAGGCTGGGGGTCCAAGTCACCTAGAGGTGCTTGGGAGGAAAGGCCAGGTGATCTACTTCAAAAAGGTCACAGCCTTGAAAACCCTATTGAGCAGTACTACTGTGTACAAACAGGGTCCCCACAAGTCCTAATCAACTCGGCGGCCATGGAAAATGAAGAAGCCTTCACAGCTTTTCCCCTAAATTCAGGAAAAAAACAAGAGTGTCTGCTCTTGCCATTTCTATCCAATACGCACTGGTGGTTCTAGACACAGTAATTGGGCAAGAAAAAGAAATGAGAGGCATCCAAATGGGAAGAAAAGTATTTTCAACAAATGGTGGTTGGATAACTGGATATTGACATGCAAAATAACAAGTTTGGTTGGCTACCTAACACCACACAAAAACGTTCCCTAAAAATGGATGAAAATCCTAAATCTAAGAGCTAAAACATAGGATCAACTTTTGATGACCTTGAATTTTACAATTTCTTAGATACGATGCCTGAACCACAAGTAACCAAAGAAAAAAGCAGTCAAATCAGACTTTATAAGATTTTAAAATTATGGTGCTTCAAAAGACACTATCAAGAAAGTGGCAGCACAAACTACAGAATGGGAGAGAAGATTTTCAAATTGTTTTTTTAAAACAAATTTTAAGTACTTATATTGTATATAGAATTCTTATAACTCAACAACAACAATGAAAGTCATATAACCCAAGTAAAAAACAGGCAATCTATTTGAATAGATATTTTTCCTAAGAAGTCATAGTAATAACACTTAAACAAAGGAATATGCTCATGCTAAATAATTGAATTTGGAAAAATTAAAAACAAAATCACAACGAGATACCACTTCCCACACAGTAGAATCACTATAATTAGAAAAACTGACAATAATAAGTGTTGGCGAGAATGTAGAGAAATTTGAACACTTACACATTGCTGGAGGGAAGTAAAATGGCGCTGCCACTTTGAAATATAGTTTGGTAGTTATTCATAAAGTCAAACATAAGGATATCACATAACTCAGCAATTTCCACTCTTATGCATATACCCAAGATAATTGAAAACATATCCATGCAAAAAACTTGAACATGAATGTACATAGAAACATCATTTATAATGGCCAAAAAGTGAAATGAGCTCAAATTTACATCAACCGATGATTGAATTAAAATGTGGTATATGCATATAGTGAAATATTATTTGGCAATAAAAATAATGAATTACCAATATATATAAAACATTGTTGAATCTTGAAAACGTTAGACTAAGTGAAAAGAAGTCATACACAAAAGACAAAATTTTTCATTAATTGTTTTATGTGAAGAAGTGTCAAGAATGGGTAAATATATAAAAAGGTAAATATATAGGAGACAGAAATAGACGAGTGGCATCATGGGGTTTGGGGGCAAAGGAAAGGCAGGAATGAGAAGTGACAACTAATGGGTGCAGAGTTTCTTTTGATTAAAACATTTTGAAGCTAGATTACAGTTATGGTTTCGTAAACCTGTGAATATATTAAAAGACACTGAGCCATACATGTTAAATCATTGAACTGAATGCAATATGAATTGTTGTTGTTAGATGCCATCAAGCTGGTTCCAACTCATAGCAACCCTATGTACAACAGAAGGAAACACTGCCCAGTCCTGTGCATCCTTATAATCCTTCTTAGGTTTGAACCCATTGTTGCAGCCTCTGTGTCAATCCATTTTATTGAGGATTTTTCTCTTTTTTGCTGTCCCTCTACTGTACCAAGCATGATGTCCTTCTCCAGGGACTGATCCCTCCTGATAACATGTCCAAAATATGTGAGACATAGTCTAGTCATACTCACTTCCAAGGAGCATTCTGGTTGCACTTCTTCCAAGACAGATTTTTTCTTTTTTTGGCACTCCATTGTATATTCAATATTCTTTGCCAACACCACAATTCAAAGGCATCAATTCTTCGGTCTTCTTTATTTGACGTCCAGATTTTGCATGCATATGAGGCGATTGAAAACACCATGGCTTGGGTCAGGTTCACCTTAGTCTTCAAGGTGACATTTTTGGTTTTCAACACTTCAAAGAGATCTTTTGCAGCAGATTTGCCCAATGCAATGCTTCTTTAGATTTCTTGACCGTTGTTTCCATGGGTGTTGATTATGGATCCAAGTAAAATGAAATCCTTGACTACTTCAATCTTTTCTCTTTTTATTACAATGTTGCATATTGGTCCAGTAGTAAGGATTTTTGTTACCTTTAAGTTGAGGTTAATCCTTACTGAAGGCTGTCTTTGATCTTTATCAGTAAGTGCTTCAAGTCCTCTTTGCTTTCAACAAGCGAGGTTATGTCATCTGCATAACGCACGTTGTTAACGAGTCTTCCTCCAATCCTGATGCGGCATTCTTCTTCCTATAGTCCACCTTCTTGGATTATTTGCTCACTCTACAGATTGACTAGGTATGATGAAATTATACAACCCTGAGGCGCACCTTTCCTGACTTTAAACCATGCAGTATCCCCCTATTCTGTTAGTACGACTGCCTCTTCATCTATGTACAGGTTTCTCTCGAGCACAATTAAGTGTTCTGGAATTCTCATTCTTCAAAATGTTATCTATGATTTGTTATGATCCACATAGTCTAATGTCTTTGCATAGTCAATAAAACACAAGTAAACATCTTTCTGGTATTCTCTGCTTTCAGCCTGAATTCACCTGACATCAGCAATATCCCTGGTTCCACATCCTCTTCTGAATCTGTCTTCAATTTCTGGTAGTTCCCTCTTTATACAATTCTATAGCCTATTTTGAATGATTTCAGCAAAATTTTACTTGTATGTGATATTAATGACATTGTTTGACAATTTCCGCATTTGGTTGGATCACCTTTCTTGGAGCCCTGGTGGCACTGTCATCAAGAGTTCGGCTACTAACCAAAAGGTAGGCAGCTCAAATCCACCAGTCCCTCTTTGGAAACCATATGGGGCAGTTGTACTCTGCCCTGGAGTGTCACTATGAGTCAGAATCAACTTGAAGGCAATGGGTTTTTGGAATATGAATTACTTTATAAGAACGTTACGAAAAGAATACTCATGTGTTTAAAATAAGATCCCTCAAGCACCGAAGCAGTACGATACTGTACTCTGTTTTCAAATAATGTAGTTTTATTTTAAATATATATATATATATTTAAAATATTCAAAACTGGAGTCAAGAAACCAAAAAAAGGAAAGAAAAAACCTCACTGCATTATTCAAATATACCCGGTTTGCTTTTTTTCCTACTTTTTCAATTATCTTTGGAAATAAAGCACCTGGAATTGAATCTTACCTTATTGTCTACTTGCTGTGTTACCTTGGTCAATTTATTTAACTGCTATGTGCCTCACTTTCCATCTTTGTAAACTCTGAATATTCTCATGAATACTACAAGATACACATACATTACTTTTAAGAATGGCTAGTTACTAGTAATTATATAAAGTTATATGGAAGAGATTCACATTTGTACCCATTCCAAAGAAAGGTGATCCAACAGAATGCAGAAATTATCAAATAATATCATTAATGTCACACGCAAGAAAAATCTTGCTGAAGATAATTAAAAAACGGTTGCAGTAGCACATTGATAGGAAATTGCCAGAAATTCAAGCCAGATTCAGAAGAGTACATGGAATAAGGGATATCATTGCTGATGTCAGATGGATCTTGGCTGAAAGCAGAGAATACCAGAAAGATGTTTGTCTGTGTTTTATTGACTATGTAAAGTCTTTCAACTGTGAGTATCATAACAAATTATAGATAACATTGTGGAGATTGGGAATTCTAGAACACTTAATTGTGCTCATGAGGAACCTGTACATGGACCAAGAGGCAGTCATTTGAAAAGAAGAAGAAAAGAAGATACTACGTGGTTTAAAATCAGGAAAGGTGTGCATCAGGGTTGTATCATTTCACCAAATTTATTCAATCTGTAGAGCGAGCAAATAATCTGAGAAGCTGGACTATATGAAGAAGAATGCCACATTAGGATTCCAGGAAGACTCATTAACAACCTGCTATATGCAGACACAACCATCCTTGCTGAAAGAGAAGAGGACTTGAAACACTGACTGATAAAGATCAAAGCTATAGCCTTCAGTATGGATTACATATCAACATAAAGAAAACAAAGATCCTTGCAACTGGACCCATAAGCAACATCATGATAAATGGAGAAAATATTGAAGTTGTCAATATTCAATGTGTTAAAAAGCAAAGATGTCACTTTAAGGACAAAGTTGTGCCTGACCGAAGCCATGATATATTCAGTTGCCTCATATGCATGTGAAAGTGGACAATGAATAAGGACAACCAAATAAGAATTGATGCCTTTGAATTATGATATTGAAGAAGAATATTGAATATACCACGGACTTCCAGAAGGAACAAAAATGTGTTGGAAGAAGTACAACCAGAATGTTCCTTAGAAGCATTGGTGAAGTCTCACTACGGTGAAACTTCGTCTGACTTACTTGGACATGCTATCAAGAAGGACCAGTCCCTGGAGAAGGACATCATGCTTGGTAAAGTAGACGGTCAGCAAAAGAGAGGAAGACCCTCAATGAGATGGACTGACACAGTGGCTGCAACGATGGGCTTAATCATGGCAATGATTGTGAGGATGATGCAGGACCAGGCAGTGTTCCACTCTGTTGTACGTAGGGTTGCTGTGCATTGGATCCATTGGATGGCATCTATCAACAACAGCTGTAGTTATAACAGCAAAGGGAGGTTAAAATGTTTGTTGACAATTCTTCTTGCAATAAAGTTGATAACCGTACAATGTACTCTAAATAAAATTATTTTACCCTATGCTTAAAAAAAAGCAAGTAAAGTGAACTTGAATTTAGAAATGGACAGGATATAATTTTTTTCTCCAGATAAATTTTTTTTTTAATTTGTGAGTAGATTTTGACTTAAATTATCAAAGTTTAAATGTTAATATTTGATTTTATGTAATATAACTAAAAATATTCCTCTGAGAAACATATAATCTAAAAACCTGTATGAGAGATAAAAAATACCTATACTTAAAATAATTCTGTCTTTATTTTAATTATGCTCTCAATTTCTAACAAATATTGTGGACTTCAGATAAGCAATCTCACTGATACTATTTATGTTTATTTGGATTTGAATTACAGTTCCACGCTGTATTTGTTTCATAATCTTGAGCAAATTAGGCAAATGTCTAACTTCAGCTACATCATCTTTAAAATAGGGACAATTATATCCAACCCACAGAATTATTATGAAGACTAATTGAGATAATATAAGCAAAGTAATTAGCACAAATATCTAGCACACAGTAATTTCTTAACCGGTAGCTGTCACTGAAGAGCATATGTTATAAATAGACTAATGTTTCATCCTACAAGTGAAGTAAATTCTAGTTAAGCCAAAGATGGAAGTGTAAATTTCAAGGTCACATTCATAAACCCTATGGGGTTACAAGTCTGTATGCACTTTTACAAGGATAAGACCAGATTTAGAGAATTCTTGAATATATGTTGTATGTGGGAGTAGAGGAATAGAAAATTTCCTTAGGAGTAAAGCTTTCCTTGGTTGCTTTCGTCACTGGTACCCTTCAATACACCTCTCATTTATAAGATATCATTTATCTACTAATTTTCCTGGAATATACAGTATTGCTGTTCACTTGCAGATTGCGATAAATATTTCTGTTTCTATACAAATGAAGCGACATTAATATAATTTTCATTATACAAAATCTTCCTATATTTTGAGTTTTTATATCCTATAGAAAAGCATATGTGATCAATTCCTATCTGTCAGGAAAACACTGATTTATCAATTAACTAGGTTTGATTTTTTTTTAATTAGCTTATATTTTATTCAAGGCTAAAATCAAACCCACTTTTTTATATTTTTTAAGTTTTCCACTCATAAAAGTGAAATATTGCTGAAATAGGGAAGAGCATGAGAAAAGTTAATAGAAAGCATATTGTAGGGATGTGAACAATTCAGTCAGTTAATACTATTAATTGTTGAGAAAGAACTTCCCAAATAGTGGCAATGTTAATAGTATATTTACTGTGCAAAATTTTAATTGTGATTAGGGTAAAATAAGCTAACAATCAAGATGCAGTGCCAATTGCAAATGAGGAGAGAGAGTCTGAAACAAAGGGTGTGTTAAAGTGAAATTAATGGAGTCTAAGTTTAGGGTATTTTGTAATGAGAAAGGTAGACAAAAAAAAAAACTCATGTGTTGGAATTTACAAGTTGATTTTCTGTAATCTAGAGAAAAGCTCATCAATGTGATTTAATAAGTTATTGAAAACAAGCGATAAATAGGTTTGCTTCTTTGATAACAATTATACCCAGGAGAAGGGCAAATTTCAAGAAGTAGGTATTAGGCAAGTGGAGAGACATGTGAAGACCATAGCAATTTGTTAAAACCAACCAACAGCAGCAACAACAACAAAAAAAGCCAAAAACCAAACCCACTGCGGTCAAGTCGATTCTAACTCATAGCAACCCTATAGGACAGAGTAGAATTGCCCCACAGAGTTTCCAAGGAGGGCCTGGCAGATTTGAACCGCTGACCTCTTGGTTAGCAGCCATAGCTCTTAACCACTATGCCACCAGGGTTTCCTCAAACAAAAAACTTCCACCAATATTGGACTCCATGGTGGCGTACAGTATAACTGAGCTGAACTAATTCTAGAGTTTACCACTGCAGATGAATTGCAGTTGATATCAGTGTTCTCTACTTGAACATGACTGTGCACATGTACACACCTCTGTCTGTCTCAGTGAAAGTAAACACATGCTACATTATCACAGTTATCTGTTCACTGGGGATTCTTTCTAAGCTTCTCTCTCTAAATCTTGTAAGAGAAATGTTTGATTTTTATATGACAGAATGTCTTGAGGAAACTTTTGTGTGTGAAAGGAACAGTTCATTACATATCATGTAGAGTTAGAAATAGCTATGATACATCCATCCATTAAATCTTGATATTGTGGTTGAGGTTAAATACAGTTTATACTGACAATTTTAATCATTTTTATTTTTTTTCCCTGAAAATAATTTACTTGGTCTCCTATTTTTAATTTTGAAACAGAATGGAGGAAATGTTGTGTTATAATGGGCAAGGTGACTTAACATCGAGTTTCCCTTCAGGTGAAGTCAGACTTATTTAAAAGTATGCATTTTCAATAAGTATAATGAGTTACTTAAAAGAAAAAATCCAATACATGTTTGTAACTAATCATTTGTATATATTGACACTGTTACATTCAAAGATTTATTGTAAATTTATCTGAGAATAATGGATGTCTATTTCGACTTTGGCTTAGTGGTTAAGTATTACAGCTGGTAATCAAAGGTTGGTAGTTCAAAGTCACCAGGCTTTCCTTGGAAACCTTATGGGGCTGTTCTACTCTGTCCTATAGGGTCACTATGAGTTGGATGGCAACTGGGTTTGAGGTTTTTTTTTTTTTAGACTTTATTTAAAATTAATTATTTCATTTAGAAAGTGAATTCTATAGAAACAAGGCTAAATGGCAAAGGGTGGGCCAGCAAATAAAACCAAAACAGAAAAAAGTGAATGTACAATTTTTTTTAAAGAAACTAGTGGTTTATTCTCAGGAAGCTTTAGTGGCAAGTAAATTGATAACTTGGGTTCATTATTATCTTGCATACCCAATTTTCAGGCCGTCTGTAAAAGTGTGACTTGTTTTCCTGAAAAACAAAAAACAAATCAACAGCATTCCTTTCAGGGGTCAAGTTGAGCGTGGAAGTAGAAAGCGTTTATACTGGTTTTCTTATGTGATTCTTATGTATTCCTCCCTTAGCATTTTTGTTCATTTTTACAAATGAGAGTTAGTTCTCCTAAGGCACACATGAAGAAAGTGAGAAAGAATTCATACGTATGCATGAGAAACCATCTCCTGGGCATGTGAGCATTCACCATCTTGGGTATTTATGGCACACTAAGATGAGATTCTGCAGCTACACATGGGGCTGTGACTAGAGCTCTACTGATACCCAAAGGTGAACTTTCTTGAAATGTCTTCCATGAAATCTTCATTTCTGAGAAGAGACTAGGCAATTCACATTACAATCACAAACACAGATAATTTGGCTAAAATCATGTTAAACAAAGACAAATGAGTATTTTTACAGCTCTAATTCTCAGAGTCCTTTACTGTGCTAATAACCCATTGCCACTGAGTCGATTCCAACTCATAGCAATCCTATAGGACAGAGTAGAACTGCCCCATAGGGTTTTACTGTGCTAATATGCATTGTGAATTCCTAGAGGAGGGTATAATATGAATGTGTTTTTTTTTTTTCATAAATCATATTTTCGAGAAGTTTTTATAAACAGTATGGTGGGAAGACAGAAGAGAAAGAATGTAAATTTTTGAATGGCCTGGATGAGACACAGCTCTAATTAGCTTACCTACTCTTTATCCACAAACCCAGTGCCATCAAGTCAATTATAGCCAGAAGAATACGAATATAAGATTGTCCAATACATGTAGAAATAAATACAATATGCTCTCTTATGTATATTAGGATTAGCTCACTGAAGTTAAATATTTAACATTTATTAATCTTTTGGTAGAGGCAGAAGGTATGAGAAATAAGACACAGTCATTGTCCTTAAAACACAATTACGTAAGACAGAGCAGTGAACAGGAAATTACAATGGAGAGATAAATGCTACGGCAGCAAAATGCTATAAGTCCTATAGCAGTTCAGAGAAAATACTAGCAAAGCAGACTTTGCAAAATTAAAAAAAAAATTGGAAAGGAAAAAAGAAGTGTTTTATATGAAATACACACACACAGCAAGACTCCGTCTTACATACTTTGGACATGTTGTCAGGAGGGATCAGTCCCTGGAGAAGGGCATCATGCTTGGCAGAGTACAGGGTCAGCGGAAAAGAGGAAGCCCCTCAACGAGGTGGATTGACACAGTGGCTGCAACAATGAGCTCAAGCATAATAACGATTGTAAGGATGGCGCAACACAGGGCGGTGTTTCATTCTGTTGTGCATAGGGTCTCTATGAGTCAGAACCAACTCAACGGCACCTAACAACAACAACAACAACGAAACACACACACAAAGCCTAATATTGTGTTTTAGATTTAGAATCTGGAATTGACCACTGGGAACAAATTACAGGTCAATGGAGAATTATAGACGAGGAATCAGAAAGCATTTTGTAGTGTTATGATTCTGAGGGATTTGACAAGTTCCTTTACTTCTCCAGTTAACCTCTGGTTTTACAAGATATTAATATAGGAGCATACCATTTACAATATAAGTTTATAAGTAGAGTGAATATTTTATTTTATTTTGCTTTAGATGAAAGTTAACAACACAAATTAGTTTCTCATTCAAAAATGTATACACAAATTGTTTTGTGACATTGCTTGCAACATGTCAGCACTCTTCCCCTTTCCCTTTCCAACCCTGGATTCCCTGTGTTCATTCGTCCAGTTTTCCTGACCCTTTCTGCCTCCTCATCTTTGCTTTTGGGCAGGTGTTGCCCATTTGTTCTCATCTACTTAATTGAATGAAGAAGCATGTTCCTCACATGTGTTGATTGTAGGCCTGACTAATATTTGAAATATGGACTTCAGGAGTGGCTTCGGTTCTGAGTTAGCAGCGTGTCCAGGAACTATAGTCTTGGAGGTTCCTCCAGTCTCTGTCAGACTAGTAAGCCTGGTCTTTTTTTATGGATTTGAATTTTGTTCTACATTTTTCTTTTTCTCTGTCCAAGACCCTGTATCATGATCCCTGTCAGACTGGAGAATGATGGTCACCAGGCACCATCTAGTTCTTATGGGCTCAGACTGTTGAATGCTGGGGTTCGTGTGGTCCATTAGCCCTTTGGATTAATATTTTCCTTGCATCTTTGGTTTTCTTCATTCTCCTTTGCTCCAGATGTGATAGGACCAATAGATGTATATTTGATGGCTGTTTGCAATCTTTTAAGACCCTAGATGCTACTCACCAAAGTAGGACATGGAACCTTTTCTTTATGAACTATTTTATACCAATTGGTCCCCAGCCCTCAGCCCCAGTAACTAGTTCCCTTAAGGTGTTTGTATGTGTGTAGGAAGCTTCTATGACTTTGCCTTGGTCAGGTGGTACTGAATTCCCCTATACTGTGATGTTGTCTGTCCCTTCGTTAAAGTTAACTTTTTTACGGTCTAGTTAGTGATTTCCCCTCTCTGCCCCTCCTCTCCCTCATAACCATCAAAGTTTTTTTTTTTTTTTTTGAGTGTAAACTTTTTCTTGGATTTTTCTTAAGTTGGTCTCATACAATATTTTTCCTTTTGTGATTGGTTTATTTCACTCAGCATAATGCCTACCAGAGTCAGACATGTTGTAAGATGTTTCACGGATTCATCATTGTTCTTTATTGTTGGCTAGTGTTCTGTTGTGTGTATGTACCATAATTTGTTTGTGTTCCTCTTTAAAGGAAGATTCATTGACAATGAAAATGTCGGCATGAGTGAAGGCATTTTCCATGAATGTAATACTTATATGTACTTCACCAAAGCAGCTCTGTAGATATTTTGGTCTTCTGTACTTACTAGAGAAGGTAATGTTTTGAAATTACCATGCCTAATGACAATTTGTAAAAACTAATATGTACTGAGTAATTCTCATATACCAGGCACTTTTCTGAAATCTACTGACTGATTTAATTCTCACAGCAATGCTATGTGGTTATTCCTGACATTGTGACCATTTTACAAGTAAGGAAACTGAGTACAGAGAAAAAGAAACTTCCTCAAGATTCCATGCTGTTTAAGGGACAGAGCCAGGGTTTAAGCTCAGCTTAAGAGCCAATTATCTTAAAATTCATGCTAGGTACATTAAAAGTATACATTGGCTCCATTGAATCAATATCCCAAACACAGTACCTTACTTATAAACCCAAAAAAACAAACCCATTGCCATCAAGTTGATTCTAACTCATAACAACCCTATAGGACAGAGTAGAAGTGCCCTATAGGGTTTCCGAGGACTGGCTGGTGGGTTTGAACTGCTGACCTTTTGGTTAGCAGCTGAGCTCTTAACCATTGTACCACCAGGGTTCTGCCTTACTTACTATCTGTAAGTATCCAGTATTATGTTGTAGAACAAAATTATAACCAGACATTTAAATAATATCCATTTTAACAGTTCTTCTAAAACAGATGTTGCAAGGTTAACAGATGATAAAAATATGTTTATACAGATGTACAAGTACAGTATGGTAAAAGATATTTTTATAAATCAGTATAAATAACAGAGTATTAGACGTATTAAATAAAAAGTATAATAAAATCTGTTAAAATTTAAAACAGATTATTAACCTTTTAAAAAATATCTTAAGGCCACAATTTGTATGAAACTAATTTCAATGCCTTTCTGAAAAGCCCAAGAAAAAAAAAACTGTCATTGAACAAAGAAATCTAGTTAAGCAAACAAAATGTTATTTTAGCACTTACTATTAAATATAATCTGGGTTTCAGTCCTGGTTCTGTTGTTAAGAAGTTGTGAGACCTGGGAAAATTTATGTAATATCTCTTGAGTTAAATGGTGATCTATAATGGGGGAGATGAAAATCACAAGTTGATTTCTGAGGTCCCCTCCAGCTACTATAAGCCATGACTATATGAAATTAGCAGAATTTACATAGAATGGAGTCAATAGAGAGAAACATGTTGTCATGGATTGAATTGTGTCTCCAAAAATATGTGTCAGCCTTGTTAGGCCATGAGTCCCAGTACTGTGTGGTTGTCCTGTGTGATTTTCCCATGTGTTATAAATCATAATCTCTGCCTGTGGTTAAAGAGGATTAGGGTGGGACGTAACACCCTTGTTTGAGTCACATCCCTGATCTAATGTAAAGGGAGCTTCCCTGGGATGTGGCCTGCACCACCCTTTATCTTACAAGAGATAAAAGGAAAAGGAAGCAAGCAGAGAGCGGGGAACCTCATACCACCAAAAAAGAAACACCAGGAGCAGAGCAAATCCTTTGGACCTGGGGTTCCTGCGTGGAGAAGCTCCTAGTCCAGGGGAAGATTGACGAGAAGGACCATCCTCCAGAGCCCACAGAGAGAGAAAGCCTTCCATTGGATCTGACTCCCTGAATTTAGACTTATAGCCTACTTGACTATGAGAAAATAAATTCCTCTTTGTTAAAGCCATTTGCTTGTAGTATTTCTGTTATAGCAGCACTAGATAACTAAGACACATGCCAACTGTTGCTGTTGTTAGGTGCCATTGAGTCAATTCAGAGCCGTAGTGGCCCTATGTACAACAGAACAAAACATTGTCCAGTCCTGTACCATCCTCACAATCACAACTAGTTGGAGTACAATAACTAACATTAAACATTGAGTAATTAATATGAAATAAAGATTCTTCTTCTGGTATTTTTCTCTCAGTTTAACCACAAATTATGATAAATTCTAATATGAGAGAAATATCCCTTCAAAAGAAGCTTTTAAAATATTTCAGGATTTTTCCTCCTATATAAATGCTCTATTCTATATCTAAAAATATTGCTTTCACTTACCAACATGGAAACAATGACATAGAGAGGTTAAATGAAATCAAAGTCTGGCATTACTCTAGAGACACTTTACCTTTTCAGGGCAAAAAAAAAGGCTTTTCACCCATCTCGTTGGAGAGGCAGACTTTCCCATTTTTTGATTCTGTCACGTCCAGTGGCTTCATTTCACCTAAGGAGGAAGAAAACATGTACGGCGCACTGCTGTCCGTAAAAGTCTTAGCCTAGAAATACAAAATTTGACTTCTATATAATTTCCTTTTATTAAAACCCAGGTGTAGCCACACCAAACTGCCAAGATGACCAGAAAATATCTTTGTCCACAAACAAAGAGCAAAGAAAAATTTGGTTAAGAGAGACTTTGCCGTATATTTTTGTCGGATTTTCTTTTATTTAGATATGTCATCAATGAATTTTAACTTTTATTTTATAGTATAAGATGAACAATGTCTTTGAATTAAATTCCTAAAAGTTTGAGGACAACAGCCTGATGTTAACACAATTCTACAGAAAATGTAAGCATTCCAATGCATAAAACACTGAGACAAATTAAATTATAATTAAAAATATTACTGTTACTTAACTAGTTTTTCGAACACTTAAGAAGAATGTTGAAATAAAAATTGTTATTAAACATCACAAGCAACTGTTTTCATTTCCTAAAGGAAGAAGAGGTAGCTCCCAACTTATGACATATTCAAGTTACGATGAACCACATTTACGACCATCTGTTTTGTTTTGTTTGTACACCTTATCACTAGTAATATGTACTAAATACTATGTTGCAGGGGGTAATGTGATGATGTTATCATTCTCAGATGTTCAAAGACTGGATTTATAAATATACTGGTAATAAAATAGAAGGTAATAATAATGAAAACCTAAAAAAAGAGGTATTCGACTTACATTAGAACTGACTTATGGTGGAGTCATAGGAAGGGGACCCTGTCATAAATCAGGGACTACCTGTACCAAAAGTAATACCAATCATGTGAATATCCATGAGCATGTCCTTTGCTCTACATAATACAAGCTTTTATCACAGTGATTTAATGTTTCCTTGTGCTATTTTTTTTTTGTGTGTGTGTGCTATATAAAACAACAGAAGGTCAGAAGTCTTGTTAGCCAATTAATACAAAGCTAAAAAACTAAACTTGAAAACAACTTTTTCAGGCAAAGTTACAGAAAGAAGTGTGAGTCATCATGCTGAAACCTAATATATTTTCCTTTGGATATCTTTGAAATTGTGGAAATGTAATATTTGCAGAAATATCATTGTTCATGCAGGTAAAGTTTCTTTAAAAATTTAAAATAAGACAAGAATCTTATCGTGTTGTAAAAGAGCGAGAGATGATAAAGTTTCACTTTTTAAGCAACCCATTTCTATTTTTACTAAAATACGATGCTAGGATTTTTGTGACCGGCTACAACAGGATACCATAAATATAATAATAGATATTTTTACTCAAATAACATGTGCCTTCTACATTTGTTTGCCAGTTGCTCCCTCCCCATCGAGGTATTCTCATAAGCACTGCTGTGCCAATCTCTTTTTCACATGTTGCTGTAAAAAAAAAAAATTAACATAGCTCAGTTACAAAAATATGTCGGGGGTGGGAAGCAGCTGGCAAACAAAGGTAGATGGCATGTATTGTTCGCGTAAAAATACAGTAACTGCCTTTAACTTACACTCCTGCCATAAAACTATATGGAATATATGAGGTAACTGTTTTCAGATATTGCTACAACAGGCAGCGCTGGATGTGATCTCTGAGAGAAAGAAATAGAAGGAGGTGAAACCCCAATTTTTCCCTGTTTCCTGACTGGAAGTAGTTTCCCAGCTTTAGTGCAGAGAAGATGAGTGACTCAAGGAGAGTCTCCAGACTTCGTAGCATTCGGGAAGATATGGGACTTGTAGCTACTAACAACATCAACAACAGCCTAGCCGGAGTAGAGAGACTTCACAGAGCACTGAAACCTCAGTGAACATCCTGTTGAGATCACGAGAAGCCACGCTTTAGGAGAAAGGGCCACACCCTGGGCAAAGGGCCACATCCTAGGACTAAAGGCAAAAAAGAAATACACCTACTCTCTCAAAATACAAACAAACAAAAAACCAGTAGCATCAAGAGATCTACTACAAAAATTCAACTGCATAAACTAAAGTCAACAACTATTTAAAGAGGGAAACATAACTCTGACTCCCTCCAATGGTCAATAGTGTCCGGTAACAATTAAAAGATACCAGAAATGCAAAGAAGCAGGAAATTATAAAACATAGTTAACAGAAAGAGGAGTTAACCCTAACAGAAACCACAGGCCCATCATAATCAAACTGATGAAAACCAAAGGAAAAGAAAAAAATTGAGAGTTAACTGAGCTCCTTACTTTGCCACTCTGGAACCCCCTTCTCTCCCTACATTGTAGTTTTTTAAATTTTTTATTCAATACCCAGTGCCGTTGAGTAGATTCCAACTCCATAGCAAACCTATAGGACAGAATAGAACTGCCCCATAGAGTTTCCAAGGAGCGCCTGGCGGATTCAAACTGCTGACCCTTTAGTTAGCAGCCGTAGTACTTAACCACTCCGCCACCAGGGTTTCCTTTTATTCAATGCATATTAAAATAATGCAAATTATTTCTGATTATCTATATGTAAATCGAATATAAGTAACAGCCTTAGGTAAGTATTAACAATTTTTTGTTGTTTGTTTTTTAACCTACAGAGCTATCTAGTGAGATATTTAAAAGTTGTACAGTATCTGGTCCATTATTTCCATTTGGACAATTGAATAGTACATTGCAGGGTATTTAACATCTCCTGCCCCTATTCACTAAATGCCAGTAGCACCATTCCAATCACTGTGACTATCAAAACTGTTGAAAACTTCTAAAATATACACTTTTATAAGACAGTCATCATACTATGCCTATTTTTCTATAATGTGTATGTATATTATATCTTTGACAGAATTCAGTGCCAGTATGCATGGTTCTACCACATTTTTTTATACTATGGATGTTTTCTATTTTACTGTTTTAAAACTAAAGTTACATTGGCATCTGCTCTTAAAGTTTTGCTAGTTGATTTGATTCTATTGACTCTTCCTTAAGTACTTTTGGAATTATTTGCTAACAGACTAATTACTAACCATCATAATTAAAGTAAATTTGTTTTAAATATTTCTATGCCAGTTGTCATCAAGTCATTTTCAACTCACGGCGATTCCATGTGTGTCAGAGAAGGAGGGTACTCCGTTGGCTTTTCAGTGGCTGATTTTCCAGAAGTGGATTGCCAGGCCTTTCTTCCAAGGTGCACCTGAGTGGATTCATTTAGCAACAAATCACGTTGATCTGTTATACCACCTAGGACATCCAAATACACACACAGAAACACACACACACACATAATTCACATTCCACGAACTGAATTTCTTTTCATTTTCAAACCTGGAAATGTTCTGTTATATTTTACTGAGGATCAGAGGATAAGCAACTTTGAAATGGTTGAACTGGACTGAGAGTCAGAGGCAAATGTGAAACCTAGTTTTATGACTTCCTTTGCAGTCTACAACTGGACCACTCTCCTATATTTTGTTTTGTGTTATCTATTTTACACCACAAATAGTCTTGAATTCTGGTGTTTTAAAATATTTTACTCTTCATCCATCTCTCCTGAACAGGAACTAGTGTGTAAATTGAAATGTCTCTTCCAAAAAAAGCTTGTGAGTGAATAAATTGTTTGGAAATTGGGGAAATGTCTGTTGCCTTGCCTACAAGGTCCTATTTCATTTATCAAATGCAATTGTTCAGATCAAAGTTGAGGGGCACATGAAATCCATTGTGAAGTCTACAAACTGCAAAACATCTGACATTTATTTCTTCAGTTTGTTTCTGCATGAACCTTGAAATTCGTCCTTGTATTCTGAATAGATTTCTAACACATTATTTTTGTTGTGCGTGTAATGTCAAAGAACAAAGACAATTTCCTTAAAAAATATTCTGATTATCTGGAAAACATCAAAGACATTAATAATCCTTGTAATGAGTAGATAATTGTTCATTGTTTTTTAAAAGTGAATATTTGCCGTAATAGAAATATGCCAGATCTTTATTATGTGTACCAAAAAAAATTGTTGCTGTCCAGTTGATTCTGATTCATAGCGACCCTATAGGACAGAGTAGAACTTCCCTATAGGGTTTCCAAGGAGCAGCTGGTAGATTCGAATTGCGGACTTTTTGGTTAGCAGCCATGGCTCTTACTTTGCTTATATTTTTTTCTCTTCATATTGTGCATGCTAAATCCTTATTCCAAACTCAAACCAAAACCCATCACTGCAGAGTTAATTCTAACTTATAGTGACCCAATAGAACAGAGTAGAACTTCCCTATAGGTTTTCCAAAGCTGTAAATCTTTACAGTCTTGCCCAGTCTTTCTCCCATGGAGAGGCTGGCAGCTTTAAACTACCCACCTTTCTGTTAGCATCTAAGAGCTTAACCGGGGTACCACCAGGCTCCTTTAAATTATTTTTGCATATGAATTATTTTATCTATTAATTGAGAGCAAAAAAAAAAAAAAAACTTGTCAATTATATAAACAGTCACAAGAGAAAATAGATTACTATTTCCTGGAAATTTTATTCCCCCCAAATCTTATCATCGCCGAGTCTACCAATGCACTTCCCTTAAATTTGTTTTCAGACAAAAACTCCGAAGTGATAACTGGAGTATTATCTACCTAACTAGGTACCTGAAGTGAGTATAATATGCTTTCTTTCTGCTTTAGTAGTAATAGTCCTTATCCAAAACAGGAATCCAGCAAAGAAAATGAAGGACAGGGACATGCTGTGACTTTCTCGGGTTTTTTCCGTTTAATCATCAGGAGCTCGCTCTGGTTGCACGCACCATATAATACTGAAGTCAACTGCATATAGTTCCATGATCTTTCACATTTCCCAAGGCCATTTTATCTTAAATTCTCTTGACTATATCCACAAATGTGCAAAATATAAATTTAAATTGGAAGTTGAAGGATTTAAAGAGCATGCATATAAACTAACATTATCTCTGTTAAAAAAAAAACAACTGTTTATGAGACAATCTTTCAGGTTTTTAACCTGAGTACTAACTTAATAAAATATTTTATCCATTGTACCAGGATGCTAAACTGAGAAACAAAAGTGCTCCAAAATACACCATGAATATTTTGTTATCAATTCACTCAGCCTTTCTTTTATACTTATAAACTAACTTACAAATTGTGTTATTAATTATTATTTACAAACCTTATGCACTATTATGTGGTTAAATATTTTTTTATTTTTTCTGATAAAAGAAAACAGAACTCTATTTTAAAAGAAGAAATGAGGCAAAATGCCTTTGTGCAGGTGTCAGTTCCTGAAATGTATGGGTTGCAACAAGTAAATTTTAATTATATGGCAATACTCATGTCTTAAATTGATTGCATATGGAAGTCAATAGTTTTCTTAACTACTTTAAAATACTATTATTATACTTTAAACAGAATTTGATTATGTTAATCTTTTCCAAAAGATTGCTTATTTGGGAAATTGATTTTAGAGTCCTCAAGCAAATTTTTTTTATTTCAAAACATCTATGGTTTGCTAATCCATAAAAGAGTAATATATGCTAATTTTAAGAAAAGAAAATAAGTGAAAAATAAAACAACCCCTTCATTTTAACCCTCGATATACCGGTCGCTATGAGTGGAAATAGACTTGATGGCAACTTTTTTTTTTATATACTGGTCATTAGTAATTTGATACATTTAAATATCTTAAACAAAGATGAACCAAACCAAACCCACTGCTACCGAGTCAGTTCTGACTCTCAGAGACCCTACAGAATGGAGTAGAATTGCCCCATAGGGTTTCCAAGGAGCAGCCGGTAGATTTGAACTGCGAACTTTTGGTTAGCAGCCAAGCTCTTAACCGCTGTGTCACCAGGGCTCACAAGCATAGCCATTTGTGAGAAAAGTTAAGTACTAGATATTTTCAAAAGCTACAGAATTTGCCTTTGAATTATCTATAAAGTAAAATAGTTTACTCTCAAAAAAAACTTTACAGCATTAGCTAAAAACATGTAATTTAAAAGCAAAGAAATAAAAAAAATGGTAAGAAACAGTGTATCAGAGGAGATATGCTAAAAGTCTTCCCCCACTGTTTTAAACATGATATTGGATAAACTATAGCAAATTTTCTTTTGAAATCACTATTGTGCTCAAAATTATTTAAGAAACACCTTTAAAGAAAACAGCACATAGACTGTTAGTTGAACCTGAACAGGAAGCTGTAAGAACATGTAAACTCATCACGGATGGGGCTTGGAGGGCAAACACTAATGGTGGTGTGAATGCAGGTACTGACCCTATTGGGTGTTCCAATGTGCTGGAGGTAAATCTGAAAGGCCCTCATTAGGTTAGAATCCAATAAGGGGAAATGCTAAACTGATCAAATTACATAGGTGTTGTTTCTCTCTTACATAACAATCCGGAGATGAATCTTCCAATGCTGGCAGAATCATTCTACTCCATAAAATTGTCCAAGAACATGCGGGCAGATTGCCATGGGCTTGGCCATATTCAATCAGTGGCTTCCATCACTTGCCAATACTATGAAAGCCATTTTTGTCCATATGATCGATAGATATGATTAAAAAAATAAATAACTGGCGGAAGTATACCTTTTTGCAAATTTGGGGCATTCAAATATCTAACAAAATTTGACATTTGTGTACCTCTTTGATACACTGATTTGCTTCTAAGAATTTCACTTATTGAAAAATCATTATGTGTGTAAGATGTGTGCACAGGTGTATTACAGCATTGGGTATAATTTTTTAAAAAGTGTGTATGTTTTGTTTTTTAAATTTTTCGTTCTTTAAAGTTCAGTTGTTGCTAGTAATTGAAGTAGCTTTATTTCTCAGACCATCACCAGGAAACATGAAAAAAATCTGCAATTTTTAAAATTAAGAAGCAAATAATTTTAAATGGTTGCAAAATTGAAAGATTATTTTGCTTACCTCCCTTATAGTTGTTGAAAAGCCAAAACTCAAAAGGATAACAAATGTACAATATTTCATACGTATTTAGGTACATAATTTATATTTATTATTTATGTATCAATTACATATACATTTATATGAATTATATGTATATTTAAATATAGTTATATATAAACATATTATATATGTATATAAATGTATGAATGTGTGTGTATGTGCATAACTGTGTTGAAATCTGAGAAAATGAATGAAAAGTAAGTAGTGTTAGATAAAGGGCATGGGCTTGGAGAAACACACCTCAGTTTGAATCCCACCCCTACTATCCCTGCAGTTTTAAGGAAATAATTGATTTTCTCTCATGTTCGATTCCAGCACTTGAAAAATCAAGCTGGTAAAGCCTTCACTTTGTGCAACTGTGGATATTAACTCAGGTAATATTTTTGAAGTACAATGATAGGAAGTAAGTGCTCAGTTAAGGCAATTATTTTTTTTAAGTAATTATTGTTATTGATTTATGTATTCATTAAAGGGTCTAACCCTGTAGCTGTGTACAAATCCCTTTTACAGGGTTTATTCAAGCTCTGCTAGCATATTTCCAGAGACATGAAAAATACTATCTTTTTAAAAATTTCCTTTACCTGTGCATGTTATTATTTTATATAATCGTGACAACACAAATTATATGCCTTGCCATTGTTTTATGGTTGCTGTTGTTGTTAGCTACCCTTGAGTCAGCCCACAGCTCATGGAGACCCTGTGCACAAGATAACTAAATACTGCCTAGTAGTGAGTCATCCTCATGACTGGTTTCAGATTGGGCCATTGTGATCTACAAGGTTTTCACTGACGAATTTTCCTAAGTAGATTGCCAAGTGTTTCTTCCTATTCTGAAAGCTCTGCTAAAACTTGTTCAGCATTATTTCAACATAAGAAAAAACAGTTGCTTTCAAGCTGATTTCCACTCATGAGGACTCCATGTGCTGTAGAGTAGAACTGCCTACCCATCCACAGAATTTTCGGAGTCCTAGTGGAGCTGCTAATCAAAAGGTTGCTAGTTTGAATCCACCAGCCACTCCTTGGAAACCATATGAGGGAGTTCTGCCCTGTCCTATAGGGTTGCTATGAGTCGGAATTGACTCTATGGCAAGGAGTTTGGTTTTTGGTTTATGGCCTTCTGAAAGGCATCTGAGTGGGTTGGAACCACGAACATTTTGATCCGTAGTCCACCGCTTAACTGCTAGCACTGCCCAGGCACTCCTAGCCTCCAAAAAATGTGTAAAGCCTCCAAAATGGAATGAAATGAAAGCAATTAAAACAGTGCCCAGGACATTGGTGGTTCAGTGGTAGAATTCTCCTCTTCCAAGCAGGAGACTGGATGGAAGGCAAGAATTCTACCAGCATTGCTTTATTTGCCTTCTATTCACCCCATTGGTAAGGAAGGAATTTCTGCCCTATGGCTATAGAGATGGCCAAACACAAAATAACCTGTAATGTGCAGATGAGATCGACAACAGTTTATTAGTCACATAGACTCACAGTCCTGAAGGAGGAGGACACTGCACACCATACAAAGTCACACAAGCAGGGCTTGCCTTTGAGAACAGAATGGACAACCAGGTGCTGTGGGAAGTATCAAGAAGATAGGCTGCCTCCTGATTTCTGCAGCAGCACATGCTTGGCTTGTTTGAATAACTCAGGGTGCTATCAGGATACGGAAACCCTGGTGGCATAGTAGTTAAGTGCTATGGCTGCTGACCAAAAGGTTGGCAGCTCAAATCCACCTGGTGCTCCTTGGAAACTCTATGGGGGCAGTTCTATTCTGTCCTATAGGGTTGCTATGAGTCAGAATCGACTCGACTACAATGGGTTTGGTTTTTGTGTTTGGTATTGGCATACTGAAAGCCCATGATCAAGGGTAAATGAAAACTGGTTTTCTTGATAAGGAAGGCTGTTTGGCAAGGGATATTACCTAGGGGAGCACAATGGCGAGGGAAAATTACAGTTAGGCCACTCAAGACCCCCCTGATTTCAGCAGATGTAAAGGTAACCTATAACACCGAGCTTTATTTTAAGCCTTACACCACAGGCATATGCTAACAAAATAAATAATTTTAATCTTAACATTTACTCACAATCCTTACCAGTTTACCTAATAATTTAAGCAATGAATCCATATGCTTAAACTATTTTATTATTTAGAATAAATTCAATGATAATTATAATACAAAAGATAACTAATGTGTAATCAGTTTGTTGAGAAAATACAAACATATGCTATGGATTTTCTTGGGAAGGCAATTAAATAACACATGTATTGAAGATATACAGACTCATACATTACAAACCAAGGTTGATGTTTCGCACCATTGTTGAGAAACAATGCTTAGCATTTAGGAAAAAAAAGAGTTGTGTCACTGCATATTTTTATTATAATGGTTCTATTTGGAAAATGAGTTTTTGCTTACTAATACACTAGATCTCTCTCTCTTTTTTTTTTTTTTTTTTGTAGGGAGGGAGGATTAATGAGCTTGTGACAATAACTATCCAGCCCACCTTACAGAAAAGCATTCCTGTAGAGGAAGACTTTGATTTTGGTTTTCATAAATACAGATCTCCTAGATTGCTTCCTTTTGGCACTTAGCTAGAATATAATTAAAACAGATAATTATGGAAAGTAATTACTGAGTTCTTCTTTCAGTCTTTGCACACTCATTAAGGATTATATATAAATCTAAATTAGCCTAAAATGTACAATAGTCGACAGCTCTAAAGCTATCTTGAAGTGTAGAAATAAGAATAGCCATTTTTTCTCATAAATATCTGTGTTTAATTTGGAATCATGCAAAGTTCTATTAATTTGTCTAATTGGAGTTTGCAAATGTTGCAGAGTAATGAAAGATGGACCTGCAGAACAGTCTCAATTTTATTTTTTAATTTATTTTAAATGGGAAAACAGAGGGCTCCTTCCTTTTCCTGCCTGACCTGACTATATTTTCAAACCCCAAATGTTTCTCTGAGTTGTTATTTCTATGAGACAAACCGTATGCAGACTGATAGCTTTTCTGCCTTATTTGACCTTCTTAAAATGTATGCATTATGGATGGTTTATTTGTACTAAAATCAAAGGAGAGACAAACAATGTAAACTGCTACTGCATTATAGATTCTTCCTCTGTGAGTAAACTCAAAACACATTCATTTCATAGGATTTCAACCCAAATTAAAAATTTGAGTCTCCAACATTGGTAGATATTTGCAGTCCTGAATTTGATTACAATGTGAACTGAGTGAGTTTGATGATCATAGTCTTTCTGCTATTTACCTTTTATTCTTCTCGTTGTTGATATTTACTTTATGTCTTTGAGGTATCCAATGATTATAAATAAATAAAAAAATATTTTTAAGTTGAAGACTATATAAAAAGTAAAGAATATAGCAGTAGAACAAGGCATTATGTTAAAAGTATTGGAAAATAGGATTGCTTTTTTTTGTGCACAGTTTATGATATTAGAATAGGTTGCTGGCCATGTGGCCTTGCTTCACATGGCAAGGGATGCAAATATATATCAAAAGTCACAAATTAAGGTGCACAGGAATATGTTCTTGATATTCCCTTATATTAACTTAAATTTGTCAAATGTTTAGCCAAATATCAACCCACAATAATTCTTGGAGTTAATCACTCAAGAAGACAATACATAAGGAAATAGAAGTTTTTCTCAAAAGAAAACTTTTTCCGAAGAAAAGGAACAGTTAGGAGACTAGCTCTATGAGACAGGAGGATATTATGCAGCTAAAGAAACCAAGACAGTGTGCACAGGAGTAAACAAATAGAGGAATATAACAAAAAAAATTGTCATCAGAAAGATACCATCTATGGCTGTCTGATTGGTGAGGAAAAGTATACTATTGGTAAGTGGTGCTCAGAAAATAAGTTTACCCAACAGAATTACAAAAAAAAAGTGTCACAATACTGATTGTGAGGTATGAAGCAATGGAAATATACACACATGGTTGAGGGGATAAACTGGTACTGCCATTTGAAAATCAGTTCGGTAGTACTATGTATGTACTTCAACTTATAAAGCTGAAAGTGTGCAGTCTTCATTGTGCAATCACACTTCTAGATAGTCATATACCAGGAGATATGTGCCATCTGTGTTTTTTATACTCTGATACTGTTACTGTCCAGACAATTCCAACTCACAGTGACCCTACAGGGCTGAACAGAACTGCCTCATAGGATTTCCAAGGCTGTAATCTTTACGGCACTGGGGTTTTGGTTTTTTTAATCTTTACGGAAGCAGACTGCCAGATCTTTCTCCCACAGAGCAGCTGGTGGGTTGGAACCCCGTTTTTGGTTAGCAGCTGAGAGCTTAACCACTGTGGCACCCATTAAACCCATTGCCATCAAGTGGATTCTGACTCATATCACTTTATAGGACAGAGTAGAACTTCACCATAGGGTTTCCAAGGGAGTGGCTGGTGGAGTCGAACTGCAGACCTTTCAGTTAAAAGCCTGAGGTCTTAACCACTGTACCACCACCAGGGCTTCCTATTTTGTTTTATTTATTTTTCCATACTAGGAAAAGAAAATGACGTATGTCTACCATCTATAAAATGCATAATGACTAAGGTTGTATTCATACAATGGAAAAATTAAATAAAGTATTATTTGGAATATTTACTTATGAAATAAATGCGTAATGCTAAGCAAGGAATGAGATAACCAAAAATTCAAAATGGATTCTTCTTAAGGGGAAGGAAGAGAGCAAACATGATTTCAAGTTTTGCTTCATTGTTTATTTCTTAAGGAATTTGGTGAAATTTGGGGCAGACATCATATTTATTTTTCCAGATTGGACCTGTGTATATAACATTCAATCTTTGGTGTGCCTGAAAGCAAATAGAAATAAAATTCTCTGAAAGCTGGGTGACAATGCTTTTTAAACATAAAATATTAAAACATACTCAGCCATAAAGAGAATGAAGTCCTGGTGCATGCCAAAACATAGGTGAACTTGAAAACATTCTGCTGAGCTAAATAAGTCAGTCACAGAGGGACAAATACTGTATAACCCACAAATCTCCCTTATATGAAATAAGCAAATATATAGAAACTAAAATTATTAGTGGTTACCAGAGGTGGTAGGAAGAGGTAAAGAGGGAGTTTTCGCTTAGGGGGCGTTGAGTTTATGTTAATGGAAAAGGATAACGAGAGTGGTTGCACAGCTTGAAGATTATAATCAATGTCGCCAAACTAGACATGTAGAAATTGTTCAACTGGTAATTTTTTTGTTGTGTATATTTTTATCAAAATTAAGAAAAAAGAAATAAAACCCACGTCAAATGGGATTCCAAATTTAAGGAGACATTTAAAATAATGAGGAACCCTGGTGGCATAGTTGTTAAGTGCTATGGCTGCTAACCAAAAGGTTGGCAGTTCAAATCCACCAGGCATTCCTTGGAAACTCTATGGAGCAGTTCTACCCTGTCTTATAGGGTCACTATGAGTCGGAATCGACTCAATGATAACGGGTTTTTTGTTTTTGGTTTAAAATAATGAAAAGAATGAAGAAAATCTAAATTATTTGATGTGGAAATATTATAATTATTTTATCTCAATAAACTAAATTCAGTTTTTGAAATTAATAGTACATACTTGATGTACACATTCAGTTTCACATAATTATATCACATAATTATTCACATAATTATATCAAAGAATTACAATGAAACAAATAGACAAAAAAAATCACCTATTCTCCTAGCTCCCTGCATTAACATAAAAAAACAAAGGAGAATAGAGGCTGTTGTAATTTTGAGACATTCTTTTACCCCAATCAGCAAACGGAGAAGTGCCTTTTGAATTAGAAAGGTAATCTCACAATTCACTCACATTGATGCTGGACTCCACACTTGATTTCATACCTACCTAGACGAGGAATAGTACAGTGACATTAGTGACAGGTGTCCTTTCTTAATGACAAAAGATATTTGCTAATTTATTAGGAATAATATGTGTTCATCTCTCCTTAGAAAAGAAGATGGCAAGACTTTTTCTAATGTACTTTGGACAGGTTATCAGGAGGGACCAGTCCCTGGAGAAGGACAACATGCTTGGTAAAATGGAGGTCACCAAAAATTGGAAGACCCTCAATGAGATGGATTGACACAGTGGCTGCAACAATGGGCTTAAACATAGCACCATCTGTGAGGATGGCACAGGACCCCACGGTGTTTCATTCTGTTTTACATAAGGTCACTATAAATCAAAACCAAACTAGCAGCACCTAACAACAATAATATATGGATTTTACCTATCACAGAGGTTAATGAGTTTTAACATTTTGTTATTGTTGTTGTTAGGTGCATTTGAGTTGGTTCCAACTCATAGCAACCCTACATACCACAGAATGAAATACTGCCCGGTCCTGTGCCGTGCTCACAATCATTGTTATGCTTGAGCCCATTGTTGCAGCCACTGTGTCAATTTATCTCCTTGAGGGTCTTCCTCTTTTCCACTGACCCTATACTTTGCCAAACATAAAGTCCCTCTCCAGGGACTGATTTTTCCTGAAAACATATCCAAAGCATGTAAGACTCAGTCTTGCCATCCTTGCTTCTAAGGGGCTTTCTGGTTGCATTTCTTCCAAGACAATTTTGTTCTTTCTTTTAGCAGTTCAAGATCTATTCAATATTCATTGCCAGTGCCACAATTTAAAGGCGTTGTGTCTTCTTCAGTCTTTCTTATTCATTGTCCAGCTTTCGCATGCATATGAGGTGATTGAAAATGCCATCCATGGCTTGGGTCAGGCACAACTTAGTCTTCTAGTTGACATCTTTGCTTTTCAACACTTTAAAGAGGTCTTTTCCAGCAGATTGGCCCAATGGAATGGGTTTTTTGATTTCTTGACTGCTGCTTCCGTGGGTGTTGATTGTAGATCCAAGGAAAAAGAAATCCTTGACAACTTCAATCTTTTCTCCATTTATCGTGATGTTGCTTATTGGTCCATTTGTGAGGATTTTTGTTTTCTTTATGTTGAGGTGTAATCCCTACTGAAGGCTCTGGCCTTTGGTCTTCCTCAGCAAGTGCTTCAAGTCCTCTTCACTTTCAGCAAGCAAGGTTTTGTCATCTGCATAACGCAGGTTGTTAATGAGACTTTCTCCAACGCTGATGCTCCTTTCTTCTTCATACAGTCCAGATTCTTGGATTATTTGCTCAGCATATAGATTGACTAGGTCTGGTGAAAGGATATAGCCCTGACACACACCTTTTATATTTACTGGCACTGATAAATTAATAGCTTAATTTTCCCCAGGCACCACAATTCAATATTTTTAAATCATCATATTGATTTTTATTATTCATTTTCTTCTTCTAAGAGCATGCAATAATTATGGAAACAATAAAAAATAACATTATTAAGCTATAACGAAGATAACATTAATTACAAAACTCATTTAAAAAGTTAATCAAATAATGAAGAATGGTAACAGAGATTTAGCAAGTAGTCTACAATATAAGCCCAAACCAATTTATTAAGAAACAAAGAGAAAAATATTTTAAAAGATTAAGCAGAGCGATATGTTTCTCTTTACCTGAAGGGAAATTAGGACAGGTACATAATGCCTCTTGAAATTAAAGTTTGTGATACTTTTCTTTTTCCATTAATACATAGCTATAAGAACTGAATCACATATTAATTTTTTTTTTGCAATAGAAGCTTAAAGAATGGTATTTCTCCAGAAAACCTCTTATTCACAAAATACAAAGAGCAGTCCATCATGGTACATGGAAGATTAAAATAAGGCTAGCATCACTCCTGTTTCCTTTCAAAGCACATTATAATAACTAACTTCTGGCTCGTTCTTCCAGTGGAGATATCGCCCTTCTCTGAATTCATTCATTGAAAATCTCTGTGACGTCTTTCAAATTCTTCTGCTGCTTCATTTCACTGGATTATAATTATTTAATTTTTTTACATGATTCTCCAGCTAGATTGCACACTGCCAGAGATGTGCCCTCTGAATCAGAAAGATGATCTCTCAGTTCACTCACTGTCATAGTGAGCCCTGCCACTTTAATTTATTCCTAGGTGGAGGAAAATAATGGCTGCTTTGTGACACACTATTGTTTCTTAAATTGCAAAGAGTATTGATTAATTCATTTATTAGAAACAATACTGTGCTTATCTCGGGCTTGCCTACAACATTAGATCATTATTATAGCGTATATTTACCTATGTATGTGATTATATCCACTTGACCCTACAGCCAATTTCCCTACTGTTATGGATTGAATTGTTTCCTCCCCAAAATATGTATTGTAAATCCTAATGCTATGCATGTAGATGAAATTCTATTTGGAAATAAGACTTTCCTATTTATTATGTTAGCAAAGCTATTTAAGTGAACAATGTTTCTTAAGCCAATCAATTCTGAGATATAAAAAGAGCACATTAGAAACAGAAGCAAGGAAGCACAAGTGGAGAAAGATTGATGCCACAGGGGGATTACCAAGGAACCAAGGAAGAGAAGTTGAAAGAGACAAGGATTTTCCCCCAGAGCAGACAAAGAGAGCCTTCCCCCAGAGTTGGCACCCTGAATTCGTACTTCTAGTCTCCTAAACTGTGAGAAAACAAATTTCTGTTCACTAAAGTCACCCACTTGTGGTATTTCTTTTACAGTAGCACTAAGAAACTGAGACATTTACTAAAGTAAATAAAAATCTGGTGCTAGCAGAACATTGTACTGCAGGAAATTTAGTTTTGAGAAATGTATTTTTGCTGTGGTATAATGCATGGATTCTCTTTCATTATTCCATAATCACAATATAAAGACATATTTATAGAGATGAAATAAGCTTAAATGTATATTAATCACTATAAAATTCAAAGAAAATAGGCTATATCTGGTCATATTTGAACTTGAACCAAGCCTTAAGAAGTGAAGAGAAGATTCAAGTTAGAGAAGAATGAGAAGGAGCTGATGAAAATGAAAGCGAAGATACAGGAAGCAGAGCCAATTTGAAGAGGATAGATAAGATAAAAACCCTTTGCCATTGAATCGATTCCCACTTGTAGTGACCCAATAGGACAGAGTAGAACTGCCTCATAGGGTTTCCAAGGCTGTAATCTTTAAGAAGCAGATTGCCACATCTTTCTCCCACAGAACGACTGGAGGTTTATAACTGCTGACTCTTCTATTAGCATCCAAGCTCTTAACCACTGTGTCACAGGGTTCCATAAGAAACAAGATAAGCTAAATAAAGAATCTCTGTTATTTATTCATTCTAAAAATATTTTTGAGCACCACATTTTGGGAGACAATTCTCTTTGTATCTCTTATGTTTCTACATATCTTGCAAACAGAGATACTGACAGCCTTTGTCCTAGACTTTCCAAGTATGTTTGTATAGTGAATAGGCTTGATAGAAGAGACAGTGTGTCTCCCACTAGAGCAGAGTTATTTGTCCACTGGTCACAATAATAAAGTTAATGTCCCCCCTTTGGACAGAAGTTGTATATGTTTGATTGCATTACTTAATAAAAGGTTGGCATTATATGAGATTGGAGTCCTTCAGATGGGAGCAAAAACACTGCACGTATCAACATTTATCTGGCTCACCTTAATCATTACAAGGATCTAGATGCACTGAGAATCAAAGCAAACGTGAAATTATGCCATCTATTGTGCTTTGAAAGGAGCCCTGGTGGTGCAGTGGTTAAGTATTTGGCTACTAACTGAAAGATTGGCCGTTAGAACCCACCAACTGCTCTGTGGGAGAAAGATGTAGCAGTCTGCTTCCATAAAGATCATATTCTAGAAAGGAGGAGTCAAGATGGCTGTTAGATGTACCACGTCATCTCACTACATTAAAGACCCAAGAAACCAACAGAAACAGTTATGGATGACAATCCCAGAATCTTCAGCTTTGAATGAAAGGATAAAGAATTGATTAAATATTGATTAGAAGAAACTGAAAAACAGCAAATAAGGAAAGAAATGGAGTAGAGGTGGCCTGCCAGCTGGCCAGTCACAGTATGCCCATTGTGAGACAAAGCTGGCAGCAATCCCAGGTGAGAAGGTGCTTCAGGAAGACAACTTCACAGAACTCTCAATAGGACAGAGAGAAACCGTATAGACATACCCAGGTGAAGCATGACCCACCTGTAACCCCCTCCTTGCCCATCCGGTGAGTAGTGGAGGGAGAGTGCTCCCTGGTCACCCATCCAACCATGACTCTCACCTGCCACACTGCCGAAGGACAGAAAGAGTGCCTCAATGATCATGAACATTCCTGCACCACTGGACTGATGACAGATGACAGTCAGAACCCACTCAACAAGCCCTCAGCCATCTCACACACACAGTGAGCAGTGTCACAGGCTGCCCCCATCCACCACAGCCACACCCACTTGGAAACTAGTAGTGAACACTCCTGTGCCACCACAAGAACAATCAGGGAGTCATGCCTGATCCGTTGTCACCAAAATATCAAGACAGAACAAAACAAAAAATCATAAATAAATAAAATAACACCTTAATTCCTTGGAGACAGCAGACAATATCAAATCATAAAAAAATCATTTAGGGAAAAAAACTTTCCTGAGGAAGAAATGGTAATGGAACTACCTGATAAGGAATTCAAAAGTCTTATACATAGGGTCCTCACACAGATCAAAGAAAACACACACACACAAAAAGGAAAACACAGACAAGACCCAGGAAGAATTAAGGAAAATAATAAAGAACAAATGACAAAATAAATAGACAACTAGAAACCATACAAAAACAGCAACTAGAAATCCAGAAGATTAACAACAACAACAACAAAAAATTCAGAAATAGACCACTCAATGGAAGGACATAGGAGTAAAATTGAAACAATAGAAGACAGAATCATGGAAATAGAGGACAAATCCCTTGATACTAATTTGTTTGAGGAACATTCAGAAAAAGGAATGAAGAAAAATGAAGAAAGCCTAAGAGTTATATAGAACACTAACAAGGGGAATCATTTAGGTGTGATAGTGATAGAAATCCCAGAAGAGGAAGAGGCCAAAAAAAAGGGGGGGAAGGGGGAGAACAAGTAAGATTAAGTCCTGATTTCTCAGCAGAATCCATGTTTGCAAGAAGGCAATGGGATGCCATATACAAAACCTGAAAGAAAAAACTTGCCAACCAAGAATCATTTATCCAGCAAAACTGTCTCTCAAATATAGTGATGATACAAGAATATTTCAAGATAAACATTACAACAGAACCAACTGAAATAGAAGAATCATAACAGAATGTTATGAGAAATTATACTCTAACAAATTTGAAAACCTAGAAGAAATGGACAAATTTCTAGAAACACACTAAAACAAACCAAACCCAAAATAACACAAACAGGTAGAATATCTGAACAGATCCATAACAAAAGAAGAAATTGAAGAGGTCATAAAAAACCTCCCAACAAAGAAAAAAGTCCTGGCACGGATGGCTTCACAGAAAAATTCTACCAAACACTCAGAGAAAAGTTGACACCAGCACTACTCAAACTATTCCAGAACATAGAAAAGGAAGAAATACTTTGGAATTCATTCTATAAAGCCAGCATAACCCTGATACCAAAACCAGCCAAAGATATCACTAAAAAAAATTACAGGTAAATATCCTTCATGAATATACATAAACATCCTGAACAAAATTCTAGCCAATAGAATTCAACAACATATCAAAAAAAAATAATACATCATGACCAAGTGGACTTCATAACAGGTAGGCAAGGCTGGTTCAGCATTAGAGAATCAATAAACGTAATCCGCCACACAAATAAAACAAAGAACTAGAATCACATGACCATCTCAGTCAATACAGAAGAGGCCATTCATGATAAAATCTCTCAGCAAAACAGGAATAGAAGGAAAATTTCTCAACATAATTCAGGATATATATACATAACCAACAGCTAACGTTATTCTCAGCAGAGAGAGACTGAAAGCATTCTCCTTGAGAAGTGGGACCAGACAGGATACCCTTTATCACCGCTCATTCAATATTGTACTGGAAGTCCTTGCTAGAACAATAAAACAAGAAACGAAAATAAACCACATGCAAATTGGTAAGGAATAAGTAAAACTATGCCTGTTCACAGATGACGTGATCATATACATATAAAATTTCAGAGATTTCACAGGAAAGCTACTCTAACTAATAGAAGGATTCAGCAAAGTGTCAGGGTACAAGATCAACACACAAAACTGAAATTTGAAAAAGATCAAAGAGTTGTAGAAAATCATCCATAAGAAAATAACCCCAAAAGAAGGACCAAGAGTAAGGTAAGGAGGAAGAGAAGGAGAAGGAATTCAAAATAGTGTAGAACCCTGAACAATAAGAGTGATGAAGGAATGCCACATTATACAGTGACCAAAGATTTTTAGTACTACAGGACAAATTATTGGTGATCTTCAATTTTGTAAGAGAAGAGATAATAGATTTCACAGAGATGAAAGTAAATTAGTTTTAAGATGATTTATTTTTAATTTGTTCTAAAATTATTGAAATAAATTAAAAATATACTATTTCAACATGCTATTTCTAATTTCAAAGGAGTCTCTGGGAAGCTTAAACTGTTAAGGGCTCAACTACTAGCCTAAAGTTTGGAGGTTTGAACTCACTTAGAGGCACCTCAGAAGACAGGCTTGGTGATCTGCTTCCAAAATGTCACAGCCTTGAAAACAGCATAGAACACGCTGCACGCATGGGCTTACCATGAGTTGGAATTGACTCAACGGCAGCTAACAATATTTCTAATTTTATTTTATTTTTCCTAAGAGGAATAATTTTATCACATATAAAATGTTTATTAAATATTATTTAAGCAACTCCTACTCTTCTGTATGTATGTTATTTCAATATTAAAATTAATAATGATAGTGCTTAACTATACTTTTTTTTAATTTTAAATAAGGCTTTTCTTTGATATCTATGTTGACTCCTGGAATAGTCAAAAGTTTCTTTCATCCACTCAGGTACATTAACAAGTAGAATAAATAATGAAACAATTCAGTACGAAGAGGTATAGCAGTGGAATAGCAAGGAAAAGTCTTGAGCACTTTTTTCTTCTTTTGTTTTTATTTTACTTACTTGCTGTGTGTCCCTGGGAAACAATATACCTTTCCACTTAAATTTTTCAAATTGTGATATGGAAATAATAATAATACTTGCTTCAAACGTATCCAAAATGGTATTACTGATTTCTAAGCAAAAGAAGAAAAATATATTGAGAAAGAGATAATTCAAAATTTTCTTTCATGAGTATATAAATGGTTTGGAGGATTTTTTTTTTTTAATTGTATTACTTAGTTTAACAGCACCATCTCATTATATCTAACAGTAACATGAAAAATATATATTTCTCTAAAATATGTGTGAATTCTTAAACCTCCTTCCCTGTAACCTAATTCTGTCTAGGCTTATGAATAACCACGGAGTTCATTAAAAACTACTGACGTGTGCGAAATAATTTGATAGTTCATAAGTTCATATATTTAGCTTTGTGAAAAAATACTTCAAACACTATCAGATGTGATGCTACTTTTATATGCTTAACGTCTTTTGCATTGGCTGAAATAAAAATTAAAGCACAGTGCTTTGTGAGAATGCTAATTTTTATATCTTCCTGATAAGGTTTCAGTAGGACTGCTAAATGCTTAACGCTAAAGAGAGGAAAATAAAATAATACCACAGATTATTTCCTCTGATTTATACCACCACTGTAACACCATAAACATGATAAAACTTAACTATTTCACTTTCATCTCTTTTTAATTTTCTTTAAAAATGATTGTTTGATGGCAAAAGGAAAAACACTAAAAAAAAAAAAAAAAAACTTAGAGGAAACATACTCCACTGGTACACTAAAAGCAAATATGATAAAGACTAGCATGCACATGGTACGAGCTACAATTTACAAGTGACCATAAAATTTTAAGGACTATAAATTCTTAGGATTCAGGACATAAACTATTATCATGTGGATCAGTAAGAAGTTTCCCACCTGAATTATTTCCAGAGCCCATTTGCACTGCGGTGAGATAATGTTGATAATAACCAATATACTCAGCCTTGGACAGGACTGAATTATCCATCCATTGTTACTCACGCATGATCATCCAGTTCACAGTGACCTTTCTAAACTTTAAATCCAAGCTCTTTTTCTCTGCATCACCATGTTACATATAACTGTGTCCTAAATTCTGAAATCTCTATACTCTCAAATTAGTATTTTTTATTTATGTTTGATAACCCCTTTTGTAAATTTCTATTTCTTATAACACCTACTACAGTAACTTTATATTCAATAAATATTTGATATTTGGATTTCAAAGACGTTTGCATATAGAGGCACTAACCCTATGCAGTAGGTTCTCTGTTGGTGCTTCTACTTATTTTGAGTTTTGTAACTAATTAGTGGGCTACTTCAGCTTCTACTTAAACTGGGACATACCAAAAGATACTGCTATACTACCTGCTGCCATCAAGTTGGTTCCGACTCATAGCAGCCCTACAGGACGGAGAAGGACAGTCCCATAGAGTTTCCAAGGAGCGCCTGGTGGATTTGAACTGCCGACCTTTTGGTTAGCAACCGTAGCTCTTAACCACTACACCAACAAGGTTTCCTACCAAAGGATGTTGTTGTTAGGCGCCGTTGAGTCAGTTCCGACTCATAGCGATGTTATGCACAACACAATGAAACACTGCCCAATCCTGCACCATCCTTACAATCGTTGTTATCCTTGAGGTCATTGTTGCAGCCACTGTGTCAATCCACCTCATTGAGGGTCTTCCTCTGTTCCACTGACCCGGTACTCTGCCAAGCATGATGTTCTTCTCCAGGGACTCATCCCTCCTGACAACACGTCCAAAGTATGTAAGATGCAGTCTCGCCATCCTTGCCTCTAAGATGCATTCTGGCCGCACTTCTTCCAAAACAGATTTGTTTGTTCTTTTGGCAGTCCATGGTACATTCAATATTCTTCATCAACACCACAATTCAAAGGCATCAACTCTTCTTTGGTTTTCCTTATTCATTGTCCAGCTTTCATATGCATATGATGTGATTGAAAATACTATGGCTTGGGTCAGGCGCACCTTATTCTTCAAGGTGACATCCTTGCTCTTCAACACTTTGAATAGGTCCTTTGCAGCAGATTTGCCCAATGCAATGCGTCTTTTGATTTCTTGACTGCTGCTTCCATGGCTATTAATTGTGGATCCAAGTAAAATGAAATCCTTGACAACTTCAATCTTTTCTCCGTTTATCATGATGTTGCTCATTGGTCCAGTTGTGAGGATTTTTGTTTTCTTTATGTTGAGGTGCAAGCCATACTGAAGGCTGGGGTCTTTGATCTTCATTAGTAAGTGCTTCAAGTCCTTTTCACTTTCAGTAAGCAAGGTTCTGTCATCTGCATAATGGGGGTTGTTAATGAGTCTTGCTCCAGTCCTGATGCCCCATTCTTCTTCATATAGTCCAGCTTCTCGGATTATTTGTTTAGCATACAGGTTAAATAGGTATGGTGAAAGAATATAACCCTGGTGCACACCTTTCCTGACTTTAAACCAATCAGTAACCCCTTGTTCTGTCCAAATAACTGCCTCTTGATCTGTGTAAAGGTTCCACGTGAGCAAGATTAAGTGTTCTGGAATTCCCATTCTTCTCAGTGCTATCCATAGTTTGTTATGATCCACACAGTCGAATGCCTTTGCATAGTCAATAAAACACAGGTAAACATCCTTCTGGTATTCTCTGCTTTCAGCCAGGATCCATCTGACATCAGCAATGATATCCCTGGTTCCACATTCTCTTCTGAAACCAGCCTGAATTTCTAGCAGTTCCCTGTCGATATACTGCAGCAGCCGTTTTTGAATGATCTTCAGCAAAATTTTGCTTGCATGTGATATTAACGATATTGTTCTATAATTTCCACATTCAGTTGGATCACCTTTCTTGGGAATAGGCATAAATATGGATCTCTTCCAGTCATTTGGCCAGGAAGCTGTCTTCCATATTTCTTGGCATAGATGCGTGAGCACCTCCAGTGCTGCATCTGTTTGTTGAAACATCTCAATTGATATTCCATCAATTCCTGGAGCCTTGTTTTTTGCCAATGCCTTCAGAGCAGCTTAGACTTCTTCCTTCAGTACCATCGGTTGCTGATCATATGCCACCTCTTGAAATGGTTAAATATCGAGTAATTCTTTTTGGTATAATGACTCTGTGTATTCCTTCCATCTTCTTTTGATGCTTCCTGCATCGTTTAATATTTTCCCCATGGAATCCTTCACTATTGCACCTCGAGGCTTGAATTCTTTCTTCAGTTCTTTCAGCTTGAGAAACGCCGAGTGTGTTCTTCCCTTTTGGTTTTCCATCTTCAGCCCTTTGCACATGTCATTATAATACTTTACTTTGTCTTCTAGAGAAGCCCGTTGAAATCTTCTGTTCAGTTCTTTTACTTCATCAATTCTTCCTTTTGCTTTAGCTGCTTGACGCTCAAAAGCAAGTTTCAGAGTCTCCTCTGACATCCATCTTGGTCTTTTGTTTCCTTCCTGTCTTTTCAGTGACCTCTTGCTTTCTTCATGGATGATGTCCTTGATGTCATTCCACAACTCATCTGGTCTTCGGTCACTAGTGTTCAATGTGTCAAATCTATTCTTCAGTTGGTCTCTAAATTCAGGTGGGATATACTCAAGGTCGTATTTTGGCTCTCGTGGAGTTGCTCTGATTTTCTTCAGTTTCAGCTTGAACTTGCACATGAGCAATTGATGGTCTGTTCCACAGTCGGCCCCTGGCCTTGTTCTGACTGATAATATTGAGCTTTTCCATCATCCCTTTCCACAGATGTAGTCAATTTGATTTCTGTGTGTTCCATCTGGCGAGGTCCATGTGTATAGTTGTCGTTTATGTTGGTGAAAGGAGGTATTTGCAGTGAAGAAGTCGTTGGTCTTGCAAAATTCTATCATTGGATCTCCGGCATTGTTTCTATCCCCAAGGCCATATTTTCCAACTACTGATCCTTTTTCTTTGTTTTCAACTTTCGCGTTCCAATCGCCAGTAATTATCAATGCATCTTGATTGCATATTCGGTCAATTTCAGACTGTAGCAGCTGATAAAAACCCATTTCTTCATCTTTGGCCCTAGTGATTGATGGGTAAATTTGAATAATAATCGTATTAACTGGTCTTCCTTGTAGGCATATGGATATTATCCTATCACTGACAGTGTTTTACTTCAGGATAGATCTTGAAACGTTCTTTTTGACGATGAATGCAACAGCATTCCTCTTCGAGTTGTCATTCCCAGCATAGTAGACTATATTATTGTCCGATTCAAATAGCCAATACCAGTCCATTTCAGCTCACTAATGCCTAGGATGTTGATGTTTATGTGTTCCATTTCATTTTGACTATTTCCAATTTTCCTAGATTCATACTTCGTACATTCCAGGTTCCAATTATTATTGGATGTTTGCAGCTGTTTCTTCTCATTTTGAGTCATGCCGTATCAGCTAATGAAAGTCCCGGAAGCTTTACTCCACCCACGTCATTAAGGTCAACTCTACTTTGAGGAGGCAGCTCTTCCCCAGTCATCTTTTGAGTGCCTTCCAACCTGGGGGGGTTCATCTTCCAGCACTATATCAGACAATGTTCTGCTGCTATTCATAAGGTTTTCACTGGCTAATGCTTTTCAGAAGTAGACTGCTGGGTCCTTCTTCCCAGTCTGTCTTATTTTATTCTGGAAGCTCAGCTGAAACCTGTCCTCCATGGGTGACCGTGCTGGTGTCTGAATACTCGTGGCAGAGCTTCCAGCATCACAGCAACACATAAGCCCCCACAGTAGGACAAACTGACAAACATGTGGGGGGTACCAAAGGATATCAGGAATAAAATGATGGAGAATTTGAAATACCTTAATTTTCTCATTTTCTATACCTAAATTGCTATTCCTTTTGAATTTTATTCTCTTACACAGTTTTTGGTTGTTTTTTTTGTTTTGTTTTCGTTTTTTTTATGCCAATATCCATCGCCTTCCTATAGACCCATTGTGGCTTTTTACATTTATTGCCTGTAACATCAATGCTTATAAAAATGAAGCCAGATGAAACATATAGTATGTAAAAAACCTTGAGAAACATTTTTGTTGACATGCTGCTTTATTTTCAAGTTAGTTCCACTTTAGTTCAGAGTCAAGTTTTTCTCCTGTTCCTGGACCTAATCTAAAAAAAAAAAAAAAAATCTAGCTTCCATTATATTAATAAGTCTTGAACACTGTGAACTGAATGGTGAAAACAATAGCAACAACAACTATTAATAGATCTTTTTTCACTTTTTGCCAATCATTCTAATTTTCAAAATATCTCAGGACTTCTATTCATAGGATGTAGGTGCTATTATTGTTACATAATGTAGTAAATTGGATTTTCTATTTGCATGTTTCTTTTTATATGATTATAATGACCAAATAACTCTTTATTTATGTGAGAGAGCTGTACATATTGCTTCGCTCACACATATCTCTTCTGGAATCCAACTCTATTTGAGTCCGACTCACTGAAGAGCAAGAGGAGCCTACAAAAGGGAAACAAGGTAAAGAAAGTAGATGCAGATATTAAGAAAGTTATACGTTGCAGGATGTTTTGACAAAGAAAACAGAAGAGGAAAGAGGAGGGAGGAAAGGAAGACAGGTAAGCAAGAAATAAGGCAAAGAGGAAAGCTTCACCAAGCAGAAGGAAGAAAGATCATTAAACACACACACACATGCACACACACACCCATTGCCATTGAGTCCGAATTGATTCTGACGCATGGTGACCCAATAGGAATATAGTAGAACTGCCCCCATAGCGCTTCCAAAGAGCTGCTGGTGGATTCAACCCGCCAACCTTTGGGTTAACAGCCAAATGCTTAACCACTGTCTACCACAGTTCCACAGAGATTACACATCGATGTAAAATCTCCAGGCTCCTTATGTTGCCGCTAATAACTGATTTCTATTACATATTCATCCAAGTTCAACTCCAATCCACATTTCATTTTAAACAAGTCTTTGATAATGAATAAGTTAGTTTCAACCAGATTATCTCAGAGTGTTCAGTCAGGAAGATTTTATGTAGCCTCTGCTAATTACACTTTATCAGGGAAAACAAAGAATCTGTACTAGGAACACCTCAAAAACCTCTTGAGAAATTTCCTCCAAGCCAAGGTGCCATCAAAGTAAAGCTTAGTCTATCATAAAAGAAAAAAATATATATATATATATATATATATATATAGTTTAACTATAGATAAGCTTCTATTTCCTGCTTATTAACAAGCTGTCTAAGGGCAAAATGCCAGGCAAAAGTGAGCTGACTGTGGGTTACTAGGAATGTGTCAGAATCTGTCCTTAGCAATCACCATTTCAAATTTGAAAAAGGCATTTGACTTTTATACTTTAAAAGCTAGAAATCCACATGTGAAGAAGTGAGAATGTTCTTTACGCACAAAAAGGGAATGTTCTTTACCCACAAAAGAATAAAAACAATAAAGAGGTACAGGTTAACGTTTTCTATGTAAAACTTGAGCATTTGGCCTTTCAATTTCAAGTAAGAACTATAGTTTGGCAGTTTGCCTTTTTAATGATGCTATCAAAAATGTAATAACATCTGAGCTACAACATACCTAGTGCATTTAATTTCAACCAAACTCATTACAGATGGATCTAGAGATAGGTAAATCTAAGAAGTGCTTGTCTGAGAGTTGGCCTTTAAGAAACTAAATGAGAATGCATATAGTAAGTAAAAATCTCAGCACACAAATGTGTATAAAAACGAAATTCCAAATTTCTTCAACTGTCTTAATGCTAACATGAATGCCAACTCTAGCTGGTGTTGTAAAACAGTATATAAATTCTAAGTTGTTGTTCTTGTTATTTGCCATTAAGTTGACTCCAACTCACGGTGACCTTATATACAGCAGGACAAAAATTTGCAAGCCCTACACCATCTTCATGATCCTTGATATGTTTAAGTCCAATAGTTGCAGCTATCGTGTTGTTCCTTCCAACCTAAGAGGCTCATCTTCCAGCACTGTATCAGACACTATTTTGTTGTGATCCCTAAGGCTTTCATTGAGTAATTTTTGAAAGTAGATCACCAGGCCTTCCTTTCTAGTCTTAGTCTGGAAGCTCTGCTGAAACCCGACCACCATAGTTGTCCCTGCTGGTATTTGAAATATCAGTGGCATAACTTCCAACATCATAGCAACACATAAGCCATCACACTATGACAAAGTGATGGGTTGTGGTAATTCAAAGTACAAAAAAAAAACAATTCAACGTAGAAGTAGTTAAATAAAGGTATTCTCAGTCAGCTCAGCTTTCTCCTTTCCCTTTCTTCCCAAGGTAGGTAAAAATTGAGGAGAAGTGTATGCACACTCAGTACATGGACAGAGTAGCCCTTGATAGTGGACTTCACGTCTCCTTATGTTCATTCATGGAGACATACATATATACAATCGGGATGTCATGCCACTGGTTTTATCACTGTCATATCAACCATGTGGCATTCACTGAGATGTTTGTGGTCTAGGCTCTATTCTTAAGCCTCATAGCCAATCTTACTTATTATTATTACTAAATTGAGTGCTTTGATTTTTCTGCTTGTAAAGTGTACACTCTTTTTCATGAGACAATTTGTTGTTCAATATCCTATGCATGCTATATATGCGTAATTTTTAAAAAGTGCATATCTTTCCAAGCACATCAGAATCTTGTAAAGTATAGATATCTTCACTCTCATTTGAATTATTTCTCTCCTCCTCATCTGTGTGTGTGTCCAAGTTTTTCACTATTTCTCTTTCAGCTTCAAACAATTGGCCTGTATGGTGATTGGAAATAAAAAAGTAACAGAGGAATATAGAGGGAAATACAGAATAATCTTAAAGATACAAAATTACATTGTTTAATCAAAGTGCTTTATAAATATGTGACTTATTGTTAACTTTATTTTATCATTTCAAGAGAATAAAAATAAGTTCTGAAAAGAACAAGATTTAATCTAGCATATTTTTTCTTACATCATTCATCAATTTCCTTTATAAGAACATACCATTTCTTTTATCCACATAAATTAAGTAACCCGTTGTCTAACTGGTGTGATTAAAGAATTGTTGGTGTTCTTTAAAACCCCTACATCAGCACGGGCTAAAAAACCCATCACCTTCAAGTCAATTCCAACCCATAGTGACACTACAGGACAGAACTGCCCCACAAGGCTTCCAAGGAGTGGCTGGTGGATTTGAACTGCTGATCTTTACGGTTAGCAGACGAGCTCCTAACTGCTACACCACCAGACATGGGCTAGGTGCCCTATAAGGTTTTAGTAGATCTTTGATACAGAATTTATTGCACTATATCCTATTCAATGGTTCACTTGCATATTTTTCACACCAAATTACAAAATTTCTATATCCAGGTATATTTCTAAATTATCATTTATTAAAGCAGTACCTGGGATTACTTAATAGTCAATAAGTATTTGATAATTAAGAAGTGCTGCTTGTAGACAGGCCCATAAAACAAAACCAGACTAAAGGGGTATACCAGCCCGGGGGCAAGGACTAGAAGGCAGGAGGGGGCAGGAAATCTGGTAATAGGGAACCCAAGTTTAAGAAGGGGGAGTGTTGATATGTCACGGGGTTGTTAATCAATGTCATAAAGCAATATGTGTATTACCTGTTTAATGAGAAGCTAGTTTGTTTTGTAAACTTTCATCTAAAGTACAATAAAAAAAAGAAAACTAAAAGTCTAAATGAAGTATGGACTTTGGTGAATGATAATTTATCTATATTGGTTCATTGATTGTTTCATATATACCATACTAATGCTAAGAATTGGAGAAACTGAGTATGGGGTATATGGGACCTTTCTGTACTATCTTTACAATTTTTCTATAAATCTAAAACTGTTCTAAAATTAAAAGTTAATTTTTTTTTTTTGTCCATTAGTTTTTTTTTTTTTAATTAACTTTTATTAAGCTTCAAGTGAACGTTTACAAATCCAATCAGTCTGTCACATATAAGTTTACATACATCTCACTCCCTACTCCCACTTGCTCTCCCCTTCTTGAGTCAGCCCTTTCGGTCTCTCCTTTCGTGACAATTTTGCCGGCTTCTCTCTCTCTCTATCCTCCCATCCCCCCTCCAGACAAGAGTTGCCAACACAATCTCAAGTGTCCACCTGATATAATTAGCTCACTCTTCATCAGCATCTCTCTCCCACCCGCTGACCAGTCCCTTTCATGTCTGATGAGTTGTCTTCGGGGATGGTTCCTGTCTTGTGTCAACAGAAGGTCTGGGGACCATGGCTGCCGGGATTCCTCTAGTCTCAGTCAGACCATTAAGTATGGTCTTTTTATGAGAATTTGGGGTCTGTATCCCACTGATGTCCTGCTCCCTCAGGGGTCCTCTGCTGTGCTCCCTGTCAGGGCAGTCATCGATTGTGGCCGGGCACCAACTAGTTCTTCTGGTCTCAGGATAATGTAGGTCTCTGGTTCATGTGGCCCTTTCTGTCTCTTGGGCTCTTAGTTGTCGTGTGGCCTTGGTGTTCTTCATTTTCCTTTGCTCCAGGTGGGTTGAGACCAATTGATGCATCTTAGATGGCCACTTGTTAGCATTTAAGACCCCAGACGCCACATTTCAAAGTGGGATGCAGAATGATTTCATAATAGAATTATTTTGCCAATTGACTTAGAAGTCCCCGCAAACCATGTTCCCCAGACCCCCGCCCTTGCTCCGCTGACCTTTGAAGCATTCATTTTATCCCGGAAACTTCTTTGCTTTTGGTCCAGTCCAATTGAGCTGACCTTCCATGTATTGACTGTTGTCTTTCCCTTCACCTAAAGCATTTCTTATCTACTGATCAATCAATAAAAAACCCTCTCCCACCCTCCCTCCCTCCCCCCCTCGTAACCACAAAAGTATGTGTTCTTCTCAGGTTTACTATTACTCAAGATCTTATAATAGTGGTCTTATACAATATTTGTCCTTTTGCCTCTGACTCATTTCACTCAGCATAATGCCTTCCAGATTCCTCCATGTTATGAAATGTTTCAGAGATTCGTCACTGTTCTTTATCGATGCGTAGTATTACATTGTGTGAATATACCACAATTTATTTACCCATTCATCCCTTGATGGACACCTCGGTTGCTTCCAACTTTTTGCTATTGTAAACAGAGCTGCAATAAACATGGGTGTGCATATATCTGTTTGTATGAAGGCTCTTGTATCTCTAGGGTATATTCCGAGGAGTGGGATTTCAGGGTTGTATGGTAGTTCTATTTCTAACTGTTTAAGATAACGCCAGACAGATTTCCAAAGTGGTTGTACCATTTTACATTCCCACCAGCAGTGTATAAGAGTTCCAATCTCTCCGCAGCCTCTCCAACATGTATTACTTTGTGTTTTTTGGATTAATGCCAGCCTTGGCAGTGTGAGATGGAATCTCATCGTAGTTTTAATTTGCATTTCTCTAATGGCTAATGATCGGGAGCATTTTCTCATGTATCTGTTGGCTGCCTGAATGTCTTCTTTAGTGAAATGTGTGTTCATATCCTTTGCCCACTTTTTGATTGGGTTGTTTGTCTTTTTGTGGTTGAGTTTTGACAGAATCATGTAGATTTTAGAGATCAGGCGCTGGTCGGAGATGTCATAGCTGAAAATTCTTTCCCAGTCTGTAGGTGGTCTTTTTACTCTTTTGGTGAAGTCTTTAGATGAGCATAGGTGTTTGATTTTTAGGAGCTCCCAGTTATCCGGTTTCTCTTCATCATTTTTGGTAATGTTTTGTATTCTGTTTATGCCTTGTATTAGGGCTCCTAGGGTTGTCCCAATTTTTTCTTCCATGATCTTTATCGTTTTAGTCTTTATGTTTAGGTCTTTGATCCACTTGGAGTTAGTTTTTGTGCATGGTGTGAGGTATGGGTCCTGTTTCATTTTTTTGCAAATGAATATCCAGTTATGCCAGCACCATTTGTTAAAAAGGCTTTCTTTTCCCCAATTAATTGACACTGGTCCTTTGTCAAATATCAGCTGCTCATACGTGGATGGATCTATGTCTGGGTTCTCAATTCTGTTCCATTGGTCTATGTGCCTGTTGTACCAGTACCAGGCTGTTTTGACTACTGTGGCTGTATAATAGGTTCTGAAGTCAGGTAAAGTGAGGCCTCCCACTTTCTTCTTCTTTTTCAGTAGTGCTTTGCTTATCCGGGGCTTCTTTCCCTTCCATATGAAATTGGTGATTTGTTTCTCTATCCCCTTAAAATATGACATTGGAATTTGGATCGGAAGTGAGTTAAATGTATAGATGGCTTTTGCTAGAATAGACATTTTTACTATGTTAAGTCTTCCTATCCATGAGCAAGGTATGTTTTTCCACTTAAGTATGTCCTTTTGAATTTCTTATAGTAGAGCTTTGTAGTTTTCTTTGTATAGGTTTTTTACATCCTTGGTAAGATTTATTCCTAAGTATCTTATCTTCTTGGGGGCTACTGTGAATGGTATTGATTTGGTTATTTCCTCTTCGGTGTTCTTTTTGTTGATGTAGAGGAATCCAAGTGATTTTTGTATGTTTATTTTATAACCTGAGACTCTGCCAAACTCTTCTATTAGTTTCAGTAGTTTTCTGGAGGATTCCTTAGGGTTTTCTGTGTATATAATCATGTCATCTGCAAATAGTGATAACTTTACTTCTTCCTTGCCAATCCGGATACCTTTTATTTCTTTGTCTAGCCTAATTGCCCTGGCTAGGACTTCCAGCACGATGTTGAATAAGAGTGGTGATAAAGGGCATCCTTGTCTGGTTCCCGTTCTCTAAAAGTTAATTTTTAAAAGATCAAATTAATTGAGTGTTTCTTGGCAAAATGTAAAAAAAGAAATACTGTTTGCACAAATCATTTGGCAATCACCCAAATTCAATTTTTTTTTTTTACTTCATTTTGCTCACTTTGCTCAAATACTCTCAGTTGAATGGCGATATGAATTAACAAGGTTACTAGTTTATAATGTAAATACCCTAAGGGTTTAAAGGACCATTGGTTATGTACAGCTTACTTTACCCATAAAAACCCATTGCCATCGAGTCGATTCCGACTCATAGCGACCCTATAGGACAGAGTAGAACTGCCCCATAGAATTTCCAAGGAGCACCTGGTGTATTTGAACTGCCCACCTTTCGGGTAGCAGATGTAGCACTTAACCACTATGCCACCAGGGTTTCCACAGCTTACTTTATTCTTTTTCCTTCTAACATCTTGGTGCAAATAGGAGAAAATGGATATTTTAATGAAGTTTATGGTTATGGAAGAAAGAAAATAAACTTTTCTAATGTGTGAAAATCTGGGGAATGAGTGGATTTTGTAGGAAGACCCTCAACAAGATGGATTGACACAGTGGCTGTAAAAACGGACTGAAACATAGCAACAATTGCAAGGATGGTGCGAGACTTGGACAACGTTTCGTTCTGTTGTACGTAGGGTCGATGTGAGTCAGAACTGACTCAGTGACACTTAACACCAGCAACCACATTTTATTAAGTCAGAAGGAAAGTTGAGGGCACCAATCAACTGGGGAAAACACAAATAATTTGTAGTGAGAAATAGAAGATCACTAAAGACAAACATCCACTGTTGGACATTTTTACCTACAACTTTGTGGCTATTATTATTCCTTTCTGTCTCTTCTCTTTCATTACTTGCGTATACACCACATATATATTCATTTTCTCAAATGCCTTTTTCTTCTCCCAAAGAGTCCTAGTCCAATTTCCAGCTACTACACACACTTTAATAATTTCAGAAATTATAAAGATATGTTGAGTCTCACAAAGATGGTTAGAATTATGTTTGTTTCTATGCTGCATTTTCAAACCTTCTTTCTAGGTTTCCCTGAAGCAGTGTTTCTTAACTGGTTGTTTAATCACCTAGAGAGATTTAAAAATATACTGCTATGCACACACATTTTTTTTTAAAGCACCCTGGTGATTCAATGCTCAGCTACGGATGAGAGCTACTGTCCAAAATCAACTAAAACAATTAATTCACTAAATGGACATTTCATGTATAACTGATGACGTCTTCAAAATCAGGCAAGGAAATGATATGTTAGTATTTGCTCCCTATGTAAGCTGTGTTAAAGGTGTTTGCCATGTTTTCCTGAGAACAAAATTACAAATATCTATTATCTATTTTCAAGACAAAGATTTCGGGAAAGAACCTTTGAAAATGCAAGAGTTTCCTTTTCCTTAAAAATTTCTACTTTTAAATAAAAAATAGAGCATTTCTCCTCTCCCCTCTCCAACCCTTCCCCCACATTTTTTCTTCCCCCATAAACAGCACAGGAGCTACCAAGCCAGTGATCCATTTTTCCTTTCCCATTTGTGGAGTTCTAAATAAACAAGCATGACCTATAAGAAAAGTGGTAATATTACAAAGTATTCTTTAAAAAAAGAAATGCAAAATTTGTATTGGAATAACTTTAATTTGGAAAGTAACTTTTATTTTCGGAGGTCTTGAAAGAAAGTTAATTCGATAAATTCAAGTTCTAAAACTACAGGAATTGATGAAAAAGAAATAGTTATAAAAACAAAAGAAAAGCAAAAATACTTTTTAATATGTATGTATTTTCTCTTACTTAACACATAGTTCTATTTTTCCCAGGACTAAGGTGATCTGATATCTCAATTTGGTCTAGAACGCTCATTTTTTAAAGGTTCTATATTCTAGGAAATGTCCAAGCCAGAGCAGCTAACCTCAGAAATAAGTTTGTATGCGTCTTCCCAGTGATATATCTAAGATGATCTTGTTTTGTGTTGGTTCATAGTGTGATTCATGGCTCCTTGTGTTTTATCCACCAATTGTTTAGTGTTCCCTTTAAGGACGCTTTCAGTCCCAAGAGTTTGATTCTATTTTGTATGAAGAAATCCTGACTTCCAGAAAAGTTTAGAATTTAGAGATACTTCTGGTTTTCTGTTCTTATATCAAGGCTACAGAACTCATTCTTAATATAGAGGATGTGGACATTTCAGATAAATCAAGTTACATAATCTACCAACTACTGTTTCAGGAAACCTGTTTCCTTGGCTTTGCATTTCTCTCTGGAGAGTCTTTAACTGCAGTAACACACCTGGCCCCTCTCTAGAACTGCACTCTCTCTCCACAGAAGGTGACCTATCTAACAGTGAGTATGAGAGAAAAACGTGTTCGTCTTCAGCTCTTTCTTCTATTTGCTTTCTTTTTTATCTGACTGAAAGAAAGATGCATTCTGGTCTGGCCTTCACTCTAAAGTAATTTTATCAGAGTAGGATATTTTCTTCTATGTGGGGGGTGGGGGTGGAGGGTGGGTGCTCATGCCATGAAGGGTGAATGGGGCCTGAGTTGTCCACCTATGCCAATAACAAGGTAAGAACTTTGTATATTGTTAGGATAAAATATTATCAAGCCTTTTAGCCAAAAACTTAAAAGGATGTTTCCAATGAGTTTATTTGTACTTAAACTGACATCTTGATATTCACTCACTAGCCATTGTGTCTACCTATCCATTTTTTCTGAATTCTGAAAGTGAAAGAATACGTGACAATTGACTTGAGGAGACCTCGACATTTTTGTGCATTAACCAGGCACCATAAAAAATAGATAAAAATGGCATTTGGGGAACACAGTTACATATGGAGACTAAGGATCCATGTCCATCACAGGGCATAGAGTAAAATTTAAGTATTAATAAATGTATGCAAAATGAGTTGGGCTTGGTGGCTTATGGTTAGTTTCTATTGGCTGGCTATTATTATTATTATTATTAATTATTTGCTGAACAAGCAGACAAGTACCAACTGCTTTGACAAGAATAATTTAATCTGATTTTGACCTGCCCTAATCAGGTACAACTGAAACAGGAATTCACTTTCAAGGAAGAAAGTATCTTTTGTATCTAGGTCTTTTTGGATTTAGCTTGTCACTCAGGAGTGCAAAAAGCCAGATTCCATTTGGGGCTCCTAGCAGTCATTGAATAAACATCCTTAAACTAACTTCCTATATTGTTTTAGGCTGTTTTAAAAGCCAAAGGACGGAACTATAGATATGCTCTTGGATTCATGTGGCTTTTCCACAAGCATAAAAATCGTTCCAGCACCACATGGTCTCCAGTTAGCTAACTGCTAAACCCTAAGCATGGCTTTAGGTAGTAAATGTCAAAATGCTCTCTGACTCACAGAAAGGGAAGGTAGTATCCTTTATAAATGGGGGGAGGGGGAAGCAGAGGAGGTCTATATAGACGTATCTTGGGTTGAAATATATAAACAATTTGTTGAAACCACTGCAACTTAAAGCCTTAAAAAGGAAAAATCTAACACACTTCTATACCAATCTAGAAATCAATTTTGCCCAAAAAAGAATTGGGGTGACTTGAACAGTTTTAGCTGCCATGGAGTGGAATCCAGCTCATGTGGACCTTATTATGTAAACCTGAATGAAGAAGCATTGCTTGGTCCTGTGTCATCCTCACAACTGCCAGAATGTATGCATCCAAAATGGACAAAATATCTGAAGAACCTCACCAAAGAAGATATACAGATGGGAAATAAGCATATGAAAAGGTGTTCAATGTCATATGTCATCAGGGACTTGTAAACTAAAACAACAATGAGATACCACTAGAAATCCACTTTATTGTTGATAGCTGCCATTGAGTTGGTCCTCATGCACAATGGAACAAAACACTACCCAATGCTGGGCCATCCCCATAATGGGCTGGGGGATTTGTTGACTGTGATCCATAGATTTTTCACTGCCTGATTTTCAGAAGTAAATATCCAGGGTTTTCTTCTTACTTTATCTTGGTCTGAAAGTTCCACTGAAACCTGTTCAGCATCACAGCAACACATAGCCATCACCTTATAGAGGGATGGTGCATGACATGGGGTACTTTTGCTAGAAATCAAACCCTAGTCAAAAAAAAAGTCGAACCCTAGTCAAAACAAAAGTTTACTGCATGGATGGTGAAAATTATGCCACTTTACCCCCACTTCTCTTGACAAACACATTATAAGAGCTAAAATTCAGAACACTGACAACATCAAATGCCAACAAGGATGTGGATAATAGGAACTCTCATTCATTGTTAGTGCAAATGCAAAATATTGTAGCCACTTTGGAAGACAGTGTGACAGTTTCTTATAAAGCTCAACATAGGCTTACCGCACAATGGAGGAATCAAGCTTTTAGGTATTCACCTAAATGAGCTAAAAGCTTAAGCTCACACAAACACCCACACTCAAATGTTTATAGCAGATTTATTCATAATTGCTCAAAATTGTAAGCAACCAAGATGTCCTTCAATAAATGAGCACTTAAACTGTGGCGCATCCATGCAATGGAGTATTATTTAGTGATTAAAAAAGAGATGCGCTACGAAAAGACGTGGAGACACCTTGTTAAGCAAAAGCAGCTAGTCTGAAAAATCTGCATACTGTATGACACTCTGGAAAAGGCAGAACAGTAACCAAACTCAAAAACCAAACCCGTTGCTGTCGAGTCTATTCCAACTCATAGCAACCCTACAGGACAGAGTAGAACTGCCCCGTAGATTTTCCAGTCAGTGGCTGGTGGATTCAAACTGCTGACCTTTTGGTTAGCAGCCAAAGTCTTAACTACTGCGCCACCAGAACTCCCTTTGTTTCCTCCAAAAGCCAATCAAATCATAGCAACTCTATATGACAGAATATACCTTCTCCCTAGGGTTTCCAAGGAGCAGCTGGTGGATATGAACTGCCAACCTTTTGGTTAACAGCTAAGCTCTTAACTCCTACACCATTTTGGTTAACAGCTAAGCTCTTAACTCCTACACCATCAGGGCTCTGTTTTTTTCCTAATTGGGTCAAAATCTGACTGACAAGAGATTTGGTTGCTACGCAACATGTACACTGCCCTCATTTAAGTTGGCAATTACTCAACCGTTCTGAACTACTTTGAAGTCCTGGTTTGATCTATAGTTTGTTTTTCACATATTTTCAAATGAGGAGGTGAGAGAAGCAAATAAAGAAAAACAAACGAAAAGTTGGAATTAGCCAGGCAGAAGGTGGAAGAAGAGATGATAAGTAAGGAGTGTTCCAGATGGAGACAATATTTGCCTAAAAAGTAATAATGGTCAATGCATATCACAATTGCTGTGTGTCAAAAACTACCCTCTATACAAGTACACCTGTTATAACTTATACTCCTCACAACCATCTCATCTGAAAATCCTGCAACTTGTGCTATCCCTCCATAAAGGGCAACTTAGAAGCGAGAATCTGAAGTATTGACAGTGCTCTCCTAAAATGATTAGGAGAGAGAAAGAAGAAAACGGAAAGCTAAGAGCATGCCCACTGACTTCTGGTAGCTATTGTTATCACAAGAAGCGCATATTCTGTGCCTCCGATACCCAGTAATAAGGAGTAGCCAGCATTTAAGAAATAACATAGCAAAGGTATTAGTCCTCCTTTTCTATTTCTCTACGTTTTGAACTAACTGGATGTCTGAGCTAGCCGATGAGCCAGGAACACTCCATGAAAGACACCAGAGATGCTAAACTACTGAATTAACTCTAACCCACAAGGCATGGAAAACAGATTCGACAAGTTGAAGATAAGCAGAATTAGAAATTATTAAATTAGTTGTGGACTTTAGCTTAAGCATTTTGGACTTATAATTTGGAGCATTCTTACATTTTTGATGTTGTGATTATTGAAGTCCGTTTATGTCTTGTCTTAGTTATCTAATACAGCTGTAACAGAAGTACCACCACTAGTGACTTTAACAAGCAGAAATTAATTTTCTCACAGTTTAGGAGGCTAGAAGTCTGAATTCATGATGCCAGCTCTTGGGGAAGGTTTTCTTTCTTTGTTGGCTCTGGAGCAAGGTCCATGTTTCTTTGAGTTTCTGCTCCTGGTTGATCTTCATGTGGCTTGGCATCTCTCTTCCCCTGTCTCTGCTTCCTTAATTTGCTCCTTTTATATCTTGTAAAAGATTAACTCAAGATGCACCCTACAGTAATCCTATCTCATTAACATAACAAATATAAACCATTCCCACATGGAATTATAACCACAGACACAGAGGTTAGGATTTACAACAAGAATTTTTGGAGGACGCAATTCAATCCATAACATACCTTAATATATTTTAATTCCATAACTTTTTTTTTTTTTAGTTTCATAACTTCTAGTGGGCAATATTAGACAACACTGCCAGATATAATTTGAGAAGAGAAATTGAATGGAAAGTAAAAGTTGGGCTTAGTATAACTCAGGGCATTGAAGTCTAATTAATGTACCCAGGATTGATTTGATGGCAACGGATCTGGCTAACCTTTTTTAGGGCCTTTTTTTGGGGGGGAGGGGGGAGGAGAATAAACTACTCACCAGGCGATATCAAAAATGCAGTGAATGCTCATGAGAGTGGGAACACATTACCACATCCTGATGGATCAGGAACTTATTAAGCTCAATGCATTGAGAGAGAAAAACCTGGGGGCAATAAGAGGTGTCTCCATTTCCATAAAGTTTTTGTGTGGAAGGATTTAGTATTCCTGTGAGTAATATTCATGACCTCTCTCCTCATCCCTTACTCACTTCTCCCCCTGAAGGATAATTTCCTTAACTCAACTCCCACAAATTTTAGGAAGTTATAAATGTGGTCACCCTAATCATACCAAATGCAATAGTGTTGGAAGTTGTTATCACACTCAATTCTTCAGCTCCTGAACTAATATTTTTTACATTGTTCCTTGAAAAACACAATATTTATTTAAACTATTATTGGCTAAAACCATAAATGAAGTTTCTGGCACATCAACATAATATGAAGGCATATTTAAAACTGTGTGGAAAACATGTTGTTAGAACTTTCCTTGGGAACTTCTGTAAACTCTTCGAGTATGTTGTGTGCCGTTGAGTGGATTCTGACTCCTAGTGACCTTATGGGATAGAGTATAACTGTCCCATAGGGTTTCCTAGGCAGTAATCATTACTAGAGCAGGTCACCAGGTCTTTTCTCCCTCAGAGTGTTTGTGAATTTCAAAGCAGACCTTTCCAGTAGCGATTGAGCTCTTAATCATTGCATCACTGGGGCTCCTTTTATCCTGTATGGTATCTTAAATATTAGAGCTTTTCACAAAATAAGTCTTTTGATTGGTAAATCCTTCTTTATGCTGGGCTCCCTTGTCTTTTAATCACAGCTACTTGAAAAAAGGGAACAGGCAGCACCATCATCTGACTGCTGTGTTTATATTCTATAAGGAAAAAACCAGCATATTTGAATATGGTTCTTCAAAGGTAATGCTTTAAGGCATTTTTAAGTATACACTTAGATGATTTACACTTAAGCATAATTGTAATAAATAGGCTCTCTGGAATTTTTTCATGCTTTCCCGCTTTGTATAGATTTCACTTCAAATTATACATGTGTTTCTCTAACCTGAATCGGATTTCAACCATAATGAGACTGACAAACTCAGACATAATTACCTGCAGAATTTTTCAAAAGAAACCCACAGGCTAGGTAACTACCAAAAATTACTTTGATATGAGCAAAACCAAACAAATAATTTATTGTCAAATTAATCATTAATAAGAGTAATAAGTGAGATTTCATTTGGTTTTGTTTTTCTACCTCAAGAAGTCTTCTGAAGGAAACAAGGAGAGATGTTTGACAGAATACAAAAAGTGGCCGACTTCACAACTACTTTATAAGCACTATATTTGTATCTGTAAATATTTATACATGAGGGTATATATGTATATGTACATGTATATATATGTGTATAAACTTCAAAATTTAATCTTAAGTTATTATCTTCAACTTTATCAAATAGCATGAAAGAGACAGAAGTGAAAACCCCAGTCAACGCCCCTCCCCCCCTTCTTTGTCTCGCTAACCACAAGCTTGTTTTGAACAACATTTTTCAGGAAGTCGCAGCAGGTAGTGGCTCCATCCACTGAACTAGCCCAAGCTACACCTTGAAACATGCACAGATTGAAGAGATCACATCCTTCAACCCACCCCGGGCCCAACTGTCACCAGAACGAAAGATATTTCCCAGCAGATGATCTCACCCGATTCCATTTTAGAAGCGAGGGGTCCCTACACACACATCCGACGGAAGATGATTTAATATCCGGAACTCCAAGTATGGGCATGGGAGGGCTAAGGGCGGAGAGTTCCAGGTATCAAACCCCACTCCTGATGCCAATGGAAACAAAAAGCTCCCCAGCCCCTTAGATGGTTACCAGACCCCACGTTGCACCTTGTCTGCACAGACAATAAATTTACACTTTATATTTCCGTTGCACCTGGTGGTGTGGCGTCCGCCTTATTTCAATCAACTGATAAGACAGGACAAGAACGCTCATTGGGTTAAAGAAGCAACAGCGAGTGTTATGGATAGAATTGTATCCCCCCAAAATATGTGGTTGGATCCTACCCCTTATAATGTATGGATCAGAAAAAAAGTGCTGGCGATCCACTTCTAAAAAAATCACCTGTTGAAAACCTTGGGGAGCACAGTTCTACTCCGACACATATGCGGCTGCCGTGAGTTGGAATCAACTCAAGGGCAACTGGTGTTTTATTCTTGTGGCTGTAATCCTCTTTGGGAACAGACCCTTCTTCGTTACGTTAATGAGAGTGTGCCCAAAACCTGATCTTATACCTTCTGAGTTATAAGGAGAGCTTAGACACAGAGACAGGGGAGTAGGAACAGGTGAAGATAGATGTCATGGGAAAATCTCCAAGGAGTTGGGAAACACTGGGGGCCACAGAAGCTGAGACGAGGATCTTCCCCCAGTACCTACAGAGAGAGCCTCTATAGTGCCCTGAATTTGGACTTCTCACCTCTTGAACTGTGAGAAAATAAATTTATATTCTTTAACACAACCCACTTGCGGTATTTTCTGTTACAGCAACGCTGAGAAACTAAGACAGTGAGTAAACTGGCTACTCTTTCATCTACTTTACTCAAGAGGTGGGTTAGGCAGGAATATAATTCAAAAACCACCGGTAAGCCTTTTTTCATGTTTTAACCTACCTGCTATTTATCTATCTGAATAAAATACAGAAAAAAGTTGAAGAGATCAGTTTTTTTGTTTTTTTTAAAGATGGAATGTGATTCTATCTGGCTCCAAATAAAATTCAATTATAACATTCTTTGTATCTTTCTGGGTAGCCATGTTGCTTAACAATTGGAAGTTAAATTAAAAAGTAGGAAGAAAGCTGTATCTAGATAGTAACATTCGTATTGTAATAGTCATCACCATTAGTGTAATGCATGTAATGACCAATGATAAATGTCAAAATTGTAATTGAATAGTGCATATCGTGTGCTGTATACAGGCCAAAATGCATGAAGAGAAATTTACTTTGGAGTGGTTTAAAAAAAAAAAGAAAAGAGAAATCCTTATGGCTTTTCTCTAGGGAACATTCTCTAAAGAAAAATGGCAAAGTAGTACGTGAAAGGGTCAAATTCAAAAGAGTGTTTTAAATGGTAGGGTATTTCATCTGTTTGTGCCATTTCTAACCAGTGTTTCACTGAGTATGATTAAAAGTACCATTTTAAATTACTGCAAGGCCATGAATAAGGAGATGTTTCAAGTGGGAACACTTAGAGAGAAGAAAAGAAAATGAAATGGAATGTTAAGCAAAGGTAATCAAAGTGTTTCAGAGCTTATGTATGTCAGGAACTTTAAATATAGTATCGCATTTAATATTCACTCTAGAATTTCATTATAGGTATTATTATGCCCCTTTTCAAATGAACAACAACAAAAGATTAAAAGAGGTTGAGTAATTCATAAAATGTACATAACTCATAATACTAATACCCAGGGCTTGCTTTATTACTGGCCCTATTAATCCCCCTCGTGGATAGATGAGGTAAAGAATATGGCAGGGCATATTTGTGATGAAGTAGCAATTGGCTAGGACACTGAATTCCACTGGGAAAAAGTAAAGGGGAAAAAAAGTATGAAAAAAAGTAAGAGATTTTGGAATAGTAGCCAAAGGTCTCTGTAGTGGTTGATTCTTTAGACTCTTGGCTAGAATGTGGCTGAGCAAGCACGGGTGGATGTGACTTCAACTGAGGTTAAAAAGGACCATATGAGGCACCTCCAGGGGAGCTTAAAGGCAAAAGTTCCTCTGAGAACCTGTGTAAATAGCAACCTGGATTCACACGGTTGAAGGAAAAATAGAACATTGTAGAAGTGTGTTGAGGTCACAGTTGGGATTAAGAAGGTGCAGAAATCAAAAGCACTGTTCCAGGGAGCTGCCATGTGTAGATTGTGTTGACCTTCCTGCCTATGGGCCCTCATTATGTCTATGTACTGTGAACACATTTTCAGCTTTTTGCTGTAGAAGAGGTTGAATATCCTCGCAATGTTAACTGAATCAGTAGAGAGACTTAACGGTCTCAAAAGAGGAGAGAAGTAATAATTCTAGTAAAGTGTCAAGCATTTTAAATTAAAAGTCTGTAAAGAAATAGCGGGGAATCAAGGTCACCGCCAGGCTACAAGATCTAGGCACAGAGATGCAGTCAGTGCCCAGATACCCCTTCAAGGAAGGCACCCAGCTCTAGGGAGTATGGTCAGTGGACAGCTCCAGCTGTCAGCTCCTTCAAAGGCTTGCTTCAGCTGCAGAGGGCCATCTTCCCAAGGACCACGCCCTTCCCCACAACCGACATCAAGTGACTTCGCAACTAAGGGGCATAAAGAATTGGCAATTCCAGCTCAATGTGGACATTCTGACAAGCATCCTGTGAGATTGGCCAAGTTTTCGTCAGTCTTTAAATGTAATTTGACTCTTTTTCCTGCCAAATCCTGAGTCTTCTCTCTTCCTTTCACAGGTGTTGATTCTTAATAAATATCTTGCACTCTATCTCTAGAGGACTCAACACACAAAACATGAGGTTGGTAGATTGAAAAATATATTTTCAAAATTAAAAAAGAAAAAAAGTAGGACTAACATTTAACCTTGTTGTTGTGCTGTTGAGTTGATTCCAACTAATAGCGACCACTATAGGACAGAGTAGAACTACCCCATAGGGGTTGCAAGGCTGTAATCTTTACACAACCAGACTGCCACATTTTTTTCCCTTGGAGCAGCCAGTACATTCAAGCCACCAACCTTTCAGTTAGTAGCTGAGCGCTTAACCATTGCTCTACCAGAGCTCCTTAGCATTTAACCCTAGAGATATGCAATTTTTCTAAGATCTACAGTAGATGATCAATATTGCAAAAACAATATAAGATCCATTTATTTATGAAGATATGAGAAAATCTTTAGCCTTTGTCAGTGGAAGAAATATTGAGCCTGGAAAAATAAAAACAAGAGTCAATTTCATAAATATCATTTGTTTAGTTGCATGAACTAAGGTACCTTACTTACCCTCACTGAGCCCCAGTTTCTTATTTGGTAAACGGCCTATTACTTGGATAATCAGGGAATATACTTTTTTCCCCCTTGAAGAATTGACTATTCTACCTTCTCTATTTCCATATTACCAGTTACCGGCTGCTGTCCATTCAATCCCAACTCATGGCAACCACATGTGTTGCAAAATAGAGCTATACTCCATAAGATTTTCAATGATTGTGATCTTTCACAAGAAGGAGATTGTCAGGCTTTTCTCCTAAGGCATCTGTGGATTAGAAATGCCAACCGTTCAGTTAGCAGCAGAGCAGTGCTTAACTGTTTGCACAACTCTTATTAAATTGCACTAGAATGTCCTGACTTCTAGAAAAAAATAGATAATAATTGAGCAAAATTTACATAAGATATGATTAAACCAATATATTGTTAATATTTTTGCCATATTTCAGAAAATAAAGCTGCTCCCCAAATTCCTCACCTTCATCTATAATACTTTTGACACTTTTGTCAAAGGACTTAGTATATAAGTGGACTTTTTCTTTCTAACTAAATTTAAGTCATTGGAATAGAATAGAAAAAAATTAGAAATCCACAGAAAACATTCCTCTTTCAATGCAAAAGTTTTGAAAATCTCGCAAGGCTTCCTTCTTTTAAGGTTTATTTGACTGGTCACCCACAAAATGATCTCTCTTTGTAGCTTCATGAATAAAAGTGAAAATTCCTTCCTTTGCCCCTCCAGTATACATGTGCCTATTTCAGGGCATCTAAGAAACATTGTATTTCATTGTCTTCATATCTGTTTCCCCCTACTAGGCCATGGAACCATGAAGGCTAGGGCAAATTGCTGTATTCTCAAAAGCTTTCAAGTATTTGACACTCACTATGAACCCAAAAGAGATAATGGTAAGCTGGTCATGAGTGAGTTGGCTGTATGCTTTAATCAACATGTGGCTTTCAAGATGTTTTCGTTAAAGATCCTCTTAGTTCCTTACATGAAGAGAGAAAGAATGAAAGCTTATCCCCTCTCCAATCTCGAACCCAAAATAAGTATAAATAATTTAAACCAATAAGAAAAAAAAAGTTGGAGTGATTACATATTCTTACACATATTCTGCTTCTACCACTTCCTGACTCTGTGACCTGGTGAAGCCTTTCTGAAACTCAGAAACATTGTCTTTTCAATGGTTTAATTAAGTAGTTTTGAACAATAAATGAGATAATACATGCAAAGGTCTAATATAGTACCTGACACAGTGAGTATGTCAGCACAATTATTTCTCTTCCTATCCCAAAAGAATGGGCTTCCTCATGTGGTGAGTTTTCTTCACATCACTAGAAGTTGTAGCTACCAAGATCACTTTATCACTAGAATCTTGGATTCTGAGTATTAACTCCTGTATAGACGTTTTAGTTACCTAGTTACCTAGTACATCCTTTACAAAACATAGCACGAGGGAGTCTCTTTAAAGAATAGAAATGTATTGTCTCACAGTTTTGGAGGCTAGATGTTCATATCAGGGCATTGGTTCTAGGGAAAGAGTCCTTACTTATCTGTAGCCATGGGCGGTCCTTGGTTCCTTGGCATCCCTTGGTTTGTGGAGGAATTGTCGCATACGTGTCTGTGTACCTATTCTGATCTTTTTGTAAGACTCTACTCAGAAGGGATTAAATTTGGAACTCATCCTACTCCATTATGACATCATTAACGTAACAAAAGAAAATCTCTCTTTCCCAACAAGGTCATATTTTTAGGTACAAGTGTTAGGACTTCAACATAACTTTTGGGGGTTTTAATTTAACCTTAGGCAATGTATTGATGTGATGACGTTTGTCACATAATGAGAACTAGGACACAGACTTCTTCCACACAGATTATAGATTTTTCTTATCAAAACTTATAGAATAAAAGAAAAAGAGCTTCTCCCAACGTAATACTTCACAAGCTCTTCATTTTGTATCTTGCTCCTAACAACATGATTAGCAAGCCTACTACCACAAACTTAGACTTTAATTCAGAAATGATTATCTTCAAAAGTTTCCTATCCGTTCACTATAAACTCTTGATATCCTCTGTCAGTATGCATGCTGGGATCCCATTTCCTCATCTTTAAAATTATGACAATAGGACTGACTTCTTAGGGATATGTAATAATTACATGAGACACTGAGTGAAGAGTTCTAAATAAGGTGTATGGCACACGGTAGTAATTTACTATATTTCAGCTATATGTTTGATTACTGTGGCATTATTGCTAGGAGATGTAATAATAATTTTATTTACCTACCCTCCACAACTCTATGAATTAGCTAAATATTAAATTACACATACTCTACAAACCAGCCTGGAGAAAAAATCTTGCATCGCCATTAGAATATTTTATTTAAATGAAAATTTCTAGACTTTTATTAGCTCTCTCTGTTAGACACTTCCACGGCATTTTTTTTTTTTTTACCATCTTTGTAGCCAGACATTCATTATACAGATTATAAAGAAACACAAAATGATACAGAATGAATTTAATTGCCAATATGTGCAACTCAACCAAGAATCCATAACATATCTTCCCATGGTAATTTAAACATTTTTTTCAAACAAGGGTTTAATGACAATCTTGCAAGGGTATTGCAGTAAAAATCTCTACATTAGATATGAGTTTAAATTATGACCTTCAAAGCATTTTTTTCTTACGCTGTTCAAAAACTGTGTGACTTTGTGTATCACGAGCACTTTTTAACATGTATGTAATACATAAATATATTGTAGAATACATAAAATAAGCCTTATCTCTTATCTTAATTAGTACTTAGATAATTTAATCTTAATTGGTAATTAGTTTTTTAATTAATGTATCAGTTAACAAGGAGAATCATAAAAAAGATACACATGTGTGTATAGCTATTCATTCATTGTCCAAAATGCTTCAACTGTTCCAAGATTATGCTTTCTTTCTTTAATAAATCACACCTATAGTACATTTATTGACTAAAAAATCTGAACAATAAGTTAAAGACACATAACGAAGACGGCATGAATTTTTTTAATGTAGATATTCAGTACCCTTCCATAATTTTTACAGTTGCCTATCCTTACATGTCAGCAATTTATTTAATGATTCACCTTTCTCAAGTCTTTCTAAAATACTTCAACTTAAAAAGAACAAACAACTCTCCTATTATAATCATTTTGCATTTGTTTACTAGATCATTGATTTAAGTTAAAAATATAGCCAGCTTGGCAGTGACAAGTATTGATTAATTCTTATAGTTTCTTTAGTGGACCCTGGTTGAGATAGCTTTTATTGTCTGCAGATATTACCACTAATGTCTACATTATGTGTGTCTGTCACTTTGCTGTACTGTGTGGCTTTAGTGTTGCTGTGATACTGGAAGCTTTGCCACCAGTATTTCAAATACCAGCAGGGTCACCCTTGGTGGACAGGTTTCAGCTGAGCTTCCATACTAAGACAGATTAGGAAGAAGAACCTGACTATCTACTTCTGAAAAAACTGGCCAGTAGAAACCTTATGAATAACAGCAGAATATTGTCTGATATTAGCTCTGAAAGATGAGTCCTTCAGGTTGGAAGGTACTCAAAAAACAACTAAGAACAGATGTTTTCTCAAAGTGGAGTCAACCTTAATGACATGCATGGAGTCAAGCTTTCAAAACCTTCATTTGCTGATGTGGCATGACTCAAAATGAGAACAAACAGCTGCAAACATCTATTAACAATAGGAAAGTGGAATGTACGAAGTAAGAATCTCGGAAAATTAGAAGCGGTAAAAAAATGAAATGCATAAACATCGATATCCTAGGCATTGTTGTTGTTGTTGTTGTTGTCAGGTGCCATCGAGTCGGTTCTGACTCATAGCGACCCTATGCACAACAGAACGAAACACTACCCAGTCCTGCGCCATCCTTACAATCACTGTTATGCTTGAGCTCATTGTTGCAGCCACTGTGTCAATCCACCTTGTTGAGGGTCTTCCTCTCTTCCGCTGACCCTGTACTCTGCCAAGCATGATGTCCTTCTCCAGGGACTGATCCCTTCTGACAACCTGTCCAAAGTATGTAAGATGCAGTCTCACCATCCTTGCCTCTAAGGTGCATTCTGACCGCACTTCCTCCAAGACAGGTTTGTTCGTTCTTCTGGCAGTCCATGGTATATTCAATATTCTTCCCCAACGCCACAATTCAAAGGCGTCCACTCTTCTTCGGTCTTCCCTATTCATTGCCCAGCTTTCACATGCATATGCTGTGATTGAAAATACCATGGCTTGGGTCAGGTGCACCTTAGTCTTCAGGGTGACATCTTTGCTCTTCAACACTTTGAATAGGTCCTTTGCAGCAGATTTGCCCAATGCAATGCGTCTTTTGATTTCTTGACTGTTGCTTCCATGGCTGTTGATTGTGGATCCAAGTAAAATGAAATCCTTCACAACTTCGATCTTTTCTCCATTTATCATGATGTTGCTCATTGGTCCAGTTGTGAGGATTTTTGTTTTCTTTACGTTGAGGTGCAAGCCATACTGAAGGCTGGGGTCTTTGATCTTCATTAGTAAGTGCTTTAAGTCCTCTTCACTTTCAGCAAGCAAGATGGTGTCATCTGCATAACGCAGGTTGTTAATGAGTCTTCCTCCAATCCTGATGCACCGTTCTTCTTCATATAGTCCAGCTTCTCTGATTATTTGTTCAGCATACAGATTAAATAGGTATGGTGAAAGAATACAACCCTGGTGCACACCTTTCCTGACTTTAAACCAATCAGTATCCCCTTGTTCTGTCCAAATAACTACTTCTTGATCTATGTAAAGGTTCTTCATGAGCACAATTAAGTGTTCTGGAATTCCCATTCTTTGCAGTGTTATCCATAGTTTGTTAGGATCCACACAGTTTAATGCCTTTGCGTAGTCAATACAACACAGGTAAACATCCTTCTGGTATTCTCTGCTTTCAGCCAGGATCCATCTGACATCAGCAATGATATCCCTGGTTCCACATCCTCTTCTGAAACTGATCTGAATTTCTGGCAGTTTCCTGTCGATATACTGCTGCAGCCATTTTTGAATGATCTTCAGCAAAATTTTGCTTGCGTGTGATATTAATGATATTGTTCTATAATTTCCACATTCGGTTGGATCACCTTTCTTGGGAATAGGCATAAACATGTATCTCTTCCAGTCAGTTGGCCAGGAAGCTGTCTTCCATATTTCTTGGCAGAGACGAGTGAGCACCTCTAGCGCTACATCTGTTTGTTGAAACATATCAATTGACATTCCATCAATTCCTGGAGGCTGGTTTTTTGCCAATGCCTTCAGAGCAGCTTGGACTTCTTCCTTCAGTACCATCGGTTGCTGATCATATGCCACCTCTTGAAATGGTTGAATATCGAGTAATTCTTTTTGGTATAATGACTCTGTGTATTCCTTCCACATTCTTTTGATGCTTCCTGCATCGTTTAATATTTTCCCCATGGAATCCTTCACTATTGCAATTCGAGGCTTGAATTTTTTTTTCTCAGTTCTTTCAGCTTGAGAACGCCGAGTGTGTTCTTCCCTTTTGGTTTTCCATCTCCAGCCCTTTGCACATGTCATTATAATACTTTACTTTGTCTTCTAGAGAAGCCCTTTGAAATCTTCTGTTCAGTTCTTTTACTTCAACAATTCTTCCTTTTGCTTTAGCTGCTTGACACTCAAGAGCAAGTTTCAGAGTCTCCTCTGACATCCATCTTGGTCTTTTCTTTCCTTCCTGTCTTTTCAGTGACCTCTTGCTTTCTTCATGGATGATGTCCTTGACGTCATTCCACAACTCGTCTGGTCTTCAGTCACCAGTCTTCAATGAGCCAAATCTATTCTTCCTTCCTGTCTTTTCAGTGACCTCTTGCTTTCTTCATGGATGATGTCCTTGGCGTCATTCCACAACTCGTCTGGTCTTCAGTCACCAGTCTTCAATGAGCCAAATCTATTCTTGAGATGGTCTCTAAATTCAGGTGGGATATATTCGAGGTCATATCTTGCTCTCGTGGAGTTGCTCTGATTTTCTTCAGTTTCAGCTTGAACTTGCATATGAGCAATTGATGATCTGTTCCACAGTCGGCCCCTGGCCTTGTTCTGACTGATGATATTGAGCTTTTCCATCGTCTCTTTCCACAGATGTAGTCAATTTGATTTCTGTGTGTTCCATTTGGTGAGGTCCATGTGTATAGTTGCCGTTTATGTTGGTGAAAGAAGGTATTTGCAATGAAGAAGTCATTGGTCTTGCAAAATTCTATCATTTGCTCTCCAGCATTGTTTCTATCACCAAGGCCATATTTTCCAACTACTGATCCTTCTTCTTTGTTTCCAACTTTCGCATTCCAGTCACCAGTAATTATCAATGCACCTTGATTGCATGTTCGATTAATTTCAGACTGTAGCAGCTGATAAAAATCTTCTATTTCTTCATCTTTGGCCCTAGTGTTTCGTGTGTAAATTTGAATAATAGTCATATTAACTGGTCTTCCTTGTAGCTGTATGGATATTATCCTATCACTGACAGCGTTGTACTTCAGGATAGATCTTGAAACGTTCTTTTTGATGATGAATGCAACACCATTACTCTTCGAGTTGTCATTCCCAGCATAGTAGACTATATGATTGTCCAATTCAAAATGGCCAATACTGCTCCATTTCAGCTCATTAATGCCTAGAATATGGATGTTTATGCGTTCCATTTCATTTTTGATGATTTCCAGTTTTCCTGGATTCATAGTTCATACATTCCAGGTTCCGATTATTAATGGATGTTTGTAGCTGTTTCTTCTCATTCTGAGTCGTGCCGTATCAGCAAATGAAGGTCCTGAAAGCTTTTCTCCATCTATGCCATTAAGGTCGACTCTACTTTGAGGAGGCAGCTCTTCCCCAGTCATCTTTTGAGTGCCTTCCAACCTGGGGAGCTCATCTTCCAGCACTATATCAGACAATGTTCCACCACTATTCATAAGGTTTTCACTGGCTAATGCTTTTCAGAAGTAGACTGCTCGGTCCTTCTTCCTAGTCTGTCTTATTCTGGAAGCTCAGCTGAAACCTGCCCTCCATGGGTGACCCTGCTGGTATCTGAATACCAGTGGCATAGCTTCCAGCATGACAGCAATCCGCAAGCCCCCACAGTACAACAAACTGACAGACACATGGGGGTCCTAGGCATTAGTGAGCTGAAATGGACTGGTATTGGCCATTTTGAATCAGACAATCATATAGTCTACCATGTCGGGAATGACAACTTGAAGATGAATGGGTTGCATTCATCGTCAAAAAGAATATTTCGAGATCTATCCTGAAGTACAATTCTGTCAGTGATAGGATAATATCCATATGCCTACAAGGAAGACCAGTTAATATGACTATTATTTAAATCTACACACCAACCAATAAGGCAAAAGATGAAGAAACTGAAGATCTTTACCAACTTTTGATCAAACATGCGATCAAGATGCATTGATAATTACTGGCATTGCAATGCGAAAATTGGAAAAAAAAAAGAATTGTTGTTGGGTGCTGTTGACTCACTTCAGACTCATAGCAACCCTACGCACAACAAAACGAAACACTGCTCGATCCTGCGTCATCCTTACAATCATTGTTATGCTTGAGCTCATTGTTGCAGCCACTGTGTCAATCCACCTTGTTGAGGGTCTTCCTCTTTTCTGCTGACCCTGTACTCTGCCAAGCATGATGTCCTTCTCATGAGGGACTGATCCCTCCTGACAACATGTCCAATGTATATAAGACACAGTCTCGCCATCCTTGCTGCTAAAGAGCATTCTGGTTGTATTTCTTCCAAGACAGATTTGTTCGTTCTTCTGGCAGTCCATGGTATATTCAATATTCTTCGCCCACACCACAATTCAAAGGCATCAATTCTTCTTCGGTCTTCCTTATTCATTGTCCAGCTTTCACATGCATATGATGTAATTGAAAATACCATGGCTTGGGTCAGGTGCACCTTAGTCTTCAAGGTAACATCCCTGCTTTTCGCACTTTAAAGAGGTCCTTTGCAGCAGATTTGCCCAATGCAATGCGTCTTTTGATTTCTTGACTGCTGCTTCCGTGGCTGTTGATTGTGGATCCAAGTAAAATGAAATCCTTCACAACTTCGATCTTTTCTCCATTTATCATGATGTGGCTCATTGATCCAGTTGTGAGGATTTTTGTTTTCTTTACGTTGAGGTGCAAGCCATACTGAAGGCTGTGGTCTTCGATCCTCATTAATGAGTGCTTCAAGTTCTTTTCACTTTCAGCAAGCAAGGTTGTGTCATCTGCATAACGCTGGTTGTTAATGAGTCTTCCTCCAATCCTGATGCCCTGTTCTTCATATAGTCCAGCTTCTCAGATTATTTGCTCTGCAACAGACTGAGTACGTATGGTGAAAGAATACAGCCCTGACGCACACCTTTCCTGAATTTAAACCAATCAGTATCCCCTTGTTCTGTCCAAATAACTACCTCTTGACCTATGTAAAGGTTCCTCATGAGCACAATTAAGTGTTCTGGAATTCCCATTCTTCACAGTGTTATCCATAGTTTGTTATGATCCACACAGTCGAATGCCTTTGCATAGCCAATAAAATACAGGTAAACATCCTTCTGGTATTCTCTGCTTTCAGCCAGGATCCATCTGACATCAGCAATGATATCCCTGGTTCCAAGACCTCTTCTGAAACCAGCCTGAATTTCTGGCAGTTCCCTGTTGGTATACTGCTGCAGCCATTTTTGAATGATCTTCAGCAAAATTGATCAAACGTGCAATCAGGATGCCTTGATAATTACTGGCGATTGGAATGCTAAAGTTGGAAAAAAAAGAATTGGTAGTTGGGAAAATATGGCCTTGGTGATAGAAATGATGCCAGAGATCACATGATAGAATTTTGTATGACCAACGAGTTCTTCAATGCAAATACCTTTTTTCAACAACATGAACAGTGACCTAGCCAGATGGAATACACAGGAATCAAATCTACGACATCTAATAAGATGTGAGTTTTTATAGTTTCTTATTTTATATAATTAACTCTGAGTTCATTATTCTTGGCAGATCTCCCATAACTGAAGATAGCTTTTCAGAGAGGAGGCATTATCCCATGGCACTGGTAAAAAAAAGAACGATGAATCAGCTTTACCTAAAATGTTCTTTATCTAGAAGGTATGGGACATACATTTATACTTTAATTAATATTAATAGTGATCCCAACTGGTAGACATTGTTATTCCTGTATCATATATAAGGTTTACTGATGCCTTATTTACTCAAAACCAAAAAAAAAATAAAAATCCGTTGCTGTCGAGTCGATTCCAACTCTCAGCAGTCCTATATGACAGAGTAGAATTGCCCCACAGGGTTTCCAAGGATCACCTGGTGGATTTGAACTGCTGGCATTTTGGTTAGCAATTGTAGCACTTAACCACTGCCCAACCAAAAAAAAAAACATTGCCATCAAGTCAATTTTAACTCATAGCAACTCTATGGGACAGAGTAGAACAGCCGCATAGGGTTTCCAAGGAGCACCTGGTGGATTCAAACTGCCGACCTTTTAGTTAGCAGCTGTCACACTTAACCACTACACCACCAGGGTTTCCTGTGTACTCAAAGACACCCTGAAATACAGAAATACATTGCAGAAAGATTATTTTTATAAGGTGAGTGGAACATATATATATATATAGTGAAAGTTTACAGCTCAAGTTAATTTCTTATACAAAAATTTATACACATATTGTTATGTGACACTAGTTGCAATCCCATAATGTGACAGCACACTCGCCCTTTCCTCCCCACCCTGGGATTCCTGTGTCCATCTAACCAGCTTCTGTCCCTTCCTGCCTTCTCATCCTGCCTCCAGACAGGAGCCACCCATTTGGTCTCTTATATCTGACTGAACACTCTTCAGGAGTATTATTTTACATTTTATAGTCCAATCTAATGTTTGCCTGAAGAGTGGGCTTCGGGAATGGTTTTAGTTCCAGGTTATCAGAGCAACTGGGGGACATGTCTTTGAGGGTTCCTCCAGTCTCACTCAGACCATTAAGTCTGGTCTTTTTAAGTGAATTTGAGTTCTGCTTCACACTTTTCTCCTGCTCCTGTTCCCTGTCAGGGTGATCATTGGTGGTAGCTGAGTATCACCTAGTTCTTCTGGTCTCAGGCTGATGGAGTCCCTGGTTTATGTGACCCTTTTGTCTCTTAGGCTAATATTTTCCCTGTGTCTTTGGTGTTCTTCATTCTTCTTTGCTCCAAGTGGGTTGGGACCAATTGATGCATCTTAGATGGCTGCTCACAAGCTTTTAAGATCCTAGATTCTACTCACCAAAGTGAGATGCAGAACATTTTCTTAATATACTTTGTTAAGCCAATTTACCTAGATGGTCTCCAAAACCATGGTCCCCAGATCCCAGCCTCTGCTACTCTGGCCCTTGACATGTTTGGTTATATTCAGGAAACATCTTAGCTTTTAGTTTAGTCATTGGGCTGACTTCCTCTGTATTGCATGTTGTACTTGCCCTCACCTAAGATGAGTCTTGTCTACTATCTAGTTAGTGAATTCTTCTCTCCCTCCTTCCCCACCTTCATAGCCATCAAAGAAGGTTTTCCCCCGCATTTAAACCTTTTCTTGAGTTCTTATAATAGTGGTCTCATGCAACATTTGTCGTTCTGTGACTGACCAATTTCATTCAACTTAATGCCTTCCAGATTCTCCATGTTGTGAGATGTTTCATGGATTCGTCATTGTTCTTTATCATTGCCTAGTATTACATTGTGTGTATGTACCGTAATTTTTTTATCCATTCATCTGTTGATGGGCACTTAGGTTGTTTCCATTTTTTGCTATTGTGAACAGTACGCCAATGAACATGGGGAGCATATATCTATTTGTGTGAGGGCTCTTATTTCTCTAGGATATATTCCAAGACTGGGATTGCTGGATTGTATGTTACTTCTATTTCTAGCTTTTTAAGGAAGTGCCAAATTGATTTCCAAAGTGGTTTTACCATTGTACATTTCTACCAGCAGTGTGTAAGTGTTCCAGTCTCTCCACAATCTCTCCAACATTTATTATTTTGTGTTTTTTGGATTAGTGCTAGCCTTGTTGCAGTAAGATGGTATCTCATTGTAGTTTTGATTTGCATTTCTCTAATGGTTAATGATCATGAGCATTTCCTAATGTATCTGTTAACCGCCTGTCTTAGTCAGATAGTGCTGCTATACCAGAAATACCACAAGTGGATAGTTTTAACAAAGAGAAATTTATTCTCTCACATTAGCAGATTACAAGTCCAAATTCAGGGTGCCAGCTCCAGGGGAATCCTTTCTCTCTCCGTCGGCTCTGGAGGAAGATACCTTGTCATCAATCTTCCCCTGGTCGAGGAGCTTCTTAGGCGAAGGGAGCCCAGGTCCAAAGGACGTGCTCTGCTCCCAGTACTGCTTTCTTGGTGGTATGAGGTCCCCAACTCTCTGCTTGCTTCCCTTTCATCTCTTGAGAGATAAAAGGTGGTGCAGGCCACACCCCAGGGAATCTCCCTTTACCTTGAATCAGGGGGGTGACCTGAGTAAGGGTGGTGTTACAATCCCACCCTAATCCTCTCAACATAAAATTACAATCACAACATGGAGGACAACCACACAGTACTGGGAATCATGGCCTAACCAATATGACACATATTTTTGGGGGACACAATTCAATCCATGACACCATCTGAATGTCTTCTTTGTTGAAGTGTCTGTTCATATCTTTTGCCCATTTTTTAATTGAGTTATTTGTCTTTTTTTAATGAGTAGGATATTTTTAATGACTCTATTGAAAATAATAAATGTAAATTTGCTGTTTAGCTTCATGGTTTCTACCATGGAGATGTCCTTTCTTACATTCAGCGCTCTCTGCCCTTTATCTCTAAATGATGGATTCCCTCCGATGTCCAAATTGTTAGCCCTAGCTATCATGAACTTCCTTTGTTCTACTCAAAGAACTTGAGCTCATACCATGTGCAAGAACTGAAATAGTAACTGATACAATAAAGATGAATAAATTAATTCTCTGTCTTGTAGAAACTCACACAAGACCCTCTTCAGCCTTATCACCAACTAAGTTTTGTTAATCAGGGACGTTTGTTGTTGTTAGCTGCCATTGAGTCAATTCTGAATCATGGCAACCCCATGTGTTACAGAGTAGAACTGCTCCATGGGGTTTTCTTAGTTGTAATCTTAACAAGGGGCACTGATGGTACAGTCGCTAAGTGACCAGCTGCTAACCAAAAGGTTGGCAGTTCAGATCCACCAGCCACTCCATGGAAGCCCAATGGAGGCAGTTCTACTCATTCCTATAGGGTCACTATGAGTCAGAATAGACTCGATGGCTTCGGGTTTGGTTTGGTTTTTAATCTGAACAGAAGCAGATCTCCAGGCCTTTTCTTCCATGGTACCACTGGGTGAGTTTGAACCACCAACTTTTACATTAGCAATAGAGCTTAAACTGTTAGCACCACCTAGGTAGTTAATACGGTATTCTTATTCATGTCAAAATGTTTACTTTTTTCCAGAATTTTTAAAGATTTTATCAAGTTATGTTTTATATATATGTATAACCTGAAATATAATATTTAAGACATCTTAGATAATGATAAAAAACCAAAGGTAAAAATTGTGAGTAAAATCTCATTATACTGATGTTGAATATTCATGAAAAAAAGAAATACATTTTTAAAACATGAAGATATTATATCATTTGTAGTGCACAAGTGCACAGCCTTAAAAGATGGTATAGTTTTACTAGGAAGAACATAAGACTGATTATGAAACTTTTTGGATTCGGTTAGTAACTCTACTGTTGCTTGGCTTTGGCAAGATTTAAAGTACAGTCTACTTTTCACTTACTTCATGCATATGAACTAAATCAAATGACTTCCCTCCTACCCATATGGTGGTCTTTCTGCACAGATGCAATTAGTATTACATGCCATGCTAAATCCCAGCTGGAAGCTGAAAACAGGGCTTTCATTTATTTTCTATTGTTTTTATTTTCTTGAAAATAAGCTTGAAAAGCAAATGAAAACAGAAAAAGACTATTGGATAGGACTGCAACTTAGTGACCGATATAGAAAAAGCTGGGAATAAGAAAGAATACAAGGTCATTTAAATGAAAAGAATTTTCAAAATGGGGAAAATTCACACATTATTTGTAAACTGCTTAAAATATATATTTATTCAAAAGAAATATCCTCAAAAAACAACATTCAGAAACTACAAATGTCCTCCAACATTCTATTGACGAAAATTAGTTCTCAGAGAAGATCCTTGTGCCCATTTTTCTCCAAGGAATATAAAAATCTGAAAGTAGAATAGGGATTTGTACTATCTAGCATGCATATCTCCACAATCAACCCCCATGGAAGCAGCAGTCAAGAAATCAAATGATGTATCGCATTGGGTAAATCTGCTGCGAAAGGCCTCTTTAAAGTGTTGAAAACCAAAGATGTCACCTTGAGGACTAAGGTGCACCCGACCCAAGCCATGGTATTTTCAATCATGTCACATGCATGGGAAAGTAGTACAATGAATAATGAAGACCAAAGAAGAATTGATACATTTGAATTATGCTGTTAGCAAAGAATATTGAATATGCAATGGACTGCCAGAGGAACGAACAAGTCTGTCTTGGAAGAAGTACAGCCAGAATGTTCCTTAGAAGTGAGAATAGTGAAACTTCATCTTAAGTACTTTGGACGCGTTATCAGGAGGAACCAGTCCCTGGGGTGGGACGTCATGCTTGGTAAAGTAGAGGGTGAGCGAAAAAAGAGGAAGGCCCTCAATGAGATGGACTGACACAGTGGCTGCAACAATGGACTCAAGGATAACAAGAATTGTGAGAATGGGCACAGGACCAGGCAGTTTTGTTCCATTGTACTCAGGGTCACTATGAGTTGGAACCAACTCGACGGCACCTAACAACTAAAACAACAGCATGTATATCAATTAGTGTTCAATGAAGGTCCTGGCCAAATCTCAGCTTTAATACAAATTCTAAAAGAAATGGATTTAAAATAAAGTTTAACTCTTTGCTGCAACTCAAGTATTTGGCTATTCTTAAATTTCTCTCCAGATTATCTTTTGGTTCCAGATTCCTATATGTTTCTCAGTAGATAATCAAATTTACAATTCTTCACTTCTAAAACTCAATTTAAAATCTGGAAGGAGTCGATATAGATATATCCATATGTATAATAGGCAGAGGCTGTGCTTAAATATGTATGTGAATTTTCTAAAATGATGCATACAAATGCTGTATCTTTCAGGATCATTTTTTAGCTAAAATACCTCTTTTCTGCAGATATGCCATTAGTTCTATCACTGTTACTGTAACAGTTTATCTCTCTCTTCCTGTCTGTCTGTCTTGCTTTCACTCTAGTTTTCACTCTCCCATCTCTGTCTCTGTCTTTATCTATCTTATTTCTGGGTTGAAGTCTAAGCAGGCTTCCCCGAGTAATTTATAGTAGCAGCCAACAGTGTGGCCTACAGAGCTTTGAGAAACTTTATTTATCTCAAGAGATTTCATCAGGATGTAATATTTCAACTTTGTTGAAAGGGGTAAGATTTCAGAGCGTTCGTATCCCTCCCAAGCTCAGCCTTCTACTTTTACCATAATACCACAAAATAAGGAGTAGATGGAATTAACAAAAAAGCAGTGAACTTTGCTGTTTGTTCTCTCAATTTTCATTGTAATTCTCTTTATATGAAATGGAGGTTTGGTGTCAGGTGATACATCACACAAGCCAATTAGTCCCTAAGAAAAATCACAAAATGAATTCAAAGCCCCCACATTTCAGATTGAAGAATCTTAAATATCTTTCCAAAATGTTCAGCATCTTCACATCACATAACAGGAAAATGCCAAAAGTGCATAAATTATATATAGAAAATTTGATTCAGAAAAAAAAGCCCCAGTTATTTTTAGCTAGACTTCTGTTCCAGGGATGGAAGAAAAAGCTTCTAGGTTAACAAAAGGAAGGCAGCATATCACTGAAATGCACTAAGCATAAATAAGTAGTAGCAGCAGTTATAAGTCACTGGTCCAACCACCCATAGAGTTACTGGCTTAAAACAACAGCAATTCTTTATGTTAATCACAAATCTGCAATTCAAGCAGGGTTGGGTGAGATGGCTCCTCTACTCCACAGTGTCAGCTGATGTGGCTCACTGAAAATGGAGAATCCACTTCCAGAGTGACTCACTCACATGCCTGAGAGCAGAGCCAGAGTTGCCAGTCACCAATCTCAGCTCCTCCTCTCCACACGAAAATCTCCCTGAGGCTGCTTGGAGCACTCTTCAGGATTTGGCTGACTTCCAGGAAAAGAAAAGAAGTGGAAATTACCAGTTTCCTAAGGTCTGGGTCTAGAAAATTTGCACAGCATTACTTCTGTCCTATACTATCAAACAGTCAGAGAGACCACCCACACTCAAGGGGAAGTGTCACCTATTGCACTTCTTGAAAACAAAGTGTCAAAGAATTTGTGGCTAACAGATACTGATGATGATAAAGAAAAGGCATATACACCCAAATACACCTACTCCTCACTTACTATGTAGTTATGTGGCATTTCGCATTAAGACATTAGAAAAAATGTATTATCCAACTATTTTGTGCATTAACCATTCTGCCAATACACACACCCTTGTCATGAACAGCCACCCCCTCAGTCTGGAACCCGCCAGGCACCCAACATTCAGGCTCCTCCCCTCCTTTCTCCCAGCTCTCTCCCTCAGTGCCCCAACCTTCACCTTGAGCTCACCTTGCACGTAGGCACTGGCCAGCAGGTGCCAGGAGAAGGGCAGGTGATGCTGGCCTCTGCAGACCTGCCCCCTGGCCGAGGGCACCACACACGGGATGGCGGGAGGACACCTGGCCAGCAGCCTGCAGCACGGATTTGGATTCCAGGGAGCATATCGGAGGCAGTCCCATGAGGCACGCAGGTACAGACAGGCCAAGGCTGCCCAGCTGGGAGGGCTGGTGTTGGGAAGGAGGTGAGGAGGGAAGGCTGGGGCAGGAAATCACGAGTATTTCACACAACACAATTTTGCATAATGAATTGGTCTTTGGATCAATTGACTCTTCCTTTCACAGAAGATATCCCTGTAGCATGCTATGATGTTTGATAGCATTTTACCCACAACAAACTTCATTCAAAATGAGAGTCAATTCTCCCAAGCCCTGCCACTGCTTTATCAATTAAGTTTATGTAATATTCTAAATCCTTTGTTGTCATTTAAACAATCTTCACAGCATCTTCACGAAGAAACCACTTTCTTTGCTTATTCATAAGAAGCCAAGTTTTATCATGAGATTGAAGAACTTCAGTCAAATCTTCAGGCCCCACTTCTAATTCTAGTTCTTTTTCTATTTCTGCCAAAGCTGCAGTTACTTCCTCCACTGAAGTCTTGAGCCCCTCGAAGTCATCCATGAGAGTTGGAGTCAACTGCTTCCAAACTCCTGTTAATGTTGACATTTTGATCTCTTCCCATGAACCACAATTGTTCTTAATGGCATATAGATTAATGAATCCTTTCCGGAAGTTTTCAATTTACCTTGCCTAGATCCATCAGAGGAATCACTATCTATGGCAGCTATAGCATTAGGAAATGTATTTCTTAAATAATAAGACTTGAAAATCAAACTGACTCCTTGATCCATGCACTGCAGAACGGATGTTGTATTAGCAGGCATGAAAACAACATTAGTCTCCTTGTCCATCTCCATCACAGCTCTTGGGTGACCACGTGCATTGTCAATGAGTAGTAATAATTTGAAAGGAATCTTTTTTCTTTTTTTTGTACTTTAGATGAAGGTTTACAGAACAAACTAGTTTCTCATAGTGTTTTATGATGTTGGTTAACAACCCCACAACATGTCAATACTGTCCCTTCTCAACCTTGGCTTCTCTATTACCAGTTTTCCTGTCCCCTCTTGCCTTCTAGACCTTGCCCCAGGGCTGACATGCCCCTTTAGTCTCATTTCATTTTATGGGCTTGTCCAATCTTTGGCTGAAGGGTGAACCTCAGGGGTGACTTCATTGCTGAGCTGAAAAGGTGTCCAGGGGCCATACTTCAGGGTTTCTCCAGTCTCTGTCAGGCCAGCAAGTCTGGTCTTTCTTTTTGAGTTAGAATTTTGTTCAACATTTTTCTCCATCTCTGTCCAGGACCTTGAATGGAATCTTTTTTCCTGAGCAGTAGGTCTGAAGAGTGGGCCTAAAAAAGTCAGTAAACCGGCACAGTGATTAAGAGCTCAGCAGTTCTAATCCACCAGCTCTCCTTGAAAACCTTAGGAGACAGTTCTGCTCTTTCCTATAGGGTTGCTATGAGTTGGAATTGACTTGATAGCAGTGAGTTTGGTTTTGGTTAATGTTGTAAACAGATGTGCTGTCATCCAGGCTTTGTTGTTTCATTTATAGGGAACAGGCAGGGTAGATTTAGCATAATTCTTGAGGGCCCTAGGATTTTCGGAAAGGTAAATGAGCACTGGCTTCAGCTTAAAGTAAGCAGCTGTATTAGCCCCTAACACGAGAGTCAGCCTGTCCTTTGAAGATCTGAAGCCAGGCATGACTTCACCCCTCTAGTTGTAGAAGCCCTAGATGGCATCTTCTTCCAATATAAGGCTGTTTTGTCTACGTTGAAAATGTGTTATTCCGTGTAGCCAGCTTCATCAGTTACCTTTGCTGGATCCTCTGGATAACCTGCCGTAGCTTCTACGTCAGCACTTGCTGCTCCTCCTTGCACTTCGAAGTTATGGAGCTATCTTCTTTCTTTAAACCTCATAAAGCAACCTCTTCTAGCTTCAAACTTTTCTTCTGCGACATCCTCACCTCCCTCAGGCTTCATAGAACTGACGAGAGTTAGGGCCTTGCTCTGGCTTACATTTTGGCTTAAGGGAATGTTGTGGCTGGTTTGATCTTCCATCCAGACCACTAAAACTTTCTCCATATCGGCAATAAGGCTGTTTCACTTTTTTATCATTCGTGTGTTCACTGGAGTAGCATTGTTAATTTCCTTCAAGAACTTTTCCTTTGCATTCACAGCTTGGATAACTGTTTGGTGCAAGAGGTCTAACTTTCAGCCTATCTCGGCTTTCTATATGTTTTCCTCACTAACCTGGATCATTTCTAGCTTTTGATCTAAAGTGAAGACGTGTGACTCTTCCTTTCACTTGAACACCTACAGGCCATTGTGTGTTATTAATTGGTCTAATATCAATATTGTCATGTCTCAGGGAATAGGGAGGCCTGCATAGAGAGAGAGAGAGAGATGGGGGAAATGCTAGTTGGTGAAGTAGTTGGAACACACACATTTATTGATTAGGTTTGCTGTCTTATATGGTCGTGGTTCATGGAACCACAAAATAGTTACAATAGTAACATAAAAGACCATTGATCACAGATCACCATAACAAATATAATAACAATGAAGAAGTATGTAATATTGTCAGAATTACCAAAATGTAATACAGAGACAAGAAGTGAGCACATGCTATTGGAAAATGGCACCAACAGACTTGCTTGATGTAGAGTTGCCACAAACTTTCAATTTGTGGAAAACACAATATCTGCAAAGCACAATAAAACAAGATATTCTTGTAAATATCTTCCAGTGAGCCTGAATTGAAACATCCACTACCTTCAAATCTTTGTTCCTCAAACTGTGTTCCTAGTTAGCACAATCTGATTTTGTATAGGTATACTGTTTTTCAAGCTTCTCAGAAATACACATGCATCTTTGTGAATAACTGACATTGAATAAATTTAATTTTGAACATCTTAAAGACTAATTTTATGTATAGAAAATGTATTATTTAAGATTATCTTCTCTAGATTTCCCTATTTTAATTTTTAAAATTACAATTCAAAATAATATAATTATGATTGATCTATTAAATTATAGCTAAATTACTTAGTATTTTAATAATTATTGGTTTATGACACCAAATATTCACATAGCTATTAATATTATAATTATTACTAATACTGGATTTTATAGCTACTATAATTATCATTAATTTTAATTTATATCATCCAAGACTGTCACATACTTAATGTATCATTTTTAGTTTAATAAAATCAAAAGAAAATCCAGTTTAAAACATGACTGTTACTGCTTTGTCCTCATTCAGAAAGACTCAACCACTGTGTCAATTCATCTCATTGAGGGCTCCCCCTTTTTCACTGACCCTCTATCAAGGAGCTCTGGGTGGCACAAACCGTTAAGCATTTGAGTATTAGCTGAAAGTCTGGAAGTTTGAACCCACCCAGTGGCACCTCAGAAGACAGGCCTGGGGATCTGCTTCTGAAATATCACAGTCTTGAAAACCCTGTGAAGCCGTTTTGTTCTACATACATGGAGGTACCATGAGTCAGAATCAACTCAGTGGCAACTAACGACAACTACTGCCGCCAATATTTTACCGAGCAAGACATCCTTTCCCAGTGATTGGTCCCTCCTGATGACATGCTCAAGTAAGTGAGGTGGAGTCTCACCATCTTCACTTTTAAGGCGCATTCTGGCTGCACTTCTTCCAAGACTGATAAAAAAAAAAAAAGAATTGGAGTCCATAAAATGGGCCTAGTATTTTTTTTAATATGTAAATTCCAAATATGAAAAAAAATAAGGCCATTTAAATGAAAAAGTATTGTATTAGAGAGCTAATTATTTAGTTATTAATTAGTTAATTATTTGATTAGCAGATCTGAGGAAAATACCAAGAATACATCAGAGTGAGTTTAAAGATGCTGGTTGAGCCAAGCATAGAGAATGAAAGGCCGAGTGTAAGTCCATAGGAACACCAGAGAGAACAAAAGAGAGTGGAGGCAGGGAGTGGCTACATTCAAATAGAATATTTGAATAATTTATTTCCAGAAATCTAGAAAGACGTGTTCTCAAACTAAAAGAGTACACTGAGTTCTGAGCAGGAAAAGGAAATCAGTCTCCAGTTTCAGAATGTCGGGGGTAAATAACTATTTGTTATTTCTGTATGTATGTAAAGAAGTACGGTAATAATTGAACAGTTAATTAATATACATAATAATATGCGAGAGTCACTTCTAACTCTACCTACTAGTAATTTGATCTTATATAATCACATAGTCTTTCCGGCCTTAATATACTCATCTGAAAAGTGGGAATAACACCATTCATTCTAACAATAGCCATAGGGTGTGTCAATATCAAAGAAAACATAAAATTTTGAAGTTACTTAAGCAACTATAGATGAATATACAAATATGAGCTGTTTGCTATCTCCATCACTGATTGGAAACCTTAAGGTGCCATTATGTACCTTTCATTACTTAATCATTGTGTGAAATTTTAACATTTTTCAAAAACCCAAAACCTGTTGCCCTTGAGTCGGTTCCGTTTATTAATATAAAATTAAATAAGAATTAGGCACCTATTAGTATGTGATGACAGTTGTCTAGGGAAGAAAGTTTTAAGACAGTGGGTAAAGATTCTCTTTCCATTAAGCATCATAAGTGTATCAAAATGATGTTATTATGTGGATTGAAATGCTTCTATAAGAGAGCAAGTTCAAGATCAAAAACTACTTTCAAGTATATGAATTATCCATGATGAAGACTGATGGATTCAGGTTGTTCTGACCTCCTTACAATTAGATCTAAATAGACCATCTTTCAGCTGTGGTGACACTACATTAAATTACCATTTTTCATGATTGAACTGAGTTAATGGGGGTGAATATATAGGATGCTATCTACATTATCTACATTAACCTAATCATTTACTAGAGGTTTTATTTTGGGAAAGAATAATGATTTGGAAAATCAAGACTCAATACAAATACTCCTACTGGGTTAGAGTAGTGGTACAAGCCGTCTTAAACCTTTGGAACCAGGCATTTATCAGTAAACCAATAAATAAAATAAGTTGTAGCATGCCTGAGACTTAAAAACGGATGCAGGAAAAAGAAAAAGGTTTTGGTCTTGTTTTTGTTGTTCGCAATGCATATTAGAAAGTGAAACATCAAGTATTTTATAAAATATAGTACCTAATAGTTACAGAAAACATTGCAAAAAATATCAGTGTGTAAAACACAGTAATTCCTCAAAGAACAGATTCTTCTATTCAAACGTAGATTGACTCTTCATAATGAAAACACCTGTCTGCACGGAAAGCCTTCAGTACCTATTCTCTAAAGAGGTCAAAATAAATTGGACCCACCTTAATCAAGGTTATGACTTCCTTGTGGCTTATCTTCTGATAGAATCATTTTCTGTAATCATTTCCTTTTCTGTTAGCAACTATTGTCTGGGGCTTTTCTGCTTCCATCACTTTTCCCTCTCTATAAATCAAAAATGATCTGCTACCCATTTATTTGTACGTTTGTTCTTTTGACAGTCTAAGCTCAATTAGAATTCATTCACCATTAAGTGTAAATGAATTGCAGTGTTTAGATTTCTGATTTGCAGGTGGCAGGCTACTTAAGTTTAACAATACTGTCTCCAGCTGGAAAGCAGTGAGCATGGGGTGGTGGACAGGAGAGAGATAATGAAGCCCTGGGGGCTGGTTTCACTTTCACCAAGGAGGAATGAAGATCTCTCAGTGATTGACAAACCACCTAGTAGCAGGGATTACTAGCTGCTGCTTTCACTGGAGGAAACCCTGGTGTTGTAGTGGTTAAGTGCACTGCCTGCTAACCTTGAAGGTTGGCAGTTCAAATCCACCAGACACTCCTTGGAAACTCTGTGGGGCAGTTCTACCCAGTTCTACCCTTAGGGTCTCTATGCCAACAGGTTATTTATTTATTTATTTTGGTTTTTTTTCTCTCATTGGAAATAGCCCAAAGCATCTGATACCCCCCTTGCACCCAAAAGATTTTGTTCACGCATAGGCAGTATCAAACTTGATTTGCCCAAATATCACCAAAACAACTTGTTGATGAGACAAAGCTGGGATTTCTTACTATGGTAAAAGGTAGCACACACTACTTAACAGAGGAGGAATAACAAAATTGGAAATTTTTTGAGATTGTGAAGTTTGGTTTAAAGCAGATCCTTCAAGGCAGGGAATTGGTTAGGATTTGATACGGATTATAATAATAGGGCTCAGGATTGGTGGACACAGGGAGGGGAGGATTTGAGGCAAGTAATTCAAAGGGTCTTGGGGTATAAGGACACTTAGTGGTGCAGTGGTTAAGGACTCGGCTGCTAACCTAAATGTCAACAGCTTGAACCTACCTGCCATGGGAGAAAGATGTGACAGTCTGCTCTCTTTAAGTTTACAGCCTTGGAAGCCCTATGGGACACTTCTGCTCTGTCCTACAGGGTTGCCATGAGTTGAAATTGATTCGACAGCAACAGGTTTGGTTTTGGGGTGTAAATCTGTCCCTTGGTGGCAAGGGCAGATGACCCAGTAAGCAAAGTAAGCACAGGTTTAATTGTGCTTACTTACTAATCTGTAGTGAACAATTTCACATGTTTGTGATGGAACTTGTGTGAAATTGTTCACTACAGATTAGTAAGTAAGCCCAGGCTTACCTTGCTTACTGGGTCATCTGTCCCTGTCAGTGACTATAAATTTGAGAAGAGGCTTTGATTCTATAGAAGAGTGCTGTCAGTTTGGGAGAAAGATAGATGCCAGCCATACCTAAAAGCAGAGCCTTTTTCTTTTTTTCAATTGTGCTTTAAGTAAAAGTTTACAAATCAAGTCAGTCTCTCATACAAAAACTTATATACACCTTGATATATATAAAATAGTTACTCTCCCCCTGATGACACAGCACACTCCTTGTTTCTACTTTCTCTATTTTTGTGTCCATTCCGCCAGCTCCTGACCCCCTCTGCCCTCTCATCTCCTATCCAGACTGGAGCTGCCCACGTAGTCTCATGTATCTACTTGATCCAAGAAGCTCACTCCTCACCAGTATCATTTTCTATCCCATTGTCCAGTCCAATCCCTATCTGAAGAGTTGGCTTTGGGAATGGTTCCTGTCTTGGGCTAACAGAAGGTCTAGGGACCATGACCTCAGTCTAGTCTCAGTCAGACCATTAAGCCCGGTCTTTTTACGAGAATTTGAGGTCTGCATCCCATTGCTCTCCTGCTCCTTCAAGGGTTCTCTGTTGTGTTCCCTGTCAGGAAAAAGCAGAATCTTTTTGTGTTGGAGAAATGTGAAATTGTTCTCTACAGATGATCTGATAAGCAAGATAAGCACTGTGTCAGGATTGAAACATGTAGAGGTGCTTCTCTGAATACTGGAAGATTTGAGCATAGGTTGAATATGGTTGTTGTGTTTATTGTTTGTCCTAAATAACATACATATACACACACACAAAAAAAAAAATAGAGCGGTGTCAGTTAGTATTGATTTCACAAATTCAGCAAGTAAAGCTTGATTTTAGACACCTAAAGACTTCTAATTCTAAAGTTGGGAATGTTTTTAAAGGCTTATATGTGATATGCGTTCTCAGCACAGAAAAGAATATTCATATTTAATTTTAATTTTTAAAATAGCTAGAATAAGTGGATTGGGCTTAAATTTCCTCATTCAAAGTATAAAAATGAATACATGATTAGCCCATTGTTATATAAAGAATCTAACTCAGAATAATTATAGAATATAGAATATAAATATTGGAGCTTAATATTTAATGTTCTCACCTTCTCTTTGGTAGAATATAAATATTCTATAAATATTCATGTAAGTATTCTATAGCAAAAATTTCCAAGTTCTAATGTACAGACTTTTTGGTGAGGCCTGTCTTCCAATGCTGATCTTGCAGTTTATTACATTTATAATAATTCAGAAAATTATTCACTCCTAGGGGCCTTAGTTTCTACATCTGTAAATTGAGTGCATTAGTACCTCCTAAATTAAATGAGAACCTGTATGTAAATCCATTAACTGCATGTGGATTAATTGATAAGTTCCAGTAAAACAAAATAGCAAAAAATAAAGGAGAAACAAAAAACACTGAATTGAAAAATTTCCTTATGAATGAATTCTGGTAATATGGGTACTCAACCTATGAGATGCAAGTAAGAAAACCAGTTGAGTTTGTAAAGCAAAGGTGCCACAATTTGGAATCTACTTACTTACTAAGACTCTCCCCTTATTCTGCCTGTATGCTACAAAACCATCCTTACACTTGATTGTCTTTTTCTAGAACAAAATCCAGAAGCTTCCCATGCACACATTTTTTAAGCTTTATGAAATATTTTTTCTACTAGCACTAAAAAAATATGACAGATACTCACAGCTTCAGAAGCAAATCATTTTCATGTCATACGCCTAGAATTTCCTGAAGCAGCATAATAGTAACTGGGTCATTATTCCTCTGAGAACTGAAAATGAATGTTCATAAGTAATTGAGTGTTTAAAAGCTATAATAATAAGAACTTTTAAATTTCACATTGACTAACCAGATTCACCTTTTCTTTTACCAAGTAATTTTAATATACCTTGGTAAGTATTGTAAATACTAGATGAATCCGTGTGATTATTAATTGTGGAAGGGGCACTATGATTCAATGCTGAAGTCTTTTTGGATTTTATGACCTACCATCTTTGATAATAATACTGCACTGTTTAAGAGTGGCAGGGAGCAATGGGGTAACCTAAAATTATTTAATAGCAATTAATAATAACTTTTTGTGGCTTACTTCTTCCTTGTTGTATCTGTATAGCACATAATATTTTGACAACAATGATAACCCAATAGCCAAACCCATTGGTGTCAAGTCAATTTCAACTCATAGCAACCCTATAGGACAGGGTACAACTGCCCCGTAGGAACCAAGACTGTAATCTTTACAGAAGCTGACTGCCACATCTTTCTCCTGCAGACTGGCTGGTGGGTTCAAACTGCCAACCTTTCGGTTAGTAGCTGAGTGCTTAACCACTGTGTCACCAGGTCTTTTTGGCAACAATGATCCAAAACCCATGCTGTCAAGTTGATTCCGACTCATAGTGACCCTACAGGACAGAGTAGAACTGCCCCATAGGGTTTCCAAGGGGCGCCTGGTGGATTTGAACAGCCATCCTTTTGGATAGCAGACGTAGCCCTTAACCCCTATGCCACCAGTGTTACCTGGCAACAATGATAGAAGTCTGTTTAAAAAAAGTACAATAACACACAGAGAAAATCAGACAATTCAAGGTCTGCATGCAATTATCTGCGGACCCTAAGGAGAACAAAGTGGAGCATCTACTGCTGAGAGAGGAATCAGCAGTTGATGCCCACAAGTAGAGAAAAATCAACCCAGTAATACGAGCAAGCATTTTAATCTAGCATCCATTTGTAACCTCAGCTCACCTTGTCTTTAACCCTGGACAAAAGCCGTGGAGCCCAACAGACCAACATCTGTTTGATATGTGTAAGGCAAAGTAATAAGCTTGTGATCTAGAGTCCTTACTACCTGTTGTTTAGCTATTCTGTCATCTTTTCCCTAGTTCACCACAGATGGTGTGAGAACATGAAAATATATATACATATATAACTAGTAAAAGAAAATACACTAGAATTAATTTCCCCAAAGTCGTTTTCTCTTATCAAATGACTGTATAGGAAACACACATCTACCCACTGCCTGTCACCCTAAACAAATGTCTATAGGAGGTTGTGTTCTTTTTTTTTTTTTAATACACTTTGAGTACAAGAATGATGAAATAATGATGACCAAACCTATACCTGTTGGGAAACAGCCTTAGTGCTCAGCCCAAAAAAGAATGAGAAGTATTTCAACAAAGATAATAGTCATCTAAACTCCTGAGTTGTTCTCTCGTTTCACATGCAGAGTTGCAAAAAATTTACAACATGGGTCCAGTTTAGTATTAATCTATTCAGTTCACACACACACACACACACACACACACACACACAAATGGTTCCTCTAATTATCTTTACTGTCTGATTTCAGAGAAGATTGGGTGAGGAGAATACATATTACACAAATGCCTGTTAGTTACAAGTGAGTACATTTTTTTTGTAGCTGCGCTTGGCTTAGAGATGGGACTATGTAATCGCTCATTAAGCATTTGGGGTAGCCATGCTGCTATCCAGGAGTGGCTTGGGTGAATGTGGGGAGAGCTTTAGCCTCCTACAATCTTTATGTCTGTCACTAAAACCTCCCCAACTTATAGAAATATATACATACTATTTTATGATAAGCACATTTTGAAAGACAAAAGATTTTAGAGTCTATTTTATACATTAGAAAGATTTAAAAGATATTAGAAACTAATAAGATTAAATGAGTGAAAATATTAGAAAATTTCTCATTTTTACAATATCCCATGTAAGTGAAAAACCATTTTCTTGGTCTGAGGAATGTAAGAAAAGAATGTGTGGATTTGGGAGGGGCAGTGAGGGTCATATCGTGGGCTGTCAATTTGTTTGGCTAGTTGATTCAAATGTAATCATTACATTGTGTTTTTTAAAAGAATACTTTAAAAAACCAAATAACTAAGTAAAGTGCATAATACACGGACCTACAATTGATAATGTGCTATGAATAAAAAACTGTAATTTACTCAATTTTGTGCAACTCAGGGAAAAAAAATACAACCTACAAAACCATAAGAAATAGTGGACTTTTTATGCAAATGCAACGTCAGTACAAACCTCTGGCCTCCGCTTCCAATTAATGACTATTTTTAATCTCCTTCCTCTATGAGACCCTGGTGCCAGTAGAGAGACTAGTATAGTGGGAATCGATCTATTGGTCACTTACTGTCTGTAGTTTTGTCGTTTGCAAGAACACATTTGTTTTTCTGGAAAAAGCTTCAGGGAAACAACAGAAACAGATGCCTACATACCCACCGGTCTGTGCAATTGAATACATATTTTCCTCTTGAAACAGCCAGATAAAGAAATTGCTCTTCTTTGCTCCTACCTGAATTATGTTTGTTTATTCCCACATACCTCTACTCCAAAATGAATTTCCTAAGACCCAAATGACCATATTTTTACACAAATAATGCATACGTTCTACATTTGCTTGCCAATTGCTCCCTCTCCCTGGCAAGGTATTTTCCTAATCATGCTATGCTAATTTTTATAGCAAATTAGCATAGTCCGCTTATGAAAATACCTCATGGGGGGTGGAGGGAGTGGCTGGCAAACAAAAGGCACGAGTTATTTTCCTAAAAATACAGGACTTGTAACAAAATGCCTCTACTAATAAAAGTCAAGACAGTTTTCACAGGACTATATAGAGCTCAATTGCTGGGCCAGACATAATTGTGTTTGAAATTCAGCCATAACACACATTAGCCACGTGACTTTGGACAAGTGATGGTACCTCTCTCTGTGTTTCATTTATATAACGACAATGAAAACGATGCCTTGCAAAATTGTTATAACTGTTATAACAGCATCCTGAGGCTTGATTGTGTCCTTCCTAGCATGTCACTTTATTGGGATACAGTTAGTATTCTGGTAGGGTAGCAGCAGGAGGGGTTGGTTTGCAAGGGACATTTAATTTTGGTTTTGGAAGGTACAAAGGTAGTGCAGGGACTGGGGAATTGAGATGGATTGATTACACCTATCCACCACTCAGGCCCAAGTACAAGCCCCGTGGAAATTTTAGCTTCAGCAGAGGCTGTTAAGTCCCAGAGTTGCAAGGCATAAACATTTGTCTCACTTTTGTAAAAATAGCATAATCTAGAATTCTGAAGCATCATAAATGGTCCCAGGCAGGCAGGAGCAGACCAGGAGTGGAGACCATGCTGTTTGGTGTGTAATATTAAATGTGGTTGGACTCATGCTTGACTTACAGTTCAGAGAAGATACTCAATGAGAAATGGAAGACACTCAGTGAACATGGTTCTAGAATAGTGAGTCTCAGCAAGGTCAGACTTCTAAAGTGTATACACGTAAGATGAGCATCGGGAATGCTAAGAAGTGTGCATTTTGACACTGCCCTTTCAATTTGAGGAATATGGGTTGTACTAACTATTCAGCTCAATTATTAAGCAATGCACTAATCACAGAAAAGTAAGCATGATCAGCAGATCAAAAATTATCTATTTTAAAATAATATGTTAAGCCTTTGAAGATGGTTCTCTAGCTGCTGATATTAGTGCCCTCTTTATTACAGTCTATTCTCGTGCGGTAGAACTTCTAGATGAAGTGGTTGTTGATAGCTGAAAGGATTTTTTGGTGGGAGGGGAGTCATAAAGTAAGTGACATGTTGCAAAGAAGCCATTTGGTGTTTTCTACTCCTACCAAGAAATCTTGATTATATACTTTGCCCTCCAGTTGATATTCAGTAACCATTAGCTTTCAATTCAAACACATTTTCCCTCTAAAATACCAAGCATGACAGGACCAAATTTCCTCCATAAAAACACGATACTCTTTCTTTAAATGTCACAGATGAAAGCCAGTAACTCAGATGATGAATGAAAACTTGGCTGAAAAACATAGTCATTAGTACAAAATTAGCAGTAAGAAGACATGGTAGTGTCACAGGAATGTCAAGCATACATACAACAATAACAATATTTCCTACTTTATTGTCAGAACAGTTCTCAAGCCTGGTGAAGAGACATCTTTACAAACAGGCTCTGCCCAAGCAAGAAGACCACAATTTGATTAATTACTGTCCTGTAAGGTTACATCAATAGATGTCAAGTACCTAGTACCAACCAAATCTGTCACAGGCTCCTGAAAATGGATGGATCAATGAATAAATAAATAAATAAATAAACTCTGACTGAATAAGTAGATTCTGTATTGGTTACAAGTGAGATTAATCGACACCACTTAACATTAGTAGAAAATGAAGTAATTGGAAAGGTAATAGATCACAGGACAGATGGAAATCTTAAAAAGAAATTTATAGTTAAAAACTACTGAGGAAAGAGATAAGACTGAATATGGCTCAGCAGTAAGAATCAAATTCAAGGTCACTTGACAGAAAAAACCTGTTTGAGAGGTCTTGTTGGTACCATCACCATACAAAACCTTGTATCACCACCATTGATTTTTGGTTCTGCAGTCTCTGATATGAATAGTCAGTTCACTATGTTGCATGCCCAAGAAGAATTATCTAGCCCTAAGGATTCCACGGCACTCCCTGGGCGGTTCACACGATTAAGCACTGGACTACTAACTGAAAGGATGGCGGTTCAAAGCCATCCAGCAGTGCCTGAGAAGAAAAGCCTGGCAATCTGCTTCTGAAAGTTCACAGTCTTGAAAACCCCATTGAGTGCAGTTCTGTTCTACACACATAGGGCCACCACTAGTAGGAATCCACTCAGTGACAAAGGGTTTTAGCATTCCATAGTAGAATGGCAAGACCCACCCTCTCACCAAGACTCACACAGTGGAAATATGACAAATGTAGAAAGTGAGCTTAAAGGAAGAACAAAATAGCAACATGTGCATTTTATTCCAAAATACTAAAAATGAACTTGTCAAAATTGGATATTTGAAAAGAAAAACAAAATCTATCTGTGGGTCTATCTTGTTCTAGTGTTTTTGTTTTTCCAGTTATAGAAGTATAAATATCTTTCAATCTCTTTTATTCACAACAAATTATACATTTTTATAAAAACATAAAATTATGTTTTATTAAGAAAACTTCCATTTCCAGTTGGTTTTCAGATTTATTGCAGCAGAGTTGCACGTGTTATTACTTTATAATTTTCTCTCATTTTTCCCCTCTATTCCTGGTAATAGCTCCTTTCTCATTTATAATTTTGTGGATTTTTGCTATACCTCCCACACACACATAGAGACACACACACACATACTTTTCCTTTAGCTGAGCTTTGAACAGATTTTTTTTAATTTATTTTTTTCCTAGAAGTAGCTTCTTTTTTATTCTCCTTCCCCCCCCCCTTTTTTTTTCGGAAACCCTGGTGGCGTAGTGGTTAAGTGCTACAGCCGCTAACCAAAAGGTCGGCAGTTCGAATCCACCAGGTGCTCGTTAGGAATTCTACGGGGCGGTTCTACTCTGTCTTCTAGGGTCACTATGAGTCGGAATCGACTCGACGGCAGTGGGCTTGGGTTTCGGTCACTTTTTTTATTTCATTAATTTCGGCTGTTATCTTTAATCCACTTTTTTTGCATTTATATCTTTAAAAATGTTATCGAGAGAGGTAAGAATTTTGGTATTTCTTCTATATTAATAATGGCATTTAAAGCATTACATTTTTTCTAAGTACATTGGATTTATTATGAAATTATTATGAAAAGGTCTCATTTTCATTGCTTTCTAGATAATTTTATGTTCCTTTTTGAACTAAACTATGAGCATGAATCTTACTTTTGAAGTGCTTAAGATGGTTTGGTGACCTCTTTGAATTCATTTTTAACTTTATTGGATTGTATTAAAAAATTATGGCCTATAAATCTTTTACTTTTTTTGAATTTATAAAGTATTTCTTTGTGGTCAATTGCTATAAAAATTTCATGGATATAAAAAAGACTTTTGAGAGATGTACTTTTTATAGGTATTCATGAATTCAAGGTTATCATTAATTAATTAACTTCTTATTTTGTGTATACTAGCCTTGTCCAATTCTGAACATAGTGTATTAAAATCTTATACTCAAAATGAATTTAAGTCAAGTTCTTGAATTTTTAATAATCACATCAAGTATTTAGCTGTCCTCTTAAATTGCAAAAATTTTTATACACCTTTTATCATCTAGAATGTCCCATTTTATTTTGATTAGTAAAGGGTCACCTTAAATTCTGCTTAAATTTGTATTAATACTACCATTCTTTTTATTTGAATTACCTAATATCTTTTTCTTATTCCAATGTTTTTATTTCTTTATCATTTTGTTTTAACTATTTCTTGAAAAACGTACTGCTTTTAATTTATTTTTAAACCCATTTTTTAAGACTCTGTCTTTAAAGGGAAAATTCATTCCATTTTCAGTGAGTGTAAGTAACTGAGATACCTGGTTCTGATCACTTTCACATTACTATGTATTTAACAGTTATTTCAGATTATTTCTTTTCTCCTTTTGCTCATTGGTTTTTTTTTTTCCTACTTGGATTAGGATAAACATTATTTTCCTTCGGCAATTAAGTAAACCTTTTTTTTTTTTTTAATTTCATTAATGGTTACTGGAGCCCTGGTGGCACAGCGGTTAAGAGCTCAGTGCTAACCAAAGAGTCGGCAGTTCAAATCCATCAGGTACTCCTTGAAGACCCTATGGGACAGTTCTACTCTGCCCTATAGTGTCCTTATGAGTCGGAATCGACTTGACGGCAATAGGTTTGGATTTGGGTTTTAATGGTTATAGGGTTGCTATGAGTCGGAATCAACTCGACGGCACTGGGTTTTTTTTTTTTTTAATCTTCTCTTACTGTGCTCTCCTCACCCGATTGAGATTTCTTTTTTTATATGAAGGGAAAACAAGAAATAAAAGAACAAGATAACCCAATAAACACTTTTCCCAGCCAAATTTCCCTATTTCCTCCTTTTATAAACTCTACCCAAAAATTAAAAATAAGTGTTTTGGCATACCTTCCTATTTTTAATATCCTCTCTATTTCCTCATGTGTAAAAATGGCATGGCAGGAGCATCTAACCTCCTTGTCTAATTTCATAAGGAGGAAGGAGAATCAAAATCAACAGCCCAAGACTGTTTCCTAAGAGGTGGAAGTCAGACATGCCTCTACCCTCCAACCTTCTTACCAATTCTGATGCCAACCATCCCTCCCACTTCCCTTTCTGCTTCTCTTCTGAGTTCCATAATTCATTGCAATGGCCACACAGAACTAACAGAAAATCCTCCCAATTATGGGGTTGATTAAGGAGGTAACAGATTACAATTCAGGATCAGGAATGCTCAGGATACAGTTCTTTGATCAGGACAGCCTCTTCTCAGCCTTGCCCACAGGCACTCCTGTCTCTGTCTGTTGGGTCTGGCCTCTGCCCTGCTCCAGCAAGTGTTACAAAGCTCTTTTATCCCTACCAGTAAGTATCCAGAGGCGCCCAACTCTGCCAGTAAGCCTGGTCCCAAAGGCGCTCAGCTCTAACTCCATGGGTTGGCAAATCTAGCTCAACCAAATGTCCGGAGGCACCCTGCTCTGCCAGCAAGCCTCCTATCTGAAGACGCTCAGCCTTCTCACTCCATGGGCCCAGAAGCCTACCACACTTTCTCCTGCAGGTCTCCTGCCTCCGTTGCTGCTATTTATCTGCTGCTTTCCTCACCGTCTTCAGTGTTACAGCTGTCTCTCTAGGTCTTTTGGTTCTAGAAGCTCCTCAGCTCAGGGACCCCAGGTCGAAAGGATACAGTCCACTCCTAGCTTTTCCTTCTTGGTGGTGGTAATATCCTCTCCTCCCACCTCTGGGATTGTTCATTTTAAGCCTACCTAGCAAGGATGGCAAAACTGACCAATCCCTTCATTAAGGTTCCATATACCTTATTTACATAGACCCACTCAATCATTGTGCATGATTCACAAAGACTATGGCTAAAAGGATCATATTAAGTAATTCAGTACACCACATCATGCCAACATGAGAACTTCATAGAAGCTTTACATACTCTCACTTTTCATCTCCAACCCAATACCTACCTTCTAGAATTTAGTAAAACCATTTAGTGCTTTTTCTTGTAATTATAATACAATTACCTTGAACTTTGTCCTTTCTGTTTCAAGATTCTATATATATTTAGCACATATAGAAAAAATTGTACATATATTCATTTAGCCTACTTCTCAACACTGTTATAGATTATGGATGTAATGTGCTCTGAATCCTTGCTCCAATGCTGTTGTTGGTAGTTTCTCCAACGAACAACTTGAGTTGGCTCCAACACATGGTTGCCTTATGTATAACAGAACAAAATGTTGCCCATCTTCATGATCATTGGTATGTTTGAGTCCACTGTTGCAGGTATTGTGTCAGTCCATCTCATTGAGGATTTCCCTAATTTTTGTTGCCGTCTGATTTGCCAAAAATAGTGTCATTTTCTAGCATTTGGTCTTTCCTGATGACATATCTAGAGTAAGGTAATCAAAGTCTTGCCATCCTCACTTTTAAAGGAACATTCTGGTTTTATTTCTTCTAAGACTGATTTGTTCATTCTTTTGGCAGCCTACATTATATTCACCCACACCACAGTTCAAATACATCAATTCTCCTTTTGTCTTCCTTTTTCACTATACAACTTTTACATGCATATGCGGCGATTAAAAATACCATGGCTTGAGTCAGGCGCCCCTTAGTTATCAAAGTGACATATTTTCATTTTAAAACTTTAAAGAGGTGTTTTGCAGTAGATTTGCCCAATGCAATATGCTTTGATTTCCTGACAGCTGCTTCCATGGGTGTTGATTGTGGATCCAAGTAAGTAAGATGGAATCCTTGACAACTTCAGTATTTTCTCCATTTATCATGATGTTGCTTAGTGGTCCAGTTGTGAGGATTTTTGTTTTCCTTATGTTGAAGTGTAATCCATACTGAAGGCTGTAGTCTTTGACCTTCATCAGTAAGTGCTTCAAGTCTTCTTTGCTTTCAGCAAGCAAGGTATGTTATCTGCATATCTCAGGTTGTTAATGAATCTCCCTCCAATCCTAATGCTGTGTTCTTCTTTATATAGTCTGACTTCCTGGATTATTTGTTGAGCATACAGATTGAATAAGTAAGGTGAAAGAATACAAGCTTTTTGCACACCTTTTCCAATTCTGAACCACGCAGTATCCCCCTGTTCTGTTCGAAAAGCTGCCTCTTGATTCATGTATGAGTTCCACACGAGCACAATTAAGTGCTCTGAAATTCCCGTTCTTCCCAATGATGTACATAATGTTTTATGATACACACAAGCCACCACAGTACAACAAACTGACAGAACTGTGGTGGCTTGCTCTGGTATATTACTGCTATTTGATGGGAATATGGATCTTGGGTTATAATCCTTTTCTCTCTTCTCTTTCGAAGCTATTCCCACTGTCTTTTAGCTTCCAGCCATGTGAATGCAAAATCTGTTTCATGTTTGACACTTTTGTTTTTGCTGTCTGATAACTTTTTATTTCTCTCTCTCTATGTATATATATATATTTCAATCAAGCCAATGCCCACTTTCTCAGCAACTCCATTTTGTTATGCTTCTTGGTTGTTCTTACCGATTGGTCTATCTTTCTGATGTAAGGTCTCCTTAAATGTCTTGCTAGTTTATGTTGCTTTATATCAGTTAATATTATTTTTTAAGTAACTAGAGTTCATGTCTAGTCATTGAATTGCTGTCAGGGGCAGAACAGTTAGGTAGTGGTCATGATTTTTACTCCATGGACTCACGGTAGAGCAGGAAAGCAAGTTATTTAGCTCCTTGAAGAGGAATTTATAAGAGGTTACTTACTCCCTACTTTCTTATTTTGAAATCCTCCTGTGTAAATAGAACTTGGCCTACTCTTCATTAATTTCTTAGACTGTTATACCACAAAAGATATATCACAATCCTGTGATGCCATTGTACACAATCACACCTCCAAACCTGGTATCCACAAATCTCTTATAATCAAATTCTTTTGGACCTAACCATCACTAGATCTCGGCCAAGGACTTCAGAGCCACTATCTAGGTATTTGCCTGGCCCTTAGAGAACAAAGCCCCACATGTATTCCAACCATTTGAATCTCAGGAGAACCCAAAGATAACATACATAGATGACCACACCACAGCACCTTTACTGGGAGAGGAAGATAACGTGGAGATGGGAGAGAAGGACAAAGGTTTTCAATTCAGGTCTTTCCATTTCAGATTCTTCTTTCTGAGAAAGACTGATGCAAACATCTAAAATAAAGTTGTAATGCTTTCAATGTTCATAACATTTTGATTTAATTATGCCCCTGGTTAGTTCTTTGAGATATTCATTTTTAATACAGAAACAATAATATATATAATGACATATATCTAATAATGGTACGATGGCTAAAATTTATTGAACACTTATATAGTAATGATTTGTTTAAATTTTTAAATATATTTTGATATTCATAAAACCCCTGTGAGGTTGGTTTTATTGTTTTCCTCATTTTATAGTCGAAAAAAAATAGAGAGAGAGCTTTAGAAGATTTAATAATATACAAGGTCACACGATGATTAAATGGCTGAGCTGTGACTTGAACTGATGCTCAAAAACCACCGCCCAATACTATGTTCTAAGTAATGTTGCTTAAAGAAAATGAGCAAAATACTCCATGCTTTCAACTTGTTGTTCCTACTTTCCTGACTATTAAACTTTGAAATTCCATCATCAATAAAATTTGAGCAAAGTAACAATATACTACATATCAAAGAAAAACAGTCTTATTTAATTAGCAAAACTTCACTAACACAGGTTACTAGTTACTACAGGTATGTGAAGAAACAAGGTCAGCTCTAAAAGCCTGACATATCTTTCATGTCTCCGAAAACAAAAATAAAACAACCTACACCAAACAAGCAATGTAATAATCTATAAGAATTAAACAGGCATAATGTTATATTATCACGGAACTGAAAATAAGAGCTTTTCCCCATGTTTTCTTACACTGAACGTTGTTTGGTATTTAAAGGAACTTCTAAATGTTGAATCTACTCTATGTGTAGAAGACACCAGGTAAAGTTTTTCTGTGTAATTTAAGCAATCATATTTTAAATCACTGCACTAGAAGAAGTGAAGCAATACTTCCTAGAAGGTTTTTACCCCTAAGACAAATGTAGAACTAAAATATAAAATATACCGCCCATTTTATCAGTATGGTAATAGCTTCTAATCATATCTCCAAAGGGAAGAGTGATTGTTATATTCCTATAACATTTCCATTTTATATATTTCTTTTGAAGCAAGTAAACATACAGTACCTACAGTGAAAACTAGTTTCTTAGCCTACATTTTATTTATTATATTTCTTATGGTTAAAGGTTATGTTTCCAGCAATATTCAGCTTTTGTGATCCATTTATGTAATCATGTATCAGATGATGTAATTACAAAAGAGAATATGATTTAAAGAGTAATTATCTCTTTCACGTGTTCTTTACAGAGATGTTATTGTGACCTTTTTTCCCTAGGTTTCTTAAAGGTAAAGAGGTACTGAAAAAGAATGTGTATGTCAATAAAATAAAAATAATCAGATGTTTCATGGCCAAATGATTGAAACCAAGTATGCCACAATTTATACTTCGATATATGTGGAAATAAGGTTTTAAATTTTAATATCAATTATAACCTCAAGACCTGAGAGATATTGATAAACTGAATTTATTAAGAATAGCCAAAAGCGATTGATTCCAGGAGTATTTCTGATGTAGGATCAACAAAACTTGATACAGAGACTGATAGTTGGGATATGGGTCAATGTCAACCTTAAGTTATTTTGTTGAGAGGCTTGAGTAACTGTTAATTCCACTCAGCAAGATAAGGAAAGTAAAAAGACTAATTTTTGGTTGAGAAAAAAAAAAAGGTTCAGTTTTAGATTTTACTAGTTGATTATGACTTTTGGTAATTTACATAGGAATATCAGGTAAATATTTCAAAATATGAGTGTGGAATTCAAGAACAAAGGATTCTCAAGGAGTTCATTTTCAACAACGTCAAATGTTCCAGAGTATAGATGGAATATGGACTAGAAATAAAGCACTGATTTTAGTGAAGTGTATATTGATTATTTCAGGAAAAACAAGCAGAGATAAGAGGAGTGATAGTGTTTGGAGCCCTTTTGGTTGAAGTTTGTTAGCAAAGGAAAGAAACAAGCAAAATCTAATTTTTAAATGCAGAAGAAATAAAGGTAGTAAAGGCAGAGCAATGTCCTGCAAAGAGAGTTGAGTAATGAGATCAAGTACAAAAACCAAGACCTTAACCAGAGAATAAACCAAGAAATAAGAAAGTGAAAGTTTTAGTAGTGAACTTGGTTTTAAAAAACATGATCAACATCTATTGATTTTCCATTACCAGGTTAGTAGAAATCAAACTCTTTATGAACTATGGGAGGTGTCTTAGGCTAGGTTCTCCAGGAAATCAAAACCAATAAAGCATAAATATCCATAGAGAAAGATTTACATCAAGGAAATGACTCACGTGGGTGTAGAGCCTGGAATGTCCCAAGTCCATGGGTCAGGCTGGAGACATCTCCTGATTCACGTAGGCATAAAGGCATAGGGGATGGCAAATGCAGGATTGGCAGGTGAGACAGTGGGGCTCTTGCTCACAGGCTGCAAAGACCAACGAATCCCAAGACAAGGAGGCAAGACGGCAAGTAAGCTGCCAGCTCAGGTTCCAAGAACTGGAGGTCGGGTGAACAGGAACCAGCTGCAGGAATCAGAACAAGCAAAAGCCTGTGAGCCTTGCTAGAGAGTCCACCTCTACTAGATGCAGGCAACACCCCCATGGAAACTCCCTTTCAAGTGATTGGCTACTCACAGCAGATCCCATCACAGAGGTGATCACCTTATATCAAACCTCATCATGGAGGTGATCACATGATCATACAACTGCCAAACTATGTCATAACTGCCAAATTCCTGAGAATCATGCCCCAGCCAAGCTGACACACAACCATAACCATTACAGGAGGTGCTTTTATCATATATTTTAGGAAAGTGATTGCAGTTTATTAAATAGAAGGAAAAAAAAACTGCTTTGGAAAGAAAAGGATGTAAATTAAACATGAATAGATTTTTCCAACAGTATTAATAGCTCATCTAAAAATGCAAGCCAGAACTTCCCAATGGATCCAATCTTGTATAGCTTTATCCAGCATACTTCTAAGTTGGAAGAGCTGTGAGGAGAAATATTCATTATGATCCAAAGTCAGCAAAGGCAAACCAGGTAAACCATCACAGATGTGACAAGGTTGGGGATAACAGGGTTATCAGACAAAAGGAAGGGATTCTTAAACAACTGGGAAGGTGTCAAAAGAATTAGATCACAATGAATTTGAAGAGCACTCCATTAAAAATTAAAAAAAAAAAAAAAACGTTGAAAGGTAGACATAAAGGAGGATGAAATTAGAAAAAAAAAGATTTAATAAGGGAGAAATTAAAGTTGTGGTTGCAGAAAAGTACTTAAAGAGCCAGTGATCTGAATTTGAAACTGCCAATGGCAATGACTTTTCTCAACATGTTATTATGAAAATTATTAACATGGAAGTTAAAAGAATTTTACCATAAACACCAATACCCTCTGCATAAGATTCTACAAGGAACATTTTACTGTACTTAATACACATCTATTTCTCTATCCATCCTCCTAGCCACCCATTAATTCATCTCACTTTATTTTTTGCATTTTGGAGTAAATTTCAGATAGAGTATATTTCTATATAAATACGTCAGGATACATATCCTGAATTTATCATAATATATTAAGTCGTCCTTGTTTTTGCATGTATCAGCAATTTGCTTTGCTTTATTTTCAATATTCTCGATAGATGCAGAAAAAGTCTTTGATAAAATTTAATACCCACCCCTAAGAAAAAATTATCTTAGAATAAAAAGATTACAAGTAAATACTTTATGTGTGTGATAAAGGGTATCAACCAAAAAACGTATGGCAAACATATTATGGTGAAAGAATAAAAGGATTATTTCTGAGGTTAAGAAAAAGAAAATTACACTTGCCTAATAAACCAATTAATTAAATAGTTTAATGAAGTCTTTGGATTCATGATATATTTAAAATATTAATTTTCTCCATATAAAAACCAAAACCAAACCCAGTGCCATCGAGTCGATTCTGACTCATAGCGACCCTATAGGACAGAGTAGAACTGCCCCATAGAGTTTCCAAGGAGCACCTGGCGGATTCGAACTGCCAACCTCTTGGTTAGCAGCCGTAGCACTTAACCACTACACCACCAGGGTTTCCATATATCCACAACAAAAAACTATAAAATTAGTATTTATAATAACATTTTTAATTAATGAAAAATAAGTTAGTGAAGTCTTTGGATTCACGGTCAATTAAAAAATTTTTAAATTAATTAATAAAATAGTTCAGTGAAGTCTTTGGAATCACGATTAATGTAAAATATTTTTTTCCATATATCTACAATAAAAAATCATAAACTTAAATAAAAATTCCTATTCGCAGTAACATCAGCAATAATCAAAAAGCTAGATATAATTCTAAAAGATAATCAGAAAATCTCTATAGAAAAAATATGAAAAATCTTTGAAAATAAAGAAAGAAATCTCAAATAATTAGATATATTATTTTTATGAATTGGTATGCTCAGTATTTTAAGATATTATATCTACCCAAATCTATAAATGGATTCATTATAACCCCAGACACAATCCCAGCAGTATTTGAGTGTATGTGCATGTGTGAAAATTTTCAAATTGATTCTAAAATTGATGTGCAAATGCCAAGGGATAAGAACAGCCAAAGTTGAAGGACTCACACCATGAGATGCCATGACTTCATATAAATTTATACTAATTGAAACAGCTTGGTTAATTAAGACAGCTCTGTTTGAGCATGATGATTATAAAAATAATTTAATGGAATCAAATAATCCCAAAGCAGTCCTGCACTCATATGGACTTTTTAGTCATGACAAAGAGGGCACTACAGACTAACAGATAACCATGGTTCAATTTTATATTAAGGACCAGCAACAGTAACACAAAAGGAAACTTAACCCTGATTCGCACCAGACACAAAAATCCATTCCAGGTGGAGGGTAGATTTAAAATTGCAGGATGAAACCATATAGCTTGCAGCAGATAATGTAAGAGAAAAGTTCATAATCTTGAAATAGGGTAATATTGCTTGAGCGAAGCAAAAAATGCAAATCATAAAGAAATTATACAACATTTAAATTAGGACATTTTATTAATCAAGGCCAACATAGCATATGAAATATGGGACGAAAGTGGTAGGATGTAGCTACTCTACCATTTAACTGTCAGAAAGCTAGCCCCTAGATTATAGAGAGAAATTCTCTAAATAATAAGAAAAAGACATGCAAGTCAATTAAAAAAGGGAGGCAAAAACCTTGAAAAAGCACTTCACAAAATAGGATTTGCAAGTATACCCTAAATATATGAATAAGCACAATATATTATTAGTTGCCAGAGACAATCAAATTAAAACCATAATGTCATACCACTGCACACCTACCAGAATATCTAAATATTAAAAGGTTGACACTACTGAGTGTTGTTGAGGATGTGCAGTAACTGAATCTATTGTATCTGCGGGTAGAATTGTAAATTGGTACAACCACTTATGAAGCCTCATTGGCATCCATAACAAAATCTGATCAGAGGCAGGCCATATGACCCAATGATTTTACTCCTAGGGTATGTTCAACACGAATATGCATGAAAGCATAAACAATATCGGCATTACACATAATAGCTAAATAGTGAAAATTAATTTCTATCAACAGTAAAATGCATAAAAAACCAAACTTGCTGTCGTCGAGTCGGTTCCAACTCATAGCAATCCTATAGGACAGAGTAGAACCGTCCCATAGGGTTTCAAAGGAGCAGCTGGTGGATTCGAATTGCTGAACTTTTGGTCAGTAGCCGAGCTCTTAACCATTGGGCCACCAGGGCTCTATACAATGGATAAACTGTGGAAAATGCTGTCTCAAACAGTGGATTATTTAAAGCAATGAAAATGAACAAACCAAAAGCATACACAACAGCATACATGAATATGACAAACTTAGTGGGTAAAAGACCAGAAACAAGAGAACCTAATGCACGATCTCATTTGTTGTTGTTGTTAGGTGCTGTCAAGTTGATTCTGACTCACAGCAACCCTCTGTACAACATGACAAAACACTGCCCGGTCCTGCACTATCCTCACAATCTTTGCTATGCTTGACCCCATAATTGCAGCCACTGTGTCGATCCATCTCATCGAGGGTCTTCCTCTTTTGTTCTAACCCTCTATCAAGCTTGATGTGTTTCTCCAGGGACTGATCCGTCCTGATAACATGTCCAAAGTATGTGAGACTTAGTCTCGCCATCCTTACTTCAAAGGAGCATTCTGGCTATACTTCTTACAGGACAGATTTGCTCCCTTTTTGGGGCATTCCACGGTATGGTCAATATTTTTCCCTGATACCACAATTCGAAGGTGCCAGTTCTTCTTTGGTCTTTCTTATTCGTTGTCCAGCTTTTGCATGTCTATGAGGCATTTGAAAACACCGTGACTTGGGTCAGGTGTACCTTAGTCTTCAAGGTGACATCTTTGCTTTTCAACAGTTTAAAGAGGTGTTTTGCAGCAGATTTTCCCAATGCAATGCATTGTTTGATTTCTTGAATGTTGCTTCCATACGTGTTGATTGTGGGTCCAAGTAAAATGAAACCCTTATCAACTTCAATCTTTTCTCCATTTATCATGATGTTGCTTATTGGTCCAGTTATCAGGATTTTTGTTTTCTCTATGTTGAGAGGTAATCTGTACTGAAGGCTGTGGTCTTTGATCTTCATCAGTAAGTGCTCAAGTCCTCTTCACTTTTAGCAAGCGAGGTTGCCTCATCTGTATAACACAGGTTGTTAATGAGTCTTCCTCCAATCCTGATGCCCTGTTCTTCTTTATATAGTCCAGCTTCCCAGATTATTTCTCAGTATACAGATTAAACAGGTATGGAGAAATGATACAATCCTGACACACACCTTTCCTGACTTTAAACCACGCAGTATCCCCTTGTTCTGTTCAAAGGACTGCCTCTTAATTTATGTACAGGTTCCTCATGAGCACAATTAATTGCTCTGGGATTTCCATTCCTCATAATGTTATCCATAATTTATCATCATCCAAACTGTCAAATGCCTTAGCATAGTCAGTGAAACACAGGTAAACATCTTTCTGGTATTCTTTGCTTTCAGCCAGAATCCATCTGACATCAGTAATGTTATCCTTCCTTCCAAGTCATCTTCTGAATCCAGCTTGAATTTCTGGCTGTTCTCTGTCAATGTTCTGTAGCCATTTTGAATGATCTTCAGCAAAATTTTACTTGTGTGTAATATTAATGGTATTATTCATAATTTCTGCAATTAGTTGAATCACCTTTCTTGGGAATAGGCATAAATATGGACCTCTTCCAGTCAGTTGGCCAGGTAGCTGTCTTCCAAATTTCTTAGCATAGACTAGTAAGCACTTCCAGTGCTGCGTCCATTTGTTGAAACATTTCAATTGGTATTCCATCAATTCCTGGAGCTTTGTTTTTCACCACTGCCTTCAGTGCAGCTTGCACTTCTTCCTTCAGTACTATTGGCTCCTGATCGTATGATCCCTCCTGAAATGACTGGACGTCAACCAGTTGTTTTGGGTATAGTGACTCTGTGTATTCCTTCCATCTTCTTTTAATGCTTCCTGTGTCGTTTAATATTTTCCCCATAGGATCCTTCAGTATTGCAACACGAGGCTTGAATTTTCTCTTCAGTTCTTTCAGCTTGAGAAATGCTGAGCGCGTTCTTCCCTTTTGGTTTTCTATCTCCAGGTCTTTGCGTATGTCATTTTAATATTTTACTTTGTCTTCTTGAGTCATCTTTTGAAATCTTCGTTCAGCTCTTTTACTTTGTCATTTCTTCCTTTTGCTTTATTACTCGATGATCACGAGCAAATTTCAGAGTCTCTTCTGACATCCATTTTAATTACATTCCACCAGAATTTAGAGACTATCTCAAGAATAGATTTGACACATTGAACATTAATGACCAAAGACCAGACGAGTTGTGGAATAACATCAAGGACATCATATATGAAGAAAATAAGGGATCATTAAAAAGAAAGGAACAAATAAAAGACCCAAATGATCCCATTTATATAAAGTCAAAAAACTGATCAATGTGATACAAATCGGGATAGTAGTTACATTTAGCAATGACAATAGATTAATTATCAGGGTAGACCACAAACATTTGGATCATTAGTATGTTTTTCTCTGAGTGGTCGTTTTATGGGTGTGCTAGTTTTTCAGAAATTACACTGGGTTGTTCAATTGTGATTTGTGCATTTGTCTTTGTATGTGTGTGTTCATGTGTATCGCATGTATATAAATATACATAGGGGCTAAAAGCTGGGCTGCTAACAAAAAGGTCAGCAGTTCAAACCCACCAGGTGCTCCTTGGAAATGCTTATGGGACAGTTCTACTCTGTCCTGTAGGGTCGCTATGAGTTGGAATCGACTCAATGGCAATGGGGTTTATTTCTTTGGTTTTGGTTTTTATACATATTTCTATTTATAACAAACATTTATTGCATACGGAAATGTTTTCTGTTTGAAAAATTGAGCAGTGACAATTTCAAATATTGAATAGTGAATGAAAAATTAATAGTTTTAATAACAAAGGGGCTGTTATCAGTATTAAAAACATCACGTAATTGTAAATAAGAGATTACATTATAAATTCTGTATTGTGTGATTTCATTTTCTTTGATCTTTATATTTTGTTTTTTCAGAATTTTCATTAAATTTAGTCATCTTTTTTAAAATTATAGACTCAAAATCAAATTTATTAATATAGAGAGATTCCACATATTTCCAAATATTCTTATTCTCCAACTCATGCGTAAAAGGCTCAACTTGTGTTTGAGTAGCTCTCCAGGAATTTGTACTTTCAGAAAGTTAGTGGAACCTAAAGAGCACTGAACATGGCCTGCTATATTTACTGTTAAGGGAATAGGACCCAGAGCATCAAAATGTATTGAAAATAGTTGTATAATTAATGCATGGCAGATCCTAAACTAGAATTTCTGATTGGGAGTTCAATAATTAATTCTTTGGAAATATTGTCATTATTTAGATTGAGGAGTGATAACTTTGTAGCTAGTGAGTTTCAATCATTCTCCCAACAAGAAACAAGAGACAATAGAGATAAGTCATGTGTTCTTATATGTATGGTGCTCTTGTGTGCAATTTAAGTATTCTCTTGGGACAATTGGTATTTATCCAATCTCCTATGCCAAGTCTTGCTTTTTGTATTGGCTGAGATGTGATGTTCACTGGTCATAAGTTTTTAGAAAGAAATGTTCTTTGTTGCTGTGGGTAAACTTGCATAAAAGACCAGTGTCTTTTCTCTAGAAGCCCTGGTTGCAGCATGGTTAAGCACTTGGTTACTAACCTAAATGTTGGCCATTCAAGCCTACCAGCCTTTCTGTGAGGAAAAATGTGGCAGTCTGCTTCTGTAAAGGATTTACCTTTGAAACCCTACGGTGCTGTTCTACTCTGTTCTGTAGGGTCACTATGAGTCAGAATTTGACTTGAGTGCAATCGGGAATGGGTTTGGTTTTAGTTTTGGCAATGAGCGTCGGTTTTTTTTTTTTCCCCCTTGGGGCGGGGGTATCTCCTCTCCATATTTCTCCACAGAGAGATATCCTGCCTAGAGAAGATCTCTCAGTCGAAACAGTTCTCAGTGAAAATATTGAATCCAGAATTATGTAAGGATATCACGTAACAGACTTTAATAACCATGTTCTCTTTGGAGACTACAGTAGGAAATGATGCATTTCATGATCATTCTATCTAAGTTTATATATCGTGCATTGTGCAATTGATACACGTCTTAAAATTGTACAAATGAGACAATGTTAAGAATATTCTCAAACAGTTCACTAAAGCAGTTCTATGGCGAATCTATTTTTCTATCTCTCTCTATATATTTCTTTCAACTATTTGCAGCTCTGTTTTTCTAAAATTTAATTTGATAAAATTGGAGTGCAAATATGTTTCCACACCCCCACCAATCACTGCATTAGGTGCTGAATTCCTTGATAGAGATAGAAGATTCTCAAAAAGCAAAGACCGAATTAAAAAGGAGCCATGAGTTTGAGTCAGCCTTCCATCAATTAGGTGAGTGTGATTTCAGAACATTCATTGAAAGCTCTTGAGCCTTCTTTTTTTTTTTTAACTATAACATGTGATGTACTGAGTTTATTTAAATAATTGCTTAGACTGTTTCTTGATCTAACTATGTTACCGCTTATTCCTTTTTTTGTGGCTAATGTAATGTTTTTAACTTGGGAACTGCAAGGTTAGTTCATTAAAATGTATGTGGAAACTCTTATCTTTTTGAATTCGTCCACGGGCAGTGTTTTTGTTACTTGAACTGTTTGTTTTGGAGAGAGAAAGAGAAAGTGTTCGTGTGTGTGTATGTGAAAGGGAAATTTCAAAAACTGAGTAGTAAATGGAAAATTAACAGTTTGAATAACAAGAGGGCTGTTGAAAATTTTTAAAATGTGATGAAATGAAAGTTATCAAAACTACAATTGCTATGTAGGTAAAGAAATAAAAAATATTATTTGTCACTAGAAAACTACTTCGGTGTTGTGGACAGTTTTCCTTATTCTTTAATATCAATTTAATGGCATTATTTGCTTTTAAAAGCATTTATTTGTCATAAAAATAATAGTTGAGGCTCATGATAAAATGTATAATAATAGTTATGAGATAGACTTTAAGTGTTTGTAATTTCTATCAAGGTCAATGGGTGTCATGCATATTATAGTAAAAAATAAATGTCTCCTCTTTTTGTCCCTTTCTGTGATTGATTGGTGGTGTTTTTTTTAAGCTTCTGAATTGATTTGTCTAAAATACACCCCCCAAAAACATAAATTAGTTTTAAACTTATTTTCAAACATAAATTATATGTGGTTTCCACTAAGAAGAGCCTTTTCTAACCTTTGAGAATTACTACCTATTATACTGTTTAGATTGTCTCAAAACTAAATTTGAGCCTGCATCTTTAACTGAAAAATTTCAAGCACGTATTTCAATTACAATTGTGTCATTAGGTTCATATGGTAGTCTTCCAGATTCAATCATTACATGGCTTACTACTCATGCTGTTGTTCCACTTATGAAAAGAGATTAATATAATAACTTTCTGTGCTTTCTTCTTAATTATATTAGAAATATGCTTTGTTCTCCTCATTGTGTTCGATTGAAAATTAGCAAGATACCGTCTAACGCACTGTCTATAAGACGTCAGGTTTGGGGGCCACTAGCTCGGGGCACAAGGATCCAGTCAAGAGATTCCGGGACAGCTGGTTTTAGATGGAACCCAGGTGTCTGCTTTTTAAAAATCCCTCAGTGAATGTATGCATGCTGAAATTCGAGAAGTGTGATACATAGAGGAAAAAACTCTTTGTTTTTGTCTTTTCAGATTACACTTTATAAACAATTAGCTTATTGAAAATCTCAACATCTATTTTTATTCAAGACATAGTTAATCATAGTTTCCTATATATCCAAAATTGCTGTGCAAACATAAAAATTGAATCAGATCAATACCTATGGAAAATTCCCAGACCAATAAATCCTACAGAAAAAGGAAAATACTTTCTCTACTCTAAATTTCTTCTTTCATATGACAGGCCAATGTCTAGGTTTCTGGCATGTGGCCCATCCCCTAATGGCTTTGTGGAAAGGTCTCTCTGCTTGGTCAACTCCTTTATTAACGAAAATTTTTTAAAACATGATGCCCCAACCTCTCATGTGCCCAATGATACAAGGAGTAAGGTGGCTTATCCCGAAGTTCTGGGGACTGTCCCTCTGTCAAGAGGCTCATATGCCCAAGTGGTTTGGTTAGCTTGTCAGCTTTGGCCTCATATTGTACCTCCCTCATGTATTGTTTAATGCACCCTGAAGTGTGGTGCACCAAAATAAGAAGAGTGCGAGCCAGTGTGGTAATATTTTCCCATATCTCTTTACCCCAAATATCTCAGCCGTATCTTTCTAGGCCTGATCTTGCCAAAGTCCCAAAGAGTAATTAGCCCATTAGCCACTGACTGAGAGTTGGTGGGATATGAACTTTAGGAAAATGTTATCACAGGCATATGTTATTGCTAAGAATATTGCACATATGACAGCCTATTGAGTACTTTGGTTTATCCCCCATGTGGAAACTGGAGTATTTAAAAAGGGGCAATAAACTGCAGCTGCCCATTGTCCAATTCCCTTATACCACTTGCTCACTCTGTTGGTAAAGAAAGACCATTGCTTTGCTTGTTTTGAGACTACTAACCATCCTCCCTCTAGTTCCCACTGAACAAAAAGCAAAAGCATTTGGGGGGATTTTGGCAACTTAACCTCAGTGGTAGTGTATGTGGCTCTCTCCTCACAGAGCTGTAACGCTGCAGTCAGTACGGCTAAGTTTAGCTCAGTCCTGCGGATATCGTATCTGGAAGCCTCTGCTGCCAATTCAGTTTTATAGGGAACTTCCATTACCTTGGGCATAATAGGACTCTCAGCCTACAGGGTAATTGGCTCTGGCCAGTAAGGGCTTTCGGTTTTGACAGGTGCTCAGTAGACTGCCAGGAGTTTTATCTCTAATGCTGGATAACCTTGGGCTTAGTCTGGAGCAATTTACGCCAAAAGCTCACACATAAGAGTTTACTGGTCCATTTGGTTCATAGGCTCTAAAAACTTCTAATTGCAAGGCCTATATTTAGGGCCCTAGTGGGAGAGTTAAAGTAATTAAGCCTTTTTTGGCACAGTGGTTAAGAGCTTGGCTGCTAACCAAAAAGATCAGCAGTTTGACTCCACCACTTGCTCCTTGGAAACCCTATGAAGCAGTTCTACTTTGTCTTATAGAGTCGTTATGGGTTGGAATCCACTTGACAGCAAGAAGTTTTTTTTTTTTTTTAATTCATCTGGAGCCCTGGTGGTGCAGTGGTTAAATGTACTTGGCTGCTAACTGAAAGATTCAGGGTTCCAACGCACCAACTGCTCTGCCAGACAAAGATGTGGCTGTTGGCTTTTATAAAGATTTACAGCCTTGGAGCCCTGTGGGACAGTTCTACACCCTCCTATAGGGTCACTATGAGTCAGAACCAACTCCGTGGTAATGGTTTTTTAGTTATCTAGTATGTTGTGTAGGTACTTGGGTGGCACAAGTGGTCTGGAACCTGCTGCTAACCTAAAGGTTGACAGATGGAACCTACTCAGAGGTGCCAGGGAAGAAGAGGCCTGGTAACCTGCTTCTGTAAAGATTACAGCCAAGAAAACTCTATGGAGCAATTCTACTTTGTAACACATGGGGTCACCATGTGTTGAAACCAACTCTATGGCAACTTTGTCATTGTTGTTGCTGCTTAGGTCACCACTGAAAAGTAGAGAATTTCCAATTTGACAGATAGGGGTCACAAACATTGGGGATGAGGAATGTGTTGGTGAGAGAATCTAAACATTCCTGCCAAACGTTGGGACTTGTTTACAGATATGGGAGGCTGCAGCACTAACACCTTGTCTTTCACTGGATTGTGAAGAGTTCACCCTTGCAAGTTCCAAACTTAGTCCCCCCCAAAAAAGTCTCAACCCATATCTTTCATTATATAAAAAAATAACTCAAAATGGATAACCTAAATGTAAAAGCTTAAATTATAAACTTTTAGAAGTAAACATCAAAAAGCCAAAAAAAAAAAAAACCCTTCTTTGACATTGTTTAGGCAATAATTTCATACATTTAACACAAAACTCATGAACCAGAAAATAATTGATATATTTGACTTCATTAAAAAAAAAATTCTACCCTTCAAAAAACACTGTTAAGAAATAAATGAAAAGCTGCAAAATTGATATTCAGAATATATAAAGAACTCTTAAGATGCCACACTAATTATAATAAAATAACCCAATAAAAAATGAAAAAAGGTTTTGAACACAAACTTCAGTAAGGTAATATCTTAATGGAAAATTAGAATGTGAAAAAAAATGCACAATGTAATTAGTGAAATACAAATTAAAATCACAATAGTATACTGCTTGGCATAGTCACTTTGGAAATCAGTTTGACAGTTTCTTATAAAATTAAGCATATACTTATTACAGACAAACACACTGACTCAGCAATCCTATTCCCAGATATTTACCCAAAAGAACCAAAAACATTAAAAAAAAAAATCATTGCTGTTGAGTCAATTCAGACTTTTAGCTACCCCATAGGACAGAGTAGAACTGCCCCATATGGTTTCTAAGGAGCGAGTGGCTGGTGGATTTAAACTTTTGACCTTTTGGTTAGCAACTGAACTCTTAACCAAAGTGGATTCTTAACCAATTGTTGATTTTGACTCATAGAAACCCTACATGACACATAAGAATTGCCATATAGGGCTTCCTAGGCTGTAATTTCTATGGAGCCCTGGTTGCACAGTGGTTAGCCACTTGGCTGCTAAGCAAAAGGTCCCAATCTGCAAAAAAAGATATGGCTGTATGCTTCTGTAAAGATTTATGGTCTTGGAAATGCTATGAGATGCTTCTACTCTGTCCTATAGGGTTGCTATGAGTTACGATCAACTCAATGGCAATGAGCAATCTTTAAATCTGTTAAAATCTGTCTTCAAATTTTATCTTGTGACATAATTTTTCTAAATTTCTTACCCGTGCGTCCAACTGGCAAATTGCCATCTTTACTTATATTCCCTATCCAAAACCAAACCCATTGCTGTCAATTCCAACTCATAGCGACCCTGTAGGACACAGCAGAACTGCCCCATAGAGTTTCCAAGGAGCGCCTGGTAGATTCGAACTGCCAATCTTTTGGTTAGTAGGAGTAAGCTTTTAACCTCTACAACACCAATGTTTCCTGTATTTCCCGTAGGAAATTCAAACTCACCAAGTTAAAAACAGAAATCATAATCTCCTTCAGCCCTACCTCAATTGTTTTCCATTCTGTTTCTTATCTCAGATAATAAGTTGAGGTGTTTGGGTCAAAATTCTGGATACTATGTTAGTTTCCTTTATCTCCCTCCATACATCCAATTAGATCCAGTCGGTATCTAGCCAATAATAGGCATTCAGAATATATTTTTGAATGAACAAATTGAAGGATTCTGCTCTTGGGAGTAGAATAAATGTTTGAATGACACTTAAGAAAGCCTCCAGATAAGCATTAAAAACCATTAGCTCTGCTCTTAAGTGCGAACTGATGCAATTAAAGGCAGACTGTGAAGGGAGGGGTTCAAGCTAATTCGCTGCTGAGATGCACAAATTGTATATTTTTAGGAAAAGGACAATGGATTGACTGAGGCAACAGTGTCATAAACTCTTCCTTGTTTATCTCCTTAAATGTCAGGGTTTACATCCTGGATCTTATTTATAATTTGTATCCCTGTCTCTACTTATGAATTCATACCTGCTTTGTTCTCTCATAGGCACTACATTGCTCTCTATTTTATGCCCGGCTTTGCTAAATCAATTAAGTTCAATTGAATTTAGCTAAATAAGTCACAAAACGAAACCCGTAGGACCACATTAACAAAGACATACTGCTCTATTCACTCCCAATGAATATTTAGTAGTATCCATATTTCCTCAATCTGAAAGCTTACTTTATTTATTATTTAAGTCTGTAAATAGAAGAAAATTGATTAGTCTTAAAATAATAGCCACTATTATCTAAAGGGAAGAAAAATGGAGTAACCTGAAAAGAGTGTTCTTCTACAGAGGGATATTCTTATTTTTCAGAATAAAATTTAAATAGGCATTCTAGAAGCCTGTGACACGCCTTCCTTCCTCCTCTCCCTGTCCCAGTGTCTATAAAGAAATCCATCTGCCCTTGGAAGCTGGACTGGACGTGTGTGTGGCCTGTTGCTCTCACAAACCTCTGATGGATAATAGCTAATGGGTAGTTCTGTGGTAACAAAGCATTGTCTTCTGAATAGAATAGATGTGGAACTTGAGGATATTTTAGTGTGGCTTTTGCTTCACAAATAGACCAAGTTTCCCAGAAGAACTGGCCAATAAAACTGCCAGAAAGGAGAAGGTCAAGCACAGAAGAACTAATAGGATCTCAGGGGTAGAGTGGGGCTGCGGGTGGTTGTTACCACGCATGCCCAGACAGGAGGCCTGTTATAAAATAAAAAAAACTCAGTTCTTTCAGCTGGTAGAATAAATAAATTTATTCTGCTCCATACTGCTGCTGCTTTTCTTGCAGATGATTGAGACCGCATCATTTTATTTCTTCAGATTGCTGTAACATAGCAATACGTTTACATTTTTCTAAATGTTCCCTCAAGACTGGGCACAGGTAATCCAGTTTATTGACAGTTAAAAAAATCATAAGTGAGAAAAATGGATTATGTAAGGAATAATTTAGAAGAATTAATATTGTTAAATTATTATATTCCATACTTATCACCTATGGCCATGGCTTTTTCATTAATACGAACTAATAATATATTTTATGAAACTCTTTTGGGCCACACGTTAACTATTTTACATGGACTAATTCAGTCTCTACTGTTGGGTATGTATTATTACTATTTTCCATGAAAAAATAAGATACTAAGAAAAACTACTACGAAAGAAAGAAAAAAAATCGCCAACTGTCACAATGCCTTTCTTGCCACTTTTAGACAAATTGAACGCAGGTTTTATGAATCAGCTGGAAACTCTATGGGGCAGTTCTACTCTGTCCTACAGGGTCTCTATGAGTCAGAATCGACTCGACGGCACTGGGTGGGTCTGGGTATCACTATTGTATGGATATAAACCAGAAATATAATTAAAATTAATTAGCTAAGTTATTCCTAAAATATATTAACATTCGAAATCCAGCTCTTAATCATTTCACTCAAGATTATCACTTCAGTTGGCAATATTGTCCTATCGTTAAGCGTTCTAGATGCAATATTTCTTAAAAGAATGCGTGAACACCAAGTTCTGGTGAGTGGTGACTTCCTAGTCTAACTTCATAAAAGCTCCACTTTTGGATTATTGTTCAACGTGTCTCATTCACCAATTGTCCTATTCCTGCCCCAAACCATTTAATTCCTGGGAGTAAAAATAATTCTCCAATTCTGTCCTTTGTGTTACCTCCTTTGTCTAAGCCATCATTTCTGTAAATTTTGAAGATGGATTTCTCATTTTTTCCAAAATGCATAGGCAGTGATAGTTATGCCATGATTGCTGCCCAGCTGACAGAAATTTTTAAGACAATATCAATTATAAGATGCATCCTGATATCTGAGATGTTCATATCACTGCAAACATATACCGCTTCCAAAGATACAGAGTTAGTCAATGATCAAGGCAGAATTCTCAAAGAAAGGCCATCAGACATAAGAGCCTATGAATGCTATTAGCAACTTCTAATTTAATCTTTCTCACATATCCATTTACATAGTCAGTATTCTGGAGGTGGGAAAAAAAGAAATTCCAAAGAATTGGTCTCAACCTACTTTCTCAGCTTAATTCAAGCTATATTTTTCATACTACTATTCATTACCATCAGACTCAAGTACCAGAGTATTCTAGACATGTGAAATAGCTTGTCTATTCTTCAGCTCACATGTTCTTTCATTCCTAGTGCACAATTTTATTAGTTAGGGTATCAATGGCTCTTGCTAATAAATAGACATCCAAAATAAAACAGCTTCAAGTAGAATTTATTTCCATCTTACATAACAATCCTGGTTGGAACTTTAGGTCAGTTTGTCAGGGGTCACAGGTTGACGCAAGAAATTCTTCAGCCCGTGGTTTCCAAGGTTGATTTGATCTCATAAACCAGAACAAAGGGTGATATATTGTAGGTGTACAATACTTATGGAATGAATGAATTAATATAATGCCCATTTATCCTGAATAAATCATCGAACTTCTATTTATGGTGGGACAACCTCTCTAGGGAAGTTTGTAATCCCCCTCACTTCCAAAATAATTACCATATTGAAAACATCAATGATTACTAATTGAATTAGAACTCAATTGCTATTTTCATTTTTCCCAAAGGGCATTTTACCTTTTGAAAGACAGAAAAGGCTATTTCATTTTCTACAGATTGCCAAGATGAATGATGGTGAAGTGTGACTGACTGCCCATTAGAAAATAGAACAAAAAGAGATTTCTAAAGACGTAAAATAATGTACTATTCAAGGATAGCACGGACCATACAAGAGGCCACATGAATGACCTACAGAAATATGGTGAGTCCTAACATATTAGCCTCAGACAAATCAATTTATACTTCTAAAGTTTGTTTGTTTGTTTATAAAAACAAATTTTCCAGAGGCATTACAGGATTGTTTGCAGGTCTGATTTTCAATAGCTGACAACAGATCAAAATGCCGTCTAATAATATTTAAAACAGAAATGCAAGCTTTTCGGAGTACATTTACACATATTAGCACACCCTGGATTCTCACCACAATTTTATTAATTAGGGCAAGTGTTATTATCTTGATTTTATAAATAAAGAAGCCAAGGCTCAAGTTAAACCATAACTGACAAGTCCAAGAATTCAACTCCATGTTCATCACCTCTTAGAAGAACAAGTCATGAATGAAGTCACTCATTTACTTCTGGGAGCCAGCTGTGGTGTGGACAAGCTGAAGGACATCACTGTTAATCTGATTCTACAAACCAATGATCCTGAAGCTGTTTCCCATACTTCACCCACCCAGACGTCAACTTGATTATATGTACTCTTTCTTATTATGGTACCATTTAACGCAGTCTGCAGTGTATAGGCTGCCTCCCCCACCCTGAACTTGGCCAGAATTAAGCTCTTGCTTCCTTTTCTAGTTTTAGCAGACTCTTGACTGTGTTTCCACTGACATTATTTCGCATTTGCTTCAGTTCTCCTCAGTGCCAACAATAAAATGTTTTGCCTAATTCTGCTACTTGAGAGTTATTGCTTCTATTTATTTCTAGACAGAGAAGCAGCATAAAAGTTTAAACCCTCATCTCAGTCCATAACCTCCCCAGGAAAGCATCAAGTCTTTAAAAGACTAAACCCACTGCCATCGAGCTGATTCTGACTCATAGCAACTCTACAGGACAGAGTAGAACCGTCCCATAGGGTATCCAAGGAGCAGCTGGTAGATTCAAACTGCCGACCTTTTGGTTAGCAGCCAAGCTCTTAACCACTGTGCCACCAGGACTCCTGGTTTACTCTAATTGTCCTAACTATACAGATAGTTATGGGGGGAGGAACTAACCAAATACAAATTTTTCCACTGAAATGGAATGATTTCAATGTCCCCTTTCAGCCATTTTATGACTCAATGAATAGAATTGTCCAAAATGACCAGGGGTGTTCACTCTGTATTGTCTGGTCAGTGAGCCAACTGAAACAGTCGCTCCTTTGCTCTCTTCCACCAGAAGGAGCTGTACCCAGTCTCAGCTTCCCACTGGACAAGTGGCTGCCTTTCCTTTTCAAGAGAGATGTTAACATCTCAGGGCCCTGAAACTCTCCAGGTGCTGAGCAGCTGGTGTTCCCAGACAACGCCTATCAATAGCTGGCATCGAAATTCTAGACTGCATGCCACCAAGCTCCCTTTTATTGTCCCAATCACCTGGCTACCTTCTCACAGTTGCTCCATAAAATGAAGACTAAAGGGAAGGCAACGCCCCTCCACCGTAAGGTGCCCTGACCACCCAGGACCTGTTGAACGGTAGGGGGGCCAGGGAACGTCCTCTTTCTGGCCTTACAAATATAACTGATTAATTCATCCAGAATCCTCCTGCTGGAAAGGCCCAGGCTTAGAAGAAACTCCCTATGCATGACACGTTACTTTGCAAACTGTTACTTCTGAGCTCCAACTAAATAATCAAGCAACAAGCTCATCCTGCACAGAGTAAGTGAATCATTTTTTAATTCTATTTAAAGACTAAGACTCTGGGGGGGGAAAAAAAAAGACTAAGACTCAGGCCTTCTAACTGGTACATTGTTACCAACATAAGTAGAAAGCTAGCACAATACCTCATTTTTTTCTCAGCTAACATTTCCTTTTATAGCCCTACCTTCTCTATAATAGTGACTTAATTAATTAAAAATAATTGCTTTTACTTAAGAACTTCCAGATATTTTTGAAAAGTACCTTCTTCAAGTCATATAGCATTCTATTATTTTTTCATTTGGACATTTAAGCACCCATTGAGAAACATTTTTTTTTTTTTAATGCCACATTTAAAAATTTAGGCTGCCATTTCCTCACAAAAAAGATCCTTCTCGTTATCTAAGAAAATACATCAACTTTTTATCATTATTACTATTAATATAATAATGACATTTACAGCCTTGGCTTTTCATGTTTTGGACATTGTATTTTCTATATTATGTCCTAATTTCTGAAATGAAGATTATTACCCAAAATAAGAACAGAAAACAGAACTTATAGTTTTATAATATATTAATAATGATACTATATTTTTATACTCTTAAATTCACCGTAAAGTTTTCATTACTGGTTAATTTTTAATATGTAATTGATTTTTATATGCATTTTTAATTTTCTAATATAAAAGGAAAATATAATGGTGGGTATCTCTGGTAGTGTGATTACAGATGAGTTATTTTCTTCTTACTGGTAATCTGCAATGTCCAATTAATTTAAATAACAATGTATTATTTTCAAACATAGAAACAATGATGTACACATCCAAAGATGGCTTCTACAAAGTTCTGAATAAGATAACAGCTTTTTTTTTTTTTTTTTTTTGCCAGTTACTATTAAACAATTTATGGAGAAGATATTAACCAATTTAGGATCTGTCCAAGGAGAGCTACATAAAACATTTACGAAGAAAGACATACCAAACTCCTTGCACTTTTTTTTTTAATCTTAATAGAAATGTGTCGATCATTTTAACCCTCTGGTGGTTCTCATTTAGGTACTCATGAAGAACTTTGACTACTCTATCAAATTTAATGTCATGATTCTATTACTCTGCCCTTTTTTTACCTGGTAGAACTATCCTTTGGATACCCATTATGATATCCAGGACTTTATGAAATATCACATCTATAACTACAGCTCATTGTATTCTGTGTGCCAGGAACAGTATTTCTATTTGTCACAATTACCATAAAAGTTAAGTTTCATTTTCCTGGTTTTAAGATAAAGAAATTGAGACAGGTGAGACTAGTAATTTGGCCAAGGTCACCTACAAGGCAGGGAAAGAATCAAAGCTCAGACCCCATTCATTCTCTGGGGTTACCACCCTGCCCAGCTCCAGAGAGCATCCTTCACATGAGAACCTGAAGGGAAGGAAATCCTCTGTTTGTTCACATGCCCTGTGCTCTGACTATAAAATTGCTGGCGAATTCTTTTTCAATATACTGTACTGTTGCCTAATCTACAAGAGTGAAATAGGATAAATCGTTTAGCCTTACTGCATACTGCTAAGTGCACAGGTGGTCATAGACTTATCCACTCCCTCTCTGAATTTATAAATGAATAAATAGACGGGTCCTTTATTGTTGCCGAGAGAGGACTCTATTGATTTAAGGTTGCATTGTCATTACTCTTTTTCAAGTCAAAAAACATAAAAATGAGGAACTTGAACTATGGATTCATTTTTATACAATTTTGTTTTAGAAAAACCACGATCAATGAAAGTTCTCACATTCGTATTTTGCCAGCTCCTGGCAGGTTTTTTTTTCCCCCTCAGCTGATTGTGTTACGTGAGGGGCTAAATTCCCAGACTTCAGACTACCCCTGGGAATGTAGCAATGCTGGACCTATACGTCCTGACCCCAGGAAAATTTGTTTTTAATTTGATAAACTAGGATTTCTCAACACCATTAGAACAGCGGAACTCTGGTGATACAGTGGTTAAAGTGTTCAGTTGCTAACCAAAAGTTTGGTGGGTCAAAACCAACAGTTGCTCTGTGGGAGAAAGATTTAATAGTCTGCTTCCACAAAGATTACAGCCTTGGAAACCCTATGGGGCAGTTCTACTCTGTCTGATAGGGTCACTATGAGTTTTAATTGCCTCAGCAGCAGTAGGTTTGGTTTTTGACAGCAGTTGTTTTGGTTTTTGACAGCGATGGGTTTGGTTTTTGGTTTGGTTTATTGTAATGGCTGAGTGACTGCCCATATTCTAGTGAGAAACTTGCCCTTATTTAATCTCCCCAGATGATTTTCCCATTGGCTTATATGAGGGCCTATTTGTTCCTTAGGTTAACACCAAGAGATAAGGTGAGGAGAAAGAGAAGATACAATAAGTAACATCACTGAGTTTAAAATAAAGCCTCAGGTTAAACACGAACAAGCAAACAAAAACTTTCCTGCTTTTTGCTTAAGCATCTACAGAAAAAAAAAAAAAAACTTTCAGGAAATTATGGGAGATAAGGGGCAAAAGATATATGCAGCACCTTAACACTGCTCTTAAGGTTTTCTGTCCATGATTTTTTACCTCTAAGAAAGATATTCTAAAGACTCCCATCTTTTCTCTGCTGATTAATATGTTGGATTGTACATAATGATAACACATTGGACTAAAAATTAATAACATTAATTAGTTCTAAGGGATTTTAATAGCCCATACTGATTTTTTTTTTAACTTTCAAATTTTTTTTTTAATCATAAGGCATTGTGGAAAAAATACAAACAGTAATGTCAGTAAGATTTATTTTATATAATTTTTGAAATTTTTTTTTCTCACAGGTATATTATATCCGAATAACAGAACATCCACAATTACTCTGGCAGTGGGAATATCTAGAATCAAGACAGTATGGAACAAAAATATATAATAGATTTTAGGAGTAAAAAATTGCCCACTTTAAGCTTATATCACTGTGTAAATTTCTACAGGAAAAGGCAAAGGGATTAAACTACATCTCCATGCAACAAACAACTAGTAACTTTAACCAGGATAGACAAATCTGGGTGTGGAAGAGTCCAGTATTAAAAGAGGGCAGGGAACAAAAAGACCTTATTAGACTGAAACCATTGTTAACTGGCATTGATGTGCCTCAGTGTCAGGTGACTATCTCTCTTTTGTGTCTTCTTCACATGCTTCTCCCCAAAGGGTGATGCTAGTCTTCGGTGCAATACATTCACCAGCTCACTTCAAGACTTCCCCTGAAGATTTTCCATAATAAAAGGCTAACTAACTATACACAGCCATTTTCTTCCCCTTAGGACTCCCTCACCTTGACAGAGTCAAAATATATCTACAGCCCATCAACAGATGAATGGATAAACAAACTATAGTACATACACACAATGGAATACTATGCAATGATAAATCTGCAAAGTATCTCACAACATGGATGAAGCTGGAGGATATTATGCTGATTGAAATAAATCAATCGCAAAAGAACAAATACTGTATGAGACCACTGTTACAAAATCTCATGAAAAGGTTTACACACAGAAAGAAACCATCTTTGATGGTTATGAGGGAGGGATGGGGTGGGAAAGGAAAAACAATCGAGAATAGATAAGTGTTAACTTTGGTGAAGGGTAAGACAATACACAGAACTAGGGAAGTCAGCACAACTTGACCAAGGCAAAGTCATAGAACCTTCGTAGACACATCCAAATTCCCCAAAGGACCGAGTTACTGGGCTGAGAGCTAGGGACCATGGTCTCGGGGGATGTCGAGGTCAATTGGTGTGACATAGTTTATAAAGAAAATATTCTATATCCTGCCTTGATGAGTAGTATCTGGGGTTTTAAAAACTTGTGAGCGGCCATTTAAGCTACTTATACATGTCCCACCCCGTCTGGAGCAAGGGAGAATGAAGAAAACCAAAGACACAAGGAAAAGATTAGTATAAAGGACAAATGGACCACACCCACCACAGCCTCCATCAGACTGAGCCCAGATCAGCTAGATGGTACCTGCCTACCACCACCAGTTGCTCTGACAGGCATCACAACTGAGTATCCTCGACAGAGCTGGAGAAAAATGTACAACAAAATTCAAACTCACAAAAAAAGACTAAACTTACTGGGCTGACAGAGACTGAAGGAACCCCAAAATTATGGCCCCCAGACACGCTTTTAACTAAGTACTGAAGTCCCTCCTGAAGTTCACCAGTATAGACAGGCCGATAAACAGTAACTCATGTAGTTCAACCATGTATACAAGACTAAATGGGCACACCAGCCCAAAAGCAAATACGAGAAGGTAGGAAGGGACAGGAAAACTGGGTGAATGGAAATGGGGAACCCAAGGTTGAGAACGGGAGAGTGTTGACACATTGTGGGGTTGGCAACCAACGTCACAAAACAATATATGTATTTATTGTTCAATAAGAGACTAATTTGCTCTGCAAACTTTCACCTAGAGCACAATAAGAAAAAGAAAGAAAGAAAACATGTATCTAGATTAGTCTTCTTGTACTGTGTTTAAAGTACCCTGTAGTTTTGCCACAACAAACTTTGGAAAGAAATGTAGCCCTCACTGCAGCTCAGATAAAAAGTTTTACTATCATCATGGGTAGTTTCAACCAGTCTCTTATCTTTAAGTTTATCCAGGAAAGAGCCAGGATACTGGCTTGACACTACAGAAATCAAAGGAAACACAGTTCAAGTTGACCAAAGAAATTTCTCACTTTGTTTTGCTCTTGTCCTATAACAACACTGAAGCTGCATGTGTCAGTGGCCACGCAGCTTCTTCTTTCCTGAGAGACAATCCCATAATCCTGCTATTCAAGTCTCTCCACACAAGTGGTTTGTAATCACAGAGAAAGAAAACGATACCAATGTCTACTACTAACTCTAAAGAAGTATCACTCTCACCAAATTCCTCTCTACTCATATGTATTGACTTGGAGTGGTTACTAGGTAAATGTTACAGAATCTGTTTTTGGTCACCAGTGAGCAAGTCTTGCAAATGACGTCTTTAGAATGTCTCTTCAGAATGCAGTCAGTTGTCCCTAGCTTTAGGGTTTCAGGCAGTATTCTGAGCTGCTATGAAAACATTTAGCATTTTGGTTTACCTCAGAGAAAGACTATTTTTAAAGGAGTTAGTTTAAAAAACAGTATTAGGAAGATTGAAAATGAGCCCCTTCAGAAAACTTTATATATTACAATTAAAAAAAAAAAAAGAGTTTAACCACAATTTATTCCAACAAGGAGGTTACAGTTTAAAATTAATAGTAGTAGTAATAGCAGGGAGGCAGTCTCAGTAAGTCAAAGAAAGGAAACTAATCTTCTCATTGATCTGTGATAGCATTCAGCATAGTGACTAAAGATCACCTGGCCTTTCTCCCAAGATGCCACTGGCAACCTTTAGGTTAGTAGGCTACCCAAAGACCTAAAGTTTTTGTTGTTGTTGTTAGCTGCCATCAAGTCAATTGCAACCCATTAAGACCCCATGTATTACAGAGTAGAACTGCTCCATAGAGTTTGGAGGCACTGATCTTTCAGAAACAGATCATCAGGTCCGTCTTCCAAGGTGCCTCTTGGGTTCAAACTGCCAACCTTTCAGCTAGTAGTTGAGTGTTTAACAGCTTGCACCATGCAGGGACTCCTAAAAATGGACATGGAGTCTACTAATAAGACTCAACGCATGTATGTCCTTATTTGATAAAATTTTCTACCTTGAAGTCAGATGCCACCTTAGAAATTCAAGTCTACGACTGTTTATATCTCTAATAGAGCTACAAATTCAGTGATAAAACAAAGATAAAAGTAAAAAGAAAAGCTGCTTTATTGAAAAGCTGAAAGGAGTACACAAGAAAGGGAGGTCAGTTGAAACTGAGATATAAGCACTCATGTATAAAGTTAGAATTTAAATTTGAGAGCATAAAAGGAAAAAAAAGAGGTAGAAAATTTTCTAAAGCAATGAGACAGTTATCACATCTCAAGGATAATTTGACATAACAATTCTTTAGATTTGGATTTCTTACTTTGATAACATTAATCACCACTCACTGCTTGCCAAAGAAAAGAAAATAAGTTGACTATTTTATCAGAAAAAAGTATATACTGACAAGAATGAAAATACTGTTAAAACGCATACTGTGCCCAGGTAGGGTTAAGGAGCATAAACAAAGAAGTATTTGGAAGATAGTTATTCTGAGTCTCAGAATTTATTTTAAAAGTAAAGTTTCCAAATAATTGCTTCCACTAAAATTAAGATTAATTTAAATATGATGGGGATTTAAAATTTTAGGAAATATTTCTCTTTCAATCTCTCCTTTCCCTCACTCTTATCCCTGACATATGTTTCATGCTGTGTCCATATTCACCTCTATGTCTGGATCCTTGGGAAATCCCAGGCTATGGTAATAGAATGAAGTATTTAGAAAAGCTGAGAAGAGAAGATAAAATCAGACATTTAGACACTTTTTGAATACTAATCTCTTTGCATCCAGTCGGTTCTGACTCATACAATACTAATACAAGAGAATAATCTATTGATCTGCTTATGCATGAACTATTTATTGAGAACCAACTATAAGCTGGATAGACACTTTTTATTGTTGCTATTTGTCGTCAAGTCAGCTCTGACTCATGGTGACCTTACGTATAAAAGAACAAAACATTGTCTGGTCCTGCACCATCTGCATGATCTTTGAAATGTTTGTTGTGATATATACTAGATATTGGGAGTTCGGTGGTAAGCAAAATCAGAAAAGTTTCCTACACTCATGGAGCCCACAGTTCAGTGAGTAAAACAGTAGTCAGATAATCTCACACACACACAAAAAGTATATAAAATTAAAAACTGTACTTTTAATTTTAAAAGAAAGGTGAATTGTTTCATTAAAGCCTTAATAATAGGCTTTGAACTGATCACAATAATCATAGGGTCTATCACAGGGAAACCATAATTGAGACAAGAAGTAAGCAAAAGTAATTATTAACTAGAGAAAGTTGTGAAAAGCCCTGCCTCAGACGGGAGATGAGGTGTTTTAGGAACTGAAAAAAGATGAGAAGGGTTGGAACACAGAAAGGGAGCAGAAGAGCATTGTGGATGAAACATATGTAGGATCTGATCTTGCATGGCTTGTGGCTCATGTTAAGAGAATGATTTCTCTTCTGAAAACAATAGAAAACTGAACAATATTTGAGGGAGGTTGGTATGTGATTAAAATTGTATTTCAAAACGAACAGTCCATTGTGTGATTGTGGAGAATGGATTTTGGAGGATATTGCAATATTCCAGGTGAAGATGAGGTTGGTGGTAGAGACAGAAAGACATAAAAAAACAACTTGAGTAAAATTCTGAGGTAAAGTTGATAGGGCTTAGGGAAAGACTGATTGCTGAAGAGGCTGAGAGAGGAAGATGCTAAGGAAATTCTCTAGGTTTCTCGCTTGTTCAAAAGGTTTAATAGAGGTACACTGGGAGAGGACCATAAAAGAGGCAATCATAATTTTAGTCTGGGATATGTTGAGCTCCTTTTGAGCCAACCAACAGAGAATCAAGTACACAATTGGATATGCAGATTATAAAATGGGAATAGAAGCCAGGTCCGGAGATACTTCAAAAATGAATTTCATGGGTATAGACATTAATTTAAACTCTGTGTATTAATATGATGACTTAGTCAATATAAACTGTAAAAATCTGGGATTGTGTAAAGGGCCAGGAAGGCCAGGGTTCCTTTATTCCCTATTCTCCTAAGCAGGGATATAATCTACTTCCACCTTCTACCCTCTACTTCTAAGGAGGCAAAACATGACAGAACCAAATGGAGAAAAAAAAAAATCTGAAATAGAGGAATAAAAAAATAAGAAACAGGACTCTATGTGTAAAAGTTGGGCAGAAATTTTTGGGACAATTGGGAAAAAAGAAGGTGATCCTACAGAAAGGATGCCTTTGTATCTGGGATGGATTTATATACTGACTGAAAGAATCAAAGAAAAAGATATTTTGCAGCATCCTTTTTTCTTTTTTAAGTCAGTAAGATGGATGAATGGGCGGGCGGACGGATGGATGGACGGACAGACAGTTGTTGTGAGTTGCCCTAGAGTAGGTTCCAACTCATAGAGACTCCATGTGCAGCAGAACAAAATACTGCACAGTCTTGTACCATCCTCACAATCCTTGTTATGCTTAAGCCCGTTGTTGCAGCCAATGTGTCAATCCATCTCATTGGGGGTCTTCCTCCTTTTCACTGACCCTCTACTTTACCAAGCATGATGTCTTTCTCCAGGGACTGATCCATTCTGACAACATGTCCAAAATATGTGATGCTTAGTCTCCTCGTCTTTGCTTCTAAGGAGCATTCTGGTTGTACTTCAAGATAGGTTTGTTCATTGTTTTGGCAGTACATTCAATATTCTTCACCAACACCATAGTTCAAAGGCGTCAATTCTTCTTCAGTCTTCCTTATTCATCGTCCAGCTTTCAGATGCATATGAAGTGACTGAAAACACCATGGCTTGGGTCAGGTGCACTTTAGTCCGTAAAGTGACATCTTTGCTTTTTAACACTTTAAAGAGATTTTTTGCAGCACATTTGTCCAGTGTAATGCATCTTTTGATTTCTTGACTGCTGCTTCCATGGGTGTTGACTGTGGATTCAAGTAAAATGAAATCCTTAACAACTTCAACATTTTCTCGGTTTATCATGATGTTGCTTATTGGTCCAGTTGTGAAAAGTTTTGTTTTCATTATGTTGAGGTGTAAGCCATATAGAAGACTGTAGTCTTTGAACTTCGTCAGTAAGTGCTTTAAGTCCTCTTCACTTTCAGCAAGCAAAGTTGCATCATCTGCATAACACAGGTTGTTAATGAGTCTTCCTCCACTCCTGATGCCCGATTCTTCTTCATATAGTTCAGCTTCTTGGATTATTTGCTCAGCATACAGATTGAATAAGTACAGTGAAAGGATATAACCCAGATGCACACATTTTGAACAGAATAAGGGGATATTGCAAGATAGATAGACAGACAGATGGACAGATAGATGATGGATGAATAGAGTATAGTTTGGTTATCTAGTAAGCCCTGTAATATACTATGTTGTCTTCTAAACTTTAAGGATTTTTTTTTTTGGTACTAATCTGTAGGAAAATAGATTTAAAATGCAGTTTGTAAATATAAGTTTGAATGCAAGCATACCAAAGAACTGAGTTTGAATCAAAGCACGATTTGTATTTAAATCAATTAGCAGGTCACTATAAAAAATTATGACAACTTTTTTTTTTTTATGACAACTGTTAATCAAATAATGTGAAAGAATAAAGACACTGGCAGAAGTAGTAGTGGTCCTGGGATTAACTCTCTCAGGAGAAGGGTATCATGGAGAAGAGCAAGATGTCAACTCCAGAGATTTATTATTTGATGGATCATATTTTGAAGCTGGATAATTGAAAATGAATGAGACTTTTCCTTTGCTGTGTAACTTTATTACACAAGGGCCTATAGGAAACGTCCAGAGCAAGACAGTTCATGGGCAATGGTTCCTATACATGTTCAACATCTAACTGTTTAAAAGATAGATTTCCTTCTGTAGAAAGAAGGCAGATTTTTTAATCATGTTTAAAAGTTTTGGAGAGGATCCAAAACAACAAAATTGGCACAGGGAGCATCAGATTCCAGGACTGGTACCCTGGAATAGTGGAGCCCCTGAGTGGTGCAAAGATTTAATGTACTTGTCTGGTAACCAAAAGGTTGGAGTCCATTCAGAGATCCCTCAGAAGAAAGGACTAGTGATCTAACTCCGAAAAATTAGCCATTGAAAACCCTATTCTGACACACATGTCACCATGCATCAGAATCTACTTTGATTTAGCTATTCACTGAGAGGACTCATAAGATTCAGCTATGATTTACTGCAGTGAAAGGATACTGTTTTAGTCATCTAGTGCTGCTCTGACAGAAATACAGCAAGAGGATGGCTTTAACAAAGAGAAATTTATTCTTTCATAGTCTGCAATGCTACAAGTCCAAATTCAGGGGATCAGCTACAGGGGGAGGCTTTCTCTCTCTGTCTGCTCTGGAGGAAGGTCCTTGTCATCCCCTGGTTGAGGAACTTCTCAGCTCAGGGACCCTGGGTCCAAAGGACACACTGCTCTCCTGGCTCTTGTTTATTGGTGGTATGAGGTCCTCTTATCTCTATTGGCTTCTCTCTTTTATATCTCAAAAGAGATTGGCTCAAGGCACAGTCCAATCTTGTAGATTGAGTCCTTCCTCATTAATACACCTGCTGCTAATCCCATCTCATCAACCATCTCATCAACATCATAGAGATAGGATTTACAACACACAGAAAAATCACATCAGATGACAAAATGGTGGACAATCACACAATACTGGGAATTGTGGCCTAGTCAAATTTATACACATATTTTTGGGGGGACACAGTTCAATTCATGACGGATACTAACAAAAATTAAGAAAGGGAAAAGGCACATGGGGCTTTCCAGGAGGAAAGCAGGTACAAGTTTCCAAGAGTCCTCTCCCAGTGAGGTTACACAGTATGTGCTTAAATTCCTCCAGTAATGACTTGTGGCAACACATGTAAAATGTTTTCTACCAGGAAGCTCAACAGGGCCTCAGTTCCCGTGTTTTTTATTGGAGACTGGTCACATAGACACTCTTTGCCTAGCACATTCAAAAATTCCAGACTCCCAGAAGAAAGGCAGGCATTTAGAATAAAACATATTTTGTATACAAATAGCTCAGGCATGTTCCACTTTCTAGGAATAGTGGGAACCGTCTTGAAATCTAAGTTCCCAGATACCAACCAAGAGCCAACCTTGCAAGCAGACCAAGAATAGCAATCTCAGGTCTACCATGTTAATTCTTTTTACCAGGTACAAAAAAAAACTAAGAACTTTTATAAGAGAAGCAAAGTGAGTATTGAAAGATGAAAAGTTTGAATTGTGTATTGAAGCTAAAAGAGAAACATTGCAGTATAAAATTTCTGAAAGCTTGAGAAACACAGACAAGTTATGTAAGCTTCCAGGGCCTACATTTCAGTTGGCACATGGGATGAAATCCAAGACTGCAATGTTACCTGTGTTTGACTGGTTGCTGGCTTTAAAGGAAGAGTTTGACAGCATAGAAATTGCCAAGGAAACATATGCTGAGTGTGAGACCATCTGGCATAAGAAGTTGAAAAGAATTTCAGCTTTGTAATAATATGAAAATATTGTTTTTATGCAGCAATGCAGAGGGAGGCTTAGGAATGTGGCTCAAAGAGACTGGCAAAGACCAAGAACGTGTACTTGGGACTCACTTAAAACTGGATTCTTTTACCTTCAACCCAGGCTGTCAAAAAACCTGAGGGCTTCCCTCCAATCAAGATTCTCCTTTGTGGTTACAATTAATTCAGGTGTAAGAGGAGAAAGTCATGACACAAACACACATACACAGAACACACACTTCATTTAAATATAACAACAACAAACACAGCATGTGTCTAAGATGGTGTCTTAGACTGTTGTTCACACTGTAATTGGCAAAACAGAAGGCCTCAGAGCAAGGCAAATTTTTATGTCAGTAGCCATATTTAAGAAAGTAGAAATTGGACAGTTGCTAACTTCACCTTCCACAATCATCTTAGATCAGTATGGAAAATTCAGAACTCGGTGAGCAGGTTGAAACAACAATAAAAAGAAGAAAGGATAGAAAAATGCCATTCTGATGGGAATATATAAGCTTTTGTACTTTGAGCATCCTACTCTTGGAATGGAATAATTTTTATTAATTAATGGATACTTTAAGATACTACAGTGTCCTATATTTGAGGCAGGAAAGCATATCCCCAGTGATACTTCATGATGAAGATGTTGAATAAAGAATTGTGGACTGGTTAAAAAAAAAAAAAAAAGAAGTTATTCTCTTTTATGGGATTCTCCATTCCATTGCATTCCAAAGAAGGAAATAATGTTGAGATGGCTATTTTTGGAAGTATTCAGATTGGTGGAAATCAGAAAATCAAGGACTACTTCCAGTATATTCACAGATATGCCAAAACAAGATGTTTAACAGAAATTTCCTAGATAACCAGAGAATCTTCAGTCTGGAACAGAAGAGCCAGTGGAGTTGTTATGTGTGTTTTCTTTTCCAATCATTCAAAACCATAACAGCTGGAACCCCCAGATACATGCACCATTTCTCGATATTCAGGAGAGAGAATGCCCTGATGCCCACACAGGGATAAATATAAATTTAGGAACCCTTTCCAAATGGCATGTTAGTTACCAGATTTGAAAATATAACATTCATTTATATCTATGTGAACACACATGTGAATATATAAATATACATATATATTTTTCTTTTTTTTTACACATCAAGGAGAATGTGTGTGTTTATGTATGTATATGGAAAGTCACAAGTATATACATAAACTACGAGACTTCTCTGCTGCTGCAAGGTCAATTTTCATATTATTGTGGACCCAATAGAATCCCTGAAAATCAATCAAATGAAGCCAGAAAGCCTATCTAGAACCAGAGTCATAGTTGGAATTTTTAAGTGATGACCTTTTTTTTTTTTTTTGACCTAGTAAAACCAATCCACTAGGGGACTGGCTAGAGGGGAATCCCCCAGACCTTTGGATACTCACGATGACAAAGACAGTCAGATTAACCCTTGCTTTAGTGTACAAAGATGGCACTTGAGTATCAGACTTTGAGAAAATGGAGGTGGATACAACCAGCAATGCCCAGGGTAAGTGTGGCTATCACAAAACTGCCCTTTTAGGGGATGATGGTTCTCCTCTACAGACTTGCACTGCTATGAGCATTTTAGCCACTGACTCTTAAAAACATCTTTTCAGTGGAAAATCATCTTTAACTCCCAACATCAATACATTAACTCATTTACTCAACTGCACAGTGCATTTTCAGAACTGCTTTGCCCCTACTGTACTGTAAAAAAATCCACTGAAAAAAGTTGATATTTTTCCCACTGCATCTTTCCCCGGGCTGAGGTATAAAGTTAAATACTGTGTTGATAAGTTAATTAGGTTAGTCTTTCTGCGCCCCCCTCCATTTCTTGTGTGTATAAAAACACACATGCGCATGTATATATAAACCAGTAGCTATCAAGTCATGTCCAATTCATGTGACTTCATGCATTTCAGACTAGAACTTTGCTCCACAGGGTTTTCAACGGTTGTAATCTTTCACCAGTAGATCACCAGGCCTGTTTTCCTAGGTGCCTGTGGGTGGATTCCAACCTCCAAACTTTTGGTTAATAGCTGAATGTTTAACCATTTGCATCTCTCAGAGACTCCTTTAAAAATAATCTGACTCATTGCTCTCAGTTTACTTAAAATTTTTATTCCCATCCTCATTCTGAATGACATAACTGTATTTACTTCTTTTACTTCTTTCATTTTGTTTTAATTTTTATCTCTTTTCCTCTGTAATTTACTCATTTTTCAACATATAGAATGTTACGTGTTCATATATATATGTATATATTATACTGCTACAAAGTTATCTAAGGTGGCTTTACTGATTTACCCTTCTATCTGGGAAAACCTGGTGGCATAGCGGTTAAGTGCAATAGCTGCTAACCAAAAGTTGGCCATTCAAATCCACCAGGTGCTCCTTGGAAACTCTATGGGGCAGTTCTACTCAGTCCTATGGGGTCGGTATCAGTCAGAACTGACTCCATGGCAACAAGTGTAGCTTGATCAGCAGTGAAAGGGAGCCCTGGTGGTGCAGTGGTTAAAGTGCTTGGCTGCTAACTGAAACTCAGCCGATGGAACCCACCAGCTGCTCTGTAGGAGAAAGCTGTGGCAATATGCTTTCTTAAACATTTACAGCTTTAGACACCCTAAAGGGCACTTCTCTGTCCTACAGGGTTGTTATGAATCAGTAATCTGCAGTATATCTGAGCCCTGGTTGCTCCACATCCTCTCTAGTACTTGATATTGTCTCTCATTTCCATTTCAGCCATCTGGCATATAAAAAGTGGTATCACATCCGGGCTTTTGTTCGCATTTCCCTGATGGCTAATGAGTTTGAATATTTCTAATGTGTATTGGCCTTTTGAATGTTCTCTTTTGCAAGCTATCCAAGTGTTTTGCTCATTTAAAAACATTTGGTTATTTGTTTTCCTTTGATTTGTAGGAGCTCTTTATACATATTCTGGTTACGAGATCTTTATTGCACATACTCATTGTAAATATCTTTTTCCACTCAGTAGGTTGAATTCTCACACTTTTAATAGTTTCTTTTGATGAAACACATTTCTAATTTTAATATAGTCTAATTTTCTTTTTTCTCCCACAAAATTTGTATCCTCTTTAAGGAATTATTGCTTATTCTGAGAGGATGTTCTGTATTTCCTTCTAAAACCGTTATTATTTTTATTTTACATTTATATGGACAATCCATCTGGAATTCATTTTTTGCATATAGGGAGAGTTAAAAAAAAGAAAAAGAAAACTCATACCGACCCTATAGGACAGAGTAGAACTGCCCCATAGGGCTTCCAAAGAGGGGCTGGTGGATTGGAACTGCCGAACGTTTGGTTAGCAGCCAAGCTATTAACCACTGCACCACCAGGGCTCTGTATAGAGTGGGTTAGGATGAAGATATTCTCTTTTCATGAATAGGTATCCTTGTGACATGCATTGAAAAGAAAATCATTTCCAGCTTCATTGAAGTGTCACTATTGTCCTAAAATAAAACCAAAAAAAAAAAAAAAAAAGCAGTGGACTCTGGCTCACAGCGACCCTATAGAACAGAGTAGAACTGCCCCATAGGGTTTCCGAGGGACCGCTGGTGGATTCAAACTGCCGACCTTTTGGTTAGCAGGCAAGCTCTTAACCACTACACCACCAGGGCTCCATTGCCCTAAATTAGGTGGCTTTAATATGATTTGGTATGTTCCTAAAATCTATTTCTGTTCAATCGTTGTTTTTTTCTATTTTTGATTCACTGTCTTAGTTGCTCTAGCTTTATAGTAGAATTTGGTATCTGCTACTGTAATTCCCCTAGGTTGCTTCTGTTTTAAGATTACCATGCACTTTCTTGGCACTTTGCATATCCATGTGATTTTATAAATCTTTGTCAACTTCTGTGAAAAGAAAAAAAAATGCTTCCTGATATTTTGATTGGTGTTAGCAATATATAGATAAATTTGGGAAAAACTGATATCTGTAATATTGAGTCTTCCAAAACATAAGCATGGTATATTCTTCAATTTATTTTGGTCTTCATTAATTTCTCTCAAAAACATCTTATAGTTGTTTATATGAAGAACTCATAATCTTTTAATTAATTCATAGATATTTGATTATTTTTTATCGCTTCTTCAATTTGCAACTTTTTTGTTCTGTTGCTGGTAGAAGTACAATTGACTTTTTTTTTTGATTGATTTCATCCAGTGGTGATTGTAAATTCAGCTTTTTAGTCTAATAGTTTATAAAATATTTTAGAGTTTTTGGTTGTCCTATTCTCTCCAAGAAAATAAGAATTTTGTGTCCTTGTTTCCAATTCTTAGACTCCTTATATCTTTTCTTCTCCTTTTCTTTATTTTGTTGTTTTGTTTCAGCTCTGCACTACAATGTTGAATTAAAGTGAAGATAGTGTCTTCATATTTTTCCTACTGTCAGGGAGAAAGTTTTCTTTCCTTCTTTTTTTAAATTATCACTGAATATATATCCCCCATAGATTTTCAGTAGATATTCCTTATCATTTTAATATTTCATTTTTTTGTCCTAATTTATTAAAAAGCTTTTAATGACAAGGTGTTGAATTTTCATCAAATGATCCTTTTGGACATCTGTTGATACAATTTTTTTTTTGCTTTCTTGAATGTCCTTGACAGAATTACGATTATGCTCATAGGGCTCATAAAAATAGTGGAAAAATGTCACTTTCTTTTTTTCTGTTCTCTGGAAGATTTTGTGCAAGATTAGGGTTATTTCTTTCTTAAATGTTTGGAAGGATTCACTACTAAAGCCATCTGGTTCTGGGGTTGCTTTTAGGGATTTTTTTTTTTTTTAATAACAGATTCAATTTCTTTAACAGTTGTATGCCACTGAGATTTTATGTCATCTTAACTTTGATAAGTTGTATTTGTCAAGGAAATTGTTCATTTCATCCAAATTATGAAATATGTCCACTTAAAATTGTTCATACTGTTTTTAAATTATTACTTTTTATGTGTCTAGAGTTTGTATTTATGTTCTCCTTTTCAGTCTTATTTTTGTTATTTCTGCTTTCTTTGTTTTTTTCTCCATTAATCTTGTTAGAGTTTTATCAAATGATTAATTTTTCAGGATTCCAAATATTGCCCTTATTGTTTTCCCTATTCTTCATCCTTTTTCTCCATTGATTCCTGTTCTTATCGTTACTATTTCTTTCTACTTTTGTTAGGTTTGCTTCTTGAGATGGAAGCTTAAATTTTAGATTGTCATCCTTTCTCCTTTCTAATATGTGCATTTAAGGCTATAAATAGTCCTTTAAACATTGCTTTAACTGCATCTCACAAGTTTTTATCTGCTGTACCTTTCTTATAATTCATTCAGTGTTTTATTAATTCCCATGTTGATTTCTTCTTTGATCCATGGATTGTTTGAAGTGTATTGTTTAATTTCTAGAAAGTAGAAATTTTTGTAGTTATAGTGTTATTGCTGATCTTTGTCATAATTTTATGAATGTACTTTGAATTACAATAACATCTGTGAAAGCTGGAACCTGTGTATGGTGGAAACCAGACAGGGAGGAAAAATGTAAATATTTTCCAATTAATAGAGAGCAATAGAAAAGTGATAAGACTGCGTTCTGTCAAAGGTGGAAAACAAAGCAGTCCTGTACAGTATCAGCTCTCATAGGTTTCACTGTATGTTATAACTTTAAAATTCAGTGAGGCTTTTTTTCATGATTCACCAGAGAGTTGATTTTGGTGAATTTGCTGTGTGCACTTGAAAAGAAGATAATTTCTGTTTTTGAACGCAGTGTTCTACATATGCCAAATAAGTCAAGTGTGTTAATTGTGGCGTTCAAATCTCTTGTGTCCTTAGTGATTTTTAAGTGTTTGTCCCACCAACTGTAGAGAAACACTCCAGATCACTGAAGTCAAAATCCTTCCAGGTAGATACCAGGGGATTTTTTTTTTTTTTTGAATATTGCTTCAGGTGATGCTAGGAAGCTCTGGTTAAGAGATCAATGCCTTGGCTATTGATATAATCCTTAAATGGATGACAGTAATGCATATAAGAGACTAATACTAAGCGGACATCTTGGGAAGGTCTACAGAATAGCACATTATTATTTTTAAGTAAGACAGTTTTTCCATTAAATGCAATCAGGTCATAGACAAATACTATTTTCTATCTAATGTTAGATTGTTTCATAGATGTGTGTGGTTAGAATAGTAATGGAGTATGATACTTCTATAATATCTACATTTAGATTTCAACAATTTAAGAAAAAATCAGTTTTACATATTCTTTACAAGTAATCCTATAAAGAACAGATTGATCTCCTTATTGTATATTATTTTTTCTTGCCAAGCAGTCTTTAGTTATGATTGGGAATAGCAACTTATCAAAAAAAGAGAGAAGAAAAAGAAATTAAACATGACAGACTGGTAGCCTAATGGCAAAATTTGATGCTCAAACATGTTTTGTTTGGTCTATAGACTTTTTTAAAATTTGGCCATTATTTTAAATTTAAGAGATGTTATGTATAATAAAATTTTAAAATTTCTTTGAAACACTAGCAATTTGGCAATACTGATGCCACATTTTTCTCAGCACCCTGGAGTCTCCAATTTTGGGCAATCACTTATATCCTTTACCCATTTAAGTTTCTTGCTTAGCAAATGTACATAAATATTTGCCAGCCTTACCATAAATACCCCACTTGTCTGTCAGTTTCTCTTACTGTGGGGGCTTGTGAGTTGCTGTGATGCTGGAAGCTATGCCACCAGCATTCACATACCAGCAGTGTCACCTGTAGAGGACAGGTTTCAGCTGTACTTCCAGACTAAGGCAGACTAGGAAGAAGGACCCGTTGGACTACCTCTGAAAAGAATTAGGCAGTGAAAACCATATGAAAGCAGAAGAATATTGTCTGACATAGTGCCAGAAAATGAGCCAGTGAAGTTGGAAGGCACGCAAAATACAAATGGGGAAGAGCTTCCTCCTCAAAGTAGAGTCGTCCTTAAAGAAGTGCATCGAATCAAGTTTTCTGGACCTTAATTTGCTGACATGGCATGATTCAAAATGAGAAGAAAGAGCTGCAAATATCTATTAATAACCACAACATGAAATGTATGAAATATGAGTCCAGGAAAATTGGAAATTGTCAAAAATATAATGCATAAGCATACATATCCTAGGCATTAGTGAGCTGAAAAGGACTGGTATTGGCCATTTCGAATCAGACAATCAAATAGTCTACTATGCAGGGAATGACAACTTGAAGAGGAATGACTGCATTCATCATCAAAAAGAAAGTTTCAAGATCTATCGTGAAGCACAATGCTGTCAATGATAGGAAAATACCCATACATCTACAAGGAAGACCAGTTAATACAAATATTATTCAAATTTACCCACCAAACAGTAAGGCCAAAAATGAAGAAACTGAAGATTTTTACCAACTTCTGCAGTCTGAAATTGATCAAACATGCAATCAGGTGCATTGATAATTACTAGTGATAAGGAAGTGAAAGTTGGAAACAAAGAAGAAGGATCAAGGATTTGTAGTTGGAAAAAATGGCCTTGGTGATAGAAATGATGCCGGAGATCAAATGATAGAATTTTGCAAGACCAACGACTTCTTCATAGCAAATAACTTTTTTTCAACAACATAAATGTGACTATACACATGGGGCTCACCAGATGGAATACACAGGTATCAAATCAACTACATCTGTGAAATAGACTATGGAAAAGCTCAATATTATCAGTCAGATCAAGGCCAGGCAGCAACTGCAGAACAGATCATCGATTGCTCATATGCAAGTTCAATTTGAAACTGAAGAAAATTAGAACAAGTCCATGACAGCCAAAGCATGACCTTGAGTTATCCGCCCTGAATTTAGTCACCATCTCAAGAATAGATTTGACACCCTGAACACTAATGACTGAAGACCAAACAAGCATGGAATAACATCAAAGCCATCATACTTGAAGAAAGCCAGAGGTCATTAAAAAGACAGGAAAGAAAGAAAAGATCAAAATGGATGTCAGGAGAGACTCTGAAACTTGCTCTTGAATATCAAGTAGCAAAGGCAAATGAAAGAAATGAAGTAAAAGAGCTGAACAGAAGATTTCAAAGGGTGTCTCAAGAAGACAAAGTAAAGTATTACAATGACATGTGCAAAGACCTGGAGGTAGAAAACCAAAAGGGAAGAAGAACATGATCAGCATTTTTCAAGCTGAAGAAAAAATTCAAGCATAGAGTTGCAATATTGAAGGATTCTATGGGGAAAACATTAAAGGACACAGGAAGCATCAAAAGAAGATAGAAGGAATACACAGTCACTATACCAAAAAGAACTGGTCAACATTCAGTCATTTCAGGAGGTAGCATATGATCAGGAACCAATGGTACTGAAGGAAGAAGTACAAGCTGCACTGAAGGCATTGGAGAAAAACAGGGCTTCAGAAATTGACGGAATACCAGTTGAGATGTTTCAACAAATGTGTGCAATGCTGGAAGTGCTCACTCATCTATGCCAAGAAATTTGGAAGACAGCTATCTGGTCAACCGACTGGAAGAGATCCATATTTACGCCTATTGCCAAGAAAGATGATCCAACTGAATGTGGAAATTATACGACAATATCTTTAATATCACAGGCAAGTAAAATTTTACTGAAGATCATTCAAAAGTGGCTGCAGCAGTATATCTACAGGGAACTTCCAGAAATTCAAGTTTTATTCAGAATAGGATCTGAAACCAGGGATATCATTGGTGATTTCAGGTGGATCCTGGCTGAAAGCAGAGAATACCAGAAAGATGTTTACCTGTGTTTTATTGACTATGCAAAGGCATTTGACTGTGTGGAACACAACAAATTATGGATAACATTGAGAAGAATGGGAATTCCAGAACACTTAATTCTGCTCATGAGGAACCTGTACATAGATCAAGAGGCAGTCATTCAGACAGAACAAGGGGATACTGCAGGGTTTAAAGTGAGGAAAGGTATGCATCAGGGTTGTATGTTTTCACCATACGTATTTAATCTGTGGAGCCCTGGTGGCACAGTGGTTAAGAAATCGGCTGCTAACCAAAAGATCAGCAGTTCGAATCCACCAGTTGCTCCTTGGAAACTCAATGGGGCAGTTCTACTCTGTCCTATAGGGTCATTGTGAGTTGGAATCACTGCAACGGGTTTGGTATTTTTGGTATATTCAGCCTGTATGCTGAGCAAATAATCTGAGGAGCTGGACTACATGAAGAAGAACGGGGCATCAGGATTGGAGGAAGACTCATTAACAACCGCCTTATGCAGGTGACTCAACCTTGCTTGCTGAAAGTGGAGAGGACTTGAAGCACTTACTGATGAAGATCAAAGACCACAGCCTTCACTATGGATTACACCTCAACATAAAGAAAACAAAAATCCTCACAGCTGGACCAATAAGCAACATCATGATAAATGGAGAAAAGATTGAAGTTGTCAAGGTTTTCATTTTACTTGGATCCACAATCAACACCCATGGAAGCACCAGTAAAGAAATCAAAAGACTCATTGCGTTGGGCAAATCTGCAGCAAAAGACCTCTTTAAAGTGTTGAAAAGCAAAGATGTCACCTTGAAGATTAATGTGCACCTGACTCAAGCCATGGTGTTTTCAACTGCCTCATATGCATGTGAAAGCTGGACAATGAATAAGGAAAACCAAAAAAGACTGGACACCTTTGAATTGTGGGGTTGGTGAAGAATATTGAGTATACCGTGTACTACCAAAAGAACAAACAAATCTGTTTTGGAAGAAGTACAATCAGAATGCTCCTTAGAAGCAAGGCTTGCAAGACTTTGTCTCATATACCTTGGACATGTAATCAGGAGGGATCAGTCCCTGGAGAAGGACATCATGCTTAGTAGAGAGTCATTGAAAAAAAGGGTGACCCTCAGGGAGATGGACTGACAGAGTGGCTGCAACAATGGGCTCAAACATTATAAGGATTGTGAGAATGGTGCAGGACCAGTCAGTGTTTTGTTCTATTGTACATAGGGTTGCTATGAGTCCGAACCAACTCAACAGCACCTAACATCAACAACAGCCAAAAATAAGTTCTATAATTTTAAGCATCATAATCATCATCATTCATTCCACACCTTGTCAAATGAAGAATATTTGGGGTGCTTATTTTTGGGGTATATTGCAGGCCATTCTCTGAAACTGGCAACAATTATGCCAAGAAATATACATCAAAGTAGTAAAATCATACACTAGGAGATAATCCAACAAAGTTCTTAACAGAATCTTAGATTGATGCTAAATCAGACTACTTTGTAAGCTTAAAAATATATAATTAATAATACAAACCACTTGCCTTAGAGTCAGTTCCAACTCATGGTGACCCATGTGTGTCGGAATAGAACTGTGCTCCACAGAGTTTTCAATGGCTGATTTTTTGGAAGTAGATCTCTAGGCCTTTCTTCCAAGGTGCCTCTATTTAGACTTGAACCTCCAAACTTTGAGTTAACAGCTGAATGCATTAAGCTTTGCACCACCCGGGGACTCACAATCCTCATTAAAAAAAAAAAAAAAAACCATCGTCGTCGAGTCGGTTCCAACTCATAGCAACCTTACAGGGCAGAGTAGAACTGCCCCATAGGGTCTCCAAGGAGCACCTAATGGATTCAAACAGCCAATCTTTTGGTTAGCAGCTGTAGCTCTTAACCACTACGCCACCAGGGTTTCTAAATTTGTATATACTTTGGACCTAAGAGAAAACCATTTACCTGATTATCATGATTCTCTGCTGTCTAAGTTATCTATTCCTGCCATAACAGAAATACCACAAGTGAGTATCTTTAACAAACAGAAATCTGTTTTCTCACAGTTTAGGAGGCTAGAAGTCCAAATTTAGGGAGCCAGCTCTAGAGGAAGGCTTTCTCTCCCTGTCAGCTCTGGAGAAAGGCCCTTGTCTCTTCTGAGCTTCTGTTCCTGGGCAATCTTCATGTGGCTTGACAGCTCTCTTCCCTCATCTCTTCTTTTCACAACCTTGTTTAATCTCTTTAATATCTCAAAAGAAATTGATTCAAGACATACCCCACACTAATCCTATCTCATTAACATAACAAAGACAACCCATTCTCAAATGGGATTATAACCACAGGTATAGAGGTTAGGACTTACAACACATATTTTGGGCGGATGCAATTCCATCCATTACATTCCACTCTTCTGCCCCCCAAAATTCATGTTTCGTCACATGCAAAACACATTTCACCCAATCACATCATCCCAAAAGTCTTAAATCAACTCTAAGTCCAAAATCTCATCTTCTGAAACATCTAAATCAAATATGGGTGAGACTTTAGGTATATTCTACCCTGGGGCAAAATTCCTGTACACCTGTAAACCTGTAAAATCTAGACTATAAGTTGCCTGTTTCCAAAGTACAATGGTGGTACAGGCTCAAGGTAGACATTTCCATTACAAAGGGGAGAAATTGGAGGGGAAAAGGAATAACAGGCAAGAAGAAACTCCAGGGAGGAGTAAGGAAGGAAAAACACTAACTAGTCAATAGATAAGTGGTAACTTTGGTGAAGGGTAAGACAGTACACAATACTCGGGAAGGCAGCACCACTTGACCAAGGCAAAGTCATAGAAGCTTCACAGACACATCCAAATCCCTATAGGGACCTAATTACTTGGCTGAGAGCTAGGGACTATGGTCTTGGGGGGACATCTAGCTCAATTGACATAACATAGTTTGTAAAAAAAAAAATATTCTATATCCTACTTTGGTGAGTAGCGTCTAGGGTCTTAAAAGCTTGTGAGCAGCCATCTAAGATACATCTACTGGTCACACCCCATCTGGAGCAAGGGAGATTGAAGAAAACCAAAGAAAAGGGAAAGATTAGTCCAAAGGACTAATGGACCACAACTACGACAGCCTCCATCAGACTGAGTTCAGCACAACTAGATGGTAACTGGCTACCACCACTGATGGCTCTGACAGTGATCACAACAGAGGGTCCGGGACAGAGCTGGAGAAAAATGTAGAACAAAATTCAAACTCACAAAGAAAGACCAGATTTACTGTTATGACAGAGGCTGGAGAAATCCTGAGAGTATTGCCCCCGACACCCTTTTAACTCAGTACTAAAGTCACTCCTGAGGTTCACCCTTCAGGCACAGAAAACAAACAATAATACTTGTAGCTCAACCAGTGTATGAGACTAATGGGCACACCTGCCCAGGGTCAAGGACAAGAAAGCAGGAGGGGATAGAAAAGCTGGAAGAATGGAAATGGGGAACCCAAGTTTGAGAAGGGGAGAATGCTGACAGTTCAGGGGGTTGGCAATCAAAACAGTGTATGTATTAATTCTTTAATGAGACATTAATTTGCTCTGTAAATCTTCACCTAAAGCACAATAATGAGTAAGTTCAAAACCCAGTAGAACAATTTATATTAGCTGTCAAGCCTTAAAAATAATCCTCTCTTCTCTGAGACCATTTGAGTAATGGTCCTGCCTTCCAGACTCTGGGTGTTGGCCACACCCTCTGGATCCTGAGTGGTGGCCCCTCAGGCCTTGGCTTCAGCTTTGCCTTCCAGGCCCACTGGGATGGCAACTCTGCTCCCTTGATCTTAGGCAGCCTCCTTCTTTTAGTCCATCTGACTGGTGACCTTACCCCTGCGACCCTGGCAGGCCCCCTTCTCATGCCCCTTGGGCATAGAAGCCCCAGCCCCTCAGCTTTGGGCTTGTGAACAGCAGGGCTACACTCAGGAAAGGAATTGGTGAAGATCTGGCTCTTTTAAACCTAGGAGGCCTTGACTCCACCCTTTGAAACTGGTGCAACCCTGCTTCTCATGCTCCTTCCAACAGTTCTGTTGATCTCTGAGCTGCTCCAGGGATGGTCCTTTTCTTTTCTTGGAGGACAACAGGTGTAGCTTCTTTGGCCTTTTTCCTTCCCGTAGAATTCCAGGAGGCAGACAGCGTTCTTTCCTTTCAGTCTTCCTCTATCCCTGTTAGTCTAAACTGATGGATTTTCTGCTGTGGTAGTTAGTTGGATCCATCAGTGAAAGGCTAACTGTCTTTAACAAAAGATTGTGTAGCCACGTCCTTGGTGAACATTCTAGGACATGTGCCCTTAGTTTGTACAACAGAATTTTCCAAATCTTTAAGCTCTCTTTTCATTTTGCGCAGTTCATTTTTAAGTCCATCTTTTTCCTGTCACGTTTTATTATAAGTGGCAAGGAGAAACCACTCAGCCCCTTTAAGATCTTGTTTAGAAATCTCCTCAGTCAGATACTCAAGTTCATCACAAGTTCTACCTTCCACCAAACATTTGAACATAATTCAGACAAGCTCTTCCACTGGATAAAAAACATCATGATTCCTCCACAGTCTAATCACGTGGTCGTCGTTTTCTTTTAAAGCCTCACCAGAAGCACATTTAACATGCAAATTTCAAGCAGCATTCTGTTGCTGGCACCATATATACTCCCTAAGACGAAAGAGACTTTCTCTATAGCTCACCTTACTTCCTTCAGAGTCCTAACCAGAATTGCCTTTGACATCCATAATTAAAACAACAGTCTCTTCAAAGCAAACTAGTCTTTTACTATTAACAAACCTAGTATTAGGCACCTTAAAACTCTTCCAGCCTCTACCCATTACCCAGTTCCAAAACCACTTCCACATTTAAGGTATTAGTTAGAGCAGCACCCCTACTTCTCAGTACCACATTCTGCCTCAGTTATCTAGTGCTGCTATAATAGAAATACCACAAATGGATGGCTTTAACAAACCAATTTATTTTCTCACAGTTCGGAGGCTAGAAGTCCAAATTCAGGGTGCCAGTTCTAGGGGAAGTCTTTTTCCCTCTGCTCTGGAGGAAAGACCTTGTTTCTTCTGAGCTTCTGCTCCTCGGCAGTCTTTATGTGATTTGGCATCTCTCTTCCCCCATCTCTGCTTCTCTAGCTGCTTTTTTAATTTCTTTTATATTTCAAAAGATATCTACTCAAGGCATACCCTACACTAATCCTGTTTGACTAACATAACAAAACAAAGCATTCCCTAATGGGATTATAGCCACCACCATAGAGGTTAGTATTTAAAACATGTATTTTGTGGGGGACCCAATTCAATCCATAACACATGCAGATTCTGGGATGTGATTTAACTTAAAACACTGAAGCAATATTTTTTTAAATAATATCCTATTGTGTTCTTGGTGAAAGATTACACAGCAAACTAGGTTCAAATTTAACAATTTCTATGCGTATTACTCAGTGACATTGGTTACATTTTTCACAATGTGTTGGCATTCTCATTATTTCCATTCTGGTTGTTCTATTTCCACTAATCTAGCTTCCTTGCTCCCCCCACTCCCTTACTGTCTGTTTTAGGGTAAATGTTGACTATTTGGTCTCATATAGATGATTATTTAAAGGAGCACAGTACTCATGGGTGATACTGGTTATTTTATGAGCCAATCTGTTGTTTGGCTGAAAGATGACCTCAAGGAGTGGCTCCAGTTCTAAGTTTAAAGGGTATCTCAGGGCAACAGTCTCAGGGGTTCCTCTATTCTCTCTTAGTACAGTAAGTCTGGTCTTTTTAGGAATTTAAGTTTTGTTCTGCATTTTTCTCCTATTCTATCCAGGACCATCTCTTGTGTCCTGGTCAGAATGGCCAGTAGTAGTAGCCAGGCATCATCTAGCTCCTCTAATCTCAGGATCGATGAGGCCGTAGTTTGTGTGGATATGGCAACATTTCAAGTATCAGCAGCTCTCTCTTCCATTATGGATAATGGATGACTTCAAGTCATGATTTAAATATAAGACAGAGAAAGAAATTTAATTGACAAAAGTGTAAAAAGATTCTAGTTACACTGAATGGTGAATGGTGAAAAGTGGAAGAGGTTTTCTCTTTTTGATCCTTATGTATAAAGCATAATTTATTTCCTAACTCAATGCAATTATCTTAGCAGACAGTCAAGAAAAGAATAAAGAAATGTCTAGTACAACAACAAATGAAAAACATGGTACTGAATTTTTGGACAACAGCACTGACGTAGTTTAAAAATTCACTGGAATACAGAGTTTCTTCTGCCTTAATTTCATATGATTCACCAACATATCTACCTAGGAAAAGCTTGAATACTCTGCCAAAGTTGTGTTTGTTCACCCAGAGAGATTTTTTTTTTTTAATTTTTGAAGGCTTCCATATGTTGCATCCCATTCTTCACCTACCTAGAACTTTGACAGTGTTCTCTGTGAAGAAATAGTATAAGAACATACAAAGCCATGAAGGCCTTAAAAATTATATTATTAAGATTTTCCCCTCCTCCCCAAGAAAAAGAAATAGTCTGAATAGGGGTGGCTAGTTTTCTTGGAGGAACTTTATAGCTTATTTCTAGCCCATTGAATTTTATATTGGCAAAGATATAAAACTAGTAGCAAATAAAGCAATGACATACTTTTAAACATTTAAGAGAAATAACCAACAAATTCACTGGGATGTTTAAACACACTTTCATCATAAGACAATTATTTTTCAGGTCCTTCTGTTGTAAAGTACTCTTATTGCTAGGGAAAAGAAAGCAATTATTCAATGAGTAAGCAATTCCTATAATCTAATTCTAAGGACAATATTTCATTGGGATAAAGCTTTATTTTCATTAAAAATTTTTTTACTGTTTTTCATTTGTCTTTTTTATATGAACCTTTTGGAGAAAGTGTGTGGAGCCTGAGGAGACTCATCTCCAGTAGTGTAAGTATCATTTATTATAATAATTTCCTGAATTTTCCCATAGCTTGGATGTATTTATATTTTGAATTGATAGTCTACTTGTTTCATACTAACATGATTTCTCTTTGACATGATAAAAATTTGATAGCTCCTCTCCTAGTTTATCAAGATCTCAAGTTTTTTTGGAACATAACACTATCTCACACAAATTTTTAAAATTTGACATTGCCCACAGTCAACATTTAAGACTTTTTTTTTTTATTAACTTTTATTGAGCCTCAAGTGAACGTTTACAAATCAAGTCAGACTGTCGTAAGTTTATATACACCTTACTCCGTACTCCCACTTGCTCTCCCCCTAATGAGTCAGCCCTTCCAGTCTCTCCTTTCGTGACAATTTTCCCAGCTTCCAACTCTCTCTATCCTCCCATCCTCTCTCCAGACAGGAGATGCCAACACAGTCTCAAGTGTCCACCTGATATAATTAGCTCACTCTTCATCAGCATCTCTCTCCTACCCACTGTCCAGTCCCTTTCATGTCTGATGAGTTGTCTTCGGGAATGGTTCCTGTCCTGTGCCAACAGAAGGTTTGGGGACCATGACCGCCGAGATTCCTCTAGTCTCAGTCAGACCATTAAGTATGGTCTTTTTATGAGAATTTGGGGTCTGCATCCCACTGATCTCTTGCTCCCTCAGGGGTTCTCTATTGTGCTCCCTGTCAGGGCAGTCATCGATTGTGGCCGGGCACCAACTAGTTCTTCTGGTCTCAGGATGATGTAGGTCTCTGGTTCACGTGGCCCTTTCTGTCTCTTGGGCTCTTAGTTATCGTGTGACCTTGGTGTTCTTCATTCTCCTTTGATCCAGGTGGGTTGAGACCAATTGATGCATCTTAGATGGCCGCTTGTTAGCATTTAAGACTCCAGACGCCACTTTTCAAAGTGGGATGCAGAATGTTTTCATAACAGAATTATTTTGCCAATTGACTTAGAAGTCCCCTTAAACCATGGTCCCCAAGCCCCCGCCCTTGCTCCGCTGACCTTTGAAGCATTCATTTTATCCCGTAAACTTCTTTGCTTTTGGTCCAGTCCAGTTGAGCTGACCTTCCATGTATTGAGTATTGTCCTTCCCTTCACCTAAAGCAGTTCTTATCTACTAATTAATCAGTAAAAAACCCTCTCCCACCCTCCCTCCCTCCCCTCCTCGTAACCACAAAAGTATGTGTTCTTCTCAGTTTATACTATTTCTCAAGGTCTTATAATAGTGGTCTTATACAATATTTGTCCTTTTGCCTCTGACTATTTCGCTCAGCATAATGCCTTCCAGGTTCCTCCATGTTATGAAATGTTTCACAGATTCGTCACTGTTCTTTATCGATGCGTAGTATTCCATTGTGTGAATATACCACAATTTATTTAACCATTCATCCATTGATGGACACCTTGGTTGCTTCCAGCTTTTTGCTATTGTAAACAGAGAGCTGCAACATTTAAGACATTTTGATAGGAATACATTTTTTTCATTCAAAAATTGTTTATTGAGATCCTATAATGTGTCATAAAAACCAGTTGCCATCAAATCAATTCTGACTGTTGTAGAAAAAAAAAATCACAAAATTTAGTAAAGCAAAAAGAAAATTTTATTCAGCATATATTGAAAAAGGCAGAAGAGGGAAAATGGACAAGCATGCTGCCACAACCATGTCTGCCCAAGTCCAAGGAGTATTACAGAATACACAGGAATGGGAAAATGGACAAGCATGCTGCTAGAGCCATTTCTGCCTGAGTCCAAGTAACATCACAAAACCATCAGTATATACTAATATTACAAATGGGCAAAACCATTGAAACCTTCACCTTTTCACAGATTGGTTACAAAATGTGATCCTACATTTTGAATTGTCTTTCTTAATAATCACTGGTACAGGTTTCAGTAATGACAGGAGGGTCTTCATTGGTCCAACAAATTTTCTGTTCACTAAATGCTAATAGAAAAAGATAAGAGTGGAAAGTCTTTTGTATTCAATTTGAATGTTTTTGTGAAAGATTCCTTAAGAGATTTTCCAAGATTACCCTAGCTATTGTCTTTACACCTCAGGGCCCAGCTGATGTGTCCTTGTGAGTGCAGCCCCAGATGGGTTACGTTCTGTATGCTCAAGGACAGGAAATGATGTTTCCGATATTATTTCCTAATTCATGACTCATGGCTACCTCATGATTGTTAGAGTAGAATTGTGCTCCATAAAGTTTTCATTGGCTGATTTTTTGAAGTAGATTTCTTCCAAGGCACCTCAGGGTGGACATGTAACCAAACACAGGTTCTTGTCCTTTCCCACTAGGTGACCAAAATAAGACAGACACCACACCACCAGTTGCAAGGGAAACAGAAAGTGCCAATTTATTGTTTGTGCAAACAAGGTTCAGTGTGGGACTTAGCAGCCGAAAGACCATACACTCCCTGTCTGAGGGGGTCTGAGGGGGTTGGGGATCTTTTTATTTCCAATGGCACCTGGGGGTTGGGTGTGGTGACCGGAGCTCTCTGCCCTTAGTCCTCCCGTGTCCACATCTGGAGGTCTGGATGCTGAATCATGTTGGTGATGCTCAGGTCCAAGGGTGGATTGAGGACACAACTCTTCAGGTCCTGCGTATACGCCAAAATCCTGGTTTACACATGCGCAGGATGCTGGCACCAAATTCAAACTGCGGTTAGGGCTGCAGCGTGGTCAGGCAAAAGCACAGTTAGAAGCCATGGCTTGGCGGGCTACAAGGGGATTCTTGGCGGAGGCTTCAGAAATAAACTTTCAACATTTCCGTTAGGAGCGAAGCAGGTTAACCATTTGTACCACACATGGACTCCATAAGTGTGTCTCATAAACTACACACTAAAAATAAATAAGATCTGGAAAAGCAGCCAGACAACAATATAAAATACACAAATAGCATAATACAGGTGAGAAGAGGTATTATTTGTTTACATAGGAACACTTCCTGAAGAGGATGCCTATGCTGTTTCTAAAGTTGAGTGGAAATTAAAATAATAAAACAGTTGGAGAGGTTGTTTCCTGGTGAAAAAGTGGCATATGAAAAGGCCCTGATGTGTTAAGATAATGTAGCAACTATAGACAATAACATCTAGTCTGCCATGCCTAGAGCAAGGGTGTTGAGTGATAGACTAGACAGAGCTAACCAGGTGATTGAGACCAGATCTCAGAAGCCCAGGTGAAAGGTTTACACTGAAGCTATTGAAGAATTTTAAACTGGAAAGTGACATAGGAAAATTGTATTGTAGAAAGATTACTCTGGCAGCTGTCCTAAGCATGGATAGATGCAGGTGTAGATGATCCAATAGGCAAGGCAAGCACTGTGCTTACATTGCTTCCCAGATCATCTGTAGTGAACAATTTCACATTTTTTCACCACAACAAAGATTCTGCTACTAGGTATACCTGGCACCTGTCTCTGTCCTAACCTCACTGCACCTTCCTACAGAATCAAAGCCTCTTTTCAATTTGGCAGCTCCTGACAGGGGTGGATGACCCAGTAAGCAAGGTCAACTTACCTTGCTTCTTGTTGTTGGTGTTGTTAGGTGCCCCCAAGTCCGTTGCAACTCATAGCGACCCTATGTACCACAGAACGAAACACTTCCCAGTCCTGTGTCATCTTCGTAATTTTTGCTATGCTTGAGCCCATTGTTGCAGCCACCATATCAATCCATCTAGTTGAGGGTCTTCTTCTTTTTCGATGACCTTCTATTTTACCAAGCATGACATCCTTCTCCGGAGACTGATCCCTACTGACAACATGTCTAAAGTATGTGAGATGCAGTCTCACCATCCTTGCTTCTAAGGAGCACTCTGGTTGCACTTCTTCTAAGACAGATTTGTTCATTCTTTTGGCAATCCATGGTATATTCAAATATTCTTCTTCACCAACACCACAATTCAAAGGTGTCATTATTTTCACATTTATAACCCCTGACAGGCGGATGAGCCAGTAAGCAAGGTAAACTTAATGGGTAATATGTCCCTGGATGGACTGGAGAAGGATGAAACAACAGGCAGAGAGAAGTAAGGCAGTGATGAAAGGGATAAAGTGAGGAGGCACATCACAGAGACAGCAAGTAGAATAGAACTGATTTGGGTGTAGAGGTAAAAGACTTCCTGGCAACAACTAAGTGGGTTTAGTGGTAGCTCTCGCAGAGGCAGAAAATAAAGCAGTAGGAATTAGATTGGGAAGAAAAGTAAGAAAGTTGATTTTGGATATATTAACTGAGATTTCAGTATGACTCCTAAACGGGTTGCCTGTTGTTATATTCAAAATATTTAATAACTGGTACAGCACAGGCAATGATTGACCAAGATGGATTCTGGCCAACTTTTTGGAAGCTATCCAATATGTTGGGCAACAGGGAAGAGGGAACCTTAACTATTAGATGGTTAGAAGGTCCATCATAACAGACTCGGAGCTAGGATGCCAGGCCAGAGGGATGGTGCTTTGGAGGTGTGGGACAGCAACTTTAGCTGGTTTATATCATGTATTTCAAATGTACACAGCCATAGCAGTGAACCAGGATGAATATCATCCTGGGTATGTGAACTTATGGCTCAGCAGACCATTCTCTAATAGAGGCAGAAAGTCAGGAGTCCTTTCCCTTTATACCAGCTCCCAGAGTCCTTTGTAATAAATATTCTATTCTGTATATCGGCCTAGATTCAATAACATTTTTATTCAATTTATCCTAAGCTTATTTCTCAAGGAACAAGGAATACTTCTTTCTCCTGGTCTTTTCCCTAAAATAATTGGATAGATTATATATATATATAGACATATATATACATATTTTATATATATGTAAATAATATACATAGTATATATATAAATAATATGGAATATAAAATATATACAAATAATATGGAAACCCTGGCAACATAGTGGTTAAGAGCTACACCTGCTAACCAAAAGGTCAGCAGTTCAAATCCATCAGGTGCTCCTTGGAAACTCTGTGGGGCAGTTCTACTCTGTCCTATAAGGTTGCTATGAGTCAGAATCAACTCAATGGCAATGGGTTTTTCTGTTTGTTTGTTTGTTTATATGTATACTTATATATATATATGAATCAGTAAAACCAAAGACAAAAAAAATTTCTTTAAGCAACACTTTTTATTTCCTACTAAAGATATTACATATCGACTCGATATCACCTACATTAACATTTTATTGGTAATTTCTTTTTTCTTGACACTTTATCTTTTTTTTTTTTTCCCAAAAATCAGAACTGGTATGTCCGTACTCACAGTATGTCTTAAAAGTGTCAAGTACTCTAAAAGATCTTATATTCTACCCATCATGCAAGCTAAGAAATTAAAACTTCTATTGTTTTACGGATGCTGGTAGAAGACATGAGACCCTTGGGTCAGGCACAAATTACTTTATAACTCACAGCAATAGCAGTATCCAGAATACCGGTATATTCTTAAGTAAGTTCCTTGAGCTTCAATTCCCGAAGTGTGAGGGAAAGAGGATCAGGTGAGCCTGGTACATGAAGTGGGTTGTGTATTAGGAGAAAAAAAGAAAAACATGTTTAGGGAACCTTCTTTTTGCTGTAGGGGTAGGCAGTATTTTACTCTGCTGAGCAGTAAACAAAATTTCTCTTTATGCTGGAGGGAAACACTGTTTCTATCTCCCAAGGCTGTTAGCTATACAAACATCCTTAAAATGAGTCCAGACCAAGTTGTGCAGAAATACAGAAGACCCATGAAAGATTGTGTCCCAAAAATATCTACTTCTTCTTTCTTTACCATATTGGCTTCTGGCAAATAAAAAAAAAAACGATCTGGCAAAGCATCCCATAAATATGCCTTTCCATTGGCCACTGTGATTAATCTGTCAGTCAGTGATTGGGACAAAATCTGTTTCATTTGTCTCACTCAGCATTTAACTCAGGCTGTTATCTACGGAACTCTGAGCAGCAGGAAGAAGCCAGCCTAAAGACTTCAACCATGCTTCGGGGTCCTGGTCTCAACTAGCTGAATAAATCCCATAAACAATCAAAGTCTACATTAAAAAGCCAGGTGACTTTCTCCTTAAGTTTCTGTATTGACATTTTCAGGTGGTCTGAGGCCTTAATCCAACAGGTAGAAATGTATAGTTGATTACTTACAGTCCATATTAGCCTGCAAGGAAGAATTCTAGGGAATTTCTATCATCCACAAAAGGCCAGTGAGTTGAGGCTGACCAGGAACTCTTCAGGACTAAAGCAGTGTTTTTTTAAATACTTGAAGGTCTCTTATAACTGCCTATAATGAGAAATCACTGTGTTTTCAGAACGGAGGCAGGTTAACACCTGGCTTCTCCACAAGAAATAAGGTCCAGGAGTTTTATCTACAATTGTTGGGTCCCTGTGGGTGGTACCTACAGTAGGCAGGGGCCATAGGTAATAGTCCCTTCATTATGGCCTCTCAGACTGTGGTAAGTTTTAGGGTTCCCAGTTTAGTTTAGATATTGAGTTTAGTCTTGTTTTTGAAAGATCTGCTAAAGGCATTCAATCCAATCCATACTGTCTGTGGTACCAGTCTGGTGGCATTTCTCTTCCCACAATATGACTAAGTGACAGCTATTGAAATGGGCATGAGGGAAACAGTATGCCTGTATTAACGGGAGTTCTGCTTGGGAGTTATAGGATCAAAAGCTATGTCCTGCTGTTGCCTATAGATTTCTCAAATAATGTTAAGGGGAATGGCAACCAAATACTCATCAGAGCTGTTTGGTGGACATGGCAAACTCATCAACCTGTTAAACTGAGAGTTCTTGCAACTGTTTGATTAAGACTTCAAAAGCAGTTCTAAAAGACAAAGATGATCAATGTCCTTCCCTTCCCTCTCTAGATCTGATGTATTGTCTCCCCCAGGTAACTGTTGCTCTCCCTCCACAACCACAAAATTATGTCTGGAAGGGTCGCTTGTGTGAGAGACAAGGGCATTTTTATAACAGACAGAGAAACCTAACGTGTCCCTCAATTTGGTCCATATGCCCCACTGTACTATGTTCAATCAAGTGATCATTACCTTCATGATCCAAGTCTATGCCAGTCCAACAAGAGAATCCTGATAACTAAACCAAAATGAATCCTGAGTCCTCTCAGCTGCCTTTTGGTCAGACTGCCACTCAGAGTGTATGCTGATCAGGCTGACCTACTGTTGCCCTTAAGGGAAAAAATGAAACATCATGCCCAGGGATGATCAGGGCAGAAACCTAAAATGGGTGCACTTTACTCCCAAATTGTTTGGCCTTATCATTATTTAGGAAGCTACTGAGAGTAGATTCTCTCTTACTAGTGATAGCCAATTTTAAGGCCATGCAGTGGTAGCCTCCGCATCTGAAAGATTATTGTATACTGTCAATTCGAACTCACAATGACCCTATAGGACAGAGTAGAACAGTTCTGTAGGGTTTCCTAGGGTGAAATCTTTATGGGAGCAGATCGCCAGGTCTTTTCTCCTATGGAATGACTGGAGGGTCAGAACCTCCAACCTTTTGGTAAGCAGCTGAGACCTTAACAACTGTGCCACCAGGACTCCTATCAGAAACATAGAGTCTTTTATTTTGTGCTAGTCTATGATGGCGAATGTGTTGCCATGTCCAGTACAACGATGAAACCAGGAAGCAATGGTAACAATCTGGGTGGCTTATGCTTGATCAGCGGGTTGATTCCACCAGGTCTGATTAGAAAACGGAGCTTTGTCATGGGCATCTGAATGAGTTACCCAAATTAGCAATCATGGTTTGTGTCAACAGTCTGTGGCTCCAGAGAGGGGTAACTTTATACAGCCAGTCTGTAGTTTTCCAGATGGTAAACACAACACTAGTCCATTGACAAAGACCTACGAGTCGTTACTGGAAAAAGAGATTTTATTATACTGGATTGTAAACGAATCTACCCTTTGCTCTGGAGGGATATGCTATCACCATCTACCATGTTTTTCATGCTAAAAACATCCTTGAAAAATAGTCTGGAACAAAGACTCTTAGATGTGCAGAAAATTAAGAGACCCTTGGAGAACTGTATCCCAATAAGTAGTAGACAAAGATTTAATCACTGTAAGGATATGATTACTAACTTTTTCAAATGATTGATGTGCTATGATTCTTTTTATAACCTAGAAGATGATTGACAGTGATAACCATCAGTTAGTTATAGCTTTCCTTTTCTAATTGGAACACTAACAGGTGGCAGATTTTCTCCGTTTTCTAATAGAAATATTACAGGGGGTATGCATGCCTCTTTTTTTTAACTAACTAAAAAAAGAAAAAAAAGAACTATCTCAGGGCTAACCATGTGTTCATTCTCTTGTTATTGTGTAAATTATCTTGAACCAACATAATGCCCCAGGTCTTGTGGCAAACTGCTCACAGTTATAGTCAAGCCCAGTTTACTCAGAGGAAGAAAGTCAATGCGCAAGAACCACTCCAGAATAAAAGTAAAAGATTTTCCATGGATAACCTGGGATATTCGCCCACATTAGTAAGAAGCACTCCATATTTCAAAGTGATAAATATTTTACATAATCAATACTGTAATGGTTTTTACAATGCAAACATTTACAGTTCTTGAGGTCTCCTAAAACATGTGAGTATCATCCAATGTGTCTTAGTTATCTAGTGCCTGCTTTAACTAACAGGAATTTATTTTCTCATAGTTTAGGTGGCTAGAAATCTGAATTCATGGTGCTGGCTCGAGGGGAATGCTTTTTCTCTCTATGGCCTCTGAAGGAAGGTCCTTGTCTCTTCTGAGCTTCTGCTCCTGGGCAGTCTTCATGTGGCTTGGCATCTGTCTTCCCCCATCTCTGCTTCCCTAGTTTGCTGGTTTAATCGCTTTTGTATCTCAAAAGAGATTGATTCGAGGTATACCCTACACTAATCCTGCCTCATTAACATAACAAATACAACTCATTCTTAAATGGGATTATAATCACAGTCATAGAGATTAGGATTTACAACACATATTTTGGAAGGACATAATTCAATCCATAACAAACAGTAAATGTAAGTGGGAGTTGTTACATAAAGAATGCCCATCAGCACAACTTGTTCCTTTTCAAAGCATTTGTGACTTTAGCCTCTATCATATTCTTCCCGATTTAGCATGTTTTCTTAAATATTAGTGTCGTGAAATGCCCGTCTTATAGGCATCACCACCTCTCATTCATTAGGTGTCCAGGCAAATTTCTTAACCTCTAGGGCATGGACTCAGAGGCAAGAGAGTTTTTGAAGCCAGGGATCAACAAAGAAGGGAAGGAATGTATCGTCCATCTTCCCGTCATCCCTCAGAGAGATGTGCTGGGGACTGAGTGATCTATGGTGGCACACAGCATGGGTTTACATTCCGGTGAAGGGAAACTCTATACCTTAGCATAAGCAAAATCTGATCCATGGAGGGACTCATGGAAATGTTGGATTTGGGTGTCATGCAGTCTGGGTTGTCTTCTAGCTATTTTCAAGAGTTGTCTGAATATAGGCTTCTCTTGGAAATTAAATCTCCCTGTCAGGTGCACAGGAAACTAAATGTTGATGTAGACATTCCCATTGGAAGAAGAGTGAGATCATCATCCTGTAAAGCACAGAGAAGGCAAGACCAAGGCCAAGCCCTGACTAATCTGGCTGGTAAAGACATAATAAGCCACTTTTAGATTCAGACAGTTTACTACTCACATATACAGTGAAAGGATCCGACTTTTTGGTTATACAGTGAAAGAAGAAGTAGCCAAAGATGCCAGCTCTCTGGGTCCTTGTCTCACATACCACAAAGATGGCACTGTAACAAATAGGGTCAAGCGAGGACAATGTGAGTTGGGGAGTACTCTGTGCCAAGAAGTCAATTCTAGACTGCAGATTAGCAGTTCTGTAATCTGCAGCTCTACTGTGAGGGGAAGTGGGTCAGAAAATCCCGTACCTCTGGAGGTGATGAGAAACTGTCTCAACAGCTTCCCAGGGGAAGAAGAGTATGAATGAGCAAAGTCCTCAAGGTAGCACTTCACAAGTCTCCCATCCTCTCCAGTCCAGAGGGGATCACAAGGAATTCTGCCACAACTCAAAGAATGACATCTCAAGCCCCTATTGCCCATGTGGGTACTTGCAAGGTGGCTGGGCACCATGGCAGTCATTCCCCTACAGGTCCCCCTGGCTCATCATCCATGCAGCCCAAAGTGAGGATTCAGGGTCATTTTCAGGCAATCTTGTTCCTTGTATTGCAATTAGAGCAATTTGTGATAATCAGCATTCACCTGAATCCTATGCAAGAGAAATGGATTCCTGAGTATTAATTTGAATTGTTAGGTAGAGCTTGCGTATTCTTTAAACATAATTCGATTTCATGGGGTAGCAAAATAACTCATTTTAAGAAAGAAAAAAAAAATCAAGTATAAGGTTGAAGGCAATAGTACATTAATGAGGCTTGCCTGTTATTTCTGCCATTGATCCTGCTGACCTTAATATTACTGACAGAAATTCTGTCATAATGTGCAAAGTTGCTAGGGTCATTTGTGAAAAAAAAAACAAGTTTTAGCAGATGTTTTAAATTTCTATACACCACTGTCCTTTTTAAGTGATTTTGCATTTAAATTATTCAATGTTGGCAGATAGTTTGAGCCATCTCATTAATGGCAGTACCTTTGGATTGTTTTTCCCCTTTCATGTAAATTATGACCAAATGTAATGATGGGTTAGGTCACCTGGGGTGTCTAGAGGCCAGGAACTTTGAAAGAAACCCAGGATGTTTTTAGAAAGAGAAAAGCTCTGCTCTATATTTCACTCTAATGTGAAAAACCACAAGATTGTCATCATCACAGGAAGATTAAAATAGACTCATTCAACAAAATGTCTTCTTAGTTGTGGCATGTGTATTATCTGATCAAAATGTAAGAAGCTTAATCTTCTTTCCTGCCATAACAGCATGTGATTTTTTAAAAATACATGTTCACACAGATACACTAATGTCATTAGCCAAATGATCACATAATTTTAGTTCATCATTTTGCAAGTTCAGGCAGAAAATACATTGCATCATAATACCTCTCACTGAAACATTGCAAAAGTAGACAATTTTAATAAGCTCTAGTGATCAAGAGACATGCAAATAGAGTACTGAGAATCAGCTTGAGAATACACAATGAAGATTAGCCACATTGCTTATTCAATACTACACTCTATACCACCTAAATCTGTATTCTATTTGTCATGAACAGCAGAACAAGCTTACAGTAGAAAAAGGAGAGAATCATTAAATGTTAGAAAGACATCTATACTGGTCATCTAACACAGCGCTTTGTAAAGCAAGGGGCAAAAATCCAGGGAACTGGCACTGTAGTCTAGGGAGCTGCTGAGAGAAAGTATTCAACCTACCATTCCCATGTGTTATATCTCTTACATTTTCATTTTATTTTTGATCTTTTAAAACACGCATATTCATTACTATTGCATGAATATGACTATAAAATGTATAGCCAACAAGACTTATAATGTATAAAGAAATACAAATATGTTAGTGGTGCGTGACTATTTTTTCTCACAAAGATGAAAAAAAATAAGTTTATAGAGACTAAAAGGATAATATAGTTCACTTCTTTTAAGCAAATCATTAAGCTCTTCATTTTTTGCTTAGGAAGAAAAAGGCAAAAAAATTTTTTTCACTATATTACTGACAATGAAATATTTAGTAATTCAATAATAGGAAATGTCGGTGATGGCCAACAAACACAAAAGTCAACTGTCTAAAACACACTCAATGCCTTCTCACAACAGTCAACTTTCAAAATAACACATTTCCTTATTTTCTTATTGCTGCTGTAACAAATTGGAACCCTGGTGGTGCAATGGTTAAGAGCACAGCTGCTAACCAAAAGGTCAGCAGTTCAGATCCACTTGCCGCTCTTTGGAAATCCTATGGGGCAATTTTACTCAGTCCGATACGCTCGCTACGAGTCAGAATCAACTCAACAGCAACAGGCTTTGTTTGTTAGTTTGTTTGCTTTTCTTGGCTGTAACAAATTACCACAAACTTACTGACTTAAAACCACACACATTTTTATTATCTTACAGCTCTCCAGACCAGAAGTCTAAAGTGGGTCCCCAGGGTTGTGTTCTCTGGAGGCTTCAGGGGATAATCCTTTTCCTTGTCCTTTCCAGTTTTTCTTGTCCTTGCCAGAATCCTTTGGCACATGGTTCATTGCCTCCTTCTTCAAAGCCAGAAGCATTGCATCTTTAAATCTCATTTTCTCTGTCCTTTTGCCTTAGGAGTTACATGGTCCTCTGACTCCTTCTATGCCCCTCTTCAAAGGACCACTGTTATTAGAGTGGGCCCACATAGATAATGTCGGAAGTGTTCCCATCTCAAGATCCTTAATTTGATTCCAACTACAAAATTCTTTTGCCATATAATGTAACATTCACAGATTCTGGGGATTTGGCGGTGGCCATCTTGGGAGGCCACTACTCAACCTATCACATATATAAGGGATTTTTAGCTTTCAAAGTTATTGCTAATCAAAAATATTTTTGTTTAGTCCTGGCACTCACTCAAAAATGTCTTTACTCTCTTCTTATTTATCCCTATAAGGATCATTTTATGCTAGCAAGCAGCCATCTAAGATGCATCAATTGGTCTCAGCCCACCTGGATCAAAGGAGAATGAAGAACACCAAGGACACAAGGTAATTATGAGCCCAAGAGACAGAAAGGGCCACATGAACTAGAGACTACATCATCCTGAGACCAGAAGAACTAGATGGTGCCCGGCTACAACCGATGACTCCCCTGACAGGGAACACAACAGAGAACCCATGAGGAAGCAGGAGAGCAGTGGGATGCAGACCCCAAATTCTCATAAAAAGACCAGACTTAATGGTCTGAGACTGGAAGGACCCCGGTGGTCATGGCCCCCAGACCTTCTGTTGGCTCAGGACAGGAGCCATTCCTGAAGCCAACTCTTCAGACATGGATTGGACTGGACAATGGGTTGTAGAGGGATGCTGGTGAGGAATGAGCTTCTGGGATTAGGTGGACACTTAAGACTATGTTGGCATCTCCTGCCTGGAGGGGAGATGAGAGGGTAGAGGGGGTTAGAAGCTGGCGAAATGGACAGGAGAAGAGAGAGTGGAGGGAGAGAGCAGGCTGTCTCATTAGGGAGAGAGAAACTGGGAGTATGTAGCAAGGTGTATATAAGTTTTTATGTGAGAGACTGACTTGATTTGTAAATTTTCACTTAAAGCACAATAAAAGTTATTAAAAAAAAAGAATCATTTTAAAATAAAGCCATTTTCTACATTCAAAGTGTAAAGTGTCAGCTTGACCCTTTTTCCTTTCTTGAAATTCCAAAGACGACTCTGTTTGAACAAAAGCATTCTTAAGTGATGTAAAATTTACTGAAGCTTTTATAGGAGGAGAGAAAAGATATACATTACAGGTGCCCATTCCACAGCAAAACATCTTAGCCATTTCTCCTCCTCTAACAAAGTCTTTTGCAGGTTTTAAAGCTATTAAAATGAGTATTCTTTTCCACTATTGCCCCAAAGCCTTCAACCTTTTTTCTCTATTCTGCATATCAACTGAAACTCTTTTCACTACTGGGAGCCTTGCTTTCCATCCCATTCATTTTATCATGGCATTTCACCCAAATAAATTCAGTACCCTCCATAAAAGAAATCATGTAATTATATTACCAAATTAGCAGCCCTGGTGGCTCAGTGGTCAAGAGCTCAGCTGCTAACCAAAAGGTCAGCAGTTCAAATTCATTAGCTGCTTCTTGGAAACCCTGTGAGGCAGTTCTACTCTGTTCTATAGGGTTTCTATGAGTCAGAATCTACTCGAAGGCAACAAGTGTATTACTAAATTATACATATCCAGATAATTTGGGAAAGAAAAGAAAGAAAGCAAAATACTACTGTCCATTCACAAACACTATTAACAATTTTCTGTATTCGCAGTCTCTTTAATGTGTATGTATTTGTACAGAATTCTGTTCATAATACCTATGCAAAATGAAATATATTAACTTTTGTGATGTTTTCACTGGTGTTTCTTTTTTTGGTTTAAATATATATATATGTATATGTACACACACAGAGTTTGTATTTACCAATTAAAAGAAACAAAAAAAATGAAATAAAAATTTAAAAATAAAGAAATTCCTGCTGAATTTTCTTGGTAAGAAAACTGGACCCTATGTTTTTTTATGAACCTCTCATTTTGTGCAGAGAAAGCAATAATTCTTGTTCAATGATTCTCAGAAAACAGTAATGTAAAAATAGTAAGCGTTTAGCTTTTGTTAGTGCTGGGGAAAAGTTACTGAAAACAAAATTTACTCCCAACTGAGAAAACCTCCACAAAAAATAGAAGAGAAAGAAAAGTTTTATTATTGAATAAACATTAAACCAGGATGTAATACATTACAGACACTCCGCTAAAGAGATTAGAAAGACAGGAAGAAATCTGAACCATTATATAGGTAAGGCGGTACAATCAGTGCATTCGTATTTTAAAGGTAATTGTTAGTTTTCTAATTCTTCTGGCCTGGACGTAGGGCTGGGCCACCAGGAGTTCAAGCTAATCTCCTTGTCAGAAAAAAGCAGGAAGGTAGAGGAGAATTGCCTGAAGTCACATTTAGAGATTTTTTTTAGCAAGACAAAGAATTTATAAGTTATCTAAAGTGAATTCTACAGAAGGCAATGGAGGAGGGAATCTCCTGCCCCTATTTTTACCAGGGGAATTTTCCCATTCATTTTCCATGTGTACTTGTCATTATATAAGCTTTCTTCCTAAGTGTTTTGTGACCACAGGAAAAAACCCAGAAAAGTCCACCTGAGTTCTGAGTTCTGCAATGTACAATGGATCATGAAGAACACATTTTCTGGTTCTGGGAAAGAATCCGAAACAGGTTTTTTAAAAAAAACACGGGCAAAGTTGAGAAGGCCTTACTTAGGTTTCCCACATAGCATTCCAGGGATATGGAATACAACTGACAAAGTTACAAAATACCATCAAACCAGATATCTTAAACTGGCGTTCAAACAGGGTAGAGAAGTCTGGCTCAGTCATTTATAACAGTGCTGTGCACTCAAAGATTTTTCCATTTCCTGAATAGATTCCCTTTAGAGGATTTGGTACCCTTGAGTTCCCTGGCACAGCCCCAGATTCTTTCATAAACCACACCCTGCCCTTTTTTTTGTTGTTTCTTAATCCTGGTTGACCTGAATTTATATTTCTTCTTACAATGAAAATTTTTAGATTAAAGCAAACCACATATTCTCTGTTTAATGTTCTTTTTCTCAAAGGCTATTTTTTCTATGAAAACATACCCATAATTTTGGGGTGTTTCTGTAGTGGATAATTTTCATATAACACCTTTTTAAGAGTATCTTCATGGTAATTCTTTCTTCACTTTGTTGTACAGCGAAAGTCGTAGGAACTGTGTTGTTTTCTTTTCATTTTTATAATTATTATTTTATTGTTATTATTTGCTATTTTCTTGTGGCACAGTCAGTGGATAAGAGCCCAGACTGCTAACCAAAAGGTCGGCAGTTCAAATCTACCAGTTGCTCCTTGGAAACCCTACAGGGCAGTTCAAGTCTCACATACAGGTTTGTTGAGTCGGAATCCAGTTGACAGTAATAAGTTTTCCTTTTTTCTTTAATTGTTTTAGCAAGAAAAAAATGTATTCACCTATCATTTTTGCTAACCCACAGATATGAGGCTATTTGTTACCTGGGCACACTTTTCACATAAGCTTTGGTTAAATCCTTTCCCCACATCTAGAACTGGTAAGATGGTTTATATAGTGTAATGATCTGTCCTACTTCCATAAGCCAATTGCATTAATAGGACAAAGATTTCCTGTACTGAGACACAACTAAGACTACTGCTTGGTTTTCTGATATTCTAAAATAAAGGACAATACAATGTTAAGAATGCACTTCTTCCAGGAATATTCTCATGTCCACCCAGCTGAAAGTGCTTTATTTTGAAAGAAAATGCTCCTAGGCTGCAATAATGTATACTTCTACACCATTTTCAGTCATTCTGACTCTCTGCTGCATTGATTTCTTAGAACTGCAATCCCCAAATGGCTCGAAAACTATGGTACAAAAACCTCTTCAAAATGTACCAAATGTACATTATAATGGTAACTATCTGGTTTTCCAGTTAGTAGAGACTCAGACTTCTGGGTCAAACTTCAGAGTTAGAAAACAAATGAAGTTTCTTTCTGTCCTTCTACTGATGTGTCCAGTGTGGGCAAGTCCATAATTACGTCTCTCAATCTAATTCTATTATCCTTGCACTTAGTGGAAATATCTTCCTGATTTTAGTATCAATTGTCTCATATTTCCACTCTGGAGAATTTCTAACTTTTTTTTATTAGGCTAGTTTCTGGGCTGAGTCTACCAAAATTATTTCAAGATTATATGTAACTTTATATTCATTAAATCAATGTTCATTTTTTCTCTTCTATTCTCATTCTCAGTGACCATGCACAATTATTACAATAACCTTCATACTCACCTTTATGTTTGTGCCTATTATTTAACTTTGTATCTCTGCTTCAAACTCAGCTTTCTGTATTCGGTTTTGTTATGCTGTTGTAGAGACAAGCTTGGACATCGTTTCAAGTTAAAACAGGTTTATTAAGGGTTTAAAATAATTGCAACTGGGGAACCACATAGCCCACTGAAATGGAACCAGGCAGTCCCAGGGCAACTTCGTTACACAAGTATTCTTATGGGGGTAAAAAGAGGAACCAAACCATAGAGAGGGCAATTACAGGAAAAAAAAAGTGAATATTGTAATAATCACACTCTGGTTACTGATTATTAAAGGTATGGTTAGCAATTATAGTTTTCTTTTCCTGAGATACTTCCCTCCTTTTGATCAAAGATCTCATAGAGGAAATTTTGATCACTGATAAATCGAGTGATCTCTTTCACATGGACACACTTGCTACTCTTGTTTACTCTAGTGGCTGCTTGAATTATCAAGCATTTGAGACCTTGGACACCACACAGCAATTGTGACCAAGCACCACTGAGTGTTTTCCTTTTACCTTGACCTATTGGAGTTCTCCTCTTCAGGCTGGGCTGGCCTTATGTCACTCACAAACCTTCTGCAAGGTTTTCCCTAGCCTCACAATGTTTTAGAGAGATACACTCTGGTGGGATTCAAAAGGGGAAGGGAAAGAGATAACAGTGTCAGATACAATGACTCAGAGGCACAGAAGGCTGACTTATTCTTTCTGTCCCTCAAGTGGGGTTTCATCAAGGTCATCATTGACCTGTATGGTTTCTATATACATTATCTTTTCCATGGGTATCACATTAGTTTTCGAGATCAAAACACAAGTGGTTAGTTTCATGTAGCATTTAACAGTGCCTTATCATTATCATTATGATGCCAGGAAACCCTGGTGGTGTAGTGGTTAAGTGCTATGGCTGCTAACCAAAAGGTAGGCAGTTTGAATCCACCAGGTGCTCCTTGAAAACCCTGTGGGGCAGTTCTGCTCTGTCCTGTAGGGTCACTGTGAGTCAGAATTGACTCAATGGCAATGGGTTTGGTTTTTTTTATTATTACGATGATGATGACAATGACCATTAAAATCATAATTCTAGCAAACAAAATTGTCTCTAAAAGTGGTTTTATAAAAAGAGGTCTGGGTTCACAAGGGGAAAACCAAAATGTCAAAATAGGGGATTTATGCTAAAATTGCAATTTGATAACGGTGAAAAGGATAGTTTGATTAAAAAAAGGAAACCCTAGGAATTTGAACAGCTCATATGTGAAATATCTAATTCATCTAGAAATTTTAAGCAACAGGCATAACTGTCATCATAAGACATATAAGATAGTTGATCTGTTCAATTATCAATAAGCAAATGTTCTGGGCAGCGTTAACTTCTATCGTTTACATGGGAAAAACATTAAATCAAAACATGGAATAACTTGAAGTTTATGAAGCAAAGCAACTAAAAACAATATAGTGAATAGAACAAACAGAAAAGTAAAGAGAGTAATATAAGTAAACTTCACCTTTAAGTCCAATTTAATTTTTTTTTTTTAGTTTACGAAGTCCCAAATAGCTCATTTTGGTTCCATGTTATTCTGGATAAGCTGTAGTACGCAAACCCATCTGCTTCTACATAAGAGTTCTGAAAATTGTGATTCAATCTAGTCACAACTGTTTTCACAAGTCTAATATAGTCCATCTTTTTATTGAGATATTTTGGTTAAATATCTTCAACAAATCAGCAAAGATTTATCTGCAGATGGCAAAAATTAACATGGCCGTAATTAACTCATAATAATGATAGTTCTTAAAAGTGAAAGACCTGATAGAAATTAGTTTAAGAAGGTTATGTAAAGCTAAATAAGGTCACTTTAAAAAACTTTAGACAAAAAATATCCCTAAATATAATGATTAATCTTATTTTCAAAGAGCTTCAGATATATAATAATTAGGACATAATGCTGTGTAGTCAGGATATACCAAGAATATACCAAGATCGTTAAGTCTTTCAATATCTGAATAGTAGTAAAAAACTTTTATGGGTAATTATATAACTTTTCTAGTTAAATCGTTGGCTTTGATGATGCTAGATTTAAAAAAATGAAGTTGCAACTAAATTAGTAATTGAAATTATAAAATTATGATAATATTATGTGCTTGCAATCTAGTGTCAGGCATATATTACTAACATATAAATTCTAACTTAAGGAAAATTTGGTATTTTCTTGATTTGACATGTTTCATATAATTCATAACATTTTAAGTCAATCCTTTGAACTTTTTATGAAGTTTTAAAGTTGTCAGAAGTTTATTACAGATTACGGAAAAATAATACTTAAGTTATTTAAAGCAAAAATTTTAAAGATAAAAACTTTATTCCTCTCAAAACTGTGAGACTTTAACTTAGTAACCTTAATTTAATGAAGTTCAACTATTGTCTTTAAGGCAGATTGTATAAAGAAAAAAATTAACCTCTTAACTTAGTAACTAAGGAAAATTTTGTTATTTTAAAAAAATCCTGAGAAATTCAATTCTTTGTTTCATATGCTATTTGACATTGACAGCTCTTCAATTTTTTGTGAATTAACTTACTAAACCTCTAGTTACAATAAATAAGAACTTTAACCATTTTAAATAAATTTCTTTTTTAAAATTCTCTTCTAGTTGTTTATTGTTAGAAAAGTAAAAGCTAAACCTTTTTTTAATTAATTGAATGGAATTATTTTTATCATTTTTTTAAAAGCACTGAGACCTTTTAATTTTATAAGTGCTTATTTATCATTAAACCAACTAAAAACATCATAACTTAAATTCAACAATACTTTTTAGAGGTAGAAAACTATTAGCTTCTCTTTTGCATGTTTTATAAAATCTGGTAAAGAGAGGTTTTCTGAAGAGAGAGTTCTGGAATACCTTAAAGGCCTGGTTGTACTAACCAAGCAATTTATCTTCTTCCGTGCACTTTCGAATAGACTCTTCTATAGCTACCTTAGGCCCAACTCATGGCTTTTAAGACAAGATAAAACTTAGACATAAGAAAAAAAATTATTTAAATTGATACTATTATTTGTTGAGAACCAAGAGATACATTATAAATTTCATTAAATTAATCAAGGCAAATCCCGCAAACAAGAAACCATAGACATTTATTGATAAATAGACATTTATCAGTAAGTAACTAGGTGGGCTGAGTTTTGGGGGGAAAAAAGGAGAACAAAGGTCTGCATATAGCAAAAACATCCTATACTTCTTAAATGTTATAAAATTTTCATCAAACTGTGGATGACAATTTAATTTAGATCATTTATTCCCTCCTTTCCAAGGTGAGGTAAAGTACTTGGGCCACCCATGAAACTATTTTGAAAGACCACGAGTGGTTGGAGGGTAGACAGAGTTGTTTCTAATTCATGACTCTCCTTTTTGTAGTTTTAATGTTTTTAAAGGAAAGATCTCTCTTAATTCACTGGAGACTGGCTATGCTGATGGTTGCTGGCCTCCTCTGGGTGGTAGAGAGTTGAATTTGTTCCTGTTCTCTCTTTTTTTAACCCAAAACTTTTTTTTTCCTAACAGGTTGTGGTGTTTACAATAAAAACAAACAATAGATTTACAGTCTAAAAGATTGTTGGGTTTTATTTGAAGTTGTTCTACTCTGTCTTATAGGGTTGCTATGAGTCGGAATTGACTCCACAGTAACAGGTTTTTGTTTTGTTTTGTTTTTTTGAAGTTGTTGGATTTGTAGAGCCATAAGCTTATTTGGGTGGATTTGTGAGACTTTTTGTTGTTATTGTTTTTTTTTGTTTGTTTGCTTTTTAATTTATAACAATCTTGTTTTCAATTACCCAGTTTCCTTGTAATAGTTTTAAGTACCAGGAGGAAAAAGATCATGTGGAAATTCATTTTCTCAAAGTGATTACTAAAGTTTTAAATTATTTCCAAACACACTCGGTTGGCAACATTTAGAATAGTTATCAACCAATTATATTACAAAACAATCCAGGACAATAATCCTAAATTCCTTAGGCTTGAAAACTTTAGTTTTGGCAACTTAGTTTTTAGTAATCCTGTTTTGAAGGCTTAGTAGTTCAGAATCAAGTTTATGGAAAGAGAATTTATTTCTGAAGGAACAGACAGAGGAAATTTCACCAAAGAGAACAGAAAGATGAAGTGCATTGAAGAGCAAAAAGAATAAGTATCACTTGGGAAGGCAGGAGGAGCAGTTGTAGAGTTCTAATGTTTTAACAAATATTATCTTAATATATATATATATTTTTTAAAAGTTCTAAAATAGCAATTAAAACTATTGAAGCCTCGAGTTTGTTTAAAGTTTAGGACTTTTGGACTCAAAAATTCTAGTGGGGATGGTCAATAATCAACCATTAATAAATCAGCCAAACCAACCAACTAATTAACATTTTATTACACTAATCAATTAATAAAACAATTACTTAATAATTAACAGTCCCAGCAGCTTATGGAGTCTGAGATTATACAAACTCGAAAACTCTCAGGATAAATAATACTTGATTGCTGTTTCTAATGAAGATAAGATTTATACAAGTAATATTTGGGGATGTCTCCCCTGGACAAAACAAAATGGAACAAACACAATTCTCAGAGAGTTCAACGGCAAAAAATGTCAATTTCAATTTGAGAGGTTACCTGTCCATTTGCTTTTTTTGTGGATGACTTCTTGAAGGTTCTTGAGGATGTTAAAACTTGCTCTTAGAGACTTAAAAGGTGCATGACAAAAAATTTGTGTACTTAGAGAAATGAAAGAAACTTTTTAGCAAGTGATATAAAAAGGACAAGGAGAATTCAGTGTTACAGAGTTTGGGTAGAAGAAATTAGTCAAGACTTGCAAAGGACTTTGGGAATGTACCCTGGCAGCTAGGATAGCTCAGAAGTTTTCCCAGTTATTTATTTACTTATTTATTTTTGCTAGAAAAGCAGAAGCTAAGGTCTCTAGTGCCTTTTGGTCAGAAAAGAAAAATTGTGTACAGTTTAAAAAGCAGAAATTGAAAAGAAATTTCAGGCTTCAACACTGAAAAAATCCAGGCATTACCTCTGAAAATTCAGACTTTAGATTTTAAAATTTCCTATATATTTAATTCAGTCTGGGGCCTAATTTAAGCTGACATATATTATAAAACAATAAAAACTTTACCAGAACAAATTTATATTAAATTCTTTAAAGTAGCTATTCAAAGCTTAGGCAAACTAAGCAGTTTCTCTAAAACTTAAAAGGCTTCCTTATGAGAGAGAGAAAAAAAAAACTAACGACTTCTAGTCATGGTTTTTGAGACAAAACGCACAAAAACTTAAACACAAAATGAGACAAAAAATTACATAAATTTACTATTCTGCAAGGCTATCTCAAATAACATATAGGACAAATGGGACTTTTTGAGCTTAGTCTCTTCAATAAATTAGTCCCTTTAACTGAGAAGTTTTAAAAATGGTCAAAACTTTTGGGGAAACAAAAATGGTGCACCACAGTTTAAAAGAAAACTTAGGTTTCTCTCAGACAATTTTATGCCAGTGGATGTAATGCTGATTTAAAAATTAAATTACAGTGAGCAACCATTCAAATTGATTTTAATTTAGAGACTCTTAGATCCTAATTCACTGTGTAGAAAATTCTAAATTCCCTTTAATGAGTTCATACCAGGGCTAATGGTACTCCTCATCCTTGCTAAGATTCAATCACACATGTGAAAACCATTCCAGAGCCTTTTTACCAAAAAAAAAGTACCTGAAGAAGCCTTAATGGGTGCTGAGAGAAAAACACAGTGAGTTCGCACAGCCTGAACAAAGCTGCAATTAGGCAAATAACAAACTCACCAAAATGCTCTCAAGTGAGCCAAAAGTACAAAGATGAGACTGGTAACAAACCTCAGAGGACTTCTAACACAAAGAGGGCAGAGGTTCTTGGCCCAAGAGGTTTCAGCTAGAGACAACTCTGAAGAGCTGGGAAAGCAGATTGAGCAAGCAAAGGGCTCATAGGAGTGCCGACATTCCACACTTCCCTCTGAGATCGTTTAGCAGGCATATTGCCTTTAGATCCCACTTCTGACACCAAAATATTGTAAAGAAAAACATGAATGCTGTTTCAAGTTAAAACAGAGATTTATTAAGGGTTTAAAACAATGACTGGGGAACTACATAGACCATTGAAATGAAACCAGGTAGACCCAGGACAGTTTTGTTATACAAGTACTATACAGGGTAAAAAGAGGAACTAAACCATAAAAAAAAGGAAAATCAATGAATACCATAATAATCACACTCTGATTTGTTACTGATGATTAATAGTGTAGTTAGTGATTACAAATAGTTTCACAGGATTCTTACACCATGGTCACAAGATGCTTACATGTATTTTCTTTGTCTATCTTGCAAAACTATCTTGTCGACAACACCCAGACAGCACTCTTCCTGACTACATGTATTTTGATGGGTGCAGATGGTCACTTGGTTAAAACCCCTCAGGGCATATGGCTTTACATCCTAGTTTTGACCACCAATGAAAAATATGCTTTTCTAAAAAAAATGTAGCTCTTAGTCTAGAAATCCAGATTAAAATTAGATAGCATGGTCAGCATATTATGCCTCTGTCTCATGGACTGCATTGAAAGTTTTCTTTTCCTGAGACAATGCTAAGGCTGGAACTCTGCAAACCGTTGTTCTCAATATGCTAACCAGCACCCTGTTAGTTTCCGCCAACAGAGGATACTACAAGGAGGCTGGAAGGTTCAAATGGGAAGGAGAGACTTGTACTTTGTCCAGTTTGCTTCCTGCCCTTTACAACTAATAATTCCTTTCCTTGGCAAAATCAGTTGATTCCAGTAAAAGAATCAATTTCATTTTCAGCTGTTACATAATCCTTGAACCAGGATCACTGTGCCTTTTACAGCGAAAACAAGCAGCACCAACTTACCAGTGCCTACTCCACTGATGTCTAATCCTAGCTCTGAGGAGAACTTCATTTGTATTTCTGAGGCATCTGTTCTATCCTCAGAGGTAAAAGTCCCAGCTTTGCAAGCCCATTCTCCAATCTTTTAACTCTGATAATTCCAAACTCTCCTAGTCTTCAGGGTGGTTGATGCTTCCTGCAGCTATTACCTCTGTGATACCTCAGATATTCTCTTTTTGACTTTTCAGTTCTCCAGTGTCTAATTAATATTTCTTTGTATAAATGCTCTTAAGGTAATGGGTGTGATCTATCTCCTAAAAAAAATAATAATAATAATGGGGCCCTAAATCAACAAAAACCACACCCATTGCTATTGAGTTGATTCTGACTCATAGTGACTGTGTAGGACAGAATAGAACTGCCCCACAAGGTTTTCAAGGAGGGGCTGGTGGATTCAAACTGCTGACCTTTTGGTTAGCAGCTATAGCTCAACATAGCTCTTAACCAATTGGATTCTAGCTAATAAAAATTGTTATCAATAGACAGACATTCTAAGATGCAATTTGAGGATTGGTTTTGTTGTGTCCTCTGGCTTGAAAGTGATGTTGAGTTTCTTGTCAATAAGAAACAGAACACAAATTATTTAAGGCATGCAGTAGTATCAGGCTCAAATTATCCCCTCTGATTGATTGTGATGAATTACCTACTGAAGCAAGGGTGTTGGTCAAGATAGAGTCATCCAAGAGTCATACACAGAGGTAAGTGTGAAGGCTATTGTGGCAGTTAGTCGTGTGTGGTCATGAACGATGAGAATGGAAGAGAATAAAACAAACATAAATTTAACAAATACAGAGTAGCTGTTGCCTATTATAGCAGATTATGAAGAGTGTGGGACAGGATGGCTAACTCTGAGTGCACTGGAGCACCTACAGAAGAAAATGACAAGCTCAGATATTTAAACTGAGAACATATGGAAAGGGCCAATATGTTTATTAAAAGCTGCTCAAAGATACTAGTCATTACAAAAAAAAAAAAAGGAATTGCAAATTAAAGTCAAAATGAGATACTACCACTACTATACTACTACTACACACAAATAACTAAATTTTAAAGAATGACAATACTGATGCTGGTGAGGATATTTGCCCCCAGGAACTGTTATACATTGCTGGAGAGAGTGAAAAATGGTACAACTCTTTTGGAAAAGAGTTTGGATATTTCTTATAAACACATGCTTACCCTATGGCCAAGCAATTCGACCCCCAAGAGAAATAAAAACGTGTCCACAGAAAGGTTTGCACAAAAATGTTTACGGTAACTTTATGTCCATAAGAGTCCAAATCTGTAATCAGTTCAAACGTTCAGCAACTGAAAAATTGGTTAAAAAAAAAATGGAATATTCACACAATGGAATACAACTCAGTTTTTTTTTTTTTTTTAAGGAAGCATGTACTAGTAAGTTATGAAACAACACAGATGAATTTTTTAAATGACATATTGATTGAAAAAGAAGCCAGGCACAAAAAAAGTACACTTATCTGAAGAGCTAAAACCAGGAAAAATAAATTTACAGTGATAAAAGGAACCTGAATATTCTTTTCTGTGGTTTATGGAACTGACTGGATGAGGGTCCCATAAAATTTACTTGGATGACTATATTGACTGAGGTGTTGGTTATACCAATATGTACACTTTTCAAAACTAATCAAATTGTATACTTAAGATTTGCATATTTATGGGAAAACAGATCCAGGGCTACAAAAGAAAAAGAAAATCAAGGTTACGGAACCCCCTCCTCAAATGCACATACAAACGTATGCGCGCACACACACACATCAGAAACAATAGGAAAATGGTGGCCTAAGAATTAATCTGTGATCTTAAAATTCAGCATACTGCTTCACTTAGGAATGAGCAGGTAATGACCCAAACATAACATGAGAGAAACTTCTGGAATGCTGCAATATTGGATTCTTGATTTGGTTTCAGTGTGTGAAAATTAGTTGAGCTCTGCATTTTTAAAATGTATATTACACATCATGAAGAAATTAAAAATGGCTTGCAAGAATTTTGTAAAAGTCAATGACTCAGCATTTGAAATAATTCTCGAATGAAATATGATAACAAAGACGCAACATAATCATCCACAAGTTTGATTATTTTCAGAAAAAAAAGTACTGCAGGAGAGAAGGGTGCAGAACAAGAAAAAACAAAGGCAACTTTGGGCGAAGTAAAGTCTTCAATCTGAGGGAGTAGTAGAGCCTGTTCAAGCTTCTTGTGATGTGAGCAATAAACTTTGGTTCTGCCCCACTGTCTGATAGCTGTTCTCAAGATAAGAGAGAAATGAGAATGATCTCATCGTGAATACAACAGATGGTTACTTAAGTGTGTACATTTCTGCAATTGAAGATTACAAAACAGGAGGAAATATACTTTGTACATAATCTTTATTTTTAGTCTTTCAATGTTACTGCCTATCAACTGCATTGTGAATTGCCATTTTCAGTTGTTGCTAATATAACCAACATCAAAATGAGTAGTAAATATTATGGTCACTAAAATTGTTGCCTTATTTGACGTGCATGTGTGTTCTATCTGTCCAATAGCTGCATCACTTTTGTTATATGTTTATTTTTCAATTTTACATTTTGTTATATGTGCATCTTTCACTTTTGCACATCTGTCTATATGATTTTCTTTCAACATATATATTAATAGATGCATTAGTAAACTCTTATCGATATAAATATCAGTAATTGAAATTCTGCTATTAAACCACAGCCATCCATTTTTTCTACCTTAGTTCAGTAATCAAACTACACTGGTATATAGCTGTAACACTAAGGATATTGCATAGGTGTTTTAGCGATTTAGCAATATTCTTCCTGATCTCTACTGGAGAGGAACCAAAAATATTGATGCTGTTATTCTATTATAAATCTGTCAGCCTTAGTCTCTAGATGTCTATCTAATCCCTTCCTCAGAAGCATTTCTAAATTGTACTCTTTGTACTACGTTATGACAAGAGGCTTAGTCTGGTGTTATTCCTTGTTGGACTAGGTCCCTTTAATCTTTAAAAAAAAAAAAAACTAAAAAGCCATTTCAACTCTTCTGTTCAGCAATTCTAATAAGACAGAAAAGATTTCAGAGAGGCACCTACTTAAATAAGGTACAAGAATGGTCATTCTGTACAGCTAAAGAAAGATTTGGGGCTCTTCCTCTCACGACTCCTGGGTGGTAATGGCAATGCAAAATCACTAGGACCAGTATTCTAAGTCTGCCTCTGGTGGAGCCAGAGAGATGAGAGTTTTTCTTCTGAAAGGTTTAGGAAATCTGAGGGAGACTAAAAATAAACTAATATCAATGTAATGCTCTTCAATCCTGTCTCAGGAGAAGACAACTTTCAGGGCAGTCCGTGAGACAGAGGCATGATATGCTGACTGTGGTATCTAATTTTAATCTGGACTTCTAGACTAACAGCTATGTTTTTTTGGAACACTTATTTTTCCTCAGTATCAAATTTTTTTTTTTTTTTTTTTAGGATGTGAAACCATATGCCCTGAGGGGTCTTAACCAAGTGACTAACTGCACCCCTCAAAACACACATACTCAGGAAGAATGCTGTCTAGGTGTTGTTGTCGACAAGATATTATTGCAAGATAGACAAAGAAAATACACGTAAACACCTTGTGACCATGATATAAGCATCTTGTGAAACTATCTGTAATCACTAACTGTACTATATACTATTAATAACCAGTAACCAATCAGAATGTGATTATTACAGTATTCATTGATTTTCCTGTAATTGCCGTCCCTATGGTTTGGTTCCTCTTTTCACCCCATAAGAATACTTGTGGAATGAAACTGCCCTGGGACTACCTGGTTCCATTTTCAATGGGTTACGTGGTTCCCCAATTGGAATTGTTTTAAACTTTTAATAAATTTCTTTGTTTTAAATTGAAATGGAATTCAAGTTTTTCTCTACAATGATCCTATCCCCAGGAATAGATGATATCCAGATTTGCCAAGAGTGTTGGCTCCAACTCTATCTTTACTAAGTATGATCTGTTGTGAGCTATGCTTAGGCCGGTTTATGAGCCAGGAGAGACATCCAAGCATTGTACTCTTTGTAGTCACACTCCAAAAAAGTCACACTCCAAAGGACCAAGAAAATCAAAGCCAACATGTAGATGAAAGAATCTAGTAAACTACAGTGATTTTACCTGGCCTGAAAAATTTGAAATGTAGCTACACAACACAGTGCTAAAATTCTTCCATCTTAATTTGGGTAATTTTAGATAATTTTGTGGTCTCAGAACTTGAAGATGTTTTCAGGAATTTTATGTTGTACTATTCCTGACTACTGAAGCATAATTAGGACACTTACTCAAATCTGTCTGTCTGTCTATCTCTATGCCTCTAATAAATCATTGTAGTATACCAGTGAGTCGATTCCCACTCATAGCAACCCTACTTAACAGAGGAGAACTGCCCCATAGGGATTTCTAGGCTGTAATATGAATGGGAACAGATTGCCAGGTCTTTTTCCCCCAGAGGAGCTGCTGGTGAATTCGAACAGCTGGCTTTTTGGTTAGCAGCTGAGCGCTTAAACATTGCACCACCAGGGCCCCTGTTTAATAAACACACACAAGTGATTAGTTTGCATTAAGGACAGAATCTTCAAAACATGGACATAATTAAACCTAGGTATGTCTCTAAATACTTACCTAGGTATTTAAATGTATATATACTAGATTTATATACATATATAAATCTAGAGAACCTCCTGCTAGGAGAATGCTAGAGGCAGCATAAAGATCTGAATATAGCCAAGAAATTGTCAACTTTTCATTTTACTTTGAATAGCAACATCAATCATTACATGAAAGTTTACATTAAAAACGTCTAGAATAATTTCTCCCTCAAAGATAAGGTTTTCTGTATTAAAAACAAAACCCACTGGTATCAAGTTGATTCTGACTCATAAAGACCCTATAGGACAGAGTAGAACTGCCCCATAGGGTTTCTGAGGGGCACCTGGTGGATTCGAACTGCTGACCTTTATGGTTAGCAGCTGTAGCTCTTAACCACTATGCCACCAGGGTTTCCTATTTTTTTAGAGCATTTTTTTTATACACTAGTCACTTTTGTAAGCTATATCGCACATCTATGCCTCGGAAAACAATGAAGGCAATATCGCAAATGGCTTTCTCTCTAATTTATTTTTCTAAGAATAGGGAGTTGATAGCTAATAGTTGAAAAGAGTGAACAGTTATTTATTATTGATGTGCCACATACAGTTCTAAGTGATTTTTATTTAATAATTCATTGAATCTACACTGCATTCATGGCAAGTAGCTCATTTTACAAATGAGTAAAATACAGTAGAGAGAGGTAAAATAACTTGCTCAACTTCGCAGCTTTTATGTGGCAGAGCTGGAAGCTGAACCCTGACTCTCTAGCTAAATCCAAAAAAAAAAAAAAAAACCTGTTGCGGTGGAGTGGATTCAGACTCAAAGCGACCCTATAGTCAGAATCAACTCAACTGCAATGGGTTGGTAGCTGAATCAGTCAATGCTTAATCCCGTGTCCTGTGTTTTCTTTACTTCTTTTAGAATTTATCTTGTCTCCCTATATTTATATTTTTAAAATCTATGTTAGATTTACTTCCTGAATCTTTTAGTTAAAAAGATAGTGCATTGAGAAAAAGAAGTTGCTGTTGTTGTGTGTGTGTGTAATTTTATGTTACTTCAAAATTTAGGGGAATAAAGTTAATAAATATCTTAAATGGTCATTTGAATGACCTCACTACTATGAATAACAATGTTTCTTTTATCTTCTGACAAATACGCTAAAGGAAAAGAGAAAATGATAAACACAACTTAATTTAGACCCTAAAATTCATAAGCAATGATATCACTGCCTGCAGAAATTATCCAACTTTTCTTTCTGCTTTCAATGGCTGGTGATATGTGGAAGATTAAAATTCACCTATACTGATCTCTGACATTATCCTCTGACTTTTGTGCCATTCCTGGTTCAGATTTTGCTTTCAAGAAACTTAGAAAAATATAAATACAGGCATGATATCCCCAAATAATAAGTACAATATACAGGTATGCATTATAAGCAGTTCCCAAAAATAACAACTACAAAGAAAAAAAAAAGATTGTGATCTTAGCCAAGTTCCCAGTAAACTCGTTCCAGACAGCGTATGTTAGACCTTTAATCTTCCTTTATCCCACTTTGTGCTTGAGGTTTCAATAAATTTCAAGTGATATATGAGACTAGATAGAATACATTGCTAAGTGATGTTCCAGTCTCAGTTCTTAATGGGGACTTTGTTCTTCTTTGGTTCTTATAAATGGCATTTCCTTCTCACTCTTCCCACAGTGAGGGCTCTAAATCCTTTGAAAAACCCTGTACCAATCATTCTTGTCATACTTAACACTGAGTGGCTCTGTGCTGCCCAAAAAGGAAGAAACCAAATGTTTTAGTGGCATCCACCTAGAGGCATATGTCAAAATAGAAATGTACAAAACTACAAGATTTATTAAAGTCACTGTCAAATTTCTGCACCTCACAGTTTACAATTAACCACATGGAAATATAAAGTCATTCTTCAAACTACTTTGACTAATTCTCCCATAGCTTTCTTGCTTCTCTCTCTCCCTCTTTCCTCTGGGAGAAAAAAATAATGTCATAACTTAGATATGATGCAACATTTATCTTTGCAAAGGTGAAGACTGATAACTCAACACTGACATTTCTAAAAGTGAAATCTATCATTTCTTCAGGAAAAAGATAAGTGGCCTATAAGCACAACACATCACACCACCCTTAATTCTTACCTCAAGAAGTGAAAGTTCACAGGAAAACCAAGTATGTAATTTCATCAGAAAATAATCAATCACAGTTTTTCCTACTGAGGGACATTTTTATTTTTTATTTACTTATCTATTTGATATGAAAAATTAACAATTTTGACAATAAAGTCGTTAAGTTCTTCACACGCATATACCCACTTTGCTCTATTCCTGAACTCGTTACTTCTTTAATAACCAATAATAAGCCCAAGTTATAATCCCAAGATCATGCAGTGTTTTGTTTTGTTTTGTTTTCAGTTTCAAGCATCTCAAATTATCAAGTTCAACAAAATTTATTTCCAAAGCGTTTATCAATTCTGTTCCCCTTCTCAGTCCTCACCATCAATGCCTTTGCCATTTTTCACTTGGACCATCTAATACTCTCAGAATTATTCTTTTTGTTCAATTTGACCTTCTTAAATACATCTAGATAAGCCTCCAAGAATGACATATTTAAAAAGGAAATAAGACTAGGCCATAACCCTGACCAAAACAATTCACTGCCACCCTGGCACACATTGTGGTGGTTCCCAAATAGAAAAGCTTAGCTGGAAAGATTCCATGACACTTGAATCCAACCTCACCCAAACACCTCCTTCATTATTAGGTGGCATAAAAGTAGAAGTTACTCTTTTCAAAATATGCCTAGGTGAATTTGCTTCAAACATCATCACCAGCCCAAACTACTCCAAGTGACAAACAAAGCTTACCGTGCTCTTCCTCCTCACTATAACTCTTACTTTAACTATTATTACTTTCAAATTTCCACTTAAAAAAAAAATACAGTTGAGGTAGAATTGATCATGACTCCTGGCAACTGCATATGTGTCAGAGTAGAACAGTGCTCCCTAAGGTTTTCAGTGGCTATTTTTCTGAAGTAGATCGCCAGGCCCTTCTTCCAAGGTACCCCTGGGTGGAATCAAACCTCCAACCTTTTGGTTAACAGTTGAGTGTGTTACCCATTTGCAGCTCCCACGGACTCCCAAATTTCCACCCTACTCACCATTAATAGCCAACGGTTTCTAGATCCCTTTGCAAACCACGTTCATCTGCCCTTGTATGCTAATTCCTCTGTTTAGAACATGGGTCAGTCTTGTGCCTGTCTTTGTAAATCAAGCTTAACTTGAACAGAACTCATACACTAACATATTGTCTACTGTCTACATTTAAACTGTGCAAGTTCATAACAAACTATGTATAACATTGCCAAAAATGGGAATTCCAGAACACTTAATTGTGTTCATGTGGAATCTGTCCATGGACTACCAACAGGCAGTCATTTGAATAGAACAAGGGAACAATATGTGGTGTAAAATTGGAAAAGGTGTATGTCAGGGTTGTATCCTTTCACCATACTTCTTCGATCTGCATGCTGAGCAAAAAATTCATGAAGAGTGAACTAGATCAAGAAGAATGCAGCCTCAGGATTGGAGGAAGACTCATTACCAACCTGCGATATGCAGATAACACAATCTTGCTTACTGAAAGTGAAGAGGACTTGAGGCACTTGCTGAAAATCAAAAACTTGAGCCTTCAGTATGGATTACACCACAACATAAAGAAAACAAAAATCCTCACTACTGAACCAATAAGCAACATCATGGTAAATGGAGAAAATGTTAAAGCTGTCAAAAATTTCATTTTACTTGAATCCACAACCAATACCCATGGAAGCAGTAGTCAAGAAATCAAATGGAGGCGGAGCCAAGATGGCAGACTAGGCAGACGCTACCTCGGATCCCTCTTACAACAAAGACTCGGAAAAACAAGTGAATCGATCACATACATAACAATCTACGAACCCTGAACAACAAACACAGATTTAGAGACGGAGAACAAACTAATACGGGGAAGCAACGATTGTTTCCAGAGCCTGGAGCCAGCGTACCAGTCAGGTATGGCACAAGCACAGAGAGCTGCTCCACCCCCCTGAACTAAGCCCGGGAGGGGGACCAGCTGGTTCCACGGGCGGCGTGGGATGCAGCCAGTAGGAGAAGTCCCCGGGAGGCAGTGACTGGTCTTGGAGCAGAAAGAGCAGCGTCCGAGCCGGGGAACCATCCTGCAGGGATTTGGACTGGACGCAGGTACGGCATAAACACGGAGAGTTGCTCCACCCCCCTGAACTAACCCCAGGAAGGGGCCCAGCCAGGTCGCGCGGGCGGCGTGGGACGCAGCCGGTAGGAGAAGTCCCCGGGAGGCAGCGACTGGTATTGGAGCAGGAAGAACAGCGTCCCAGCCAGGACACTCGGTCACGGCACAAGCACGGGGAACTGCTCCACCCATCTGAACTAACCCCGGGAGGAGGCCCAACTGGTTCTTGGGTGCGGCACGGCCACGTGGCTGGAGGGACGAGAAGTCCCCGGGAGGCAGCGACTGATTTTGGAGTCGAGAGTGCACCGTCCCAGTAGGGGAGCCTTGACGCTGGGCGTGGGGCTGGAAGCGGAGGATCTGACCGTGACTCCAGCGGGCCAGACCCCCCGGGGGCAATCTCCACACAGCCAGCACACATAGGCGAGGCGTCCGCAGGAATCTCAGATATAATAGTCATTACAAGCAAGACAAGCAACTCTGGCTATATTCTGAGGTGCTACTCTCCTATCTCTCTGTTCCCTCCCCCACCCTCCCCAGGCGGCTTCAATAACATCTGAATAGCCTGAGCCAGAGGGAGAACTCTGATAGGGATCTGACTGCATTTTTTTTTTAAGCGGATTTTCTAGAAAAACTAGTTTCCCAGTGATGGCTTGGAGACAACAATCCATATCAAACCACTTAAAGAAGCAGACCATGACAGCTTCTCCAACCCCCAAACAAAAGAATCAAAATCTTCCCCAAATGAAGATACAATCTTGGAATTATCAGATACAGAATATAAAAAACTAATTTACAGAATGCTTAAAGATATCACAAATGAAATTAGGATAACTGCAGAAAAAGCCAAGAAACACACTGATAAAACTGTTGAAGAACTCAAAAAGATTATTCAAGAACATAGGGGAAAAATTAATAAGTTGCAAGAATCCATAGAGAGACAACATGTAGAAATCCAAAAGATTAACAATAAAATTACAGAATTAGACAACGCACTAGGAAGTCAGAGGAGCAGACTCGAGCAATTAGAATGCAGACTGGGACATCTGGAGGACCAGGGAATCAACACCAACATAGCTGAAAAAAAAATCAGATAAAAGAATTTAAAAAAATGAAGAAACCCTAAGAATTATGTGGGACTCTATCAAGAAGGATAACCTGTGGGTGATTGGAGTCCCAGAACACGGAGGGGGGACAGAAAACACAGAGAAAATAGTTGAAGAACTCCTGACACAAAACTTCCCTGACATCATGAAAGACGAAAGGATATCTATCCAAGATGCTCATCGAACCCCATTTAAGATTGATCCAAAAAGAAAAACACCAAGACATATTATCATCAAACTCACAAAAACCAAAGATAAACAGAAAATTTTAAAAGCAGCCAGGGAGAAAAGAAAGGTTTCCTTCAAGGGAGAATCAATAAGAATATGTTCTGACTACTCAGCAGAAACCATGCAGGCAAGAAGGGAATGGGACGACATATACAGAACACTGAAGGAGAAAAACTGCCAGCCAAGGATCATATATCCAGCAAAACTCTCTCTGAAATATGAAGGCGAAATTAAGATATTTACAGACAAACACAAGTTTCGAGAATTTGCAAAAACCAAACCAAAGCTACAAGAAATACTAAAGGATATTGTTTGGTCAGAGAACCAATAATATCAGATATCAGCACAACACAAGGTCACAAAACAGAACGTCCTGATATCAACTCAAATAGGGAAATCACAAAAACAAACAAATTAAGATTAATTAAAAAAAAAAATACACATACCAGGGAATCATGGAAGTCAATAGGTAAAAGATCACAATAATCAAAAAGAGGGACTAAATACAGGAGGCATTGAACTGCCATATGGAGAGTGATACAAGGCGATATAGAACAATACAAGTTAGGTTTTTACCTAGAAAAATAGGGGTAAATAATAAGGTAACCACAAAAAGGTATAACAACTCTATAACTCAAGATAAAAACCAAGAAAAACGTAACGACTCAACTAACATAAAGTCAAGCACTATGAAAATGAGGATCTCACAATTTACTAAGAAAAACGCCTCAGCACAAAAAAGTATGTGGAAAAATGAAATTGTCAACAACACACATAAAAAGGCATCAAAATGGCAGCACTAAAAACTTATTTATCTATAATTACGCTGAATGTAAATGGACTAAATGCACCAATAAAGAGACAGAGAGTCACGGACTGGATAAAGAAACACGATCCATCTATATGCTGCCTACAAGAGACACACCTTAGACTTAGAGACACAAACAAACTAAAACTCAAAGGATGGAAAAAAATATATCAAGCAAACAATAAGCAAAAAAGAAGAGGAGTAGCAATATTAATTTCTGACAAAATAGACTTTAGACTTAAATCCACCACAAAGGATAAAGAAGGACACTATATAATGATAAAAGGGACAATTGATCAGGAAGACATAACCATATTAAATATTTATGCACCCAATGACAGGGCTGCAAGATACATAAATCAAATTTTAACAGAATTGAAAAGCGAGATAGATACCTCCACAATTATAGTAGGAGACTTCAACACACCACTTTTGGAGAAGGACAGGACATCCAGTAAGAAGCTCAAAAGAGACACGGAAGATCTAATTACAACAATCAGCCAACTTGACCTCATGGACTTATACAGAACTCTCCACCCAACTGCTGCAAAATTTACTTTTTTTTCTAGCGCACATGGAACATTCTCTAGAATAGACCACATATTAGGTCATAAAACAAACCTGTGCAGAGTCCAAAACATCGAAATATTACAAAGCATCTTCTCAGACCACAAGGCAATAAAACTAGAGATCAATAACAGAGAAACTAGGGAAAAGAAATCAAATCCTTGGAAAATGAACAATACCCTCCTGAAAAAAGACTGGGTTATAGAAGACATCAAGGAGGGAATAAGGAAATTCTTAGAAAGCAATGAGAATGAAAATACTTCCTATCAAAACCTCTGGGACACAGCAAAAGCAGTGCTCAGAGGCCAATTTATATCAATAAATGCACACATACAAAAAGAAGAAAGAGCCAAAATCAGAGAACTGTCCCGACAACTTGAACAAATAGAAACTGAGCAACAAAAGAATCCATCAGGCACCAGAAGAAAACAAATAATAATAATTAGAGCTGAACTAAATGAATTAGAGAACAGAAAAACAATTGAAAGAATTAACAAAGCCAAAAGCTGTTTCTTTGAAGAAATTAACAAAATTGATAAACCATTGGCTAGACTGACTAAAGAAAAACAGGAAAGGAAACAAATAACCCGAATAAGAAATGAGAAGGACCACATCACAACAGAACCAAATGAAATTAAAAGAATCATTTCAGATTATTATGAAAAATTGTACTCTAACAAATTTGAAAACCTAGAAGAAATGGATGAATTCCTGGAAAAACACTACCTACCTAAACTAACACATTCAGAAGTAGAACAACTAAATAGACCCATAACAAAAAAAGAGATTGAAACGGTAATCAAAAAACTCCCAACAAAAAAAAGTCCTGGCCCGGACGGCTTCACTGCAGAGTTCTACCATACTTTCAGAGAAGAGTTAACACCACGACTACTAAAGGTATTCCAAAGCATAGAAAATGACGGAATACTACCCAACTCATTCTATGAAGCCACCATCTCCCTGATACCAAAACCAGGTAAAGACATTACAAAAAAAGAAAATTTTAGACCTATATCCCTCATGAACATAGATGCAAAAATCCTCAACAAAATTCTAGCCAATAGAATCCAACAACACGTCAAAAAAATAATTCACCCTGATCAAGTGGGATTTATACCAGGTATGCAAGGCTGGTTTAATATCAGAAAAACCATTAATGTAATCCATCACATAAATAAAACAAAAGACAAAAACCACATGATCTTATCAATTGATACAGAAAAGGCATTTGACAAAGTCCAACACCCATTCATGATAAAAACTCTTACCAAAATAGGAATTGAAGGTAAATTCCTCAACATAATAAAGGGCATCTATGCAAAGCCAACAGCCAATATCACTCTAAATGGAGAGAACCTGAAAGCATTTCCCTTGAGAACGGGAACCAGACAAGGATGACCTTTATCACCGCTCTTATTCAACATCGTGCTAGAAGTCCTAGCCAGAGCAATTAGGCTAGACAAAGAAATAAAAGGTATCCGGATTGGCAAGGAAGAAGTAAAGTTATCACTATTTGCAGATGACATGATTATATACACAGAAAACCCTAAGGAATCCTCCAGAAAACTACTGAAACTAATAGAAGAGTTTGGCAGAGTCTCAGGTTATAAAATAAACATACAAAAATCACTTGGATTCCTCTACATCAACAAAAAGAACACCGAAGAGGAAATAACCAAATCAATACCATTCACAGTAGCCCCCAAGAAGATAAGATACTTAGGAATAAATCTTACCAAGGATGTAAAAGACCTATACAAAGAAAACTACAAAGCTCTACTACAAGAAATTCAAAAGGACATACTTAAGTGGAAAAACATACCCTGCTCATGGATAGGAAGACTTAACATAGTAAAAATGTCTATTCTACCAAAAGCCATCTATACATTTAACGCACTTCCAATGCAAATTCCAATGTCATATTTTAAGGGGATAGAGAAACAAATCACCAATTTCATATGGAAGGGAAAGAAGCCCCGGATAAGCAAAGCACTACTGAAAAAGAAGAAGAAAGTGGGAGGCCTCACCTTACCTGACTTCAGAACCTACTATACAGCCACAGTAGTCAAAACAGCCTGGTATTGGTACAACAACAGACACATAGACCAATGGAACAGAATTGAGAACCCAGACATAGATCCATACACGTATGAGCAGCTGATATTTGACAAAGGACCAGTGTCAATTAACTGGGGAAAAGATAGCCTTTTTAACAAATGGTGCTGGCATAACTGGATATCCATTTGCAAAAAAATGAAACAGGACCCATACCTCACACCATGCACAAAAACTAACTCCAAGTGGATCAAAGACCTAAACATAAAGACTAAAACGATAAAGATCATGGAAGAAAAATTTGGGACAACCCTAGGAGCCCTAATAAAAGGTATAAACAGAATACAAAACATTACCAAAAATGATGAAGAGAAACCCGATAACTGGGAGCTCCTAAAAATCAAACACCTATGTTCATCTAAAGACTTCTCCAAAAGAGTAAAAAGACCACCTACAGACTGGGAAAGAATTTTCAGCTATGACATCTCAGACCAGCGCCTGATCTCTAAAATCTACATGATTCTGTCAAAACTCAACCACAAAAAGACAAACAACCCAATCAAGAAGTGGGCAAAGGATATGAACACACATTTCACTAGAGAAGATATTCAGGCAGGCAACAGATACATGAGAAAATGCTCCCGATCATTAGCCATTAGAGAAATGGAAATTAAAACTACGATGAGATTCCATCTCACACCAGCAAGGCTGGCATTAATCCAAAAAACACAAAATAATAAATGTTGGAGAGGCTGCGGAGAGATTGGAACTCTCATACACTGCTGGTGGGATTGTAAAATGGTACAACCACTTTGGAAATCCATCTGGCGTTATCTTAAACAGTTAGAAATAGAACTACCATACAACCCAGAAATCCCACTCCTAGGAATATACCCTAGAGATACAAGAGCCTTCATACAAACAGATATATGCACACCCATGTTTATTGCAGCTCTGTTTACAATAGCAAAAAGTTGGAAGCAACCAAGGTGTCCATCTACGGATGAATGGGTAAATAAATTGTGGTATATCCACACAATGGAATACTACGCATCGATAAAGAACAGTGACGAATCTCTGAAACATTTCATAACATGGAGGAATCTGGAAGGCATTATGCTGAGCGAAATTAGTCAGAGGCAAAAGGACAAATATTGTATAAGACCACTATTATAAGATCGTGAGAAATAGTAAACCTGAGAAGAACACATACTTTTGTGGTTACAAGGGGGGGAGGGAGGGAGGGTGGGAGAGGGTTTTTTATTGATTAATCAGTAGATAAGAACTGCTTTAGGTGAAGGGAAAGACAACACTCAATACATGGAAGGTCAGCTCAATTGGACTGGACCAAAAGGAAAGAAGTTTCCGGGATAAAATGAATGCTTCAAAGGTCAGCGGAGCAAGTGCAGGGGTCTGGGGAACATGGTTTGCGGGGACTTCTAAGTCAATTGGCAAAATAATTCTATTATGAAATCATTCTGCATCCCACTTTGAACTGTGGCATCTGGGGTCTTAAATGCTAACAAGCGGCCATCTAAGATGCAGCAATTGGTCTCAACCCACCTGGAGCAAAGGAAAAGGAAGAACACCAAGGCCACACGACAACTAAGAGCCCAAGAGACAGAAAGGGCCACATGAACCAGAGACCTACATCATTCTGAGACCAGAAGAACTAGTTGGTGCCCGGCCACAATCGATGACTGCCCTGACAGGGAGCACAGCAGAGGACCCCTGAGGGAGCAGGAGATCAGTGGGATAGAGACCCCAAATTCTCATAAAAAGACCAAACTTAATGGTCTGACTGAGACTGGAGGAATCCTGGCGGCCGTGCTCCCCAGACCTTCAGTTGACACAGGACAGGAACTATCCCCGAAGACAACTCATCAGAAATGAAAGGGACTGGTTAGCGGGTGGGAGAGAGATGCTGATGAAGAGTGAGCTAATGATATCAGGTGGACACTCGAGATTGTGTTGGCAACTCTTGTCTGGAGGGGGGATGGGAGGATAGAGAGAGAGGGAAGCCGGCAAAATTGTCACGAAAAGAGAGACTGAAAGGGCTGACTCAAGAGGGGGAGAGCAAGTGGGAGTAGGGAGTGAGATGTATGTAAACTTATATGTGACAGACTGCTTGGATTTGTAAACGTTCACTTGAAGCTTAATAAAAGTTATTAAAAAAAAAAAAGAAATCAAATGGCATATTGCATTGGGCAACTCTGCTGCAAAAGACCTCTTTAAAGTATTAAAAAAGCAAAGATGTCACTTCAAGAACTAAGGTGCTCAAGTACCATGACCCAAGCCAGGGTATCTTCAATCGTATTTTCAGGTGAAAGCTTGACAATGAATAATGAAGACCAAAAAAGAATTGATGCCTTTGAATTATGGTGGTGGCAAAAAATACTCAGTATACCACGGACTGCCAGAAGAATGAACAAGTCTGTCTTGGAAGGAGTACAGCCAGAATGCTCCTTAGAAGCAAGGATGGTGGGATTTCATTTCACATACTTTGAACATGTTATCAGGAGGGAACAGTCCCTGGAGAATGACATCATACTTGGTGAAGTAGAGTGTCAGCGAAAAAGAGGAAGAAACTCAAGGAGATGCATTGCTGTGCCTACAAAAATGGGCTCAAGCACAACAAAGATTGTGAGCATGCTATAGAAAGAGGCAGTATTTCATTCTGTTGTATGTAGTAAGGCTGTTATGAGCAGAAACCAACTAAAATCAAAACCAAACCCACTGCCGTCGAGTCAACTCCGACTCATAGTGACCCAACTGGATGGCACTAATAACAACAACAACAACACTAAAAACTGTTGTTCATCAGAGGACTTTATCGACAAAGGGCACAACCTGCAGAATGGTAGGAAAATTTGGGGTACCATATATCTCTTAAGAGTTTAATCTCTAAAATATATACAGAACTCCTACAATTCAACAATAAGGAAAACCACCAGTCAAAACATAGGCAAAGGACTTGAGTAGACATTTTACTAAAAAAGAAATACAAACACCAGCAAGCACATAAAAAGATCCTCAATATCATCGGTCATTAGGGAAATACAAATCAAAAGCAGAATGAAATACCACTTCCTTTGCTGAATGACTATCATCGAAAAAACAGAAAACAGTAAGGTTTGGCGAGGACACGCAGAAAACAGAACCTCATCCATTGTTTGTGGGATTGTTAAATGGTGTAGCCACTGTGGAAAACATTTTGGCAGTTCCTCAAAACGTTAAACATAATATTACCATATGAATCAGCAATTTCACCTCTAGGTATATACCCAAACGACTTGAAAGCAGGGACACAAACAGATTCTTGTACACCAGCATTCACTGAAGTACTATTCGCTATAGACAAAAGGTGGAAACAACCCAAATATCCATCAAGAGATAAGTGGACAAAAAAATGTGGCATATCTATAAAATGGCATATGACTCCATCATGAAGAGAAATGAAGTCCTGATACATGCTACAACATGGGGAAATCTTGCAAACCACATGCTCTGTGAAATAAGTCAGACACAAAAAGGCAAATATTATATGATCTCACTTATATGAAGTTTCTAGAAGAGACAAACACATAGCGATCAGAGTTTACTAGTGGTTACCAGGGGCAAGTGAGAAGACAAAAGGGCGTTGTTGCTTAAGGGACTCTGAGTTTTTGTTAAGGGTGATAAAAACACTGAGTAATGAATAGTTGTGGTGACTGTAGAGCATAATGAATGCAATTATTATCACTGAATTGTATATATAAAAAAGGTGGAAAGGGCAAATGTTTTGTTACATACATGTGTGTGTACATGTGCGTATAAATGTGTGTATATGTGTATCTACCAAAATCTAAAAAAAAAAGAAGAAGCCACAGAGGAATAAGAAGCTATATGAATCAAAGAGAAAACACAGCACACAAGTTTTGGAAAAATCACTAAGTTAAAGCAGAGGGAAACATGTAGAACATCAAATACTTACAGTAAAAAAGAAGTCACAGATAAAAGATGTACATTTCCACCCTATAAAACTTAAGAAAAAAAAAAAAAAAGAGAGAGGAAATAGACCCAAGTCAAGCAGAAGCAAGGACATAAAAAAGAGAAAAAAATTAATGATATTGAAAACAGAAAATTAGTAGAGAAAATGAACCTGAAACTGGCCCTTTGGAAAGATAAATAAAGTTGGTAATTCTCTACCCAAACAGATTAAGAAAAATGAGAGAATACACAAATTACCAATATTAGGAATGTAAGAGTGGCCATCACTACATATCATAATGTGAACAGTGCTAGACAGACGGTAGGAGCTAAATCATTACTTGTTGAATAAACAATACTATATGAAAAGTCTTATGCAATTAAAAGTAACAAATGAATTAAGATTTTTATTATCATTGCTTTTTTTTTTTTAATTTTTATTAAGCTTCAAGTGAACATTTACCATTCCAATCAGTCTGTCACATGTAGGTTTACATACATCTTACTCCCTTCTCCCACTTGCTCTCCCCCTATTGAGTCTGCCCTTACAGTCTCTCGTTTCGTTCGTGCCAATTTTGCCATCTTCCCTCTCTCTCTATCTTCCCGTCCCCCCTCCAGTCAAGAGTTGCCAACACACTCGCCAGTGTCCACCTGATTTAATTAGCTCACTCTTCATCAGCATCTCTCTCCCCTCCACTGACGAGTCCTTTTCATGCCTGATGATTTGTCTTCGGGGATGGGTCCTGTCTTGTGCCATCAGAAGTTCTGGGGAGCATTGTCTCTGGGATTCCTCTAGTCGCAATCATACCATTAGGTATGGTCTTTTCATGAGAATTTGGGGTCTGCATCCCATTGGTCTCCTGCTCCTTCAGGAGTTGTCTGTTGTGCTCCCTGACAGGGCAGACATCGATTGTGGCCGGGCACCAACTAGTTCTTCTGGTCTCAGGATAATGTAGGTCTCGGCCCTTTCTGTCTCTTGGGTTCTTAGTTGTCGTGTGACCTTGGTGTTCTTCCTTTGCCTTTGCTCCAGGTGGGTTGAGACCAATTGATGTATCTTAGATGGCCGCTTGTTGGCATTTAGGACCCCAGGCGCCACAATTCAAAGTGGGATGCAGAGTGTTTTCATAATAGAATTATTTTGCCCATTGACTTAGAAGTCCCCTCAAACCAAGTTCCCCAGACCCCAGCCCCTGCTCCTCTGACCTTTGAAGCTTTCATTTTATCCCGGAAACCTCTTTGCTTTTAATCCAGTTCAATTAGGCTGACCTTCCATGTATTGAGTGTTGTCTTTCCCTTCACCCAAAGCAGTTCTTATCTACTGATTGATCAATAAAAAGCCCTCTCCCTCCCTCCCTCCCTCCCCCCTTTGTAACCACATAAGTATGTGTTCTTCTCCGTTTTTTCTATTTCTCAAGATCTTATAATAGTGGTCTTATACAATATTTGTCCTTTCGCAACTGACTCATTTCGCTCAGCATAATGCCTTCCAGATTCCTCCATGTTATGAAATGTTTCAGAGATTCGTCACTGTTCTTTACCGATGCATAGTATTCCATTGTGTGAATGTACCACAATTTATTTACCCATTCATCTGTTGACAGACATCTTGGTTGCTTCCACTTTTTCCTATTGTAAACAGAGCTGCAATAAACATGGGTGTGCATATATCTGTTTGTGTGAAGGCTCTTGTATCTCTAGGGTATATTCCTAGGAGTGGGATTTCTGGGTTGTACGGTAGTTCTATTTCTAACTGTTTAAGATAACGTCAGATGGATTTCCAAAGGGGTTGTACCATTTTACATTCCCACCAGCAGTGTATGAGAGTTCCAATCTCTCCGCAGCCTCTCCAACATTTATTATTTTGTGTTTTTTGGATTAATGCCAGTCTAGTTGGTGTGAGATGGAATCTCATCGTAGTTTTAATTTGCATTTCTCTAATGGCTAATGATCGGGAGCATTTTCTCATGTATCTGTTGGCTGCCTGAATATCTTCTTTAGTGAAATGTGTGTTCATATCCTTTGTCCACTTCTTGATTGGGTTGTTTGTCTTTTTGTGGTTGAGTTTTGACAGAATCATGTAGATTTTAGAGATCAGGCGCTGGTCGGAGATATCATAGCTGAATATTCTTTCCCAGTCTGTAGGTGGTCTTTTTACTCTTTTGGTGAAGTCTTTAGATGAGCATAGGTGTTTGATTTCTAGGAGCTCCCAGTTATCTGGTTTCTCTTCATCATTTTTGGTAATGTTTTGTATTCTGTTTATGCCTTGTATTAGGGCTCCTAAGGTTGTCCCTATTTTTTCTTCCATGATCTTTATCGTTTTAGTCTTTATGTTTAGGTCTTTGATCCACTTGGAGTTAGTTTTTGTGCATGGTGTGAGGTATGGGTCCTGTTTCATTCTTTTGCAAATGGATATCCAGGTGTGCCAGCACCATTTGTTAAAAAGACTACCTTTTCCCCAATTAACTGACACTGGTCCTTTGTCAAATATCAGCAGCTCATACGTGGATGGATTTATATCTGGGTTCTCAATTCTGTTCCATTGGTCTATGTGCCTGTTGTTGTACCAATACCAGGCTGTTTTGACTACTGTAGCTATATAATAGGTTCTGAAATCAGGTAGGGTGAGGCCTCCCACTTTCTTCTTCTTTTTCAGTAATGTTTTGCTTATCCGGGGGTTCTTTCCCTTCCATATGAAATTAGTGATTTGTTTCTCTATCCCCTTAAAGTATGACATTGGTATTTGGATTGGAAGTGCGTTATATGTATAGATGGCTTTTGGTAGAATAGACATTTTTACTATGTTAAGTCTTCCTATCCATGAGCAAGGTATGTTTTTCCACTTAAGTATGTCCTTTTGAATTTCTTGTAGCAGAGTTTTATAGTTTTCTTTGTATAGGTCTTTTACATCCTTGGTAAGATTTATTCCTAAGTATTTTATCTTCTTGGGGGCTATTGTGAATGGTATTGATTTGGTTATTTCCTCTTCGGTGTTCTTTTTGTTGATGTAGAGGAATCCAAGTGATTTTTGTATGTTTATTTTATAACCTGAGACTCTTCCAAACTCTTCTATTAGTTTCAGTAGTTTTCTGGAGGATTCCTTAGGGTTTTCCATGTATACGATCATGTCATCTGCAAATAGTGATAGCTTTACTTCCTCCTTGCCAATCTGGATACCCTTTATTTCTTTGTCTAACCTAATTGGCCTGGCTAGGACTTCAAGTACGATGTTGAATAAGAGCGGTGATAAAGGGCATCCTTGTCTGGTTCCCGTTCTCAAGGGAAATGCTTTCAGGTTCTCTCCATTTAGAGTGATATTGGCTGTTGGCTTTGCATAGATGCCCTTTATTATGTTGAGGAATTTACCTTCAATTCCTATTTTGGTAAGAGTTTTTATCATAAATCGGTGTTGAACTTTGTCAAATGCCTTTTCTGCATCTATTGATAAGATCATGTGGTTTTTATCTTTTGTTTTATTTATGTGATGGATTACATTAATGGTTTTTCTGATATTAAACCAGCCTTGCATACCTGGTATAAATCCCACTTGATCAGGGTGAATTATTTTTTTGATGTGTTGTTGGATTCTATTGGCTAGAATTTTGTTGAGGATTTTTGCATCTATGTTCATGAGGGATATAGGTCTAAAATTTTCTTTTTTTGTAATGTCTTTACCTGGTTTTGGTATCAGGGAGATGGTAGTTTCATAGAATGAGTTGGGTAGTATTCCGTCTTTTTCTATGCTTTGAAATACCTTCAATAGTAATGGTGTTAAGTCTTCTCTAAAGGTTTGGTAGAACTCTGCAGTGAAGCCGTCTGGGCCAGGACTTTTTTTTGTTGGAAGTTTTTTGATTACCATTTCAATCTCTTGTTTTGTTATGGGTCTATTTAGTTGTTCTACTTCTGAATGTGTTAGTTTAGGTAGGTAGTATTGTTCCAAGAGTTTATCCATTTCTTCTAGGTTTTCAAATTTGTTAGAGTACAATTTTAGGTAGTAATCTGAAATGATTCTTTTAATTTCATTTTGCTCTGTTGTGATGTGGTCCTTCTCGTTTCTTATTCGGGTTATTTGTTTCCTTTCCTGTTTTTCTTTAGTCAGTCTAGCCAATGGTTTATCAATTTTGTTAATTTCTTCAAAGAACCAGCTTTTGGCTTTGTTAATTCTTTCAATTGTTTTTCTGTTCTCTAATTTATTTAGTTCAGCTCTAATTTTTATTATTTGTTTTCTTCTGGTGCCTGATGGGTTCTTTTGTTGCTCACTTTCTATTTGTTCAAGTTGTCGGGACAGTTCTCTGATTTTGGCTCTTTCTTCTTTTTGTATGTCTGCATTTATCGATATAAATTGGCCTCTGAGCACTGCTTTTGCTGTGTCCCAGAGGTTTTGATAGGAAGTATTTTCATTCTCGTTGCTTTCTAAGAATTTCCTTATTCCCTCCTTGATGTCTTCTATAACCCAGTCTTTTTTCAGGAGGGTATTGTTCATTTTCCAAGTATTTGATTTCTTTTCCCTAGTTTTTCTGTTATTGATTTCTAGCTTCATTGCCTTGTGGTCTGAGAAGATGCTTTGTAATATTTCGATGTTTTGGATTCTTTAAAGACCTGTTTTATGACCTAATATGTGGTCTATTCTAGAGAATGTTCCATGTGCACTAGAAAAGAAAGTATATTTTGCAGCAGTTGGGTGGAGAGTTCTGTATAAGTCAATGAGGTCAAGTTGGTTGATTGTTGTAAGTAGGTCTTCCGTGTCTCTATTGAGCTTCTTACTGGATGTCCTGTCCTTCTCCAAAAGTGGTGTGTTGAAGTCTCCTACTATATATGTGGAGGTGTCTATCTCACTTTTCAATTCTGTTAAAATTTGATTTATGTATCTTGCAGCCCTGTCATTAGGTGCGTAAATATTTAATATGGTTATGTCTTCCTGATCAATTGTCCCTTTTATCATTATATAGTGTCCTTCTTTATCTTTTGTGGCAGATTTAAGTCTAAAGTCTATTTTGTCAGAAATTAATATTGCTACTCCTCTTCTTTTTTGCTTATTGTTTGCTTGATATATTTTTTTCCATCCTTTGAGTTTTAGTTTGTTTGTGTCTCTAAGTCTGAGGTGTGTCTCTTGTAGGCAGCATATAGATGGATCGTGTTTCTTTATCCAGTCCGTGACTCTCTGTCTCTTTATTGGTGCATTTAGTCCATTTACATTCAGCGTAATTATAGATAAATAAGTTTTTAGTGCTGTCATTTTGATGCCTTTTCATGTGTGGTGTTGGCCATTTCATTTTTCCACATGCTTTTTTGTGCTGAGGCGTTTTTCTTAGTAGCTTGTGAGATCCTCATTTTCATAATGTTTAACTTTGTGTTTGTTGAGTCGTTACGTTTTTCTTGGCTTTTTTCTTGAGTTATGGAATTGATATTCCTTTTTGTGGTTACCTTATTATTTACCCCTATTTTTCTAAGTAAAAACCTAACTTGTATCCTTCTATATCGCCTTGTATCACTCTCCATCTGGCAGTTCAATGCCTCCTATATTTAGTCCCTCTTTTTGATTATTTTGATTGTTTATCTATTGATTTCCATGATTTCCTGTTATGTGTATTATTTTGTTTATTTATTTATTTTTTAGAATTAGTCTTAATTTGTTTGTTTTTGTGCTTTCCCTATTTGAGTTGCGTTGATATCAGGACGTTCTGTTTTGTGACCTTGTATTGTGCTGGTACCTGATATTATTGGTCATCAGGCCAAACAATCTCCTTTAGCATTTCTTGCAGTCTTGGTTTAGTTTTTGCAAATTTTCTAAACTTGTGTTTATCTGTAAATATCTTAATTTCTCCTTCATATTTCAGAGAGAGTTTTCCTGGATATATGATCCTTGGTTGGCAGTTTTTCTCCTTCAGTGTTCTGTATACGTCGTCCCATTCCCTTCTTGCCTGCATGGTTTCTGCTGAGTAGTCTGAACTTATTCTTATTGATTCTCCCTTGAAGGAAACCTTTCTTTTCTCCCTGGCTGCTTTTAAAATTTTCTGTTTGTCTTTGGTTTTGGCAAGTTTGATGATAATATGTCTTGGTGTTTTTCTTTTTGGATCAATCTTAAATGGGGTTCGATGAGCATCTTGGATAGATATTCTTTCGTCTTTCATGATGTCAGGGAAGTTTTGTGTCAGGAGTTCTTCAACTATTTTCTCTGTGTTTTCTGTCCCCCCTCCCTGTTCTGGGACTCCAATCACTCACAAGTTATCCTTCTTGGTAGAGTCCCACATGATTCTTAGGGTTTCTTTTTTTTAATTCTTTTATCTGATTTTTTTTCAGCTATGTTGATGTTGTTTCCCTGGTCCTCCAGAGGTCCCAGTCTACATTCTAATTGGTCGAGTCTGCTCCTCTGACTTTCTATTGCGTTGTCTAATTCTGTTATTTTATTGTTAATCTTTTGGATTTCTACATGCTCTCTATGGATTCCTGCAACTTATTAATTTTTCCACAATGTTCTTGAATAATCTTTTTGAGTTCTTCAACAGTTTTATCAGTGTGTTCCTTGGCTTTTTCTGCATTTATCCTAATTTCATTTGTGATATCTTTAAGCATTCCGTAAATTAGTTTTTTATATTCTGTATCTGATAATTCCAGGATTGTATCTTCATTTGGGAAAGATTTTGATTCTTTTGTTTGGGGGGTTGTAGAAGCTGTCATGGTCTGTTTCTTTATGTGGTTTGATATGGACTGCCGTCTCCGAGCCATCACTTGGAAATTAGATTTTCCAGGTAATCAGCTAAAAAAAAATGCAGTCAGATCCCTATCTGAATTCTCCCTCTGGCTCCGGGTATTCGGATGTTAGTGGAGCCGCCTGGGGAGGGTGGGGGAGGGTTCAGAGAGCTAGGAGTGTAGCACCACAGAATATAGAGTTGAACACCGTGTTCACGCTCCGCCCCCGTCCGCCAAAATCCGGGCGGGACGGTCCCTGGCTGGGACACTGCTTTCCGCGCTCCCAGACCAGTCACTTCCTCCCGGGGACCTCTCCTTCCGGTGCGCCACACCTCTCGCGCGAACTCGGTGGGCGTCACCCGCACGACCAGGTGGGCCCGCCCCCTGGGTCAATTCAGGGGAATATAATTGGACCCCGCGCTCACGCCCTGCCCACGCACGTGCCCAAATCCCAGCAGGACGGTACCACTGCTTGGACGCTGCTTTCCCCGCTCCGAGACCTGCCACTTCCTCCCGGGGACTTCTCCCTCTGGTGCACCGCGCCACACGTGCGGACTGGGTGTGCGTCCCCCCGCACGAACGTGTGGGCCCCGCCCCGGGGTCACTTTAGGGAAATATAGCTGACCCCCCCCCCGCTCGCGCCCTGCCCGCTTCCCGCCAAACTCCCAGCGGGACGGCTCCCCGGCTGGGATGCTGTTCTCCCCTCTCCCAGATCAGTCACTGCCTCCCGGGTGTTTCTCCCTCCGGCTGCTCCACTACGCCGCCTGCGCCAACCAGCTAGACTTCCTCCCGGGATGGGTTCGGGGGAGAAGGGCTGGGCCCCCCTTCTGTGCCGTCTGCCCCCCTGGGCTCTGCCCCAGATCAGGCTCCGAAGGTCACCTGCCTGGTACGCTGGCTCCTAGTTCTGAAAACGGTCGCTGTCTGCCCGTATTTGTTCGTTTTCCATCTCTAAGTCTGTGCTTGATGTTCAGAGTTCGTGGATTGTTATGTATGTGATCAATTCCCTTGTTTTTCCCCGTCTTTGTTGCAAGAGGGATCCGCGGTAGCGTCCACCTAGTCCGCCATCTTGGCCCCGCCTCTCTGCTTTTTTTTATGAACATAAAATTCCACAACCTGAAGAATTTTGAAATTTTGTACTGGGTGTTCTTCAATAGTTTTTTTTTTTTTTTTTTAATGGACTCTGGCAGTTTTGTGACAACCTTGCTTCCCTTCTCAGGCTGTTTTAAAATCCTTGAACTATAATATGAAGAACAAAAAAGAACACAAACGTACTGAAATACAGTTATAAAATAATCTAAAAACGTGTGACATCCTAATATGAGTGCCTCATCACAAAGGAAATTCATTAATACATTTTAGCAGGATGGGTCTAAGAATGATGATTACCAAGTAGCAATGACGATAAATGTAAACACATGTACAACACCTGTGTGTAATGGGACAGGAAAATATCTCTGACTTCTATTAGTAGCACAGCACTGAAAATACTGCTGCTGTATTATATTTACTTTCATAAATTTAACAAAGGCAAAATTTCATTTGGAAGATGGTGAAACATATGTAATTTTTTTTCTCCCACGCAAGTTCACGGACCCTTTATATCCTATCCATGAACCTCTTGAAGGGCTAAAGATACCATATTAAAAACCCTTCTTAATCTAAATGTGTTTTTGAAATGCTACTGATTTGTAATGCTAGAAAAAGGAAAATTGTCTTTAAAAACTGTTCAACATCATTGATTAATAACACAGAATGGCCTGATTTTATATTATTCCATAAGAATTTTGCATACTGTCAGCTCTGACTGGGATCACAACAGATCCCGGACACAGCAGCAGAAAAATGTAAAAGAAAAAATCATATTCATATAAATGACCAGGCTTACTGGTCTGACAGAGACTGGAGGAGCCCCTGAGATTATGGCCCTAAAACACCCTTTTGACCTGGACCTGAGGCTATTCCCAGAGACCACCTTTCAGCCAGTCAACAGACAGGTCCATAATATAAAAAATAATACCTGAGAGGGACACGTCCCTCAGAACGATCAATTAGAGGAGATGAAAAGAACAACATTTGCCCAAAAGCAAAGACGAGAAGGCAGGAAGCCATAGAAAGTCCGGACGAAGGAAACGGGCAGGGCGCCAACACGTTGAGGGAGACACAACCAACGTCCTGGAACACTTTATGTACAAACTATGGAATGGGAAACTAATTTTCTCTGTTAGCATTCACCTAGAGCATAACAAAAAACTTAAAAAAGAAAAAGAATTTTGTGAAACAATCCAAATTTAATAGACAGAAAATTTATTGAAGATATTATCATGAGTGAATCAAAAGAGTTTTTTTTTTCTTTATAAAATGGTATTTGCTTTTAAAATAGGTATCATGGGATCCTTAACTATTTCACTGGGGGAAGAAAAAAAAAAGATCTGAAAGCAGCCTAGTGCTCAGGTTCTGAGAGTTGGCTGTAGAACAGTTCTCTTGAAAGCATCTCATAGAATTCAGAGATAAAGCGCCGGAGGTAACAGGCAGGGCTGCCAGAAGAGTCTATAGAATTGAAAGTATTTGCAAAGAAGTGGTTCTCGGGTAATTGATAAAAACCAGAAGTATAGTCCACTGAGATTTAATATATATATATACGCCAAACAAAAGAGAATAGAAAATTTCTGCTGGGAAATACTGAGCTAATCCATCAACTTTATTTTTGTAGACCTTTTCTATTTCACTTCTCTTCAATGAAGTATTTATTTTGACAAGTAGTAAGGTTTACACAAGCAGCCTCTAATGGAAAAAAAAAATAATGATTTCTAAATTCACTTTCTAGGACAAGTTTACTTGCTATAAAGAAAGGTAGAAAGTTGGCATTTTTTTTAGTGTATTTGAGCAAGCCATAAGCAAGCAAGGCTTTATAGAACCATTATAGGGATTTAATTAGTTTGGTTGGTTGAACGGAATTCTGGATTTTAGTGGTAAAGAAGTAGAGCCTACTACATTAATCAGCCAGAATCCATTTCTGACTCTCTTCCATAAATACGGCTTGACACAACATAATAACTCTTGTATAAATAAAATTTTGTACATTAACACCATTTTCCTGCTTATATGGAATGACTTAGAGAATTGTAAGGGAAGGAACTAATATTTGTCAGACATTTCACTTGGTGTCATCAAATGTGCTCTAAAACCCACTAGCTTAAGAAACATAGGAAAAGCACTTTAACTGTTTGCCCCCAATTTTTATGGGTTTCTATCATCAAAAATAAAATCACTGTCCTATTCCTCTGTTTGTGACTATAGGAATTCCCAGAGAAGGAGTGTCTCACAAAACTCTAAATTATTGCTTGGTGGACCAAAGTTCTCTGACTTATTTTTTCCCTTACCATGCTGTTGCTTCTTTGCCTGCATTACTTCTATTGCTTATCAATCCATCTGCTGTGGTCTGTCATGGGAAAAGTGCTTTCCATGAGCACACTTTTTAGAGTCAATGTATTGGACTTGACCTCTGATAACCTTAGGGAGTCTATCCCTTCTGCAGCCCCTGATTGATCTCCTCACCATCTCTGTCTGCTTCTGTAACCCCAAGTTTCCCTTCTCTATTTGGCAAATAAGAAAATATATCCCCTTTCTCACACTTAACTCTTGCAGAAAAGAGATTACAAGGTACAATTTCTTGGCCTCTAGTGATAACATTCTTCTATTTTACCACACTATCCTCTCCTTTCCGAGTTACCTCAGATGTGGACCTTGCTTGGTGTGTGCATTGAACTGTGACACCCCTCCCCAAATATTTTGAAGTGTTAACCCCTGGTACCTGTGGAAGTGATTCTGTTTGAAAGTAGGGTCTTTGATGATGTTTATCAGTTAAATTAACATTAGGTCATACTGGAGTAGAAGCTATTACCCAGTGCCATCGAGTCGATTCCAACTCATAGAGACCCAAAGGACAGAGTAGAGGTACCCCATATGGTTTCCAAGGAGCACCTGGTGGATTCAAACTGCCAACCTTTTGGTTAGCAGCCATAATTCTTAACCACCATACCACCAGGGTTTCCTGCTGGAGTAGGGTAGGCCTTAATTTCATCTTAGTGCTGTTATCGTAAATGAGAAAAACCGATACAGAGAAGACACACCAAGGAAAGATGCTGTGTGATGCTTGTCAAAAGACAACTCAGAACACCATTAACAGATTGCTAGGCAGGTTTAATAGACAATTTGCAATTGAGCAACACATCATTTACCCAAAAATGAGTGCTCTGATTAGCTAGAATTCTTAAAGTGCTTATATACAAAGCTTTCAGGAACTTCTGAACAAAATTTCTCATTGGTTGAAATTTACATAATTTTGCTTGACAATCACAAGGTCAGTGAGCCTTGGTTAGAAGACTCCTGAAGTTCTGAAAACAGGATATGTTCATCAATCTTGATACAGCACATGTTTATCAATTTTAATTGCTTTCTGGAAGAAGTTTAAGTGAAAGTTGAAGAAAAATGAAAACAGCTTTTCTGGTTTCAGTGGGTTTAGTCACCTAGCTACTTTCAAATGTTAATTTATAGCATTGCTAAAATATTATTTATTCATTATAGTGCATAAGTTTTTAACACTTAACAAGATGACCTTAAGTATGAAGTTTTTGCTTGCTCAGAAATACATTTGGTAATTCTTAGGAAATAGTCTAATAACATTGGCCAGCCTAGCCAGCATATCTCAAACTAAACAAAAACCAAAAAATGGGAACCTATCAAATCAAATAGGCACCCATACATATATTATTTCACTAAATTCTCCTATAAGTCAATGGGGTTGTTGAGAATTATTACCCTGTATTTTATACTAAAAGAAACCAAAATAAATTGAAGTTAATGATAGGAAACGACAGAAGTTGGAGTAAAAGAGGTTTATCTAAATCCCAAAAATAGTCTAATTCTGCAAATTTATTGGGAGCTGTCGTAACAATTATTTGACTAATAGGAATAATACAGTGCAATATAGACATTTTTCTTTATAGACCTAAACACAAAAAACCGACACCGTTCAGTAGATTCCAACTCATAGCTACCCTATGACCCAGCACTTGGAAATCAACATAACAACTCTTTATTTTTGGAACCTGTAAGAAAATTAATGTTCCTTCTCTCTTGCATCTTGACTAAACGGTTTAAACTCTTTCCTATATATTGCGGGACGCAGGGAAATACAGTGGTTAGACCCATGATCTCTGGAATCCATGATCAACATCTGTCCAATTCCCACATTAACTACTAACTGTGTGATTTGAGGTAAAGAATTTAACATATTTGCCTTCATGTTCCCATCTTTAAAATAAGGATAATAGTAGTAGGGTTATTTTGAAGATTAAATAAGATACTGCTTATAATGAATGTAGTGCATTGCCTGACACTTAATAGCCACTCAACAAATAGTAGTTTGTCTTCTGGCTTGTGAGAGTACAATACATAAATCAAGTCGGGAAATAAATGAAGAAATGTAAGTGGAGCGTGTATTTTAACTTTTTCATTCCAAACACTTGATTTGCTAAGTTAATTATAGAAACGCTGATCATAGGCTATGGTTAATAGCTAACATCAATAGGTATGAAGTATAGAAAATGGTAGGTTTTCTAGAATTACAATTATTTATTATAAAATACAGGAAAAGCTATTTGAAGATAGAGGAGAAATATATGTTTCTACTTTGCTAGAGGTGCCATAACAAAACACCATAAAGTAGGTGGCTTTTAAAGAATAGAAATTTATTGTCTCACCGTCCTGGAGATTGCTGTGTTCTCTGTCTATTGGCTCTGTTGTTGTGTGCCATTGAGTTGATTTCATCTCATAGCGACCTTATAGGACAGAGTAGATCTGCCCCATAGGCTTTTCTAGGTAGAAATCTTTAGAGGAGCAGAGGAGCTGGCTGGCTGTAACTGCTGACCTTTTGGTCAGCTGCCAAGCACTTTACCAGTGCACACCAGGGCTTATTGGGGAAAATTTTTCCTGTCTCGTTCAACTTCTGGTACCAAAACACATTGTTGTCCTCATAGTGACCCTATAGAACAGAGTAGAACTGCCCCCATGGGTTTTCCAAGGCTGTAATCTCTCTGAGTCAGAACTGACTCCATGGCAAAGGGCTAATCTTTTCAGAAGCTGTCTGCCACAGCTTTTTCCCAGGGAGCAGCTAGTAGGTTCGAACTGCTAAACTTTCAGTTAACAGCCAACCACTTAACCAATGCGCCACTAGGGCTTACGTCAACTTCTTGTAGTTCGGAATATTACTTGACTCATAGATGGATTTTCATATGGTGTCATCCCCTGTGTGTGTCTCTGTTTCCCTATCTGTTCTCTCTTTTTATAAACAGCAATCAGGAGGGATTAGGACCCATCCTACCTTAACTGGTATGGCCTCCTTAACTTAATTGGTAATATCTGCAAAGAAAAATTCTATTTCCCCAAACAAAGTCAAATTCATAGGTACATGGGGTTGAGACTTCAACATATCTTTTAGGTGAACATACTGCTAGGCGAAGTACAGGGTCAGTGGAAAAGAGGAAGAATCTCAACAAGGTGGATGAACACAGTGGCTGCAACAATGAGCTCAAGCATAACAACGATTTTTTTTTTTTTTTCCAGTGTCCACCTGTTTTAATTAGCTCACTCTTCATCAGCATCTCTCTCCCCGCCGCTGACCAGTCCCTTTCATGTCTGATGAGTTGTCTTCGGGGATGGTTCCTGTCCTGTGCCAACAGAAGATCTGGGGAGCATTGCCGCCGGGATTCCTCTAGTCCCAGTCAGACCATTAAGTATGGTCTTTTTATGAGAATTTGGGGTCTGCATCCCACTGATCTCCTGCTGCCTCAGGAGTTCTCTGTTGTGCTCCCTGACAGGGCAGTCATTGATTGTGGCCGGGCACCAACTAGTTCTTCTGGTCTCAGGATGATGTAGGTCTCTGGTTCATGTGGCCCTTTCTGTCTCTTGGGTTCTTAGTTGTCGTGTGACCTTGGTGTTCTTCATTTTCCTTTGCTCCAGGTGGGTTGAGACCAATTGCTGCATCTTAGATGGCCGCTTGTTAGCATTTAGGACCCCAGACGCCACATTTCAAAGTGGGATGCAGAATGTTTTCATAATAGAATTATCTTGCCAATTGACTTAGAAGTCCCCTCAAACCATGTTCCCCAGACCCCCGCCCCTGCTCCACTGACCTTTGAAGCATTCATTTTATCCCAGCAACCTCTTTGCTTTTAGTCCAGTCCAATTGGGCTGACCTTCCATGTATTGAGTGTTGTCTTTCCCTTCACCCAAAGCAGTTCTTATCCACTGATTAATCAATAAAAAACCCTCTCCCTCCCTCCCTCCCTCCCCCCTCGTAACCACAAAAGTATGTGTTCTTCTCAGTTTTTTCTATTTCTCAAGATCTTATAATAGTGGTCTTATACAATATTTGTCTTTTTGCCTCTGACTCATTTCGCTCAGCATAATGCCTTCCAGATTCCTCCATGTTATGAAATGTTTCAGAGATTCGTCACTGTTCTTTATCGATGCGTAGTATTCCATTGTGTGAATATACCACAATTTATTTACCCATTCATCCGTTGACGGACATCTTGGTTGCTTCTAGCTTTTTGCTATTGTAAACAGAGCTGCAATAAACATGGGTGTGCATATATCTGATTGTGTGAAGGCTCTTGTATCTCTAGGGTATATTCCGAGGAGTGGGATTTCTGGGTTGTATGGTAGTTCTATTTCTAACTGTTTAAGATAACGTCAGATGGATTTCCAAAGGGGTTGTACCATTTTACATTCCCACCAGCAGTGTATGAGAGTTCCAATCTCTCCGCAGCCTCTCCAATATTTATTATTTTGTGTTTTTTGAATTAATGCCAGTCTAGTTGGTGTGAGATGGAATCTCATCGTAGTTTTAATTTGCATTTCTCTAATGGCTAATGATCGGGAGCATTTTCTCATGTATCTGTTGGCTGCCTGAATATCTTCTCTAGTGAAATGTGTGTTCATCTCTTTTGCCCACTTCTTGATTGGGTTGTTTGTCTTTTTGTGGTTGAGTTTTGACAGAATCATGTAGATTTTAGAGATCAGGCGCTGGTCTGAGATGTCATAGCTGAATATTCTTTCCCAGTCTGTAGGTGGTCTTTTTACTCTTTTGGTGAAGTCTTTAGATGAGCATAGGTGTTTGATTTTTAGGAGCTCCCAGTTATCTGGTTTCTCTTCATCATTTTTGGTAATGTTTTGTATTCTGTTTATGCCTTGTATTAGGGCTCCTAAGGTTGTCCCTATTTTTTCTTCCATTATCTTTATCGTTTTAGTCTTTATGTTTAGGTCTTTGATCCACTTGGAGTTAGTTTTTGTGCATGGTGTGAGGTATGGGTCCTGTTTCATTTTTTGCAAATGCCAGCACCATTTGTTAAAAAGACTATTATTTCCGCAATTAACTGACACTGGTCCTTTGTCAAATATCAGCTGCTCATACATGGATGGATTTATATCTGGATTCTCAATTCTGTTCCATTGGTCTATGTGCCTGTTGTTGTACCAATACCAGGCTGTTTTGACTACTGTAGCTGTATAATTGGTTCTGAAATCAGGTAGGGTGAGGCCTCCCACTTTCTTCTTCTTTTTCAGTAATGCTTTGCTTATCCGGGGGTTCTTTCCCTTCCATATGAAATTGGTGATTTGTTTCTCTATCCCCTTAGAATATGACATTGGAATTTGGATCGGAAGTGCATTAAATGTATAGATGGCTTTTGGTAGAATAGACATTTTTACTACGTTAAGTCTTCCTATCCATGAGCAGGGTATGTTTTTCCACTTAAGTATGTCCTTTTTAATTTCTTGTAGTAGAGCTTTGTAGTTTTCTTTGTATAGGTCTTTTACAACCTTGGTAAGGTTTATTCCTAAGTATTTTATCTTCTTGGGGGCTACTGTGAATGGTATTGATTTGGTTATTTCCTCTTCGGTGTTCTTTTTGTTGATGTAGAGGAATCCAAGTGATTTTTGTATGTTTATTTTATAACCTGAGACTCTGCCAAACTCTTCTATTAGTTTCAGTAGTTTTCTGGAGGATTCCTTAGGGTTTTCCGTGTATACGATCATGTCATCTGCAAATAGTGATAGCTTTACTTCCTCCTTGCCAATCCGGATACCCTTTATTTCTTTGTCTAGCCTAATTGCCCTGGCTAGGACTTCAAGTACGATGTTGAATAAGAGTGGTGATAAAGGGCATCCTTGTCTGGTTCCCGTTCTCAAGGGAAATGCTTTCAGATTCTCTCCATTTCGAGTGCATAACAACAATTTTAAGGATGGCACAGGACCAGGCAGTGTTTCGTTCTGTAGTACATAGGGTCGCTATGAGTTGGAACTGACTCAACAGCACCTAACAACAATTAAATCTATTGTACTCCACCCTTTGGCTCCCCAAAATTCATATTCTTCCCACAGGCAAAACATATTCACCACACCCCAGTATCTTAAGTCTTAACCCATGCAAGCATTAACCATTAACCCATTTTGCAAAATCTGTTTCTAAACCTTTTAAATAGGTACAGGTGAGACTCTGGGTATATTCTATCCTGGAGCAAAATTTATCTCCATCTGTGGACCTATGAAACCCAGGATAGAAGTTATCAGCTTTCAAAGTACAATGCTGGGACAGGCATAATGTAGATATTCCCATTGCAAAAGGAAAAATTGGAGGGAAAGGGGTTAGAGGTTATAGGTACCAAGCAAGTCTGAAATCCAGCAGGGAAAATCTCATTAGATTTCAATGCTTGAAAGGAGTCCTCTGTTCTCCAGATTCTAGGAGGAAGCCTGCAGACCCTGGACATTGGCCCCACCCCCTTGACCAAGGAAGCCAGCCCCACTTTCTTTGTCCACTCTGCTGGTCACCCCACCCATGTAATCTGCGTAGTAGCTCCAACCTTTAAAAGCTGGGCAGTGGCCCTACAATCTGAAACCTAGGAAGCAGAAGACTTACCCTTGGTGCTGGCTGTTCTGCTGGTCTCTCTGAACTGCTCCTGTGAAGTCTTCTTTTTCTTTGATGAACAATAGATGTTCACAGCTAAGCAGTTCCATTAGTTCATTTCCTGAATCCTAGGAGTAGTGCAGCATTTCTTTATCTTATCCCACCTATCTTCCCTTCCCAGGAGCCCCGGTGGCATAGTGGTTAAGAGCTATGGCTGCTAACCAAAACTCTGGCAGTTCGAATCACCAGCTGCTCCTTGGAAACCATATGCGGCAGTTCTACTCTGTCCTATAGGGTCGCTATGAGTCAGAATCAACTCGACGGCAATGGTTTGGATGACCCCTTTAAGGAGCCATGGTGATGCAGTGGTTAAAGCACTCTGCTACTAACTGAAAAAGATGGTAGTTTGAACTCACTAGCTGCTCTGGGGGAGGAAGACATAGTCTACCTCTATAAAGATTACAGTCTTGGAAATTGTATGAGGCAGCTCTACTCTGTCCTATAGGTACCCCGTAGGATTGCTATAGGTCAGAATCAACTCAATGACAAGTTTTATGTTCCGTTTAGTCTAAGACATCATGTCTGCTGAAATGGTCGATTGGATCCATAAATCACATGCCTAATCTGTTTAGAAAATTGTTGTCTAGCCACACTCTTACTGTCCTCTTCAGAGTATACTTTAATTTTCACAGTAGAATTTTCCAAATCCTGAAGTTCTGGTTCCTTTTATCACAATTCATTTCTCTCATTATCTCTTTCCTCTCACATTTTGCTAAAATCAGCATGGAGAAGCCAGGCTATACCTCATACATCTTGCTTGGAAATCACCTCAGCCCAATAACCAAGTTCATCACTTACAAGTTCTACTTTCCACAAAACACTTGAAAATAATTCAGCCAAGTTCTTTGCTACTTCATTACAATGATTGCCTACCCTCCAGTGTTTAATAACATGTTTATAATTTCCTCTTATGGCCTCACCAGAAGCACATTTAACATCTACTTTTTTAGCAATATTCTGTTCATAATATCAAAATTTTCCCTACAGCTCTCCTGACTTCTTACTAAGCCCTCACCAGAATTGCCCATTTAGTCCATAATTTAACAGTCTCTTCAAGGTAATCCAGACTTTTCCCATCAAATGGTTCAAAACTCTTCCAACCTCTACCTGTTATCCAATTCCTAAGTCTCTTCCATATTTTTAATTACATGTTAGAGCAGCAACCCCAGGTAGTAGCAGCAACCCCACCTCCTTAATTTCTCAGGGCTTTCGTAATAAAATGCCACAGAGTGGGTGGTTTTAAAGAACAGAAATTTATTGTTTTATAGTTCTGGAAAATAGGAGTCTAACTTCTAGGCATCAGCAGGGCACTCTGTCTGCAGGCTCTAGTGTAAGATGCTTTTGTGTCCTTTCAGCTTCTAGTAGCTCTTGGTGTTTCTAGCTTCTCCTTAGCTTGTAGACTGATCCTCACACAATGTCTTCCTCTATGTGTACCTCTGTCTCTGTGTCCGTTCTTTCCTGTTACGAGACACCACTCAGAAAAGATTAGGACTCACCCCATTCTGACATGGGCTTGTTAACTGATAACATCTATAAAGAAAAACTGTATTTACCCAAACAAGATCACATTCACAGGTACAAAATTTAGGACTCTACCATATCTTTTTGGGAGACACAATTTAATCCAAAACAGAATATAATATTTGCTAGTGAATGAGAGAGTAAATGGACTAGGAAAATATTCTTGGGGTTGTAGGACAAAATTAAGAGGCCACATTTTGTTAGCAGTTCTGACTTTAACATTATGCCACTCATGAAAGTTTTTTTTTAATCCCTTTAAAGAATGAATAAAATTTTTTTTTTGAATTTTTTGGTGAAACCATGTTTTTTTTACTAATGGAACAGATGCTGGATCATTGTTGGTGTTTTTTATTATTTGAAAAAATCAGGGTGCCAATTGCAAGTGGGCCATATCAATCTCATGTTCCATGAAGTACATCACAAATCGACTCCATGGCCCAGAAAGTGCATCATACTTCCTGGTTATACTTGAGCCATAAAATATCTTACTCAGCTTTTCAAAAATACACACAAAATACAAAAGAAACATTGCATTTGCTGTGAGTAATTGTCAGTTTGATTTTGAGTGAAACTTTAGAAAACATGAGGTGACATATAAAGGCACTTTGCACTTTCTGTACATAATTGTTGTTTGAGTATGCTTCTTCTGAGCACAGAATTCTCTGTCTCGCCTCCTGATTGTCTTTATGTGGTGATGCTCTCCATCCATACTGAACTGGATATCAGTCGACACCCTGCTGGCTCCAGACTTTCTCCTGGCAACACAGGAGGGTCTTCCTTTGCTTTTTGGCTTCCCGGGCTATGGCAAGCTATCTTATGTGAGGGATCCTGAAGGACAGTTGGTCACATTTGGCTCTGTTGTTACATGTCCACATTATAAAACTATTTACAATGGCCATGTCAATAAGAAAATACAACACTTTATAAAAGATGTCATCAAGGAAGTGACTAAAGCAAACTGGCCATGTTGGTCCCGTGTTCCATGAAAAACATCACACATGTGGTATATATTGGTCCCATGGCTCAGGAAATGCATCACAAAGTGTTTTCACCCCCAAAATAACTCATTTACTTGAATACTTCTGAATGCCGGTAACCATACCTTCCCGATAACACAAAGGAAATAGTAAACATACTTGCAAGCCTTATCTCGCTGTACAGAAGCCAAAAGACACAAAAGTTTCACAAAATCTCTCCTCTGCGAAGCATACCTTCATACGAATGGCTCTCAACACGTGGCGCAGACCACCTTCCTTGCTATTTAGGCAGTAGTACTAGTATCTGCCATGATACCAGAGAGTACTAAAGTGGCTTGAATGCCTGCCAATAAACCTCCAGGAGTGGAAAATATAGCTGGGACATATATATGCCAGCCCCCTTAAAACGGTTATTCTTCTCCAGCTACAATAGCTGCATATTTGTTGTTACAATGGCAAATGAGATTTAACTTCATTTGTCAGGAGAGTACAAGGAATAGGGAGGCCATGTGTATCAGTTAATACAAGTTGGTTTATGCTGCAGGAAATAATGTAAATTAGTAGTACTCAGTGGCTTAAAAGACTCCAAGTTTATTTCTTGCTCATGCTGCATGGCCATCATGGTCAGCTAGTAGGGGTGAAGGATGCTAGTGGTAAATAGGCTCTACCATTACCCATTGCTGTTGAGTTGATTCCAACTCCCAACAACTCTATAGGACAGAGTAGAACTGCCTCCACTGGGTTTCCAAAACTGTTATCTTTATGGAAGCAAACTGGCACATCTTCTCCTGCGGAATGGCTGGTGGTTCAAACCGCTGACCTTTCAGTTAGCGGCCAAGGAGTGCTTAACCACTACATCACCAGGGATCTTCTACATGGGCTTTAGAGTCCTGAGTTTGACATTTAAATGCTCTACCTTTAAGTGATGCTAACCTTAATTCCACTCACGACACACTGACCAGAGCTAAAGGAATGGTGCCTTCTCCCCCTGCCATCACAAACAGACAAGGAAGTGAGACCCTATCTGAATGGGGGGCAATTAGAATATCTGGCAGCAGCACAAATGACTGCACACCAATGATTTTGCACAGAAGTGAAACAATCATCCTTGTATGTACTGTGTACTGACAGTCACACAAATTATGATAGAATTAGTGTCGGAATGAGTTTCAGTGAGTGAAGAGTTAGAAACTTCAAGAAATGATTTGGAGATGACCAGAGAATTTACAAATCAGTGCAAAAGGTGTGAGAGTAGGTAGTGAAATCTGATAAGACTGATTTTAAAGTAGAGAGGGGATGATTTCATGTAGGTGGAATAATAGTCTGAGGAAACAAGGAGCAAGGAAGATAATTGCTCACCTTCAGACTCAGTTTTATGCGGGCTTCAAAAAAAACAGTACCCTTAGGTGAAAGCCAGGAACCTTTTGGTGCTATAATGTGAAGGAAATGATGAGAGAAGACTTTGGGTTTAGAGAAGGTTTTGATGATATCAAATTATGGGATTTAGAGGGCACGACAGAAGGATTTCAGAAGTCGAGGAGGATGACAGATGAGGTCGGATAAAGCCATGTATAGATCAATACAGGCATGTGTTTCCAGGAGATGAAGGACATCGTAGGATCCCAGGGCTTCTTACGAAGCCTGTTATACAAAGACAAAGAGTATAATGAGATTTGTCCTCCTGTTCTCCAAGGCTGATTGTAGTGGTAGCCTTGTGGGGAGAGAGATAGAGGATCAGAGAGTTCTGGGCTACATCTAATCACCATTTTCAGTAAAAAGTGTTGGAGAAGTAAAAAAAAAATGCAAACTGTAAGAAAATACTGACAATTATTTAAAAGATTTGCACTATGGCAGCAATAAATTCAGATACTAAAATCTGGGAATGTACTTTCCAATTTAGGATAGTCTTTTGGTTTTAGTAGAATATATGTAGAGAGTTAATTTTTATTTTGTATATGAATGAGGAGCCCCATAAAAGTCATAATTAGCCTGACATTCACTTCTGTGAAATAAGTAATGGTTAAGTACATAATTATGGAGCCCTGGTGGTAGAGTGGTTAAGAGCTATGGCTGCTAAGTGAAAAATCAGCAGTTCAAATCCACCAGCCACTCCTTGGAAACTCTATGGGGCAGTTCTATCTATAAGGTCTCTATGAGTTGGAACCTATAATGGCACCTAACAACATAACGACATAAGGTCATTATGAGTTGGAATCGATTTGATGGCAATGGGTTTGGATTTTTGCTTTTTAAGTACAAAATTAAGAAGCACTGGTGTCACAGCTCTGCTGAAAACCAAAAAAGATTGGGGTTCAAACCTACCAGCCACTCTGAAAGAGAAGGATGTGGCAGTCTTCTTCTGTAAAGATTTACAGCCTTAGAAAACTTATTGGAGCAGTTCTACTCTTCCTGTAGGATCACTATGAGTAAGAATCGACTTGACGGCAGTAGGTTTGGTTTGGTTTTTTAAGTACATAATTAGATGGTGGATTAGAGAAATTGCTTGAATTGTATATATGAGTCCACTGCTAAAGTGACTCATAGTAATGAGGTTTTTGCCCTTGTTTTTTATCTAGAAGAATTGTTGAGTAGGTAATTGTATTAAAAACTAGATCTATTTGACTGAAGGATTAGAGTGAAGAGCTATTAAAGAAGATAGTGATACAATTGGTTTCTGACCCAGTAAAATGGTAACTTGAGGAAATAAAAATTTTAAATCACTTAATTTATCACATGGCTTTTTTCAGTGTCCTGTAATTTAAAAGCATCATTTTCCCCATCTTTGCTTTTAATGAACTCTCTACCGATTAGATCAACCTGAATGTTTTCTCTACATTTGAATTATTAGATGCTTTTTTTTAATACAACAAACATATCTATTATATGTATCATATTTTTTATGATCAATTAAGAAGTCTTCTCTAAAAAATAAAAGGGTTTGAATTAAGCACCTTATAAAAGACCAGCATTGTGGGGTAGGCTTGGGAAAAATGTAGTGTGTTATTTTAAAACTGAGAGTTTAAAACTTTCTCTATAAATAATATAATAGGGATATGTTTTATTAATATACAGAAATGTATCTCAAAAAAGCACTTCTCGAACGCCATAATAAAAAAAAACAAAAAGCTGAATAAAAATCATCCTGGCTTTATAGAGAACTCACATTTTCAAGTCATCTTCTGCTTACTGCAATTTACTGTTAAAAATAAACACACAGTGAAGCTTTGTTGTTGTTGTTAGGTACCTTACAGTCAGTTCCAACTCATAGTGACCCTATGTACAATAGAACGATACACTTCCTGGTCTGAGCCATCCTCACAATCGTTGCTATATTTGAGCACATTGCTGCCGCCAAGAAACTTGGAAGACAGCTACCTGGCCAACTGACTGGAAGAGATCCATATTTCCCTTCCAAAGAAAGGTGATCCAAAAGAATGTGGAAGTTATCAAACAATATCATTAATATCTACACAAGTAAAATTATGCTGAAAATCATTCAAAAATCATTGCAGCAGTACACTGACAGGGAACCCCCAGGAACTCAAGCCAGATTTAGAACACGACATGGAATAAGGGATATCATTGCTGACATCAGATAGATCTTGGCTGAAAGCAGAGACTACCAGAAAAATGTTTACCTGTGTTTTATTGACTATGCAAAGGCATTCAACTCTGTAGATCATAACAAATTATGGATAATATTGCAAAGAACAGGAATTCTCGAACACCTAATTGTGCTCATGTAGAACCTGTAATTGACCAAGAGGCAGTCATTCAAACACAACAAGAAGATACTGTGTGGTTTAAAATCAGGAAAGGTGTGCATCAGGATTATATCCTTTACCATACTTATTCAATCTGTATGGTGAGCGAATAATCAGAGAAGAAGGGGGCACCAGAATTGGAGGAAGACTCCAGATAACACAACTTGCAGATGACACAACCTTGCTTGCTGAAAGCAAAGAGAACTTGAAGCACTTACTGATGAAGATCAAAGACCACAGCCTTCAGTATGGGTTACACCTCTACATAAACAAAACAAAAATCCTCACAACTGAACCAATAAGTAGCATCATGATAAATGGAGTGAGGCTTTAGTGGTAGTGAAAAATCACTAGGAACACCCTTCTGTATTTCCAAGTCCAAAAAGATGATATCTAAAAGTAAACCTTGAACAAATTTGATCTACTTTACGACTATGTTCCACTTGCTTTCTATTTTTAATAAATGTGTTGTTTTGCCTGATGTGCTAGGATACCTAATGTGGTAGGTCTTAACCACATTCAGGTAAGGAATTCACAAGTTTTAGCCTACATTTAGAAAGAGGTCAGATGGGGCATCTGATATTAACAAGAAAAGAAAGTTCAAGTCAAAGGAGGTTGGTGTTACATGCTTCCACTGTACTGTTTTTTATGGAAATTTGGGCTTTAAATTTGTAAATCAGATTTACTGTTAATCTGATGAGAAAAAGTTAAAAGTCAAATTGATATTTGATGTTTACACTCTTTCAAATCCAATTTAGAGGGAATTCAAGACAATTATAGTGATTTTATTTATTTGAATATGGGCTGTTGAAATTTTTACTGAGGTGATATCTCAGATGAACTAATTTGTTACTTTATTAACTAAATACTCTCAGCTGTGGTTAACAAGTTTGCAATTTCTTTCTTCTGGGACCAGAGACATGAACTTAATGAACTTGAAACAACAGAGGACAAATTGCCTTGCTGGGTGTTTTTTTTTTTTTTTTTTCCAGAGCTTAAACGTGTTCAGCTTCAGACTAGAATGAGCTGTGTAGATTCGGATTGCACTAATTCTCCATGGCTGAATTGCCTTCTGCTCAATAAAATCATGATTTCAAGAATTGCTGAGCCATTTGTTGATAATTAAGTCACAATTTCAAAAGTGATCCACTAATTTAGATGAGAAAAATTCATCCGGATGCATGTGAGTCATAAAGCTTTTCTCCTATCTATGTACTTCAGGCTTAAGTGGAGCTATTTGAATTTAGAGAAAACTTTCTTTTGAAAAAAGATGGCATATTCCTAAGATTTTTGGGACAAGCTCATGAATTCAAGACCCACCAGGGAATTTTTAAAAACAACTCTAGTCCAGTTTTAGGACAGTGGACTCTGTTTAATTATTACTCATATAAATATACGCCAGAAAGATAGTACTGATTAAAAATTCTCAGGCTCTGAAAATACCAGATTCTTAAATATACTAAATATTTTAAAAATCCTAAAACCCTTAAATCCTGAAGTCCTCAAATAAATTTTAAGGCACTGGTAAATACTTTATTTCCATTAGATAGATTGATAACAGGTACTGATAAGTACTTTTATTCTTGTTATATTAATAAAAATCTATCAATGATTAACACTATGCCAAAAACAGTACTGTGGTTAAAAAAAAAGTTCACATTTTGAAGAGTAAAAGGCTGAACTTCACACTGCTTCACAGCTAGCTGACTCCAAGCTTGAAAACATGGCTTTCCAAGCCCGTCACAATCTGCGTCCTTCCTTGCTTTCCGAATTTATCTCTGTTGTAACCCACCCACCTTGTTCTCTATATTGCACCAATTGAAATCGATTATAGTTCTCAGAATCCATCATTATATTTTAACACCTGTTTTTCCTTTGGAAGAAAGGAGGGCCAAGGGAGCTTTTGACTAAAGCAAAATGGCTGAACTCAACCACATCTCCCCTGTATTCAACGAAGTTAAAACAAAACCAGCACAAATACATGACCTTTGAGTAATTTATCTGGTCCTTAACCATGGGTAACTAAGGAATAATTGTTTTTTTGTTTTTGTTTTCCGTCTGTGGTCAAATCTGGATATGGAAAAAAGGTACCCTAAGAGGGGTCTTGATGCAAATGGACACCACAGCCTTTTGCACAAGATATCTCTAGGAATTGAGCTGCCTTAAGCAAGTGGCTTTTACAACCTGTTCTGGAGAATATGTATTGTAACCATCTTGTGACTGTTGTATGTAATTTTCTGAGCCAGGGTCAAGTTTGTGATCAATCTGATTAGATCACCTGTGCTAATGTACCCAATGATGTACAAGCACCCCTCCTGCCTTTTGGAATTTCCTGCCTCTCATTCCCTTTCCTCACGAAGAACCAATCAGAATATTGCGATGTAACTTGCTGATTTTGCTGTATAACCAATACCTTTTGGAGCTCCCTCCTCTGACTCATTGGTTTCACTTTGTGAACTGGCAGATTCCCATTGGAATGTACCTTTTAAATACTTAAATAAATCCACTAAATTTTACTTGATCAAGGTCTGGAGACTTCTCTGCAACTCCTTTGTATGCTATGTTTCTTCTTCCTTGCAGTTTCTTTTCTCATTTTGCTGCTGAACTTTTTTATTCATCATATAAATATACCTTAGAAATAAATTTCTCAAGTAAACTGTTCCTTAAAGCCTCATGTAACCTTAACCAAGATCTTCTTCATCCTATTTTTTATTTTGTAATACTTTTAATACTGTATTTAACAAACTGTTCTATCATTTACATTTTGTGCTGTATAGCTCCTTTTCTAGAAATCAGTGATATCACATACTCCATTATTTATCAATATATGGTCAAAAAAAAACATATTTCCTGCACAAAGTTATATGGATAATAATTGCTTATAGCTTGAATGAACAAATCTTTTGTAATAATAGCAAATCATATGAGACCAATCCACTTGCATAGCCCTCCAAACTCTGGAACTTAAGGAGTTCTAGAATGTTGCCAAAGACATTAGGGTTATGCAGAAAATCTTCTGTGATTGATAATCATTGTAATAGACTTTATGTCAATTGAAAGTTTTTCTGTGAATAAAAAAAATAATAATGTTTCCTTTTAGCTGGAATATAAACCCTTGACATTGAGGGGAAAAACTTTTTGGTATAGAGGAAATATTAATTTTTTTTTCCCTTGAATTCTTCTAGATATTTTCCTGGCTATTTACATTTTCAGTTTACTGAATATAATTTGCATTTTCTAAAACAAAAACAGACTATTTTCAGTTGTTTTATTTTCTAAAAATACACATATACATAAAAATTATGAATTTGCTTTTATTTCAGCTCAATTTCTGTGGAACTGCTAAGAATAAGGCGATTCTAATATTTTAGGACCACCACTAAAATATTAGAATCACCGTATTCTTAACAGTTCCACAGAAATTGAGCTGAAATAAAAAACTAATTTGTAATTTTTTATGTCCATGTGTATTTTGGAAACCATGGTGGTGTAATGGTTAAGTGCTATAGCCGCTAACCAAAGGGTGGGCAGTTCAAATCCGCCAGGTGCTCCTTGGAAATTCTATGGGGCAGTTCTACTCTGTCCTACAGAGTCGCTGTAAGTCGGAATCGACTCAAGGGCACTGGGTTTGGTTTGGGTTTTGGACGTGTATTTTAAAAAGAAAAAAAAAAAAGACAACTGAAAATAGCATGCTAAAGCTCCACGATGAATAAGGAAGACTGAAGAACTGATGCCTCTGAATTATGATGTTTATGAAGAATATTAAATATACCACGGACTGCCAGAAGAACGAACAAGTCTGTCTTGGAAGAAATGCAGCCAGAATCTCCTTAGGAGGGAGGATGACAAGACTTCGTCTCACATCCTTTGGAAGTGTTATCAGGAGGGACCAGGAGAAGGACATCATTCTTGGTAAAGCAGAAAAAAAAAAAGCAGAGGATCAGCAAAAAAGAGGAAGCCCCTCAACGAGATGGACTGACACAGTGGCTGCAACAATGGACTCCAACTTGGCAATGATTGTGAGGATGGCTCAGAGCTGGACAGTGTTTCATTCTGTTGTACGTAGGGTCACTATGAGTCGAAACTGACTGGATGGCACCTAGCAACAACAACAATAATGATATTTTAGGAATCAAGATATTTGAGAAACAATTGAGGCTGTCCACATATAAGCAGAAATGCTGCAGTGGGAATTAAGCTCATTCACAAACAAGGATGGACTGAAACTGATATGAACTCGCTACCAATGAATTACTCTTGAGACCTCAGACAAGTACTAAAAAATTGTGAAACAGAGTTCAGATCAAAGAGGTTTCAATCTTTATGGAAAGTCAACATTTACTAACCTGAAATAAAAGTCTATAGTATGAAAGAGTGCAAAATTTAGAGAAGTGTGGCACAGTGGTTAAGAGCTTGGCTGCTAACCAAAAGGTCAGCAGTTCAAATCCACCAGGTCCTCCTTGGAAACCCTATAGGGCAGTTCTACTCTGTCCTATAGGGTCACTATGAGTCAGAATGACTCAATGGCGATGGGTTTAGTTTTTTGTTTTTTTAATAAAGGAGTTTAGAAGCAAGAGATATCATTGAAGGAAAGGGTAATAGAATAGGTTATTCTTTCAAATAACTGTTCTCCCTCATAATACAATTTTACATCTCCACCCATTACCATATAATATGTAGGAAGAAAATATGCCCTTACTTCATTCCCCTTGAGCTTGGCCATGCAATCTGCTTTGATGAATGGAATGTAAATTAATGTTATGTTTACTGTGTCAAAATATATGATCGCATGGTCTGGCTCAGTCCCTCTCAGTTCTATGCTGTGCCAGGGGAAAATAGCATTTACAGATAGGGGCTGCTTCATTCAGTCCTGGAACAAGAAATCATGGGAAGCAGAGCTAAGAAGGAACATTGTCAACCTGCAGTTCTTATGTAACATGAGCAAGACATCAATGTTGCTGAGAGCTACTGATATTTTAAGAGTGTTATTGCAGCAAAAAAAGGCTTATACAACAATAATTATTAGAGGAAGGGTGCTGACCCAACACAAATAAAACTAAAATTTGTGACACTAACTTTGAGCTGGATGGCAGTCAGTGTGGAAACCATTAATGAAGTTTGGGAAAATCCTAAACGATGTTTTTAAAACCAAAATACTTGGTAAAACTGTTGCCTGTGATAACATTAGGCAGTGTACCAAAGGAATTTGTGTCTCTAGCTTTGTTATTAGCTCTGTTTGATAAAGGACAGGAGGAAACAAATGGATTTAGGAAAAAAAAGACTGTTGAAAATCTGTAATAAAAGGAACAAAAAAGAGAATACATAAAATTCAGGACTTGCAGGTTTAAAAGATGCACTCATCTCCAACCAGTAAAATATAAACTTGAGAAATGTCATAAACCAACAATATCAATTAAGACAAAGCATGGGTGGGGCGAGGGCAGCGGGGAATCAAACATTAAATCAAGGATGTGGCTATTAAGACACAGCTTAGGGGGCAAAATCATATCAAAGGTTAGGCCATCAAGTTCTGTGCTAAGACCTCTCATTGAATTATAATCAGGGAAAAGAAAAAGAAGTGTGGTCCCATAGAAGCCTGATGAGGTCCAATGTCTAGTTAAGAGATAGATCTCAAAAAGAATTGTGGGTGTGATTATTCCTATAAGAAGCTGGCTGAAATAAAAAATCACAAGGCAACAAATTTTTGAAAGAAGTATTTCCAAAATTTCCACCAGCCTGAATTAAAAGAAACTGTGACTAAAAGACAAAAAGATCCTTAAGGACCTCAATGTCCTGATGGCAGGAAATAGGCAGAGAACGTTGCTCAGCTGCAGAGATGGGTATTCTCACACGTACTCTTACAGTGGGGCCAAGGAGGGTAATGGGAAAGGAAGAGCATACCAGAGGGCAGAGTCAGAGATGAAAAACAAAAATTGGAGAACTGCAGAACTGGGTTATAATTAAGGAATATTCCCTACATTCAGAGACGGAGGACCTTCATTATTTTCACAGAGGGATTGATTGGAATGGAGCAGTGACCCTGAATGTCTCCTCTTCCTCCTCTATCTGAATGAGTATGTTTATTTGTTTACCCTATCCCTGTTTAACCAAAAAAAAATCGATATAAAATATTTAAAAATATATTAAAAATTATATAAAAATAGATGGAGATAGTGAATAAAAATTAGATGGAGATAGTGAATACCATATTTTTACACAAATAATGCATGACTTCTACCTTTGTTTGCCAACCACGCCCTCCCTGCAGCAAGGAATTTTCAAAAGCACTGTTATGCCAGTTTTTTTTTTTTACATGTTGCTGTAAAAAAAAGTAAAAAATTAGCATAGCGAACTTAAAAAAATACCTCGTGGAAGAGGGAGTGGTTAGTAAACAAACGTAGAAAAAAAAAAGAAGGTGCGTGTAATTTGCATAAAAATACAGTATACTTGCATTATTAGTTTATATGCTTCCAATAAAAAGGAGCTGCATCTAGACTTGATTGAGGTCATGAAATATTGGACTTTGCACCTTTTGTCTTAATTGGAAGAGCTTTGGGGCTTTCTTCCTAGGAAAGAATGGAATGTCATTTTTATGCAATATGAAAGCCAATTATATGGGATCAAGAATGCAGAATGGAGTAATTTGCGTTATTTTTTGGGTATTGGTTCTCTCCCCTTTACAAGTATTATATAACCATATCTGCAAGAAAGTGAAGTATATTTTCTTGCTCCAATATTAGGCTTTCGTAAGTAATTTGTTTCAGGCAATGAAATGTGAGTAGACATTGCATACAATATATCAGTTTTAGCAGAAGCTTTGGGTGTACCTATATAATTCATTTCAGACTCCTGCCATGAGAACCATATGTCCCACACAGTGGTCAGTTCTTTTAGGCTATGTTTTGAAACTAGAATAGATAGAGCCAATCTGAGTCCAGTCTAGTTGAACCTAGTCCAGCAGAGCTGAGTCTATAACCGAAAAAACCTACCTTCAGCCAATTCATAAATTACACTTAATGTAGCAAAAATAAATATTTCCTGTTGTAATAAAGAAAGAATAATCAGGGAAATTTTTACTAAGAGGTGGAACTTAAGCCATATCATGAAGGTTTGAGATCCAAAAGTGATGGTCAATTTTATGTGCCAACTTGGCTAAGCTATGGTGCCCAATTTTTTGCTCAAACACTATTCGAGTTGCTGTTATAAAGTGTTTACATGTGATTGATCAGTTGGCCTCAACTAAGGCAGATACCTTCCATAATGTGGATGGGCTTCAGCCAATCACAGGCCTTAAACTGAAGGCCTTAAGTGCAAAAATGGATCTTCCCTAAGGCATTTCAGACTCCAGAGAATAAGTAGATTTTTTCCAAAACTCCCTCACTCTTTGCCGTTTGCACAGCCTGACCTATGGATTTTGGATCACAAGACTGCAGGAATCTCCAGCCTGTTGCCTGACCTACAAATTTTGGTCTTACGAGTCTCCCATAATCACATACACCAATTCCTTAAAATCTCTTTGTCTCTCTGGTTATGTTTCTCCAGAGAACCGTAAGAATCTGAACAAGCTGATTATGAAGCAAAATATATTTGAGGTAGAGTTAAGAGCAATTGCAAAAGCAAGGCCATAGGAATGAACTCAGATTTTTAAAAGAAGTATAAAGAGAAAAATTTTGATTACAGTACAAAGTACATGGTGGAGAATAAGAAATGGGATAAATAATATTTATCATCTCTGGGTTTTATGAATAGCACTGTAATATAACATGACCAGTGCCTGTTTGGATATCATCTCGTGCTGAGCTCATGTGTGCCCGAGTAGAACTGTGCTCCATAGGGTTTTCAATGGCTGATTTTTCAGAAGTAGATCAACAGTCCTTTCTTCTAAGGCACCTGTGGGTGGACCCAATCCTCCAAACTTTGGTTTGGTTACTGGCCTATATTAGCCACGTGGTTTTAGCTTTGGTAGTCTTATGATTTCTTGAGTGCATGCTGGGGTGTACTTTCCTCTCGGCATGTTCCTAATTGTCACAGCTAAGGTCTAGATAAAAAAAAAAAAAGTAGGTATATTTCTAGGGGTTTCATTTTCATATGACTTGTTGAAACATACTTCATTCTTGTTTTGTTGATGTCAAATCTTTTATATTTTAGTTGACTCTGAGTTTACATCCTTAGGACTTGATGTCAGTATTAACCTGAATGTAGAAAAAGAGTAATAAAGTGGCAGAAAGGCATCATTACAATTCTCTCCACAGTTTAAGATTTTTACTGTTGAATACAAATGTATACTATTTTGTATAGTAGAGGTAGTAGTTATATCTCACTCAGTAATAAAATAGTACTGTCAGCTACTGAGAAAGGGCAGAACTATGAGACCTAATGCCCTGTGGTGCAGAGAGTAGGGCAATCAGTGACATTTCCTTCAACCTTAATGTCATCAGAACCAAAGTTTTGGGGACAAGAGTCTATATCAAAGTGACAAGTGAACCTTGTAACAATTTTTCTTGCTCCTTTTCTGAGAAATGATGATTTTCAGTATGGTTACTTTTTATCTTTATAAATGTCAGGTAGTTGGCAATAGAGAATTGCATTTTGTTTTGTTTTTTTAAACATATGAATTCTGTTTGTCATTAGGCAATTGATTTTGTCTTCAAAAAAATGGAAATTTTATCTACTGTCACAAAGGGAAGTTTTAGCATGAGGAGATATTTTCCAAATTATTTGACAACATGGCATAATTTGATGATCAAGTGATTTAATTTAGTTATTTTTATTCCTAAATGAGTGACCTAAGTTTCTTTAATTAAGATGTTATTTTACAGAAAGATACATATTTCCTTTCTCAGTACAACTGTAAATTTGACATTATCTCAGGGAGCCACCTAGGAAAATAAATCATACTATTTTAACATTTCAGTGAAGAAAATCTCGCACTCCCTTAGGAGTGAAAGGAGTTTATTGAGGAATAATAACAGCTATAGCTGGGTAGCACTAGGTAGAAATACAAAGTGTTCCATAGTACAAGTAGAGAGAGGGAATTATACCCATAGAGAACAAAGGAAAGGCAGGGAGTTAATGATTGATTGTAAATAGATCAGCTTCTGCTTGAAGTCCTTTGAAATATAAGAGTTGATCACTTGGCTAGGGAGAAGTGAATTACTACTGGTTCAGTTACACTTGATTGTAGAATTATTGTCAGCTTTTTTTTAAGCCCTGTGGTTCAGTGGTTAAAGCACTTGGCTGCTAACCAAAGGGTCAGCGGTTTGAACCCATCAGCCACGCTGCAGACAAAAGATGTGGCAGTCTGCTTCCGTTAAGATTTACAGCTTTGAAACCGTAAGCGGCAGTTTTACTCTGCCGTTACAGGGTTGCTATGAGTTGGAATCAACTTGATGGCAATGGGTTTGGTTTGATTTGGGTTTATTCATAATTGTAGTTGGTTCCGGGAGCAAACTGTTTACACATTCTTCCCAAATGGTTTACAATCTGACCAGTTGGGTTAGTTATGAACACAGTTTTCCCTGAGAACAATCGTTTACATCTTGACACACTCCTCCTAGATGATTTACATCCTGACCTTTTGTTTTCTGAGAATGCATGTTGGCCCCAACATTTAGTCTGACATGAATGCTTCCAGTTTGAAACTTTTCTATTTACATTGTCTCATTTAGAACTTTGCTTAGCTATGTAGTAAAGGTAATTTTTACAGCAGTTACATGGACATTGAAAGTTAAAGAGTTAATTGACTTAATAATGCCATTCTTAATTTACATTCCACAATAGCAAAAGAGACAAAGCAACACTAAGATTTTCAGGAGATTTCCTCCAAACTAATGCCTGCTCCTTGCTTAGAACAGATATCAGTTGGGGAAAAGTTCTTTAAAAAAAAAAAGAGAGAAAATCTACTCTCATCCCAGAAAACCTCTCCACAAAAATAGAAGAAAAACAAGTTTTTTATTGAATAAACATTACCATATTGTTATACTAGTAATGTATACCTTCTAAGGTTGTTTGCCAAAGACCCCCTCCCCGCTGGGAGATGTTTTCATAAGCACCATGAGGCCAATTGTTTTTTACATGTTGCTGTAAAAAAAAAAAAAGTGTGTTTAAGAAAATACCTCATGGGGGTGTGAGGAAGCAGTTGGCAAACAAACGTAAAAGGCACATGTCATTTGCCTAAAAACAGACCAAACCAGAATGTGATGGATCACAGGCAATACGCTGAAAAGACTGTAAAGACAGAAAGGAATCTTAACCATTACATAGCTAAAGGGATACAATTCATTGCATTCATATTTTCAAGATCATAGTTAAGTTTCTCATCTTTCTGTCCAGGAGATAGGGCTGGGCCACCTGGGTTTATGCTAATTCAGGAAATAGGAAGGTAGGGAAGAATCAACTGAAGTTATGTTTCAAAGAGCCAACTGCCAGATCTTTGAGGAGAACTCTTAGACTTATGCTTTTCAAAGAGACAAAGAATTTACAATTGCAGTTATCTAAAGTGGATTCTGAAAAAACAGGGGAGGAGAGAAGTCTCTTCCCTTATTCTTATCTGGGGCAATTAAGACCTCTTATTTTCCATTTATATTTTCCCTTACCTGTATTTCCAGAGAGTCAGAGATATGGCTAAATAAAGCCAGGAACTGATGCATCTATTACAAACAAAAGAAAGGACATGTGGTCCAATTACAAACTTGCCCCTGCTTCGAAAGGACCCAACTTTCCTTAAATGATAACTTTCCAGATCTGAATCTCCCCTTTTTTTTTTTTCTTTTCCTACTGAGTTCCTCATAGCTTCTCATATAAGGAGACTACTGTGTTTCTCAAACTGAAGCTTTTGGTATCTCCTCTTGAGCACCAGGCTTCCTTGCGGCAGCAATTTTGTTTACTCCCAAATAAAGTCTTTGTTAAAAATTTCCTAACTCCACTCCAGAATCTGTCATTTAACAAGAGCATTCCTCCTGACACCCTTCTGATGTCATCACTCCTCTTACCCTTCATATCACCTCCGGTGAGAAAGTATATGGAACTCCAAGTGTTGTTATTACCACTTAGTGCTTGGATGCTTCGACAAAATCATTTTGATTCTCCTGGAATCCAGATTTCTGGGTTCATGGGAACGGGGTGACCCATCCAGCCCATATGCTCTTAGGTGTCCTTTGGAACCTTGAATGAACTGGCTCCCTGGAGTCACCTTCATGTCAAACAATAGCCTAGTAAGCAGATTAGTTGAGACCCTTTGGCCTTAGGCTTTGGATTCTTCTGGAAAATCATCTTTGTGCAGCCAGCTTCAGGAAGCAGGAGCTCCAGGGTATGACTAAAAAAACCCAGTGCCATTATGACTAGAGGCTGTGTTTTAGGATGTAAAGTGTGTCTTTGGTGATTCTGTTTCTGTAATCAGCAGTCCCTGAAACTCTGCCCCGTGCTTTGATGCTATCTTCAGAGTAATTAACATAACAATGACCTATATAACCCACTTTTACTGTCCTCTCCTCTGAGCACCTTTCCAAATGCTTTCGGTTTGAAGCTGCCAGATTGGAATCATCAAGAGAAAAAAAAAAAAAAAAACAAACCCACTGCCCTCAAGTCGATTCCGACTCATAGCGGCCCTATAGGACAGAGTAGAACTGCCCCATAGAGTTTCCAAGGAGTGCCTGGCGGATTCAAACTGCCGACCCTTTGGTTAGCAGCCGTAGCACTTAACCACTACGCCACCAGGGTTTCGCTACTCATAAAAAATATACTTTGTTATACTAGTTTTTGGTATTTCTCTGCACATTTAGGTTTTTGACAGCTCGTAAATCTTTAAATTGTAACTTTATTCAAACAAATATCAGATACTTTAGTATTCATTAAGCACTATTTAGATCATTTGAAGATTTTTCTTACTTGTAGGAGATACGGAGTCGCCGTGAGTTGGAATCAACTTGAAGGCAACGAGCAACATGCATACATACATATGTGTATGTATATATATATAATCTCCTCCATATAAACTCAGAGACCCTGTATAAACAAACTGATTATTATATCTCACTCTCCTGTCTCATTCCATATCAGTGGATTGCTTTGTATCCGCTCTCTCTTGGTCTTCTTTCGAATCCTCTTAATATTTAAGCCTTGCAGAGCCCCTTGTGCTAGGACTCCATTCACCATCCCTGTGCATAGTTAATAGCACCTCAGCCTTCATCTGGCAGGACCTAAATCACTTTCCCTGTAGTCTCAGACTACATCAGATGCCCCGATGCACGCCCTGTCAGAAAAGAACCTGTCTTTCTCACTAAGATTTATATTTTAATCGTAATTAATTTGTGTGTTTATTTGTAAAGGTACAATACCCAGTGCCTACAGAGGGTAGCATATTATGGTTGTCAATTTCTTTTTATATATTTAAATCTGGGAAGGATAGCTGCCATCACTAATTCATCTCATAATAGTCACTAAAGTTGTAGAAAATGTATGTTTGGCTGGAATGAAAAAGTTGCTAAATTTTGTCCTTAAAACCAAACATGACTCAGAAGTCTAGCTCATAGGCAAGAAAGAGGTGATTAACTCTCCCAAGTATTTTTAGAATTATGTAAAAGTCTTGCTCCATTTAAGAGTTATATTTTCACTGAATACAAGCTCCTTACTAACCCACTTTAATTGCCTATCCTGGCAGATATCTGATAATTGCAACGTATAGTTCAAATAAACTCCCTAATATGTTTTTCAGCAATTTGAGGAGGCTTTCTGCAAGTTAAGTGAAAGCATCAAATAAGAAATCTTATCTTTTTTTTTTCCTAATTAGAACAGAATTTTATTGCCATTTTGAGTATTGCTATTTCATCTGTGATCTTGAAGTTGCTGCTGTCTGATGACTCTGATAGAGGGATAAAAGGTCATGGCATCTTACTTGTGCCTCCTCATGGCAGGCGACATTGCTCTCCAGAATGCTTAAATAAAAGAAGAAATCCCCAGCTTTATGGTGATTGAGAAACTGTATAATGTCTGTGTAGGGGGTTAATTAGGAATGAAAAGGACTTAAAATCTCTCCCAAAGCAGGTTTCTTTGGTGAAGTCATTTTCAAAGGGGATGCACATTTATGCATCTCTGAAGTGCTTTTGAAAAAGCATGTTCTGTTAGAAAATGGAGAGCCAGCCCCAAAGCATGATGGTCAGAACTTGAAGGGACTCATTAATGAATAAGAAGTAATTTTCAACGAACATTAGGAAACCTAGATAACGTCTGGCTGATAAAATAGTGCTATTTGCATGCATTTTACTGCAGGTGTGTTAAAATAACACTGATTTATGGCAGGCATTTGTAATTGATTGCTCCAGTCATTTTTCTCAGTTAACCTTAAATTCGAGATGTTATTATCACATTTGTATCTGTGATTATACTGTGTTCTGGATGATGACGAGGATTATATAAATTGTTTCTCAGGGAGAATCAGTTAATTCTGTCCTACTCACATCACAACACAATGAGGAGACAATGTTCTGACTATAGTTTAAAAAAAAAATCATTTGTTCATTGAATATCAAATGAGTATAAGGTCTTCTACTGAACAGAAAATAAGACATAAATTTACATGAGGAATATTTTCTACCTTTCAGTATCTTATATTCTGATAAAAGATATGCGACAGTTTAAAAATTAATATAAGATAGCAGGTGTCTAGAAACTCTGGTGGCATAGTTGTTAGGTGCTACAGCTGCTAACCAAAGGGTGGGCAGTTCAAATCTGCCAGGTGCTCCTTGGAAACTGTATGGGGCAGTTCTACTCTGTCCTGTAGGGTCACTATGAGTTGGGATTGACTCAACGGCGCTGGGTTTTTTTTTTTTTTTGGTTTAGCAGGTGTCTACTGTCAGCTCCATAAAAATGCCACTAACATAACTTTTGTATTAAGCAAAGCCAAGTTGAATCTTTCCGCATTAGAAGCTGCAACCTTGACAGAGTCTTGGTAGAATCTCAGAGGGAAGACATCAATGGCAGCATATTCAAAAGATTTTGGGGATCTCATTTAAGGTGGGGTTTTCAATGCCTGGTTGGGATTGGGGACAGTGAAGGGTGAGTTTGAAGTGAGACTTTAAGAGTAAAAAGTTCACCTCAGTTGAGCATATTTTGTTCCGAGAAAGGGCTCTTTACCTTCATGAGTTCCGAAAACAAACAAAAGTTATTACAACTTCATTTCTAGGTAAAAAAAATTCCTGGAATATTAAGTCATGTTCATTGCAAGCAATTGAGTAGTAAAGTCATGTTACTGTAGACAAAAGCTGTGTGTGGCTGTAGGTGGTTTCATTTCTCGGGTGTAAAAACTGTCTTTTAAATAATATAAGGCAAATTTTGTTGGTGTTGAGCATAGAGAGACACCATATTTCAGTAGTAAAGAAGAAAGCATATTCATAATTCTGCTGCAAGTCGTGACTGTTCCTGAAGACCAGAAAAGTTTCAATAGGAAGAGATGGGTAGAAAAGATATTTTAGTTAGAACTGACTGTTTGAACAGCACATGAAGCTATAATTTGGGGAGGGGATGGATTGGCTCCAATCTAAAATGACAGCTATAGTCTCTTGCTGTTGGTTGGCAATTGTTGCTATAGTTGTTGCCAACAAGTCCAACTCATGGCAGCCTTATGCATATCAAAAATGAAACACTGCCCAGTACTGCATAATCTTTGATATGCTTGAGCCCATTGTTGATGCTATTGTGTCAATCCATCTCATAAAGATTTTCCTCGTTTTTGGCTGACCCTGTACTTGACCAAACATAGTATCCTTTACTAGTGATTGGTCTTTCCTGATGATGTGTCCAAAGTAAGCAACTGAAAACCTATGGAGCACAGTTTACTCTGACACACATGGGGTCACTATGAGTCAAAATTAACTTGAGGACAGCAGATTTCTTTTAGGTCTAAACCGGTATTTCAAACCTATTGCATTACTAAAGAGGTCAAATACCCTGCCTGCTCTGTGATGACATCCTCATGATTCAGTCTTCAAGGAGATATGATTTAAAGTATATTTAATTATTTCTGCTATATATACATATTAATATTAGAAAACCATCAAAGTAATAGCAATGTTTTTCTTTTTCATTAGGTAACTTTTTAAAAATATACAGAAACTATGTTAAAATAACAAAAATTAAATTCTTAAAATATTTGAAATAGATAAAACCATGGAGACATTATAGAGATATTCTAAAAAATTGTACAATATTATGTTTGGGAGGATAATTGATAATTTAAATAATAGACTAATTAGCAAATAAAGAAGGGAAGGCATGATGACACCAAAGTGAAATAGACTTACGTGCCATTGTCTGTGTAGCAGTTTTAGCTGCAGACCAGGGGAAATAGCTTTATAAGCCAAGTGTTGTACCAGACGTGCTGATTTCCCTGAACCTAAGCTAATCATGGGAACCCTGGTGGCGTAGTGGTTAAGTGCTATGGCTGCTACCCAGAAGGTCAGCAGTTCAAATCTGCCAAGTGCTCCTTGGAAACTCTATGGGGCGGTTCTACTCTGTCCTATAGGATCACTATGAGTTGGAATTGACTCAACGGCACTGGGTTTGGTTTTTAGTAAGCTAATCACTGCTCTCGCTTTGGTCTATAACAGAAGCTTTCTCTCAAAAACCTTAGGGTTAGTGTTACATACACTACCAGTTTTTTCTAATGCTTTTTCTTATCCCTACCACTTAAAGCTTAAAGAGATTAGAAATGTCCTATTTAACTTTTTACGTTTGCGTGTTAGTTTATTGAATTTGACAAATATGTTTCTCTATTATGTGGAACTTGTTATCTGCATTTGAATTAACCTCAAAGGGATAGCAGAGAGGAATAAAGATATGAAAGATAATCTTCCAGACTTCTGCAGTTTAGTTTTACCTTGAAGGATTTCTTGAATCTGGTTTTATTTTTCTGTTCTTTAGATGATGAATTGCAATAAATTTTATGCACGTGGAACATATTTTCAAACAATGTCTTCCTTTCAAATTGAAAGACATATATAAGTACTATAAGCATTGTTGATATACAAACATGATTGAGGAAATTAAATTGCCCATGCCTAAATAATTCTTTAAAGTGGTCATTAGAAAAATCAGAATATGTCATGTATGATTATCACCTATTAAAAACATCACTATATTTAGAAAAATAAATATGCTACGGTGAATTAGCCATCAGCTTTACAGACAGAAAGAAAATAGCACTTATAAAATATATGCATAGAGATGATTTTTTCTGACTAGATATTTCTTAATGGTCTTTGTTAATGACAAGTTTGGATAAGTACTGTTATTCCTTTTATTTCAAATGGTTTTTATTTGATAAATTATTTTTTAAGTCTAGATATGAAGTGGCTTCTTTTGGAATATCATAGTAAGTATATGTCACAACTTATTAGAATCAAATTAATTGAAAGAAGAAAAAAAGATAAATAGAACTTAAAATTTTTGAAGCTGTTACCCACCTCATCTATACCCACTTTCTCAAGTTATAATTGAGGAAATTCAAAACCTACCTGTTCTCAACTCACAAACACTTTACAGCCACTGATAAAAGTGGATATAGCACATGAGCTTAAATTATATAGATGAGGGAGCTGGGGTATACAGAAAAATGGGGTAAGGATAAGAAAGTCAAAGGTAAAATCATAGGCAGAAGTATGTATCTACTTTCATTGTTCAAAGCTAAGTGGAGGAGGTTGGCAAATTTAGCTCTGTAATTTCCTCACTACTAAATCTAAAAATTAAACACGTTTACTTTTGAGGTTCGTAATTCGTTTAAACTGAAACTTAACTACTTGTTCAGGGGAAGCACAGGTTGTTTGTTTGTTGTTTTCCTGGTACTTGTTGTTATTGCTGGGTGCCTTCGAGTTGATTTTGAGTCATATTGACCCCAGGTTGAAGAGTAGAACTGCTCCATAGGGTTTTCTAGGCTGTAATCTGTACAGGAGCAGATCTCCAGGTCTTTGTCCCACGGAGCCGCCGGGTGCGTTCAAACTGCCAGGCCTTCAGTTAGTAGCCAAGTGCTTAACCCTCGTGCTACTGAGAAAAATGTCTCTAGGGATCCCCTTTGATGAACAAATTTAAGTCTTCAAGAGTAACCCTTCAAAATACTCTATGTCATATAACTTTCCTCAATGAAAGGCATTTTTCTGAGACCAAATCAATTATCTGAACTCCAATCATCTGATTTGATTTAAATGTAAAATTAAAACTATCTGGAGGAGTGATTATTTGACTAAGGCTACTAAGTTATTTCAAGACTCTAACCAATATCTCTAGAGTTGTAGGTAATGATATCTCCAGTATTAAATTTTATATGTAATCGGTAATTTCCTCGACACTTGTATGAATTCAGTGTGCTTTCGTTTCCATTTTTCTTTATACATTTATTTATCGGAATAGTCTCTGATAGATTATTTACTTTGGAATGTTTGTTTTTTTGTTATTTTTCAAAGGCTCCTTGTAGATTGACCAAGTTACAGGCGAGGAAATAGATGCTATCTGAAAAATAAATTGACCGAATATTCAATTCAGTCAAACATCTGCATGTAGACACAGCTTGGAAATAATCCATTTGGAAAGAATAAATGTACAATTTCTTTGTGTTACCAATCTTGACACCAAGTTTACTCATGGCTCAAATATTTCTTGGCTATAATTTAAGAACCTCGCTTGATCATGGTTTGGGATAGAAACAGTTTCTTTTTTAATACTTTGGGATTTACAATATTTCAAATAATACCTAACACATAGCACATGTGTAATGGTTTTCATATCAATGGGTATGTGAGAATTCAAAAGTCCTAAATCGATCACCCTGTGTTATTCTGTCTATAATCTGATTCACTGTTTAATAAATGATTAATAAGCATTTCATACATAGTTTTGGTAATGGGAATATTAAATCACCTAATGTTGTTGTTGTTAGGTGCCGTCGAGTCGGTCCCAGCTCATAGTGACCCTATGCACAACAGAACGAAATACTGCCTGGTCCTGCACCATCCCTACAATCATTGTTATGCTTCAGCTCATTGTTGCAGCCACTGTGTCAACCCATCTAATTAAGGGTCTTTCTCTTTTCCGCTGACCCTGTACTCTTCCAAGCATGATGTCCTTCTCCAGGGACTGATCCCTCCTGACAGCACGTTCAAAGTATGTAAGACACAGTCTTGCCATCCTTGCTCCTAAGGAGCACTCTGGTTGTGCTTCTTTTAAGACAGATTTGTTCATTCTTTTGGCAGTCCATGGTATATTCAATATTCTTCGCCAACACCACAATTCAAATGCATCAATTCTTCTTCGGCCTTCCTTATTTCATTGTCCAGCTTTCATATACATGTGATGTGACTGAAAATACCATGGCTTGGGTCAGGCACACCTTAGTCTTCAAAATGACATCTTTGCTTTTCAACACTGTGCAGAGGTCCTTTGCAGCAGATTTACCCCACGAAATGCATCGTTTGATTTCTCGACTGCTGCTTCCATGGCTGTTGATTGTGGATCCAAGTCAAATGAAATCCCTGACAACTTTAATCTTGTCTCCATTTATCATGATGTTGCTTATTGGTCCAGTTGTGAGGATTTTTGTTTTCTTTATATTGAGGGGCAATCCATACTGAAGGCTATGGTCTTTGATCTTCATCAGTAAGTGCTTCAAGTCCTTTTCACTTTCAGCAAGCAAGGTTGTGTCATCTGCATAACGTAGGTTATTAATGAGTCTTCTCCAATCCTGATGCAGCATTCTTCTTCATATAGTCCAGCTTCTTGGATTATTTGCTCAGCATACAGACTGAATAGGTATGGTGAAAGATACAACCCTAACACACACCTTTCCTGACTTTAAAGTACTCAGTATCCCTTTGTCTGTCCGGATAACTGCCTTTTGGTCTATGTAAAGGTTCCTCATAGGTATGCTTTATCAGTGGGAATTATTTCAAGTACAAGTTAAAGAAAAAAAAATATATTTGTTAAAGCAATAAGTACATTTTTCTTAAGTAACGAGAATATCTTTAAAAGGGTGGCTTTTCTGTCGGTTAATTCACTGGATCAGTGGTATAATTAATGGCCTGCTTCCAATGCATCTTTTTGCTCTGTCATTACTAGTTTGTTTCCAGCATGACTCATGGATACCAGAGGGCTGCAACAGCTCCAGCAACACATGCATAGAATTCTAAAAGGTATGGTGGCATGACATGCCCTATCACTAGCAAAGGGAATGGGGCCATCAGTCATGATTTACCCCGAGCCTGGATCTAGATCTTGGATGAAACAATGGGGAATTAGTAAAAACCTGATTGCTGGGAACATAAGTGAAAGAGTTCGCTGCATATCTACATTTTACTGAGTTAGGAATTTATTTTAATTTTCATAGAATGGTTGAAGTCAGATATCACTAAAAATTTTCACTGTTAATTGAACAACATGCATTAAATCTATCCATGATTTTAGTGCCACTTCTCTATGTCCATTTCATTCAGGATTATCTAAAAATCATGTTGATTGCTACCAAAGGAAAAAGAAAACAACTTCAATTTTTAACCTAGATACAGGTTTCTAAATTGTGGAGACCATTTTCTGGCTTTTCTAAATTAAATTTAACATTTTTTTTCCATCAATTATTCATAAATGACTTATGGGCTTAAAGTGAATCATCACAAAAGGCCTTTATAAAATAAAAAAGGAATGAGAGAGGGAGAAATAGAGAGAAAGAGAAATATTATATTTAAATAAAAGAAATTACTGTTTTTTTTTTTTTTGCTAAGAAAAAAACCAGTGGTCATCAAGTTAATTTTGACTAATGGTGGTACCATGTGATTCAGAGTAGAACAGCACTCCTTATGGTTTTCAATGGCTGTGACGTTTCAGAAACAGATTTCTAGGACTGTCTTCTGAGATGCCTCTGGGTGGATTAGAACTATCTACCTTTAGGTTAGTAGCCAAGCACTTAACCATTTGCATCCTTTAGTGACCCCCTTTTTTTTTTTTTTAGAAAAGGGATACTTACAACAAAAAATTTAAAATGGAGAACAAACCAGATAAACATGTTGTTTACCTATTTAGCCATTCCGTAACCATTACTGAGTTCCCACCATGTGCTTACTGTGTGGCAAGTTTTCCGCTAGTGTATCTGGTTAAACAACGAGAATTAAACTCATTTTAGCATTTATTCCAGGGGAAGATATATTTTATTTAAAATAGGAGCCTTCCTGAAACATTTTTTGACCACTTCTCTCCAAACATAGAGAGATAAAGTGACTGATAAAGACATCTTCCAAAGTACACACGGATCTTATTTTCGGCAGAATCCACCAGCTATACATCATCCAAAAAATAAGACATGAATTTAGAGTACATATGTTCTGTTTAAATAGAAAGCATGGATCGTGTCTCATTGCCAGCAAAAATAACTTACAAATGTAATTAAAAAATAAAACCTGCTAACATATATACTAGCCAAATATATATATGTGTGTGTGTGTGTGTATAGATATATATATATAGATATATATAGATATATATATCTGTTAACCATCAAGAAGGGCCTTAGGATCTTATTCACCCTCCATTTACTCTACCTACAATGAAGAGAAGTGTAAGGATGGTTAATGTCAAGGCAACACCTTCCATTGATGTAAATCTAAGTTTGCCTGAAGAAGAATACAGGGCTCCAGACTACTGATTGTCCACCACGGACCCTGGTGCTTGAGATGCATATGTAGGCTCAAGTGTGTTCTGATAAAGGTGCTGCTTCTGACTATAGTACACAAAGGCAGATGGGGCAGTGGAAGACACCTTTGACCCTGTGCACTCCCCATGGATGTATCAAGGGCAATCCATCCACTTCTACCACAAGCTCCTTGACCTCTGTCATGTAGTCCCCTGGGGATGGCCACACCTCTATTCTGTGGGGACTTATCAGACCATGTTGTTCCACAATTTCCATGGGATCTTCCAGTTGACATCCTGTCTTGCCTCTGATTGATGTGCTGTCATTCTTTCCTAGGTAGGTCATGAGCTGTGCTAGAGAAGGAATGGACAATACCTGGGTAAACGAGACCACTCTTCTAGTTCCTCCGGAGGTCCCTCATCTACCCCACATTTTCCCTCTTCCAGATGTATGGTCAGCATTGGTAGAAGTTACAGTCTAGTAATACAGTGATTATTACCTAAAGAGTCCAAGAGTAGATGTGGTTTAAGATGTGTTCTTGTACCTTTACATTATATAATTCCTTAAAGTAAATATAACGTGACCAGGAAACTCATTATCCTTTGGGAAGAATTGCATTGTGGTCATTGTCAACAAAGCACAGTCACAAACTTTTAGGGCATCACTTGAAGCCACTATTCATGTGTAGCACAGTGGATAGTACACTGTCATGAGTAATGGTGTGGCCAGCGTCAGAGAAATGCTTTTAGGAAAGTGCACAGGCAAAATGGTCCATAATGTTGCAATTCAAACAGACTCAGAAGATAAGTGCTATTGCGTGTAAGAGCAGTTATGCTTTTTCTCATGATGAGAGATATGAAATTAGGAAGAAATGACATATTTGACAATAAAGAACATGAAGATGGTACTGGACACTGTCCTGTGTGCACTGTTTGGACAATAAACAAAAACAAATAATTTTTTTCTGTCAAAATTTTATATCTTCATCAGTAAATCACTGTATTTCACATGAGCCCATGCAGCCAAGCTTAACAGGGTCTTCTTTCCCTGCTGATTCTGCCAAACCCATTTCCTTGGCTCTGGTTTCACTGGATAGTAGGTAGGGACAGTTGAAAAGCCACTTCTAGGGTCACTGAGGAAAGTGTAATGATGAATAATTTAGGTTTCATTTCCAAAAATTGAAAAAAATGAAATATAAATTGGAAGTTATAATATGGCACAAATATCTGTTAGGATTAACTGTAAGTTCTTTAATAAAGAAAAACTATAAATATCCTCTAGTCATTTTACATATGAGATGATAAACTGCTGACAAAATAAATGAATAAATAATAAAGTTACTAAACTATTGATAAACATGCAATAATCAGTTGGGACATAGATAGGCAAAGATATTGGTGGTCTTCAGGCTATGAAAGGACACACAGTTTTGAGCCTAGAAACTGGTGCTATTAGAGACAGAGCATTCGGAAAATGTGTCAAAAGTAAATATGAATAACCCTTTTTTTGAAAAAAATAAAATGTTTCCAATTTGCTGACTTGCCTATGGTGGCAAAGAGCCATCAGAGATATTATAAGTAGCAATTGGTTATCTTCAATATATACGTAGTACTTTAAAATAAAAGGTGAAGAAACATCGGTAAAAAAGACTTGTGCTATGGAGAGAATATTTGAAACCAGAATTTAAAATTTTTCCATTATGTGTATTGCATTGTTGAAAATGATACTTGTGGTGAGTGTATCATTTATCAAAATTCTAGTTTGTGAACAATAAACACATAAAACTGTATTTTATAGCCTGATGAAAATTCTAGTATTTGAAGAGTTTCAGTACAGAATTATAAATTTGAAATACAAAGATTAAATCTTAAAATAACTGATATGGTTAGTTAATAAGAATAACTGATGGATATTCAGGAAGATGGACAAATAAAACTTTGTTCAATTTTTTAGTCATTTTAAAATGAGCATTTTGATTTACCATGAGCATTCAGCCATAAATTCTTTATTTATATTCATATATAATTCCAAGAACTATCTTTAGTCTATCACAACCATTAATGCCGAGTACTCGGATAACCCAGATAATCTGAATTTAGAACATGCTGTTTCAAATGTCTGCATCACAAATTCTTAAACCAAGTTGTACAACAAAAAAAATCTACTAGTAATAAAGTGTATTTAAATATATTACTTTCACAAAACAGATTATCATTAATTCATTAATTATTCAATTAATAATATAACTTATTATATTGAAAAGAACAAGCTGATTTTGTCATGTTGAAATAAATGTAAAATATTTTGAACCAGGTAGACCTCATGTTGAGCTGGCCCTTTTCTATTTTTATTTTGTTCTCTTTGAGTCGGAATCTATTCGACGGCACTGGGTTTTTTTACTGGGTACTGGGTTTGTATTTATATGAGTATACATTAGTACATTGTTATATATATGTATAAACACATAATAAGCTGCAAATTTTTTATCAATTACCTACATTGTGAAAATATTTTAGCACACTTTTGTTTATAACAGATGATGGTTTAATGGCTACAATTAATATGGCTTTATGTAGATAAACAAATCAGAAGAAAATAATTATTTAAGTGTCATTTTATTACAATTTAGCTCTGGAAATATAGCATCCCCAGAAGCCTGAACATTTATAAGCAAAGTTCAGTGTTCCATTAACACATTTTTGTCTGACAAACGTAACCTGTTTATATAATTGCTGGCAACAAGAAAAGGGATTAAACCATTAAAAAGTTGATCTTGAAAGAAATATTTTCCACCGATGTTTCTAATCTATGTATCATAAGGAAAAAATCTAGTATTTTAGAAATACAAATAGGAAGAATTTTTCGAGAATTTGACTTTGTTTTTTCACACACTCGTCTTGGATAATAATGGCCCAAGTCTATTTGGTTCCACTGTCCTTAGGATTTGCCAGAAATATAATGTCTGAATTATGGAGTATTAATTCTTAGCTACTATCTTGTGATTTTAAGAAATAAAGATGCAATGCCTTGGCTAAAGGCAGATTTTTTTTTTCATTTGTCTCAGATAAGACATAAATAGGACCCTAATCCCTGCAAATGCTTATTTAACATCATAAGTAACTCAGTCATTACATTATTCAATGACTCTGTAGGGTTTTCCCCCCAAAAAACCAAACCTGTTGCTGTAGAGTCGATTCTGACTTAGATTTATGCCACGTAAATTCATAAAACCATGAGCTATAGAGAAGAAATTTTAAAAAATCCTATAGGTGATCATTGAATAAATATTCATATCAACAAAATTGAGAGTTAAAACATATTTCATCTTCTAATTTAAATAATTCTGGCATATCCTTTAATATGCCGTGGGCCGCAAGTAACAGAAAACGCAACTTCAATTGCCTTAAACAAGGAAAAGGTTTCACTGAAAACAAGAAATCCACAGTCAGGTGCAGTGACACTCCTAGAGTGTGCATGATTCTGAGCAAATATTTTTTACACAGACTGTCTAGATGAGTGATTTTTTTTTAATGTTAAAAAAAAAGCATGGTCCTTGTAAGATATAGTGATTTATTGATGAACATTTGTGCTAATTTGTAGAAGAGGCACATAGGTATTTGTTTATTGTCCAATCAGTGCTCGTGAATATTCATCATAGTATCCAGGTACCATCCTATGCAGGTTTATGAACCATAGGTTCATGTTCTTTACTGTCCATTGTGTACCTCTATGGCTGCACATCAAATTGCCAGAAACTTAGCAGCTTAACAGAACACTAATTTATCATCTTTCAATTTCCATAGGACAAAAGTCTGGACATAGTATGACAGGACTCTCAGATCAGGTGTCACTGGGCTGAAATCAAGGTGTGGGCAGAGCTGCGGAGATCATCTGGAGTTTGGACTCCTCTTTCAAACCCACTGGATGATGGCAGAGATAAGACTGAGGTCCCATTTTCCTGACAACTATTGGCTGCAGATTGATCTCAGTTCCCAGATGCCACCCCAAGCCATTATTATATGGCCCCCAGAGAGTTAATAAAGTAGCCACAGCACATCTTTCTGAGTTCTCTTCTACAACCAGCCAGAGAAAATATTCTGTTTTTCAAAGGCTCACCTGATTAGGTCAGGCCCATCTGGGATTATTTTCCTTTTGCCATATAATATAACAAAATCACTGAAGAAATATCTCATCATATTTACAGGTTTTAGTCACACTCAAAACAGAGGATGATACAAGAGTAAGGGTCACAATGGCCCATCTTAGAATTCAGCCTGCCACACTGCCTAACTGTATACATCTACCAGTACGAAAAAGATAATGAGCAAAATGTTACTGTTTTTGGAAAGGATTTGTATTGAAATAATTATTGGTCTTACCTTTGCAGCTTCTGAAATGATTTATTTATTGCCGGCTACACCACTATTCATAATATCTCATCACACTTTGTACAATCCATGAATAACGGCCTCAATGACTCTCTCAAAGGTTGTTATAGTTCTTCATTGATGATGACCACTGTCTCACCCGTATTATGCAGGATAATGTGAATTAGAGTTCATTTTATCAGCCATGTTAAATGTCTTATTGTTAGGTGCCGTTGAGTTGGTTTCAGCTCATAGTGACCCTATACACAACAGAATGAAACAAAGCCCAAGCCTGTGCCATCTACACAATCATTGCTGTGCTTGAGCCCATGATTGCAGCCACTGTGTCAATCCATCTCATTGAGGGTCTTCTTCTCTTTCGCTGACCCTCTGCCTTACCGAGCATGATGTCCTTCTCCAGAGACTGGTTCCTAGGAGATGAAGTCTTGCCATCCTCATGTCTAAGGAGCATTCTGGCTGTACTTCTTCCAAGACAGATACCTTCATTCTTCTGGTAGTCCATGGTATAGTCAATATTCTTTGCCAACATCATAATTCAAAGGCATCAATTCTTCTTTGATCTTCCTTATTCATTGCACGACTTTTGCATGCATATGAGGTGACAGAAAATACCATGGCTTGGGTCAGGTGCACCTTAGTCCTCAAATTGACATCGTTGATTTTTAACATTTTAAAGAGGTCTTTTGTAACAGAAATTTTTTTTTTTTTGTAACAGATTTGTCCAATACAATACATTATTTGATTTCTCAACTGCCATTTTCCATGGGTGTTGATTAAGAATCCAAGTAAAATGAAATCCTTGACAATTTCAACCTTTTCTCCATTTATCACGATGTTGTTTATCAGTCCAGTTGTGAGGATTTTTGTTTTATTTATGTTGAGGTGTAATCTCTACTGAAGGCTATAGTCTTTAATCTTCATCAGTAAGTGCTTCAATATCTCTTTGCTTCCCGCAAGCAAGGTTGTGTCACCTGTATATCGCAGGTTGTTAATGGGTCTTTTTCCAATCCTGATGCTGTTTTCTTCTTCATACAGTTCAGCTTCTTGGATTATTTGCTCAGCATAAAACCAAGCTACACTGAAGGCACTGGTGAAAAACAAGGCTCCAAGAATTGGCAGAATACTAATTTAGATGTTTCGACAAATGGAAGCAGCACTGGAGGTGATCATACCACTAGGCTAAGAAATTTGGAAGACAAATACCTGGCCAATCAATCAGAAAAGATTCATATTTGTGCCCATTCCAAAGAAAGTGATCCAAAAGAATAAGAAAATTATCAAACAATATCATTAATACCACATCCACATAAAGTTTGCTGATGACAATGCAAGAGCAGTTGTAGCAGTACAACAACACAGAACTGCCAGAAATTCAAGCCACCTTCAGAAGAGGAAGTGGAACTAGGAATGTTCTTGTTGATGTCAGATGGATCTCAGCTGAAAGCACAGAGTACCAGAAAGATGTTGATCTGTGTTCTATTGACTATGCAAAGGCATTCAACTGTGTGTATTATAACAAATTATGGATAACATTGTGAAGAATGAGAATTCCAGATGGGAACTGTGTTCCCGAGGAACCTGTACATAAGCTAAAGGATACTGCATGGTTTAAAATCAGGAAAGGCGTGTGTCAGGGTTGTTTCCTTTCACCACATTATTCAATTGGTATACTGAGCAAATAATGTTAAATGTAGTGTTCTAAATTTTACAGCAGTAAATCTAAACAGTATCTTTTTAATCAGTGTCTTCTCTTGAACTCTTTAGGCCATAATTACTGTATTTCTAGACTCTGATCTCTTTCAGTGTTGACCACATTCCTGCCTTCCACACACCACTAACAATGGGGAAGATAAACCAGGACATGAGCTACTGAAAAAGGATTGTCTTACCCTTTTCTACATCCTGGAAATCGTGGTGGCATAGTGGTTAAGTGCTACAAGTGCTAACCAAAAGGTCGGCAGTTCAAATCCACCAGGCACTCCTTGGAAACTCTAAGAGGCAGTTCCTGATGATATTGAGCTTTTTCATCATCTCTTTCCACGGATGTAGTTGATTGGAATCACGTGTATTCCACCTGGCAAGGTCCACGGGTATAGTCGTCGTTTATGTTGGTGAAAAAGGTATTTGCAATGAAGAAGTCGTTGGTCTTGCAAAATTCTATCATGGGATTGCTGGCATCATTTCCATCATCAAGGCCATATTTTCCAGCTACTGGTCCTTCTTCTTTGTCTTCAACCTTCGCAAGTGGGCCAAGGCAACAGGGCTACATTCTCTATGAGCCCAGAGGACAGAGGATTATTTTCATGCCTGAAATAGAATGGAATTTTCCTTGCTGGATTTTGGACTTGCTTTGGAGTCTCTGAGAGGCACTAACAGTTAAGTGTTTGGGTACTAAACAAAAAGTTGGTGGTTTGAATCCACACAGGGACACCTCAGAAGAAAGCCCTGGCAATCTACTTCTGAAAGGTTATAGCTATTAAAAGCCCTAAACAGCACAGTTCTACTCTGAAACACACAGGGGTGCCATGCGTTGGAATCAGCTTGACACAACTGGTTGAGTTTTCTTTTTACTTTGGACCCGTCTATGACTGCTACCTTGGGTTTTTCACTTAATTTTCTGTTTAATTTGCTCTTACATGTAAAAAAAAAAAAGAAAAGAAAAAATAACCCAGTACCATCGAGTCGATTCTGACTCATAGCACCCCATCTTATATGTAGCTTATTTTTTATAAGGATATTTAAGTTTGTTTGTTTGTTTTGTTTCTTTCCAATCCAGAGCATTATAAGTTTTGGCCACGGACATATATAATACAATAAAAATAAATAAGAGATATTTTCTCATTTTTTGCAAGACTATTTGTTCAGTGTAAACTCACACAGAATATCACTTTTCAGATTTTTAAACAGCTTATTTGACAAAAAAAGTTGATTCCCTTTAAATAGAGTTTTAATGATACATATTACTTTTACAATACTGTTATTTTCTAAAAAATGTAGGATCCTTAGGTATCAGATATACGTTGTCAGACATGTATTTTAGAAGAACTGAAATTTTATGATTTTGCTTAACATTTAAAACATACTCCCTGGGTAGCTTAGGGTATTTATAACCTCCCTAGTTTGAACTGTATACAAGTTCTAAGTCTTTAATGGGAATGATAAATCTATCTACTTAAATATACAAATTTACTGAGAATTAATTTACTTAATATAAAAACAGCAGTTCCTTAGTGTTAAAATATTAAAAAAAGAAAAAAAATAGATGTAAGCTGAGGCCACATAAAATTTGCAATTATGTGCTACAGATTGGATTTACAAGTGTCTTTATGAACTGGTCAGTCTAATTTACCATAACAAGTCTTCGCAGTCCTTTAGCCAGCAAGAAATATACACAGTCTAATACCACTACTGCTAAAGCAGTATTGTACTTTGTAAATGGACCAAACTTCATGATCATATGCTATTCTTCTTCTCATATTTGGGATGGGTGATCTAAATAGACAAGCATGAAGTAATAACTCATGTGGATTTCCTCCCTTGAGCCTACTATGTAGTTGTTGTTGCTAGGTGCCGACAGTCTGACTCATAGCAATCCCTCTGTACAACACAACAAAACACTGCCTGGCACTGTGCCATCCTCATTGTTTGAGCTCATTGTTGAGACCACTGTGTCAAGCCATCTCCTTCAGTGTCTTCCTCTGTTAGCTGACCCTCTACTTTAGCAAGCATGATGTCCTTCTTCAGGGACTGGTCCCTCCTAATAACATGACCAAAGTACATGAGACAAAGTCTAGCCATCCTCACTTCTAAGGAGCATTCTGGCTGTACTTGTAAGACACATGAGTTCATTCTTCTGACAGTCCATGGTACATTCAATATTCTTCACCAAAACTATAATTCAAAGGCATCAATTTTTCTTTGGTCTTCCTTATTCATTGTCCAACTTTCACATGCACATGAGGCAATTAAAAAGACCATGGCTCAGGGCATGTGCACCTTAGTCCTTAAAGTGACATCTTTGTTTTTAATACTTTAAAGAGGTTTCATGTAGCAGCTTTGCCCAATGTACTCTGTCCTTTGATTTTTTCTGTGCTGCCTCCTTGGGCATTGATTATGGATCCAAGTAAAATGAAATCCTTGACAACAATATTTTCTCCATTTATCATGATGTTGCTTATTGGTCCAGTTGTGAGGCTTTTTGCTTTCTTTATATGGAGGTGCAACCCATACGGAAGGCTGTGGTTTTTTTCATTAGTAAGTGCTTCCAGTTCTCTGCACTTTCAGCAAGCAAGTTTGTGTCATGTGCATAGGACAGATTGGTAAAGAGTCTTCCTCCAGTCCTGATGCCATGTTCTTCTTCATATAGTCCAGCTTCTCAGATATTTATTCACTCAGCATACAGCTTGAATATGTATGGTGAAAGGATAGAACCTTGATTCACACCTTTCCTCATTTTAAACCATGCAGTATCCCATTGGGTTGTTTGAATGACTGTCTCTTGGTCTATGTACAGGTTCCTCTGGAATTTCCTTTCTTTGCAACATTATTCATAATTTGTTATGATCCACACAGTCAAATGTTTCTGCACAGTCAATAAAACAGGGGTAAACATCTGTTATGGATTGAATTGTGTCCCCCCAAAATGTGTGTCATCTTGGCTAGACCATGGTTCCCAGTACTGTGTGGTTGTCCATCATTTTGTGATCTGATATGATTATCCTATGTGTTGTAAATCCTAATTGCTATGATGTTAATGAGGCAGGATTAGAAACAGTTATGTTAATAAGGCAGGGTAGGATTAGGGTGTATATTGAGTCAATCTCTTTTGAGATATAAAAGAGAGAAGTGAGGGACCTCATGCCACCAAGAATGAAGAACTAGGTAGAGAGCACTTCCTTTGGACCTAAGGTCCCTATGCTGAGTAGCTCCTAGATCAGGGGAATATTGATGATGAGGACCTACTCCCAGCACAGATAGAGAGAGAAAGCTTTCCCTGGAGCTGGCATCCTGAATTCAGACTTCTACCCTCCTAGACTCTGAGAGAATAAATGTCTCCTTGTTAAAGCCATTCACTTGTGGTATTTCTGTTATAGCAGCATTAGATAACTAAGACAACATCTTTCTGGTTTTCTCTGCTTTCAACCAAGATCCGTCTGACATCAGCAATGATATCCCTCCTTCCATGTCCTCTTCTGAATCTGGCCTAAATCTCTGGGAGTTCCCTACCAATGTACTGCTGCAACCACTTCTGATTTATCTTCAGCAAAATTTTACTTGCATCTACTATTAATGATATTGTTAGATAATTTCCACAATCTGTTAGATCACCTTTCTTTGGAATGGGCACAAATATGGATCTTTTCATTCACTTGGCCAGGTAGCTGTCCTCCAAATTCTTGACATAGGTGAGTGAGAGCTTCCAGCATTGTATCCATTTGTTGAAACATCTCAGTTGGTACTTTGTCAATTCATGGAGCCTTGGTTTTCACCAATGCCTGCAGTGCAGCCTGGATTTCTTCCTTCAATATTATCACTGCTTGATCATATGCTACCTCCTGAAATGGTTGAATGTCAACCAATTCTTTTGTTACAGTGACTTTGTATATTCCTTCCATCTTCTTTTGATGCTTCCTGCATTGTTCAATATTTTGCCCACAGAATCTTTCAATAATACAACTTGAAGCTTGAATTTTTTCTTTAGTTCTTTCAGCTTGATAAATGCTAAGTATGTCATTCCCTTTGGTTTTCTAACTCCAGATTTTAGGCACATCTCATTATAATACTTTGTCTTCTTGGGCATCTCTTTGAAATCTTCTTTTCAGCTCTTTTTCTTCATCATTTCTTCCATTGGCTTTAGGTACTCTATATTCAAGAGCAAGTTTAAGAGGCTCTTCTGACATCCATTTTGGTCTTTTCTTTCTTTCCTGTTTTTTTAATGACCTTTTGCTTTCTTCATGTATGATATCCTTGATGTCATCCCAGAACTCACCTGTTCTTCAGCCATTAGTGTTCATTGTGTCAAATCTACTCTAGAGATGGTCTCTAAATTCAGGTGGAATATACTTAAAGCTGTACTTTGACTCTCATGGATTTGTTTTAATTTTCTTCAACTTCAACTTGAACTTTCATATGGGCAATTGATGGTCTGCTCTGCAGTTGGTCCCTGGCCTTATTCTGAAAGATGATATTGAACTTTTCCATCATCTCTTTCCATGCATGTAGTTGATTTAATTCCTGTGTATTCTATCTGGCAAGGTACATGCATGTAGTCACATTTATGTTGCTGAAAAAATGTATTTCCAATAAACAGGTCATTGGTCTTGCAAAATTTTATCATACCATCTCTGGCATCGTTTCTATCACCAAAGCCGTATTAACCAAATATTGATCCTTCTTCTTTGTTTCCAACTTTTGCGTTCTAAGTACCAGGAATTATCAATGTATCTTGCTGCATTTCTGATCAATTTCAGAAAGGAAAAGTTGGTAAACATCTTCAGTTTCTTCATCTTTGGCATTAGTGGTGGTGTGTAGATTTGAATAATAGCCAAATGAACTGGTCTTCCTTGTAAGCGTATGAATACTATTCTATCATTGACAGTGTTATACTTAAGGATATATCTTGAAATGTTCTTTTTGACAATGAATGTGACACCGTTTGTCTTCAATCTGTAATTCCTGGCATAGTAGACCAAATGATTTTCTGATTCAAAATGGCCAATACCAGTCCATTTCAGCTCACTAATGCCTAGGGTATCAATCTTCAATCATTTCATGTCATTTTTGACATCTTCCAATTTTCCTATATTCATACTTCATACATTCCACGTTCTGATTTTCAATGGATGTCTGCAGCTGTTTGTTCTCATTTTGAGTCATGCCACATCAGCAGATGAAGTTCTGACAGCTTTATTCCCTCCACATCGTTAAGGTCGACTCTACTTTGACGAGGCAACTCTTCTCCAGTTGTATTTTGAGTGGCTTCCAATCTGAGGAGCTTGTCTTCTGGCACTATATCAGACAATGTTCTGCTACTATTAATAAGGTTTTTACTGACTAATTATTTTAGAATTAGATTGCCATGTCCCTCTTCTTCATCTGTCTTAGTCTGGAAGCTCCACTGAAACCTGTCAGCCGTGGGTGACCCTGCTGGTATTTGAAATACCCATGGCATAGCTCCCAGTATGGTACCAACATGCAAACCACCACAATAAGACAAACAGACAAGTAGGGTAGACTACTAAGGTTAAGGAGATTCTTAATGTGCCAGGGAGACCTGGTGGCACAGTAGTTAAGAGCTACAGCTGCTAACCAAAAGCTTGGCAGTTCAAATCCACTAGCCACTCCTTGGAAACCCTATGAGGCATTAGTATTCTGCCCTATAGGGCCTCTAAGAGTAGGAATTGACTTGACAGCAACTGGTTTGGTTTTTTGGATTTGATGTGCCAAAGATGCTGGTGAGTCTGGAATGTTGGGGCTGGAGTGTGTGAAGTTTTCAATGTGCACAAAATAGGATCAAGTCATTCAGAGTATCAGGAGAGAATCACTGCTTCACAAGAGATCAGTCTGCCTGGGAACAGTTCATTCATTCTGCCTTGTCAGTCAGTGTTCTAAGCATGTTTGTGTGATCAATATATCCAGAGTTGATAGTGTCATTGAGATGTTTGTCTCTCCAGAAAGGTCTTTATCTACCCTGACTTTGAGTGTGAACGGAATACTCAAAACACATGGGTCATCCAGAGGTCAGAAACAGTTTTATGTTTTTCCTTCATCTTCCTCTAGGCCTGCGTGTAAAAAAAAAAAAAAAAACTCTGTTTAAGCTTGAATTTGACTTAGTGTCTTGAATGTGTGAGGATACGATGATAGGTAGATTAAAGGCGCCTCTGAATCCTCAAAAGAAGGGGAATCTGTTTCTATCCAGCCTTGCTGAAGACCAATGTCTACTCACTTCCTAATAAGAATGCCCTACAGGCAGGGGTTGGGGTAGTGATAAGAAGCAGGGCAAAGGGGAGGCTCAGCTTAGTTTCAATGTGATGTGGATTCCATTCCACCCCCCAGCCTTTCACTTGCAAATCCCCGTTAATAACAGACAGCCTCATTTTGAAACTAATTTAAAAAATTCACATAAAACCACAAGACACCATGTCCTCTTCCCTCTTCATCTCCCGGAATGGTGGAGACCCAAGGGCCTTGGATGGAACGGTCAGTGCATCTGAATATGGAAAGGTGAGGAACTTTACTGCCCTTGAAGAAACTCTTCTTTCTCTCAAGTGTTTCAAATCAAGGACCAAAGCTGCACAAATGTTAGTTTTCAATTCACCAGAAGTAATAATTTTCATTGAACTCCGCACTGAGTTTTTGTTTTTTTTTTAAATAAGGACGACTCATGAAAAATTTTCTTAAAAAAAAAAAAAAAGTAGTCCAAGTAATCACAGGACATTACCTTGGGTTGATGGGCAAAGGCCTAGTACATCTATGAAACACTACTGCTTTGGAACTCTATTCTGTCTCTGAAACAGAGATCACACATATTATAGTAGCGTTACTATCCAACAATTGGTTTTTCCAAATGCTGCATAGCTAAGCTAATAGATTGAAGGTTTCCTACACATCCCTATTCCTTTATATTTTTGTATACCATGTTCCATTTGCCTGAAATACTGCATTCCCCAAAGCCCCCTGCCTTTCTCCCAACTTTGTCACTTTCTATTTAGCATATGCATCCTATCTCCTAGGTCTTTTCTGAACATCTTATGCTTCTATGTCCTCACACCTCCCATAATTATAATTACAGTTTTAACCTCACATACTCTTGTTGCAGAAGAAAGGCCTAGCAATCTACTTTTGAAAAACAGCCAAAGAATACCCTATGGATCAAAATGGTTCAATCCTGTTGTGCTTGGGATCGCCATGAGTGTGGGACTGACTTGAGGGCAACTAACAACATCCTTATAGCCTTCCTATGTTCTTTTCCAATTTAAATAGCCAATTGTACTTAACAGCTATTTATTATATGTATTTAAGTTATTGCAGGACTGGGGATATTTTATCCATCTCGATCCCCATCCCCAACCTACCCCGAACACATAGTAAATATAGTTGCCACTCAGTAAAAATTTTGTTTTCATTTGTGAATGATAATGTAAAGTAATAATTTCATTTACAAGGATCAGCACAAAGCTGGTTCCTATGAAGCAGAGGTTAAAGAGATCTCAGCTGTCTAACTTTTGCAAGCTGCTGTACCACCCCATAATCTCTAACATCAACTGTTCCCTCTCCCCTCAGTACTCTCCCTCCTGTCTTTGGGTTCCCTAATTCGTTGCAAAGCCTCAAAGAACTCACGAACCACATAAAGGAAACGGCTCATGTGGTTGTGGATGCTGGTAAGTCCCAAATTCGTGGGTCAGGCATAGACTCCTCCCTCGCCCTCAGTCTGTGCCCAAAGGCACTCAGCTTTCTTGCTCTATGGGCTAGGGAAGCTCACTGTGCCATCTCCTGCAGATGTTGACTGTTGGTCTCTACTGCGGATCTCTCCTACTTTGGTGGTGGTGGGCTCTCCCCTTTTCTCTGAAATTGGCTCTCTTTTAAGGCAAAACTGACCAATCCCATCAGTGGGCTACAATTATTTGCACAGCCCCATCGATTCACCTGGGTGGAAGTCACAAGACCATGGCTAGAAAGGCCGCACACAAAGTAATTAATTGTACCACAAAATGATTTAATGTTTAATTTTGCACTACTTTGCTTCTTCTTGTCCCTTCACTGTACTTAATATAATATTTTTAGAAATGCTGGATTTAAGTAATGCAAATTAATTCGAGAGTCTAAGTAGCAAGAATACTAAACATTACTGTGAACATTCAGAAGCAGTCAAGTAGTAGAATATGTTACCCATCTAGAGCAGGACAGGACTTACAAGTAGTAGTTTTGAACTCACATCTATCAGACATGCATTTGCCTCACATCCCTCTAGAGTTTTTTGATAAGAATAATTTACTATTTATTGCTTTCATTCCTGCATCCATTCAACGCAGCTATGCATACATCTTGATAAAGCTTTGAGTTTGGAACCAATAATTGCCACATGCAAAAACTCAAATAGACATTCCCTGACAAACATATTTTGTGAAAAGATCAATGGCATATTTTGTTGCACAGAGAAGAAGGTTCTGAGTACATTATGGTTTTTAACAAGAAACAGGAAAATTACAAATTGAATCAATATGTCCAACAGAACGCCCGTTCATTTGCAACTGACTCAGGCTATTCCTGGAGATTCCTGTGCAGCTGTCTTTTTTCTACATTTTGTTTTTGGGAACTGACACATGGAAACTTGAGGACTGAAATACTAAGACTTCAAAGCTCCCACTCTGTGTGGGCAGCATCTTTCCCTGGCATCAGGGATGACACAATCATTTTCAACATTGAGCTGAATAATAAGTCTTCCTCCAGGGGGCCAGCTCTTTGGAGAAAGCTCCCTGCACCCATTATGCCAGACTATAATTTAGCAACTTGAGGGAATGTAGCCCACTTGCACTTGTGGCATTCGTATATTTTGCGGGCTTTTGTCCAAGTGATAATCTTATGGCTGTATTTTGAGGCTAAAAAGTACTGTCACTAAAATTTCTGTTCTGGACTTTTTAAAAATACTCTGAGTCCTACAAAGTGATATTACTGTTTTAATGTGAAAGCATTATTGTATTTTCACAAATAATGGGCTCACATAAATAACATGCCCACAGATACACACAGTACCTGTGAAAATAGTGCACATGGGAGTTGCTCGGTTGGCAAAAAACATATAATGCATGTGCTATTCACATAAAAATATGGTACTTTTTTAAACAGACTTTCCTACAGAGAAGTGAAAACAATCACAAAAACTCAAAACTGTGTCCCAAGCATCTGAAATGGAAACAAATATTTAGATTTTTGTTTTTCTGTGAATACGATGGCAAAAATGATGCTATGGTCTCTTAAACACGCTTACCTCACAAATAACAATGAGAACAATAAGAGAAATTTACACATTTGTTTTGTGTTCATATATCTGGATAATACAAAAAAGGTACTGTTTTTAAATTGCTACTTCCAAATATATTATTAGCAAAATTCTCAATAAGGTAGGCTTTTATGGGTATCATGATGAACGCTTGCGTTTAGACCTTTTTCAGTCTACAGCATGTCTTCTATGTAAGGGGATCCCTGAGTTAGCACTCTGCTGTTAACAGAAAGTTGGAGTATCCAGTCCACCCCGAGGTACCTCAGAAGAAAAGCCTACTTCTGAAAAATCAGCCATTGCAAATGCTATGGAGCCCAATTCTACTTTGACACAGGGGATCACCATGAATCACAATCAACTCAACAGCCACTAGTAGTTAAGTCCCTAAGAGAATGGCGTCTATTGCTTTCTTGCCACAGAAGGCTATCGCCTGAAAGCTTATCATATCTTTGACACAGGATTAAATGCATAACCTTGAATTACTAGGGATATTCAATCTCCTCTGTATGGCAGAGAAGAGACTCAGCCTTCTTTACACAAATCTACCTTAAAGGTTCCCAGGTGTATTCTTTTGCTTGACATTTCCCAGAATAAAAGAAGACACACAGTGACTACAGGAGATTCTGTGATTTTTTTTCCCTGAAACAAACATGCAGAGCTTTTCTAAGACTACCAACAGATGAGAGGAGTGCCATTAATACTCTTACTGTATAAACATTTGATATATTAAGAGGTTTCCATTTAAAAGACCTGGGTAGGGGGGAGTGATTTCAATGTCTTGTCAAATTAGAGAGCCTTATGGAAATAGTAACTATAGTAAAAGTATATATGGAACTGAAGAAGTTACTTACCCAGGATGAGTGAATGGGTATTTTTATAAGGATAGCAATGCAAGGTATAAATAGTTTAAAAAATTTTTTCGTATATTTTTCTTTTCCGAAGGAATCTGTCCTCATCAAATTTGTAATTTCCAATATGTTCAAGTCTTTAGATCCAAGGAGAAAAACACAAATGAGGAGTGCTATTTCAGTATTTCCACTCCAAAGGCGTTTTAGTTGGAATGTTCACATTCTCATTTCATTGCAGTTCCTAAACTATGAATTTAGAGCACATTGAAGATGTGGGGGCATGATTCATATTGTATCTTAATATCTGTTTGTTAATTTAAATTAGAAAAATTGGATTTGTGTTTCAGAGTTTGAAAGAGGTGAATGTCTTAAGGAAAATGAGATTTAGGTGCCCTTTTTTTTTTTTTTTTTTTGAAATAGCAAAGCCCTGGTAGCACAGTGGTTAAGAGCTCAGCTACTAACCAAAAGGTCGGCAGTTCGAATCCACCAACCACTCCTTGGAAACCCTATGGGGCAGTTCTACTCTGCCCTATATGGCCCCATGAGTCAGAATTGACTCCACAGCAATGGGTTTTGTGTTATGGAGATGACTATTTTTGGGCAGTATGCACTTAATTCTATAGTTCTTATTTATAAATTCATGGAATAGAGGGAAGTAAAAGTCCAAATTTGAAGAGGTGGCTATCTTTTAATGAATAAAATTATATATGCTACAGTCTCATAACGTATCCAGTAACGTTTACTATGACAAAAAAAGAAAAAAAACTAAACCAAGTTTTATCTCTAGCTACTCAATCTTTCCAAATCAATTCTCCTGGCTTTTTTCTTATCAGAGAAGAGAGAGATTTGAAGAAATAATCTCAGTGTCTCCTTCTGGATCTGAAATACTATGATTTGATTTATATAAATGTATTAGTTTGTAATTTTTAATTTGCTAAAGCTTTTTTTTATCGTGTTTTAGGTAGAAGTTTACAGCTCAAGTTAATTTCTCATACAAAAATTTATACACATATAGTTATGTGACACTAGCTGCAATCCCCGTAATGTGACAGCACCCCCCACTCCTTTCCACCCCGGGTTTCCCCTGTCCATCCATCCAGCTCCTGTCCCTTTCTGCCTTCTCATCCAGCCTCCAGACAGGAGCCACTCATTTGGTTTTCTGTATCTGCTTGAACTGAGAAGCACATTCTTCATGAGTATTGTTTTATATTTTATAGCCCAGCCTAATCTTTGTCTGAAGAGTGGGCTTCGGGAATGGTTTTAGCTCTGGGTTAACAGGAGTTCGGGGGCCATGTCTTCAAGGGTTCCTCCATCTCAGACCATTAAATCCGGTCTTTTTAAGTGAATTTGAGCTTTAAGCCCCACTTTTCCCCTGTAAAGCTCTAATTTTTTAATTGTGACTCTTGAGTAGACAAATTGTTTTCTGACAGTTGGTGACCTTTCCCTCCCACCTCTACTCCTTACTTTCTTCCTTTATCTTTCTTAAAGAATAAGGCTGGGACGATTTAGATGCCAGTAGTCCAAACACTACCGAACTGGGGCACATCATTTTTCAGAGGTTACCAACCTTGTATTTTAGCCTTTTTTATTTAACAATTTGAAAAAGGTCAAAATTTATGTTTAATTAATATAAACAAACAAATAAACATATATGTATTATTCTTGAGTCCCCAAATTAGAGACTGTTTTTCCTTTTTGGGAAAATTTTCACAAATCTTACTTTTGTAAAATGATCTTTAAAGAAATAAGTAAACTATATTCTCATGCATACTTTCTACTGTAAATAAAAAATACTATCTGAAAGGCTGGTTCTTGAGCCCACCTAAAGGCATGTATATGTCAGTTTGTCCTACTGTGGGGGCTTGCATGTTGCTGTGATGCTGGAAACTATGCTACCAGTATTCAGATACGAGCAGGGTCACCCATGGAGAACAGGTTTCAAATGAGCTTCCAGACTAAGACAGACTAGGAAGAAGGACCCAGCGGTCTACTTCTGAAAAGCATTAGCCAGTGAAAACCTTATGAATACCAGAGGAACATTGTCTGATATAGTGCTGGAAGATGAGCCCCCCAGGTTGGAAGGCACTCAAAAGATGACTGGAGAAGAGCTGCCTCCTCAAAGTAGAGTCGACCTTAATGATGTGGATGGAGTAAAGCTTTTGGGACCTTCATTTGCTGATGTGGCACAATTCAAAATGAGAAGAAACAGCTGCAAACATCCTTAGTAATCAGAACATGGAATGTACAAAGTATGAATCTAGGAAAACTGGAAATCGTCAAAAATGAAATGGAACCCATAAACATGGATATCCTAGCCATTAGTGAGCTGAAATGGGCTGGTACTGACCATTTTGAATCGGAGAATCATATAGTCTACTATGCTGGGAATGACAGTTTGAAGAGGAATGGTGTCGCTTTCATTGTCAAAAAGAATGTTACAAAATCTATTCTGAAGTACAACGCTGTCAGTGATAGGATAATATCCACACAGCTACAAAGAAGAACAGTTAATATAACTATTATTCAAATTTACACACCAGCCACTAGGGCCAAAGATGAAGAAATAGATTTTTATCAGCTGCTACAGTCTGAAATCGATTGAACATGCAAGTAAGATGCATTGATAATTACTGGCAATTGGAATGCGAAAGTTGGAAACAAAGAAGAAGGATCAGTCATTGGAAAATATGGCCTTGGTGACAGAAAAAATGCCGGAGATCGAATGATAGAATTTTGCAAGACCAACGACTTCTTCATTGCAAATACCTTCTTTCACCAACATAAATGGCAACTATACACATGGACCTTGCCAGATGGGACACACAGGAATCGGATTGACTACATCTGTGGAAAGAGACGATGGAAAAGCTCAATATTATCAGTCAGAATAAGGCCAGGGGCTGACTGTGGAACAGACCATTAATCGTTCATATGCAAGTTCAAGCTGAAATTGAAGAAAATCAGAGCAAGTCCATGATAGCCAAAATATGACCTTGAGTATATCCCACCTGAATTTAGAGACCATCTCAAGAATAGATTTGACACACTGAACACCGGTGACCAAAGACCAGATGAGCTGTGGAATGACATCAAGGACATCATCCATGAAGAAAGCAAGAGGTCACTGAAAAGGCAGGAAATAAAGAAAGGACAAGATGGATGTCAGAGGAGGCTCTGAAACTTGCTCTTGAGCGTCCAGCAGCTAAAGCAAAAGGAAGAATTGATGAAGTAAAAGAACTGAACAGAAGATTTCACAGGGTGTCTTGAGAAGACAAAGTAAAGTATTATAATGACATGTGCAAAGAGCTGGAGGTGGAAAACCAAAAGGGAAGAACACGCTCGGCCTTTCTCAAGCTGAAAGAACTGAAGAAAAAATTCAAGCCTCGAGGTGCAATAGTGAAGGATTCCATGGGGAAAATATTAAATGATGCAGGAAGCATCAAAAGAAGATGGAAGGAATACACAGAGTCATTATACCAAAAAGAATTTGTCGATGTTCAACCATTTCAAGAGGTGGCATATGATCAGCAACCGATGGTACTGAAGGAAGAAGTCCAAGCTGCTCTGAAGGCATTGGCGAAAAACAAGGCTCCAGGAATTGATGGACTATCAATTGAGATGTTTCAACAAACAGATGCAGCACTGGAGGTGCTCACTCGTCTATGCCAAGAAATATGGAAGACAGCTTCCTGGCCAACTGACTGGAAGAGATCCATATTTATGCCTATTCCCAAGAAAGGTGATCCAGTCAAATGCAGAAATTATAGAACAATATCGTTAATATCACAGGCAAGCAAAATTCTGCTGAAGATCATTCAAAAACGGCTGCAGCAGTATTTTGACAGGGACTGCCAGAAATTCAGGCTGGTTTCAGAAGAGGATGTGGAACCAGGGATATCGTTGCTGATGTCAGATGGATCCTGGCTGAAAGCAGAGAATATCAGAAGGATATTTACCTGTGTTTTATTGATTACGCAAAGGCATTCGACTGTGTGGATCATAACAAACTATGGATGACATTGCGAAGAATGGGAATTCCAGAACACTTAATTGTGCTCATGAGGAACCTTTACATATATTGAGAGGCGGTTGTTCAGACAGAACAAGGGAATACTGATTGGTTTAAAGTCAGGAAAGGTGTGCATCAGGGTTGTATTCTCTCACCATACCTATTCAATCTGTATACTGAGCAAATAATACAAGAAGATGGACTATATGAAGAAGAAAGGGGCATCAGGATTGGAGGAAGACTCATTAACAACCTGCGTTATGCAGATGACACAACCTTGCTTGCTGAAAGTGAAAAGGACTTGAAGCACTTACTAATGAAGATCAAAGACCACAGCTTTCAGCATGGATTGCATCTCAACATAAGAAAACAAAAATACTCACAACTGGACCAATGAGCAACATTACAATAAACTGAGAAAAGATTGAAGTTGTCAAGGATTTTATTTTACTTGGATACACAATCAACACCCGTGGAAGCTGCAGTCAAGAAATCAAAAGACACTTTGCATTGGGCAAATCTGCTGCAAAGGACCTCTTCAAAGTGTTGAAGAGCAAAGATGTCACACTGAAAACTAAGGTGCGCCTGACCCAAGCCATGGTATATCCAATCACATCATATGCATGTGAAAGCTGGACAATGAATAAGGAAGACCGAAGAAGAATTGATGCCCTTGAATTGTGGTGTTGGTGAAAAATATTGAATATATCATGGACTGCCAAAAGAATGCACAACTCTGTTTTAGAAGAAGTACAGCCAGAATACTCCTTAGAGGCAAGGAGGGTTAGACTGTGTCTTACATCCTTTGGACATGTTGTCAGGAGGGATCAGTTCCTGGAGAAGGACATCATGCTTGGCAGAGTACATTGTCAGCAGAAAAGTGGAAGACCCTCAACAAGGTAGATTGACACAGTGGCTGCAACGATGAGCTCAAGTATAACAAGGATTTTAAGGATGGCTCAGGACCAGGCAGTGTTTCATTCTGTTGTGCATAGGGTCGCTATGGGTCGGAACCGACTCGATGGCACACAACAAGAAGAGACATCTTGGAAGAAAGGCCTGGCAATCTGCTTCTGAAAGGTCACAACCTTGAAAACTCAATGGAATACAGTTCTACTCTGCTTTTGGCATTGTCATGGCTCAGAATCAATTTGTCAGCAACTGATTTTTTTTTTCTTGTTGTAGTGTTTATTGATTTAAACCTGTCAGAGAGGCATCATCATGAATGGTGACAAAGATATCACCATGGTCAGCAAAGTTACTGAGTACTTTATTCCTCAGCAAAGAAGGACTCACATATAATTTCTCCACCTCATACCTCTACCTACAATATGCTCTAAATTCATAGTTTAAGAATGGCAACAACGACAACAAAAAACAATGGAATATGAAAATTTCATCAAAAGCCCCTTTGGAGAAGAAACAATGAAATATTCCTCACTCCTGTGTTTCTACTTGAATCCAAATACTTGAACATATCAAAACCAAAAAAAAAAAAAAACCAAACCCAGTGCTCTCGAGTCGATTCCGACTCACAGCGACCCTATAGGACAGGGTAGAACTGCCCCGTAGAGTTTCCAAAGAGCACCTGGCGGATTTGAACTGCCGACCCTTGGGTTAGCAGCTGTAGCACTTAACCACTATGCCACCAGGGTCTCCTTGAACATATTTAAAAAAATGAACATATTAGGCAATAAAAATTTTGGTAAGGGAAGAGGTCTCTTTGAAAAGAAAAGAAAAAAAAAGTCCAAAATTTGTAAACACAGGATTAAAACAGAAAACCAGTTACTTCCTATTTGTAAGTCTTCATCAGGATTTTTAAAAATATTAGAAGTCATTTTTTCTGAGGAGATGTCCATTAAGACCTCTCAGAAATTAATATAACGATATAAGTATAATGTGAATTTCAAATATAGTAAATCAGTGGCTTAGACGAAATATTTAATGCAGGGCTATAAATCTCTTAACAAAGTTATTTCCAAACAGAATATAAAGTGTTTAAATCAGTCACAAATAAATCCAGTGTAATTGAAACCATTTTTACTAAATATTATTCAAAAAATTTTAACCGTTATATGTGGTCTTGTAATCTTGGCTTACAGAAAAAAAATCTTGTCAATAAAATTTATTATATACATGCACAGTGTATATATTTTCTCAAGGCTGCAAATAAATCAGAGATGTTAAGATTATTATAAAGAAACCCACATATATTCATGAGGAATAAATGTTAATTTAAAAAATAATTTCTATCTTTGAAATAGTAGCTCTTTAATAAATAAAAATAAGGGTACACTTCTACCAAACTACACTCTTAAAATGCTTCAAGCAAAAAACCAAACCAAACTCTTGAGGTCGATTTTATTCTGACTTAGAGCGAATGTCGTTGTTGTTAGGAGCCCTCGAGTCGGTTCCGACTCATAGCGACCCCTATGCACAACAGAACTAAACACTGCCTGGTCCTAAGCCATCCTTATAATTGTTGTTATGCTTGAGCTCATTGTTGCAGCCACTGTGTCAATCCACCTCGTTGAGGGTCTTCTTCTTTTCCACTGACTCTGTACTCTGCCAAGCGTAATCTCCTTCTCCAGGGACTGATCCCTCCTGACAACATGTCCAAAGTATGTAAGACACAGTCTCGCCATCCTTGCTTCTAAGGAGCATTCTGGTTGTACTTCTTCAAAGACACATTTGTTTGTTCTTTTGGCAGTCCATGGTATATTCAATATTCTTCGCCAACACCACAGTTCAAAGGCATCAACTCTTCTTCGGTCTTCCTTATTCATTGTCCAGCTTTCACATGCATAGATGTGATTGAAAATGCCATAGCTTGGGTCAGGCACACCTTAGTCTTCAGGGTGACATCTTTGTTCTTCAACACTTTGAAGAGGTCCTTTGCAGCATATTTGTCCAATGCAATGTGTCTTTTGATTTCTTGACTGCTGCTTCCATGGCTGTTGATTGTGGATCCAAGTGAAATGAAACCCTTGACAACTTCAATATTTTCTCCGTTTATCATGACATTATTGCTCATTGGTCCAGTTGTGAGGGAGGATTTTTGTTTTCTTGATGTTGAGGTGTAATCTGTACTAAAGGCTGTGGTCTTTGATCTTCATTAGTAAGTGCGTCAAGCTCTCTTCACATTCAGCAAGCAAGGTTGTGTCATCTGCATAACGCAGGTTGTTAATGAGTCTTCCTCCAATCCTGAGGCACCATTCTTCTTCACATAGTTCAGCTTCTTGGATTATTTGTTCAGCATACAGATTAAATAGGTATGGTGAAAGAATACAGCCCTGATGCACACCTTTCCTGACTTTAAACCAATCAGTATTCCCTTGTTCTATCCGAACAATTGCCTCTTGATCTTTGTAAAGGTTCCTCATGAGCACAATTAAGTGTTCTGGAATTCCCATTCTTCGCAGTGTCATCCATAGTTTGTTATGATCCACACAGTCGAATGCCTTTGCATAGTCAATAAAACACAGGTAAATATCCTTCTGGTATTCTCTGCTTTCAGCCAGGATCCATCTGACATCAGCAATGATATCCCTGGTTCCACATCCTCTTCTGAAACCAGCCTGAATTTCTGGCAGTTCCCTGTCAAAATACTGCTGTAGCCGTTTTTGAATGATCTTCAGCAGAATTTTGCTTGCCTGTGATATTAACGATATTGTTCTATAATTTCCACATTCGGTTGGATCACCTTTCTTGGGAATAGGCATAAATATGGATCTCTTCCAGTCAGTTGGCCAGGAAGCTGTCTTCCATATTTCTTGGCATAGATGAGTGAGCACCTCCAGTGCTGCATCTGTTTGTTGAAACATCTCAATTGATAGTCCATCAATTCCTGGAGCCTTGTCTTTCGCCAATGCCTTCAGAGCAGCTTGGACTTCTTCCTTCAGTACCATCGGTTGCTGATCATATGCCACCTCTTGAAATGGTTGAACATCGACAAATTCTTTTTGGTATAATGACTCTGTGTATTCCGTCCATCTTCTTTTGATGCTTCCTGCATCATTTAATATTTTCCCCATGGAATCCTTCACTATTGCACCTCGAGGCTTGAATTTTTTTCTTCAGTTCTTTCAGCTTGAGAAAGGCCGAGCGTGTTCTTCCCTTTTGGTTTTCCACCTCCAGCTCTTTGCACATGTCCTTATAATACTTTACTTTGTCTTCTCAAGACACCCTTTGAAATCTTCTGTTCAGTTCTTTTACTTCATCAATTCTTCCTTTTGCTTTAGCTGCTGGATGCTCAAGAGCAAGTTTCAGAGCCTCCTCTGACATCTATCTTGTCCTTTCTTTATTTCCTGCCTTTTCAGTGACCTCTTGCTTTCTTCATGGATGATGTCCTTGATGTCATTCCACAACTCGTCTGGTCTTCGGTCACTAGTGTTCAATGTGTCAAATCTGTTCTTGAGATGGTCTCTAAATTCAGGTGGGATATACTCAAGGTCATATTTTGGCTGTAATGGACTTGCTCTGATTTTCTTCAGTTTCAGCTTGAACTTGCATATGAGCAATTGATGGTCTGTTCCACAGTCGACCCCTGGCCTTATTCTGACTGATAATATTGAGCTTTTCCATCGTCTCTTTCCACAGATGTAGTCAATTTGATTTCTGTGTGGTCCATCTGGCGAGGCCCATGTGTATAGTCACCGTTTATGTTGGTGAAAGAAGGTATTTGCAATGAAGAAGTCATTGGTCTTGCAAAATTCTATCATTCGATCTCCGGCATTGTTTCTATCACCAAGGCCATATTTTCCAATGACTGATCCTTCTTCTTTGTTTCCAACTCTCACATTCCAATTGCCAGTAATTATCAATGCATCTTGATCGCATGTTGGATCAATTTCAGACTGTAGCAGCTGATAAATATCTTCTATTTCTTCATCTTTGGCCCTAGTGGTTGGTGTGTAAATTTGAATAATAGCCATATTAACTGGTCTTCCTTGTAGGTGTGTGGATATTATCCTGTCACTGACAGCATTGTACTTCAGGATAGGTCTTGAAATGTTCTTTTTGATGATGAATGCAACACCATTTCTTTTCGAGTTGTCATTCCCAGCATAGTAGACTATATGATTGTCCAATTCAAAATGGCTAATACCAGTCCATTTCAGCTCACTAATGCCTAGGATATCCATGTTTATGCATTCCATTTCATTTTTGACGATTTCCAATTTTCCTAGATTCATACTTCGTACATTCCAGGTTCTGATTATTAATGGATGTTTGCAGCTGTTGCTTCTCATTTTGAGTCGTGCCACATCAGCAAATGAAGGTCCTGAAAGCTTTACTCCATCCACATCATTGAGGTCAACTCTACTTTGAGGAGGCAGCTTTTTCCCAGTCATCTTTTGAGTGCCTTCCAACATGGGGGGCTCATCTTCCAGCACTATATCAGACAATGTTCCTCTGGTATTCATAAGGTTTTCACTGGCTAATGCTTTTCAGAAGTAGACTGCCGGGTCCTTCTTCCTAGTCTGTCTTAGTCTGGAAGCTCAGCTGAAACCTGTCCTGTATGGGTGACCCTGCTGGTATCTGAATACTGGTGGCATAACTTCCAGCATCACAGCAACACACAAGCCCCCACAGTACGACAAATTGACAGACACTTGGGGGTATATCAACTAAAAATAAACCCAGGTGGGGCAAATTATTCTTTCCAAAAATAGAAGCGTATTAATGTTGTTTAAGTTACCGTAAGTTTTAGGAGGGAGGCTTATTAAGAGTGTAATTCACCAGATATAAAGATTTGAACATTTCTGACTCCAGAAAACTGCACATAATAACTCTTTTATATTCACTCACACAATCTTCTTTTCCAGTGTTCATCATTCTTTTATGGAGAACCAGATTTCAAATTGGCATCATTTTCCTTTTTTCTGAAAGACTCCTTTAACATTTCTTGTAGTACCAGTTGGAAACCCTGGAGGCGTAGTGGTTAAGAGCCATGGCTTCTAACCAAAGGTTGGCAGTTTGAATTCATCTGGTGTTCCTTGGAAACTCTATGGGCAATTCTACTCTGTCCTCTAGGGTCACCGTGAGTTGGAATCCACTGACAGCAACATGTTTGTTTTGCTTTTGGTTTGTAGCACTAGTTTGCCGGTGATGGATTTGTTTAAAAAAAAAAAAAAATTAACTATTAGTTATTATTAGTTTGCAGCTTTTATATATTTGAAAATTCCTTTATTTCACTTCTATTTCTTAAAAACTTTTTCACAGGATTGAGATATCTACGTGAACAATTGTTTTTCTTGTACTTTAAAGATGAAAGTTTTTGACAAAAAGTCTGCTGACGTATTTATTTTATCCCGAACATTGAATTTTTAATTTCAAAAAGCTGATTTTAGTCTTTATTATATCTCTAGATCTTTACTTGACATGCTAATAGGCTCTTCCACCTTCCTGAATGTGTGAAGTATGTACTCAGTAACTTCTTTAATGCCCTTTCTGCTAATTCTAACATCTGTGTCTGTTCTGGTTGGTGTCAATTCACTGATTTTCTCCTCATTACGGGTCATATTTTCCTGTACTTTTGCATGCCTGCTTATTTTTTTTTAACTAAATGCCAGACGTTGTTCTTACATTGTTAGCTGTTTTTTTTATTATTATTATTACTTTAAATATTTCTGCATCCCTTGAAATACTTAAATAATACTCTTTTAAATATTAAATATTCAAATGTAAAGTGAGTTTAATATTTGAAAACATGCCTGCATGCAAATATGGTTAAGTTTAAGAAGAACAAATCTAAGAACTTACTTAAATATAAATAAATTTAAAAATTGAAAATATACAGCTACTATAGTGATCACCAGAATCCATGGCTCAGTAATGCAGTAAGATTTTGCTTGTTGTTTATTTTTCTGTTTGTTTTCTGTCTTTAACACTGAACCTTTGGGTTACATTACTTAAATAAGATTTTTAAGTCCAAGAACAATTTATCCCAAACATAAACTGAGTTTTATCAATACCTATATTTTTGTAGGGTCAATGAATTTGAGAGTTAACAAGCACCTTCGTAGCTTATCTATTTCAAAACCTTAATTTTGCACAAGATACAGCAACTTGTTTAAAATCACACATCTAGGTATTGACATTATTTGGTTATGAGTCCACATCTTCCTGTTCCCAGTCCAATGACCAAACCATCCATTAAAATAAAGCTACAAATGTTATAATGCCTGGTGGGTAGATAAAGACTCTGGTTCTACTTGTACAACAGAAAACAACTTTTTTTTTTTTTTCCTTCTGGAAAAATAATGTTCCTGCATTTTTTTTTTTTTTTTTAATTTCAGTATTTTGGTTCTTTATCTCTCTTCTTCCCACCCTTCTTTCTCTCTCATTTTAGCTTTCTCTGTCTACCTCTTTGGAGCAATGTTGTCCATGTTATCAAGACTAGTATTTTAGTTTAACTGGCTAGCGGCCCTTCAATTTCAGAGATTTGGGGCAGAATAAAGTAGCTGTGAGGAGCAGACAAGAGCATAGGCATAGGCACTCTGTTTGGTGGTAGCTAGTCAGCTGAGGGCATTAACTATCTTTCATGATTTTGGAGCTCTATAGAAAGTCCTACGAAGAAGTATAACACCTGAATTTTATAGGCATTATCACAAATTTCTATTTTCATTAAGTTGAAAACATGTATATATTTACTCCCAGCTAACTAGTTTTTATACTGTTGTTGTTGGGTGCTGTGGAATTCATTTTGACTCATAGTGACCCCATGTGACAGAATAGAACTGCCCCACAGGGTTTTCTAGGCTGTAATATTTATGGGAGCAGGTCATCAGGTCTTTCTCCCAGGGAGCTGCTGGGTGGGTTTGAACTATCAGCCTTTGGGTTAGCAGCCGAATGCTTAACCTTTGTGCCACCAAGGCTCTTTACTGGTTACTTTAAAGGCTACTAAAGACACACTCTGCCAATTGAGCTTAAGTGGATCCAACTAGTTGCGATCTTGCCCCCTCCCACAAACCCACCCATAAGGAAAAAGAAAGATGTTTACTACCTTGACAGAGAGAAGAGTCCTTTTTATCAATGACAATATGTGTTTTTCTTATTGTAATTCTTTCAATTAATATACAAAAATAAATAAGTAGATAGATGATAAAGTAACATTTGACATACCTCTTTTAAAGGTTTTATATAAAAACAGAAGCAAAGTTAATAAAATGATTTTTCTTTTTTTATTTCTTAAGGCTTTCTAAAAAAAAAAAATAGTGACTATATTTGTGGATACTTTCTGTTCTTATTTCAGACTAAAAGATGCTTTATAGCTTTCTCATTCATTTTATTATGCAGAAATTACCCTGACTGCTGTTTGAATTAATCACTACCATTTTAGAAGATAGACTGTTGTATGAACAATATTCAAATTTAATATTTTAAATAAGCTTTGTTTTGTCTACAAGTTGGTAACTAGGGAAGCTATGATTAGAATACTAGAGGAAAAAAACCCAAAATATCTGCCTTATAATTAGAGTTGTCCTTTAAATTCATCTCCATGATATTCACACACATTCATTAATTTCAGACGTAATTGAGAGGCATACAATTAATGCGATGGTTCTGACTGTTTATCATATTATCACCAGACATCACAGTTTCTTGACGATGCTCAGCAACACGGTGCATGGACATCAATAAAATACTAATTATGAATTACTAATTGTAATGACTCCACAAGGCTTAAAAAACAGCATCACTGTTTAAATTAAATTAAGTTAGTTTTATTGACTTAATTATTGAAGAATGAGCTGCTTCAGGCTGTAAAATTTTGAACTGACATTTTAAATTACTTCTACTGTTAAAATTAATGCCAAGTCTTCTGAAAGGAGGAACCACAAACAAAAAGATGCTAAGGATAGTAGGTCACAGGCATTAACACACGCTTGCTTACCAGATGCCACAAAGTGAGAGATCTGGTAAAACATATTCATACGTTTTTAATTTTGCTGTTAATTAAAAAAAAAAAAATGGAAATGCAGAAGCTATGACCTTTCAAAAATTTTCTAGGCAAATCTTTCTTATATTCTATGACTGCAAACATAGCTTAAATTTATGAAAATAAGACCACCACTGATTTTCTACCCAAGTACTACGTGCAGCGCTATTACAATCCATCTGCTTTTCTCTAAGCTTGAAGTCCCTTGCTATGCTTCAGCAAGGTGATCATTTTCTAAGAAATCTTTTTGTATGATAAACTCTAGAAGAGTAATCTTTTAATCAATTAAATTACGCATTTAAGGAGCAGCTCAAAATTAATTAATTTCAGAAATAATCGGATCGACACTTGGTTCAGAAACATAGATGAGCCTAAATTGTTTCCAACTCCAAAACATTACTTTTAGTTAGAAACACATGTTAATTCCTTAGGCATACAAAATTTAATATCTTTATTATTTTTTCATAGTCACAATAACAAGCAGCACGCATTTGTAAATGAAAACACTGGCTTTGTTAAAGGACACGCTCTGTCCAATAGTCGCATACTCAAGTTGCCTTCAGTGGTGACGAATTCAGAGGATTCCAGCTATAAGCCTGGCAAGACTGCAAGGGCAGAAGGAAAAACAAAATAAATAAATAAAACAAAGGAACAAAAACCTTCAGCGCTAATCACCCTTTGGCCATTTAATTCTTGGTAGTTTTGCCACTATAAAATGCGAGTAAATACTTTCTAGACCTTGTGAAACCAGAAGAGGCCTCCCAGTTTATCTGAAAGGTGCTAAAGCCATTCATTGTCTACACAGTTCTCATGCTCCAGCCAAAGCTACGTTATTTGCTGCCAGTTTGTGTTCTTAGAGATGAAATCAGCCCAAGAATGACAGTGGATTATACCTCAGATTAAAATAATCTAGTCCTAAAACTGGCTCTGTTAGAATTCTGGATCCCAATATTGATTATTTTTAAAGCTACATTGCAAACGTTTCAAGGCAACAACTTTGACCCTGATAAATGGCAGGTGATATTTTCTTTAAAAAGTATAAAATGCTCCAGCTCCTCAAAGAGCATATATTGCTGAAATTGCCCTCTTTGCTAGACTGTTACTTCTCTCTTTTATTAAATCAGTAGCTTGGGGCAGGGATGGAGCTTTAACTCATGCAAGTTATTTCTTGGACAATCCATATCTTCATCCCTCCCCACACTTTATTTTTTTTCTTGGTTCAAAGACAAGAAATAGATTAATCCATGTCCTAAACAGCACACCTCCAAAGTAGTCAGCAAAATACTGACTCCCATGCTTCTCTCAACAGGTATATTCCATAGATAGACTCACCAGCCCTTGAGTTGCTTCTGGCAATTGTTCTGACGTTTTTGTTTTCTTATTACAATGGCTTTGGTTTTAACTAGATATAATGACATAAACTTGAATGCTAGTTTCTGAAACCTTTACCTTGGTATACTAGATATGATATTTAAATCCATCCATTGGCCATGTATTACATTCTGATTTGTTGTTGTTGTTATTAGGTGCTGTTGAGTCGGTTCCGACTCATGGCGACCCTATGCACAACAGAACAAAACACTGCCCACTCCTGAGCCATCCTTACAATCGTTGTTATGCTTGAACTCACTGTTGCAGCCACTGTGTCAATCCACCTCGCTGAGGGTCTTCCTCTTTTCCGCTGACCCTGTACTCTGCCACGCGTGATCTCCTTCTCCAGGGATTGATCCTTCCTGACAACATGTTCAAAGAATGTAAGATGCAGTCTTGCCATCCTTGCTTCTAAGAAGCATTCTGGCCGTACTTCTTCCAAGACAGGTTTGCTCGTTTTTTTGGCAGTCCATGGTATATTCAACATTCTTTGCCAACACCACAATTCAAAGGTGTCAACTCTTCTTCAGTCTTCCTTATTCATTGTCCAGCTTTCACATGCATATCATATGATTGAAAATACCATGGCTTGGGTCAGGCGCACCGTAGTCTTCAGGGTGACATCCTTGCTCTTCAACACTTTGAAAAGGTCCTTTGAGGTAGATTTGCCCAATGCAATGCATCTTTTGATTTCTTGACTGCTGCTTCCATAGCTGTTGATTGTGGATCCAAGTAAAATGAAATCCTTGGAACCTTCAATCTTTTCTCCGTTTATCATGATATTGCTCATTGGTCGAGTTCTGAGGATTTCTGTTTTCCTGATGTTGAGGTGTAATCCATACTGAAGGCTGTGGTCTTTGATCTTCATTAGTAAGTGCTTCAAGTCATCTTCACTTTGAGCAAGTAAGGTTGTGTCATCTGCATAATGCAGATTGTTAATGAGTCTTCCTCCAATCTTGATGCCCCATTCTTCTTCATATAGTCCAGCTTCTCGGATTATTTGTTCAGCATACAAATTAAATAGGTATGGTAAAAGAATACAACCCTGATGCACACCTTTCCTGACTTTAAACCAATCAGTATCTCCTTGTTCTGTCCCAACAACTGCCTCTTGATCTATGTAAAAGTTCCTTATGAGCACAATTAAGTGTTCTGGAATTCACATTCTTTGCAGTGTTATCCATAGTTTGTTATGACCCACACAGTCAAATGCCTTTGCATAATCAATAAAACACAGGTAAACAAACATCCTTCTGGTATTCTCTGCTTTCAGCCAGGATCCATCTGACATCAGCAATGATATCCTTGGTTCCACGTCCTCTTCTGAAACCGGCCTGAATTTCTGGTAGTTCCCTGTCGATATACTGCTGCAGCCGTTTTTGAATGATCTTCAGCAGAATTTTGCTTGCATGTGATATTAATGATATTCTTCTATAATTTCCACATTCGGTTGGATCACCTTTCTTGGGAATAGGCATAAATATGGATCTCTTCCAGTCAGTTGGCCAGGAAGCTGTCTTCCATATTTCTTGGCATAGACGAGTGAGCACCTCCAGCGCTGCATCTGTTTGTTGAAAAATTTCAATTGATATTCCATCAATTCTTGGAGCCTTGTTTTTCACCAATGCTTCAGAGCAGCTTGGACTTCTTCCTTCAGTACCATCGGTTCCTGATCATATGCCACCTGTTGAAATGGTTCAATATTGACTAATTCTTTTTGGTATAATGACTTTGTGTATTCCTCCCATTTTCTTTTAATGCTTCCTGCATCATTTAATATTTTCCCCATGGAATCCTTCACTATTGCACCTCGAGGCTTGAATTTTTTTCTTCAGTTCTTTCAGCTTGAGAAACGCCTAGTGTGTTCTTCCCTTTTGGGTTTCCATCCCCAGCTCTTTGCACATATCATTGCAATATTTTATTTTGTCTTCTCGAGAGGCCCTTTGAAATCTGTTCAGTTCTTTTACTTCATGAATTCTTCCTTTTGCTTTAGCTGCTCGACGCTCAAAAGCAAGTTTCAGAGTCTCCTCACACATCCACCTTGGTCTTTTCTTTCTTTCCTGTCTTTTCAGTGACCTCTTGCTTTCTTCATGGATGATGTCCTTGATGTCATTCCACAACTCGTCTGGTCTTCGGTCACTAGTGTTCAATGTGTCAAATCTATTCTTGAGATGGTCTCTAAATTCAGGTGGGATGTACTCAAGGTCGTATTTTGGCTCTTGTGGACTTGCTCTGATTTTCTTCAGTTTCAGCTTGAACTTGCAGATGAGCAATTGATGGTCTGTTCCACAGTCGGCCCCTGGCCTTGTTCTGACTGATGATATTGAACTTTTCCATCATCTCTTTCCACAGATGTAATCTATTTGATTTCTGTGTGGTCCATCTGGCGAGGCCCATGTGTATAGTCACCGTTTATGTTGGTGAAAGAAGGTATTTGCAATGAAGAAGTCATTGGTCTTGCAAAATTCTATCATTCGATCTCCGGCATTGTTTCTATCACCAAGGCCATATTTTCCAATGACTGATCCTTCTTCTTTGTTTCCAACTCTCGCATTCCAATTGCCAGTAATTATCAATGCATCTTGATCGCATGTTGGATCAATTTCAGACTGTAGCAGCTGATAAATATCTTCTATTTCTTCATCTTTGGCCCTAGTGGTTGGTGTGTAAATTTGAATAATAGCCATATTAACTGGTCTTCCTTGTAGGTGTGTGGATATTATCCTGTCACTGACAGCATTGTACTTCAGGATAGGTCTTGAAATGTTCTTTTTGATGATGAATGCAACACCATTTCTTTTCGAGTTGTCATTCCCAGCATAGTAGACTATATGATTGTCCAATTCAAAATGGCTAATACCAGTCCATTTCAGCTCACTAATGCCTAGGATATCCATGTTTATGCATTCCATTTCATTTTTGACGATTTCCAATTTTCCTAGATTCATACTTCGTACATTCCAGGTTCTGATTATTAATGGATGTTTGCAGCTGTTGCTTCTCATTTTGAGTCGTGCCACATCAGCAAATGAAGGTCCTGAAAGCTTTACTCCATCCACATCATTGAGGTCAACTCTACTTTGAGGAGGCAGCTTTTTCCCAGTCATCTTTTGAGTGCCTTCCAACATGGGGGGCTCATCTTCCAGCACTATATCAGACAATGTTCCTCTGGTATTCATAAGGTTTTCACTGGCTAATGCTTTTCAGAAGTAGACTGCCGGGTCCTTCTTCCTAGTCTGTCTTAGTCTGGAAGCTCAGCTGAAACCTGTCCTCCATGGGTGGTCCTGCTGGTATCTGAATACCAGTGGCATAGCTTCCAGCATCACAGCAACATAAAAGCCCCCACAGTACAACAAACTGACGGACACGTGGGGGGCATTCTGCTTTATGGAACCCGAAAATACCTATGCTGACCAAGTCAAGAAAAATATGGAATTGACACTTATTTTTAAGAGCTAAATGGCCAGGAGTTTTCAGGGTATCTCACCCCATATGGAAAAAATAGAGTTTATTTGAGGCCAGCACTATAAAGAAATTTCTTTAATAGTACTTTCTTTGAAGTCCTATATAAGCCTTAATTTATTCTAGAACGGCATTGTTGCTCTCTCTGAGGCAATTTAGGATGAACGGCTTTGAACCAAGAGTGAGGGTGCTGCCGTTGTTGCATTCTATGCTGAACTAGTAAGCCCAGTGTGAGAACTAGAGTGACTTCTTGTCTGCAGTTCCCTCAGTAATCATGAACAATGAGGGCTTCTTTGGGAGCATGCTAATTTACTCTAGCAGATCCTCTGAAACTTTATTGTCGATCTGGAAAGACTGAGATTTAGAAATACAATGAAAGTTGCTGGAAAATGTTGAGAAAGTAGTAAGTATATCAGTGAACCTAAATCATTTGCATTAAAGTCTCATAGGACATTTTAAAAATGATGACGTGTGGACTGTAACCATAGACTTGTACTTCAAATAGAATGGCCAGGTACACAGTCCTGGTGGCTTAGTGGTTAAGTGCTATGGCTGCTAACCAAAGGTCGGCAGTTCAAATCCACCAGGTACTACTGGGAAACTCTACGGGACGGTTCTAGGTTCTACTCTGTCCTATAGGGTCGCTATGGGTCGGAATTGACTCGATGATACTAGGTTTGGTTTTTTTGTTTGTTTGTTTGTTTGTTTTTATAGCTATGGTTAATGGTGGGATGGTTAACTGATCTCTCCAGTCAGTGTAAATTACTAAACAATAGGGCACCTGTATTCTAATGTTTTTACACTAGACACTTGCTCAAGGGTTTCCTTTCCAGCCCATCCTATATGAACTTGAACTTGATGCTCCAACCTCCCGCTCCAACACTATTTTCTACAATGTTTATAAAGTAGGTTAACATCTAAGGTTTTTTTTTTTTTTTTCCAACTGCAGCAAACGTCGTATTCTGATGTCAATACTGATGAAGAATTTGCCTCGATTCACTCTACGAATGTCCTAGAGATACCCATGGGCAGGGGAGGAAGAATCTTCAATTTCGTATGGCTTTGTGGGGTCTTTATTTTTCCATTTTACTCTTAGTGGTATCTGTAACTCCCGAAATAATGAAATCATAATTTACTCTCAAGGGCTATAAAAATATTTTGTTATTAACTATAATCTGCTCCTGGATTTATAAATTTATCATTCCAGAATAACTCAATTTATTACTCTTATTATTGAGCAGCAGCATGCATTCTGAACTCATGGTAAGTCAACGCATATTTCCTGAAGAAATTCTCATTATTTATTTGTCCTAACATAAGTAAAAAATTATCTCCCACAGAAACCCAGCAAAAAATAAGGAAAAAATACTAATAGGTAAATCTCAAGTAAAGTACCCACTAAAATAGCCCAATAAATAAAATATTCAAAACCAAAACCAAACCCTTTGCGGTGGAGTGGATTCCGACCCACAGCAACCCTGTAGGACAGAGCCCATAGGGTTTCCAAGGAGTGCCTGGTGGATTCAAACTGCCGACCTTTATGATTAGCAGCCATAGCTCTTAACCACTACGCCACTAGGGTTTCCAAATAAAATATTATGATCTAAAAATTAAACTGGACACCTTGACTCCAGAGCCTTTGCTCAACCATTCTACTCAGAAGCCATGAGGGAGAACGAGACCAGCCCTCAAAAACCTCAGTGAGCAGTAGGAGAGGAAGACAATAAAACCAAAAACCAAACCGTTGCCATTGAGTCATTCTGACCCATAGAGACCCTAACAGTAAGTTCAAGACTAATGTTAGTTGTGGGAGTAGTAATAGCTAACATTCATTGATCACCAACTGTGTGCTAAGCTTTGTTCTAAACACTTTACCAAAAGTGTTTAATTTTTGTTAATCCTCACTAAAAGCTATACGAGGTTTATAGATGATAAAATGGAAAAAGGTTAAGCAATTTGTGGAAAGTCACACATTTAATATGTGACAAAAACACCTAGTAGACTTGATGTATTTTTTTCAAATTTTTGAAATTTGAAAATTTGATCAAATTTTCGATAAAATTGTAAGCTAGGAGAAATTTATATCTTCATCATACTTTTTTTTTCCAAGACGTTGCATTCTGATGTGCATCTGAGTCTGTAGATAGATGAAATAATTTTAAAATAATGTTATTACTAATGAAGAATAACAAAAATTAAGAGACTGAATTCCAATGAAAACAGGCTATTGTTATAAGTTTAAGAAACTCCTTAACAATCAGACACATCAATACAACAGTAACAACACACACACAAATGACACATACGTGGACACACACAAACGTATGCATTCACATATTTGAAACTCTTTTTTTCTCTACTTGCCTACTAAAAAGCGAACTTTAATTTTTTTAATTGTTTTCAATTTATAGCACTTAACATAGTGTCACCCAATAAATACGTCCAGACTGAAAAATTGAACTAAAAACCAAACACATAATTCACTCAGAATTCTAACATCCTCAATCACCCTATGGTTTCATATTTGCCACGCTCACCACCGTTTGCCCTTAGATGTTGTGAAATGGACGTCGAAAATACACAGATATTGCAGGCTACAATCATTTTTTCCAACGGACAGGTTTTTAACTTGGCAGAACACATTTTAGTTCCTTGCTTTTCTGTTAGTTGTGGTTGTTAGGTATACTGCTAAAGAAGTTATGAGAATTTATTACAGATTTTTGTTCCTGCCAAAGTCTTTACAAGCTGGGTATTCTCATGATGATCCTTGTTACTTCTCTCTGATGTGAGACGAGAACCTTGACATTTGTACTTTGAACTGCATCTCCCTGACTACCTAGACATCCTTTTATCTCTTAAAAAGGAGTTATAACAACTTCCTTTTTGTATTGCCTATTCGATCTCTTTCTTGGATGTTACTGATTGTTGAAAGGTACAGACTTTGAAGCACTAAATTAAGCCAGACCTCTCAGAAGTGGAACTTGCTTTTTAATGAAAACAGGTTGAAGGGGCACAGCAAGGTATCTTCAGCTAAAATGGTGAGATATGGAGCTACTAGGGCTAGTTTTCATTTTAGTGAAACAGTTCTGCAACTTTCTTAAAAAATGATTCTCTGAATGCCTGACTGATTACTTTACCTTCTATTTATCCCACTCTAATTACAGAATTAAAAGAGCATTTACTATCTCCACTTCAAGGTCAAAACAAGCAGACCTAATGATAACTGTACATATCTAGAAAATAGGAAGTAAGCCTATTTTATAAGACTTAAGGATAAACACCTTGTTTTAAAGCATGTGTAAATAGTTAGTGACATCAATAAATAATTAAGTCTAAAAAGATATCTTCAAATAATCTTCACCTTGGGTTAACTTGCAATCATTACTTTAAAAATACTGGTTGTTCTCCATATCCTTCCAACCAACGACATCACTTTTCTCTTTACTAAAACAGAGCAAATAGAGAAAGCCTGTATTTTTTTGTATTATAAAATGTGTTACCTCCTGCCAGGCTCTCCATACCCTACCCTCTTGTCACCTTTGTAAAGTGAGAGAGATGTTAGCACAGTGGGCTAGGAAATGCTGACTCCAATTAAACTACATTTTCAAATACATTTCACAGCTCTCTCTGGTGACAAGTCTTTTCTTATTTGATGTGCTTGAGGGCTGCTAGGCTGAGGAAAATGGCAAAGGTTCATTTATCTTTTGGAAAAATCTTTAATTATTGAACAAAGTGAACAGCACTCAGAAATTTATGGGAAAAAAGAAAGGAAAACAACAACAACATTAGAAGGATCTAATGTAGAATTTTAATTTGGAAGCAGTAAATGACGGGCTTGCATTATTCAAGCAAGGAAAGATTTTGTTCCAAAGGCTCTTTACTTACAGCACTTTTAAAATTTTCTAGCTGGAAAACATGAACATAGTAATTTATAAAAGAATAAGAATATATGAAAATATGCACTCCTATTTCACAGGCAGATTTCAGGATCATATTACGTACAAGCTGATCTGATCTTTCTCGTCTCTAAATATTCTTCATATACCTGTCCAATTTATGAGAAAATATCACAAAATCCTTCAAAGTTTTCATAAGTATTCATAACAGGTGCTTTTCCATGTTAAAAAAAAAAATGGCCATGGAGCCAATTCTGACTCATGACATCACATGTGTGTCAGAGTAAAATTAAAATTGTGCTTCATAGGGTTTTTAATGGCTGATCATTTTTTGTAAGTAGATCTCTAGGACGTTCTTCCAAGTAACCTCTGAGTAGATGCAAATCTCCAACCATTTGGTTAGCTGCCTAGGGTGCTAACAGTTTGTACCACCCAAGGACTCCTTTCTGTATTAGAAAGTCAGTGTTTGTTTTTTCAATACCAGTCATGCAGAGTACTCTGTGTATGAAATGCCTCTTACATTTAAAACTTCAATATGTTAGCTATGTAAATGCCAACACTTCAGGTACAGATGGCACAGTAAACAAATGTATCTATTTTAACATCCTTTGTCATTCCAAGAAAAATGAGAGTATAGGAATATACATTTGTTGAGACATAATGTTACCAGCATAAGAAACACTGGAAAGGGGAAAAAAAAAAATAGTAAGAATTTTTTGAACTTTGAAAATAGATGAGGAGTATCAAATGTAGGACTTACTTTATGGGTGCGTGACCAGTGCAGTTGGTACTGGGCCCCATGCTTAGAGGTCATTGCAATGTGTTTAAAGCTCTGCTCTTGTAGTCCTGAGATTTTTAATGATTTTTGAACAATGGGTCTCACATTTACATTTTTCATGCTCTGCAAATTTAAGTAGCTGGTTCTGATTGTATGTCTTGGAAAATCTAAAAAAAATGAATTCTAAGCCAGCAGTGTGGGCAGCTGAGGACCAACCAAATTTATATTGCAAACTCCAAATAGCTGAGGCATTAAGGTTAACAGATACCTATATAAGTAGGGATGAAAGGGCTGGTGGTTGGGTGTTCTAAAATGATGAAGATGTATAGAACAAGTGTTAAAGAATCAGTCAATGTCCTTTTTCCACTCAGTGCAGACAGCACTTCAGCAGTAGCCCTCCCTATCCTAGGCAATGTACTATGTAGCTTTGTTTTCTAGAGAGCAAAAAACAGAGGGCCTCTGGATAGAGAAAACAAAAGATCACAAAACCGAACCAAACTTGTTGCCATCGAGTCAATTCTGACTCACAGGTAGGACAGAGTAGAACTTCCCTATAGAGTTTTCAAGGGGCGGCTAGTGGATTCAAACTACTGACCTTTTGGTTAGCAGTCTAACTCTTAACCACCACACCACCAGGGTTTCCAAACTAAGGATAAAAACCGGTTGCTCTCAGATCAATTCTGGCTCATAACGATCCTATAGGACAGAGTAGAACCGCCCCACAGAGTTTCCAAGCAGCACCTGGTCATTTCGAACTGCTGACCTTTTGGTTAACACCCGTAGCATTTAACCACTACGCCACCAGGGTTTCCAAACTAAGGATGGTAGAAAGTAAATCTACCAAAGTACAAGAATGGGTGTGTCAGTTATCAGTTCCTGGTCTTCAGCTCCAAATCTATACTTCATGAACTGTTCTGTGAACATTCAGCTTGCAGCATGCACAATGTTAAACTTTGTTGGTATAGGGCACTGAAGGGACACATGGGAGGAGAAAAAGGCTTCTCTTTCTGGTTCTGATGCACTTCCATTTGCTTCTTTTTAATGTTCCCACGCAGCTGCCAGGAGCTCATGAGGCGGACACCCAGTGATGTTCACCCCCAATCGAGTTTCAGCAGCACCAACACAGGTGAATCTCTAGTGAATCCACCCCAGCGGCCCCTAGAGGTTGCCTTTCGTGCTTCACTCACCTGTACCCTGGAGGGGTATTTCTTGTTTGCTTGTCCAGGCCTCAGTTGCCTGCCCATCCCCCCCATGAGGGATGTTTCTAATTTGCCAGTCCTGGTTGTGGCTCTTTGCCTACCAGCCTTAGCCACCTGCACCCTGGTGATGTGTTTTTTTAACAGGCTTCAGTGTCCTGCGTACCTGAATGCTGGAGAAGTATGTCCTATTTACTAGTTTTGGCTCTTGTTCCTAGTCTCAGCCCACCTGTACTTCAGAAGAATGGTTTCTTCTTGTCCAGGAACTGTGTGTGAACTAGCTCCAGCCTAGGACAAACCAACTTCTCTGCTACCTACTGGGCTGCATGAGATCTGGATTTTAGCCTTGGCAAGGTATGCTCTCTTCCAAGTTTGTCTTTTTCCTGGGTGCTCTCCTTTAGCCAAAGGATATTTTTAGAGTTTTCTTTACACTTTTACATTAACCGTTTTTATAGTTAATGATTATTTATATTGCGTACACCCTGTCTAAATTACTGTGTGGTTTCTACTTCCTGATTAGACCCTTCCTGATACGGTAGGATTGAGTGGATGTTTCTTGAGGTACTGAGACACGGTTTGACAGGATTGCTGGTAGACAGACCTTAGCAGATTGCCAGATCCTTCTCTGGGGTATCTAATCAGCCCCAAAGTCACAAAACACTGATCACTAAGTTTTCACAACTAAATAATCCAATTATGTCACCCTAGAGTGAAGCTCAGAGTAGGCATACCACATCTACACACCCAGAGTTTAAAGTCAGCGTTTCACTCTCCACTCTAAAGACGAACAAACAATCAGGAATTATCAGGCATCTGAGCCAAATTTCTAAAAGAAGAAAGCAAAACAATTCAAAGAAAGTAAAAATTACGTAAGAAGTTTAGCTGTTGTTAGCTGCCCTAGAGTCGATTCCGACTCATGGCGACCCCGTGCATGCAGGGTAGAATTGCTCCAGAGGGTTTTCAAGGCCGTGACATTTTGGAAGCAGATCTCCAGACCTGCCTTCTGAGGTGCCTCTGGGAGGGTTCGAATCACCAACCATTTGGCTAATAGTTGAGGGCTTAACCGTTTGCACCACCCAGGGACATAATTATGTAAGGAGGAGAAACATTTAAGAAAATAAAATTAAAATTAAAAGCTGCCATCAATACCATCATAGAATTAAGAAGAAATATTGCACTGCAACCAAAAGGGGGGGGGGGGAAGCATAGCAATGGTAAAAGTACACACTGGTAATTGAGTGCTAGGAAATTAAAGCTAGGATGGCTTTAATTCAAAAATTCAATACACAGATTGGAATACAGAATAGGGAAAATCTTCTCAAAAGAGTAAAAAATGACAAAAATAAGGAAAATAGGAGACAGATGATATGAAAATCAGAAGTATGCTTCAGGCAACTCAATATCTCAATAAATGTAATTCCAGACAGAGAATAGAGAAACCAAGAGGGAAACATCGTGCATGAAATAATTAAAACAGAACTAAGTGTCTATACAATTCAAGGATATGATTTGAGATACCCAGAATAATGTTTGAAAGTTTAACCACATCAAGGCACGTGGAATTCCAGAACACTTTAGACAAAAAGATGTTTCTTTAAGCTCTGAGGGGAAGAAAAAAACTGTCACATGTAAATGATTAAGAATCACAATGACTTTAGACTCCTCAGTGGTGACCCTGGAATCAAGAAGCAATGAGGAAATGCCTTGAAATTTTTAAATCAAAATTGCTTTCAACTTGGAATTTTATTCAGAATTCAATTAAGATCTCAGTCAAGTGTCGGAGGAGAATGAATACATTTTTTATTTAACATTTTCAAACACTTTTTTTCTCCTATGTGTCCTTTCTTTCAGAGTTCTAGCAAATATGTTGCACTAAAACAAAGGAGAAGAAGAAGGATGAGGAAGGTACTTAAACTGGAAATCCAACACAGGTGAGCAGCAATGGCAGTCTCCAGATCAATTGTTAAGAGGAACCACAAGATGACAACTGTACAACTGGCCTAGAAAGCAATCAGTCCAGAATAGATCAGGCCCAAGGGCTCAAAGAGACATCTTTAGACAGATGAAACTAATGGGATACCTGATGGGCTTGAATGTTTTAATGGGAGATGCAGATTGTTGGTGAAGATTTTGTGGTTGAATGAGTGCAATAGAAAGTATATATTGAAAACTAAGTAAACCACCACCGCCAAAAAAAACAAAAAAACTATGAATTCCAGGAAAAATAATTGCAACTCATCAAATAAATAGCAAAAAGGATACGTAATTGTAATTTGCCACATAAACAGCTATAAATAGTATTTGTATTTTTTTTAAATAATGTTAATATTTATCTGAACAAAATTGGTATATACAATATCTGAATTGGGAGAATTTGGGTATCCAAGTAAGTAATGGAGGAGGGAATCAAAGAGAGTTAAATGTCCATCTTCTATGTTAGGAGATCAATAAAGTTTAACCCTAAAAAACAATCAAAAGATATCAATACAGACTCATAATTCAGCAATACAGAAAACCGAAAAATCCACTGTCATCAAGTTGATTGCCACTCATAACAACCCTATATGACAGAGTAGAACTGCCACATAGGGTTTCCAAACAGCACGTGGTGGATTTGAACTACCGATCTTTTGGTTAGCAGCTGTAGCTCTTAACCACTACGACACCAGGGTTTCCAGCAATACAGAGGTAAATTCAAAACAGTGAACTAACGGAGAGGGAAACTTAGCAGGGAAGGAAATGAGAAGAGGAAGACAGGGAACCCTGCTGTCCATAAGCAACCCTGTATTTTACTCGTTAAACTATATGTGTACATAACTGCCATAAAATAGCACTTTTTAAAAGGAATGTTAATGTCACCATTAATGGATTAAATTTGAGCAAAGTTATTTTAGTCACCTTTCTTAGATTTACATGGAAACCCCAGTAGCATAGTGGTTCAATGCTACAGCTGCTAACCAAAAAAGGTCAGCAGCTTGAATCTACCATGCACTCCTTGGAAACTCTGTGGTGCAGTTCTACTCTGTCCTGTAGGGTCACTATGAGTCGGAATCGACTTGATGACAATGGGTTTGGTTTTTTTTGTTTTTTTTAGATTTACTTGCCTTGTTCATAAACTATGCTGCAGTGGTTTGAAGTAAGGTAGCATTGATTATGTTGACATACTAACTTGAGATATCATTTAATATAAAATAATGAAAGAAAAAATATAATGTGTGGTATACATTTTTCTATATTGATTGTAAAAATATTTTCTCTATAATCTAAACAGTTTGGCCATCACTTAGCCAGGACATTCAGTTCCTTAAAATGTTACCTCTAATGACAGAAAAAGTTATCTCTTCTTTCACTCTAGAAAATAATCATCTTTAACAGAATTTTACTTTTTGTAATAAACCTCTATTTTATCATCAGTGAAATCTACTTTCTTGATAAAATACATGCTTGCTTCAAGGGCATTATTTTCAATTAAGGATTGCATTTCTTTACTTCAGTTCTCTTGCTTGAATCAAATATTGATGACATTTTATAAACTGGAAACATAAAGATTCCTTAATATCTGGACTTCATGTGTTTCTATGCCCATTACATAAATTAGTAAATACTAACTTTGAAGGATTAATGGGCCTTTTGTGAATATCCTGAAACCACTGGTCTAGAATTTTATTTAGCGTTTTCTCTATTCTTATGGCTACTTGTGTCTCATGATTTTTTGTATTGTTTGGCCTGCGAATTGTTGTTGTTTGTTGCCATTGAGTGGATTCTGACTCATGGTGCCCCCATGTACGTAGAGTACAACTGCTCTATAGGGTTGTCAAAGCGTGACCTTTCAGAAGTAGGTTGCCAGACCTCTCTTCCAAGGTGCCTCTAGGTGGGCTCTAACTGCGAAACTTTTGGCTTTTAGCACTTAAACATTTGCGCCACCTGGAGACTCTAGCCTATGAATTAATTAAAAAAAAAAAAATTTTTTTTATTTCTGACTCGACAGCAGTGGGTTTGGTTTTTTTTTTTTTTTTTTTACTTAAAACTGGGAGACCTGGTGGCACATTGGTTAAAAGCTTGGCTGGTAACCAAAAGTTTGACATTTTGAATCCATCAGCCACCACTTGGGAACACTATGGGGCAGTTCTACTCTATCCTATAGGGTCACTATGAGTCAGAATTGACCAGAAGGCGGTGGGTCTGGATCTGGTTAAGAGTTGGGCTGTTAACCAAATGGTCGGCAGTTTGAATCTACTAGCCTTTCCTTGAAAACCCTATGGGACAGTTCTATTTTGTCCTGTAGGGTTGCTGTGAGTCAGAACCAACTCTATGGCCACAGATTTTTTTTTTTTCTTTTATTCAAACATATGTAATTTGGGGAATGGTTTCATTTCTGGGTTAACAGTGTGTCCAGGAGCCATAGTTTTGGGTGTTCCTTTGGTCCCTGTCAGGCCATTAAGTCTGGTCTTTTTACACGAATTTGAGCTCTGTTCTACATTTTTCTCCTGCTCTTTTCCGGACTCTCTGTTGTGTTCCCTGTCAGGCAGTCATTGGTGGTAGCCCAGCACCATCTAATATTTTCCTTGTGTCTTTGGTTTCCTTCCTTCTCCTTTGCTCCAAGTGGGGTGGGACCAATTGATACATCTTAGATGTCCGCTCAAAAGTTTTTAGATTAGACAGGACTGTAATATCAATGGGGCAGTTCTACTCTGTCCTATAGGGTCGCTATGAGTCGGAATCGACTCGAGGGCACTGGGTTTTGGGGTTATAAAACAGAAAGAAATGGAATCGACTCGACAGCACTGCGTTGGGTTTTATAAAACAAAAAACAATACAGATGAGGAATGTGCTTCTTAGTTCAATCAGATGTATGAGACCAAACGGGCAGCTCCTATCCAAAAGTAGGATGAGAAGGGAGGAAGGAACAGGAACTGGTAGAACGGACACAGGGAACCTGGGGTGGAAAGGCGGAGTGTGCTATCGCATTGCCGGGATTGCAACTAATGTCACAAAGCAATATGTGTATGAATTTTTGTATGAGATTAACTTGAGCTGTAAACATTCACCTAAAACACAATTTTAAAAAAGGAAAAAAATGTGTAATTTCTTTAAAAATAAATTCTTTGGAGATAACATCAGGTTATAAGTTAGTTTAAACATTAGACGTAAATGCCAAACTTGTATATTATTTCAGTCTATTCAATTTCGTGTTTCTTCCAGAAACAAAAACAAAACCACTCCAAAGATGTTGCTCCAAATTTAAATTTGATTGGAAACTTAAAAAAAAAAGTTTGAGAGTTTATAAGTGATGTAAATAGTTATTTTGTTTGTTTCCTATTCCCTGAAGGGGAACAGTGGAGACAATTTTACTGCTTTCCCTTTAACATGTCACATTTAACCTAGCAAATGAATCTATATTAATGATAGTTCTAGGAAAATAAAACCCTGGTGGCATAGTGATTAAGTGCCATGGCTGCTAACTGAAAGGTTGGCAGTTCAAATCCACCAGGTGCTCCTCGGAAACCCTATGGGGCAGTTTTACTCTGTCCTGTAGGGTGGCTATGAGTTGGAATTGACAGGTTGGCAACAGGTTTGGTTTTTGTTTTTGTCTTGGAAAATAAGAAAGGAAGGGCTGCTGTCAAATAGATTCCAACTCACAGCCACCCTACAGGGCAGGGTAGAACTGCCCCATAGAGCTTCCAAGGCTGTAGATTTTTATGGAAGCAGACTGCCACATCTTTCTCCCATGGCGTGGCTGTGGGTTCCAACCACCTACCTTTCAATTAGTAGCTGAGTGCTTTAACCACTGTGTCACCAGGACTCCTGATCACCTTCTGGTAAATTTATTTATTGATGGTTCCTCCCCAGCTAGAATGTAAGGGATTTTTGTCTGTTTGTTTTACTGAGGTATCCCCAGACCCTAGGATAACACCTGGTCCAGCGCAGGTGCTCAAAAAACTTGTGTTAAATGAATGAATGAATTGGGCTGTCTCAGGACACTCATTCCACTTCTGGACTCTTAGGGTGGAAAGTACCTAGATCCTAAAGATAGGTGTCTCCAGAGCTCAGAACTTAGATTATGCTCTAAGAAAGAAATAGTAAGAATCGACAAATGATAACTGAGGTTAACAGCACTGTGGTGCTTGTTTTACATGATTATTCCAGCATCCCACTAAAGACTTCCAAATCAAAATCTCTGGGGTACAGGTAACAAATCTGCATTAAAAAAAAAAAAAACAGCCACCCTCAGTGATTCTTCTCCCCACTAAAATTGAGAAGCACAGTGCTGTGGAGTAAATTGTGTCCCCCAAAAATATGTGTTGTAAATCTTAACCCCTGTACCTGTGGATGTAATCTCATTTGGGAATAGGGTTTTCTTTATCATGTTAATGAGGCCATGGCTGTGTCAAACCAAAAACCAAACCTGTTGCAATGGAGTTGATTCCGACTCATAGCGACCTTCTAAGACAGAGTAGAACTGCCCCACGGAATTTCCAAGGAGCACCTGATGAATTCAAACTGCCGACCTTTTGGTTAGCAGCTGTAGGACTTAACCACTATGCCACCAGGGTTTCCAAAAACAGCAGATTAGGCACAGAAGCCAGGAAGCACAGATGGGGGAGATGGGGAAAATAGATGCCATGCCACATGAAGATCACCAAGGAATCCAGGAAGAAGCTCAAAAGAGACAAAGACCTTTCCCTAGTGCTGTCAGGGAGCAAAAGCCTTTCGCTAGAACTGGTGCCCTGAATTTGAACTTCTAGCCTCCTAAACTGTGGGAAAATAAATTACTGTTCATTAAAGCCAAAAAAAAAAAAAAAAAAAGGGACTGTTGTCAGTTGTTCCGTTTAGATTTTACCCTGCACCTAAATTGATTTTTGTCCCCTCTGTGGTATTTCCTTTCTAGCTCAGTCTTGGTGGATGCTTTGAAATTCAAAATCCATCAAGTACAATAAAAGCTTTGCATTTCAGCCCCTGGAAATGTTTATGTTGCTTTTATGTCTGACCATGGATAATTTTCTATATTCTCATATGTGTATGTGTGTGTATATGAGTATATATATATATGTGTGTATATATACACACACATACACATATGAGAATATATATTTCTGTGCACTTGTAGCAGAGGGGAGAGCCAAAGCACGAGCTTACTTAACTATCTGTACCATAAGTTTAATGTAAACATTTTAATAAAATTAACTTATACCCAAAAAACCCACTGCCATCCTGTCAATTCCAACTCATAGTGATCCTATAGGACAGAGTAGAACTGTCCCATAGGCTTTTCAAGGATCGCCTAGGGGATTTGAACTGCCAACCTTTCAGTTATCAGCCATAGGTCTTAAACACTGAGCACCAGGGTTTCCAATTAACTTACAGTGAGTGCCAAATGTCCTGAAGAAAAGTGTACCAATTTGTCCCCAGGCAATTTATGAGTACTCATTTCCCTACAGTCACAAAACACTGACAATTATTATGTTTAAAAATATTTCCAAAATGATTAGGCAGGCAACTGAACCTCAACATTGTTCTAATTTGCAGAATGAAAGTACCACCATTATATTCTTAGTTTTGATTCAAATGAAGGGCACTCACATGTAAAGTGTGGCTAAGGAAATAAAATCCCAGAAACAGAACCTCAAGGCCCAAGGGTAAGTAGGAGTGTTTCTGTACTTGCACAATCTCTTCCCCCTTCCCTGAAACATGATTTGGTATATAAATATTTCATTTTATTCCTGCCATTCCAATTAGTGGTTAGTTTCAGAAGAGAATGTATAGTACAGGGCTTAATACTATTGAGTCTGAAGTCAGACGAATGTGAATTTATAAAGTGAGTCCTTTACGGATTGTTTGATTTCTCTAAAGCTCAGTTTCGTCATCTGTAAAATGAGTATAACAACAAATATCCTAGCTTTATAGGGAAAAAAGAAATAACATGAAAATTTCTTTGCAATGTGCTCTCAACAAATGTTAGTTAAATTTGAACATCATGATATAGAAAGAGTGGATGACACTTGAAGCAGGATAGCAGTTGATGTCATGTTGATTCCCATTCATGGGGACCATGTGGTTCAAAGTGTAACTGTGCTCCATATGATTTTCATAGTTGTGACCTTTCAGAAAGAGATCACCTGGCCTTTCTTCCAAAACACCTCTGTGTATTCAAACTGCTACCGTTTGGATTAGTAGCCAAGCACTTAACATTTATACCACCCAGGGACTCCACTGAAGCAGAGTTTAAAAAAAAAAAAACAAAACACTAGTTGTCTAGTCAACTTTGGCTCATGGTGACTCCATGTGTTACGGAGTAGAACTGCTCCATAGAGTTTTCTTGGCTGTAATCTTTACAGAAGCAGATCGCCAGGCCTGGGTAAATTCTATTCACCAACCTTTAGGTTAGTAGTAGAGCATATTTGTGCCACCCAGGGACCTTTGAAGAAGGCATTATTTCAAACACTTAAGAGCAATGGACATTGCTTTTAAGAAGCAGATTTAGATTAAATAAAGAAAATGATTCTAGAAATTTGAGTTTTTGAGCACTTTAAGCTGTCTTAAACATATCAGATCTCTTTTCACTGGACTTATTCAAGTAGAAGGTGAATAAATTTTTGCCAGGAATCTTCAAGATAGAGTTCCTTCTTTGCACAGGAAACTGTATGACAGTCACTCAAGGTTCCTTCTTATTAATTCCAAGATTAATAAGGTCATGAAATCTGCTACATTCTTAGAAATATTTCCATATGGCAGATGTACCCAACATGATAAATTCAGGGAAACCAAAAAGTCTGGAATAGATAAATATGCATAATTAATAACATTTTTATTATGTTACAATATATGTTTCCATGCTTTATGTCCATGATGTATAACCATATAATGAACAAATTTTTAACATTATCTAATTAATACTGTGCAGGGCATAGAATAATTTCAAACTCTCAGACAGTATACTTGGAGTTCAACGTATATGAATTTTAGATAACTGCAAATTTTACCTAGTTGCAACTGTGATCATTGAACGTTGAACCCCACTATTTATCTAAAGCATTTTATAAAAAGAGAATAGATATTGAGATTTTAAGAGCTGTTGGACCAAATAATTGTTGGAAATTCAGAATTTAATAAGAATTAATATTTTGCTTAATTATAAGCAAAAGCTGGAGGTGGGGAATTCTGTCGAATGAGTTACAAGGTCTTAGACATTTTTCTGAATAGAAAATCAGAGGTGATTTTGATCTAAGTTCCTTAGACTTAAATACAAAGACGGTCTTGCCACTAGCAAGAGAAAGGGCAAAAAGAAATACACATGAGGGCAGAGATTAAACTTTATGTTTGTATGGCAAAAAGAGCTTCATGGGTCTGGAAAGATTTCTGAGGAAGATGTAAGGACTTATACATTATAAAAGGCGAAGAAGACCGACCTTTTGGATTTTCTTTTTAAAATATTGCTAATTTTGAAACGGTCCTTCTGAGAAAGTTGTTAGGCGCTTTGACAGGGAAGTTGCAAAGCTAAAGTACAACCATTTATTTATTCACTAAAGCCATTATCAAGACTGCTAATATGCTTGTATTATCATGACGGACATATGATCACCTCACGAACTGAATATTCTATGGCTTCTTTACTTATGGTGAATGAAGTATGCAAATTTTTTCCTCACTTTGTGTTTGTTTGGTTTTTAATCCAAAAGAAGATGTCACTCCGACCTTTGGCATTTAAAGCTTCTCTCTTTTATAAGCCCATGATTTGTTTTTTTCAAACCTACAGGTCTTTTTATTTTCTACAACATTTCCTTCAGGTTTTTTTTTTTTTTTTCCTTCTTATTTCACTCATTCTCTACTCCTTCAGCCCACTTATTGATCCTCAGTTGTTCTCAAAGGTAAATCATCTGAAATCTAAGACTTCTTGGCAGCACAGAAAGCATTTTTAAAATCTACAAGAGCAGCACTTTAAATTCTAGAAGCTTTTCCCCTTCTGTCTGAGTAACAGTAAATCTGGTTGACATCGGTTTTACGCTGCTAGTGTTAAAGTGACTTGGAAGACTGCGTTCATTAGGTACTTTTGATGAGAATGGAGTTTTCCTAAATCCATTTTCACAACGGATAACTTGTAATGTACTCAAACAGCAGAAACTAAGTATTATTCTCTAGAGGAAATGAAATATTTAGGTTGAAAGAATATGTAAAAAAAAATTGGTTTTAAAAAAAAGAGAAAATGATGATGCATTCAAATCTTAGGCTGAATATAGAGTATAGAGCTTGAATCTGGGAAAACCTCTCACATTCTCTAAGCTTTAGTATTTCCATCCGTAGAGCTGAAGTGTCAGACCTGCTAATTGGCAAAATTTCTTCCAATTGAAAAACCTTTAATTTCAATAATAAATTCATTCTATCTAGCAAGACTTGTTTTGGTATTGATTCATTGTTGGCAATGATGAAAAATTTTAAGTCTCTTTTTGACAGAAATATATCGTTAGCATTAAAAATAAGATTTAAAACAACTATCTGCAATACAGTAAATTTTCAGAGTTAGCTTACATGTATCTTCAGGCATCCACGGAAAAGTACCTGATTCTGACTCCTAGCGACCCTGTAGGACAGAGTAGAACTGCCTCATATGGTTTCCAAGGGGCAGCTGGTATATTCCAACTGCTGACCTTTTGGTTAAGAGCCATACCTTGCCATAGCTCTCAACCACTGCACCACCAGGGCCCATGGAAAAGTAACCAAAACCAAAACCTGATGCCATCAAGTCAATCCCAATTCATAGTGACCCTATAGAACAGAGTAGAACTCCCCCATAGACTTTCCAAGGAGCAGCTGGTGGATTTGAACTGCCTACTTTTACCTCTATGGTTAGCAGACGTGCGTCTTAACGATTCTTCATCCATGGAAAAGGAGGTACACTTAAAATCATAAGTAAAGAGAAAAGAAAAGAAAAATATACTTCAACAGATTGTTTTTCACACTACTACTGAACACAATAGAGTCCAAAGGATGTTTGTTTGACTTAGGATTAAGTTTTTATTATTTTTTTAAAAAAGAAACTTTAAATGTTTTGGACATTACTGTTTGTTGAAAAAGGATAGTGGGATACTGTAAGCAGATAAATAGCTATAAATAGTTCCTTGAAAAATATCTGAATGCAAAGATATTTCTAAGATACAATGGTTGCTAAAAGTTAATTTTTATAGACCTGTATTGTAATAGGAAATCCTGGTGGTACAGTGGTTAAGAGCTATGGCTGCTAACCAAAATGTTGGCAGTTCAAATCCACCAGGCACTCCTTGGAAACCCTATGGGACAGTTCTGCTCTGTCCTGTAGGGTCGCTATAAGTCGGAATTGATTCAAAGGCAAAGGGTTTGGTTTTTGGTTTGGTATTGTAATAGAGATCAAACACAGGTAGTCTTCAACTTACCACAGGGTTCTGTTCTGAAAACTCCATGGTGGGTTGGTTCTGACATAAGTTGAATACTTTTTTTTTTAGTTTTCATTATTATTGTCTTTTATTATCAGTATCTTTACAAAGGAAACCCTGGTGGCATAGTGGTTAAGTGCTGCAGCTGCTAACCAAAGGGCCGGCAGTTCAAATCCTCCAGGTGCTCCTTGGAAACTTCATGGGGCAGTTCTACTCTGTCCTATAGGGTCGCTATGAATCGGAATCGACTCAATGGCACTCGGTTTGGTTTTTTTTTTTTTTTTTTTTTGGTATCTTTACAAATCCTATCTTTGAATATCTGTGAGTGAACATCTGAGAATGATAACATCAGCAAATGACACACTGTAACTTTGTATAAGATGTGCCAAAAAAAAAAAAAAACCGTCTTAAATGCAGTTCATCGTAGTTCAAATCCATTGTAAGTCGGGGGCTACCTGTACTTATTTATTTATGACATTATTTACAGCACTGATAATCCAAAATATGACGTGTTAGTTTAAATATGGACTATAAAGACATGAGAAGTCTTATAGGAAAGTTACATGTGTTATGTTATTCCCAAAGTTCATGGATCTAAAGCCCCCACGTAAGCTAACTATTTCTAAAACCACTTTGTTGTTGTTGTTAGTTTCAGTCAAATAGATTCCAACTCATGGCAACCCAAATGTGCAGAACAGAACTGATCTATGGGATTTTCAAGGCTGTGGCCTTCCAGAAGCAAATTTCAGACCTTTCAGAAGTGCCTTGCCTCCCAAGGTGACTACAGGTGGGTTAGAACTGCAATTTTTTCAGATAGTAGTCTAGCACTTAACTGTGTCACCCAGAACTACTTAACTCTATAGTCAATTAATTTAGGTTATATTTCTGCTTCTGTTTTAAAGTGTAATATTTTCTCAATTAAAACTATGTTATCTCTAAGATAACCCAGTACCCAGTGCCATCGAGTCGATTCCAACTCATAGCGACCCTTTAGGACAGAGTAGAACTGCCCCATACAGTTTCCAAGGAGCGCCTGGTGGATTTGAACTGCCAACCCTTTGGTTAGCAGCTGTAGCACTTTACCACTATGCCACCAAGGTTTCTACCTCTGAGATACAAATGTTATTTCTGAATTTTTAAGTGAATTGCTCAATGTCACGCAGCTAGTACATCATCAGGAAGGTACTAGCTGCAATGGGAATTGAATGCAGGCGTCTTGCTCCAGAGTCCATGCTCTTAATCATTGTGCTGTACTGCCTCTTGTGCATGGATGTAAGAGAAGGAAGGTCAAGGTTTTCAACATCAATAACTATAATTCAATATCCAAAGAGGGTTTGATAATGGATGATTTCATGAAATCTAAATATACATCAGGTGAAAGATTCTTCATCTGGTAGTTGAAAACTCGAAATCTCAGAAACTATGTGAGGCATTCCAAGGACAATGTAAAAAAAACAAAACAAAATACACAAATCAAATATATTTAGTAAATACATTATTTCTTTGCTCTTTCAGGTAAAATTAAAAATGAACTAGATGTCAAATGAAATGTAAGTATGAGGCAAAGATCAGTCAGTGGTCAACACTGTTGAAGACTTCAATCTTAATTCTACAAATGGTGTTGGAGGTGTGTATCTTGAGAAAGAGGTAAAGCCAAGAGGTCATTTTTTTTTTTTTAATACTTTAGAATAGGAAGGCAATGAAACAAACCAACAACAACAACAAAAAAAAAGTCTAGAAGTAAACCCAGATACGTGTGACTATTTAACAACATATAGTGGGCTATATAATTTAGTAGAAAATGTATGTCTTGTTTAGCAAATGGCACTGGTGTAATTGACAACGCAGTTAGAGGAAATTTTACATAAAATATATATACAAAACTTAATTCCATATGAGTTAAAGATGTAAAACTTCTAAGAACTATATTAAAATAAAATATGCTATATTAATGACACCCCCCGCCAAAAAAAAAAAAAGAAGACAATGGAATGAGGAATTCAAAATGTTAGAGAGAAAAGAATTGATAGCAGGATTTCCCAGAGCAGACATTAGAATCAAGAACCTAGCTTTCTAGATTGTGTTTTCAGAGAAGTAGCGTGGAAGGAGAGAAGAATGGGTGAGAATTGATGAGATAAAGGGAAGGAAATTCTAAACTGTTCACACAGATGTGGGTGACTGTGTTCACTTAGTGAAAGCAATGCCTTTCACTCTGTGAAACTGGTATGACAATGAGTTGAGTAATCTTTTATAAGTGAAGAAAGCCTTCCCAATGAATACTTAATTTTTCTCTTGAAATATGCACAATCCTTCTGATATACATTGTTATGACTGAACAAATTAGTAAGAACAAAAAAAAAATGCATGTCAAATTTCCGTTTAACGTTTGCTTTAAAAAACATGAGATTAAAAAAAAAACCAAAAAAAAAAAAAATCTACTGGCCTAGGGGTCAATTTTGTTTTCATGATTATGCTAAGAAGATTATATGCGGTCTTCACTTTATTTGATAATTACCAGCAGTAGACATGATGTAGTTATTAAAAGTCAGGAAGGTTATGTATTAAATTTTACATCCTTAAGTTCCATATTCTACAAAACATTTCAAGAGCACACTGTTTAATTTTTCAAAAGGTAAATAATACATATCCTGCAACAGAGTGGATCCCTTGTGGTGCAGTGGGTAAGAGCTCGTCTGCTAACCAAAAGATCAGCAGTTTGAATCCACCAACTGCTCCTTGGAAACTCTATGCAGGCAGTTCTATTGTCCTAGAGGGTCACTATGAGTTAGAGTCAACTGGACAGCAATGGATGTGGTTTTTGGTTTTGCAACAGAGTGAAATACATCATATCTTCTCTTGATCTCAGAATGAAAGTATGTCTGTGCCATAAGGTAAACTTAAAAACAAATAACCTGGCTTGCTGAAACACAACCTTGCTTGCTGAAAGTGAAGAGGACTTGAAGCACTTACGAATGAAGATGAAAGACCACAGCCTTCAGTATGGCTTGTACCTCAACATAAAGAAAACAAAGTCCTCACAACTGGACCAATGAGCAACATCATGATGAATGGAGAAAAGATTGAAGTTGTCAAGGATTTCATTTTACTTGGATCCACAATCAACAGCCATGGAAGCAGCAGTCAAGAAATCAAAAGACGCATTGCATTGGGTAAATCTGCTGCAAAGGACCTCTTTAAAGTGTTGAAGAGCAAAGATGTCACCTTGAAGACTAAGATGTGCCTGACCCAAGCCATGGTATTTTAAATCACATCACATGCACGTTAAAGCTGGACAATGAATAAGGAAGACAGAAAAAGAAATGATGCCTTTGAATTGTGGTGTTGGTGAAGAATATTGAATATACCATGGACTGCCAAAAGAACGAACAAATCTGTCTTGAAAGAAATACAGCCAGAATGCTCCTTAGAAGCAAGGATGGCGAGACTGTGTCTTACATACTTTGGACATGTTGTCAGGAGGGATCAGTCCCTGGAGAAGGACATCATGCTTGGCAGAGTACAGGGTCACCAGAAAAGAGGAAAACCCTCAACCAGGTGGATTGACTCAGTGGCTGCAACAATGAGCTCAAGCATAACAACAATTTTAAGGATGGCTCAGGACCAGGCAGTTTCGTTCTGTTGTGCATAGGGTCCCTATGAGTTGGAACCAACTTGACAGCACCTAACAACAACAACAACCATGTGTCATAAACCAGTGAGGATCTGAATAGAGCGAAGAGTACTTTCATCCTTAATACCTGCTACCTACAAACATGGTGGTTTCATATGGTTTTCACTATTGTTTAGTGACCCTCATTAGAGTTCTAATAGAACTATAACTCTGCTAGGTAGGCCATCTATTGCCAGAGCCACAGTAGATTGTCCTGGGCACAATAAGCAAGCCAGAGGTGGCGAGTTATGGGATGAGTGCCATTGGGTCAGTTGTCCTTAGGAGAATATGGAGCTGCATGATAAACAGCATCATCAAAATAACATCACATTCTCTGAGCGAACAGGTAAGGCAAGAAGTTGTAGTCAGTCAGCATAGTCCTTTACTTGGAACAAAGCTTAGGAACTTCCCTGGTGGTTTGGGAAGCCTCTTCTTGTCCACTGGTTTGTGGTTGGGTACATCGGTGATTGTGCTACCGAAGCGGTGCATCCCCTGCATTGCTTCTTTGTTTCCTTGCACTACATTCACTCGAACAATCTGAATATCTCTCTTGGTCCTGAAAAATCTTGTAATTTATACCAAAAACAAATATTAAGAATGCTGAATTAGGAGGAAATCTGATTGATAATCTCTTTTAAGGAAGAAATGATAATGTACATATAGAACTTGATCTTGTAATTTGAAATTGTTGTTGTTACTGGTTTTGGTACCCCTCTGGCAGCCTCATTTGGAATTATGAACTCTTTTTACAGATGGTAGGTTTCTTCAATAAAGATGTTGTTACGTGTGGCACTACAACTCTACACAGTGACATCTTATTTCCTCACAGGAAAACTTTGTCTCCATTCAGTTAGAAAGTGGGTTTAATACAGATTAGATTGAGGTTTTCCCAATCTTGGTAGCTCTGGGGCTACTGGATCATGCAGGAAAGTATCATGTAGCCTTTATCTATTCCTTCCTACAAGTCTTTGACCTGTTTTTGAGAGAGCTATATGAAATACGTTAATAACAGACTCTTGAACAAATTTTTAATTTAGAGACGTGCAATATATTATTGGTAATGATAACTAACAATTATTGATACTTCCTGTGTGACATGACTCTTCTAAATGCATCACATGTATTCAGTCTTCATCCTGTAAGATAATGTATTAGTTTCCTATTGCTGCTATGACAAATTACCATAAACTTAATGGCTTAAAACAATACAAATTCATTACTTTAGAGTTCTAGAAGTCAGAAGTCTGAAATGAATTTTACAGGACTAAAATGAAGGTGTCAACAGCACTGGTTTCTTCTGGATGCTCTAAGGAGATTCTTTTCCTTGCATCTTCTTGCTTCTAGAAACTGCTGGCATGCCTTCACTTCCAGCCACAGCACTCTGATCTCTGCTCCTGTTGTCACATCACCTTCTCCTCTTCTCTAGTCAAATATTCCTCTGCCTCTCTCTTATAAAGACACTTGTGATTACACTGGGCCAGTGCAGGTAGTCCAGTGTAATAATCCCCCCATCACAAGATCTTTATCTTAATAATATCTGCAAAGTTCGTTTTACTATGTGTTACGGGTTGAATTACGTTCCCTGAAATACATGTTGAAATCTGAACTCCTATACCTGTGTATGTAATCCTGCTTGGGAACAGGATTTTCTTTGTTGTGTTATTGAGGCCATAATAGTGTACAGTGTGTCCTAACCTAATGGCACTCCAGTTATAAGGGTCAGCATAGACACAGAGACCAGAAAGCACAAACAGGGGGGAGATAGATGCCATCTGAAGATCCCCCAGGAACTGAGGAACGCCAGAGCTACAGAAGCTGAGACAAAGGATCTTCCCCAGAGCTGACAGAGAGAGTTTTCCCCTAGAGCCAGAGCCCTAGACTCCTAAACTGTGAGAAAATAAACTTCTGTTCTTTAAAGCCACCCATTTGTGGTATTTCTGTTACAGTGGCACTTAGAAACTAAAACACCTTGTAAGGTAACATATTTACAGGTTCTGGGGATTAGGACATCAACATCTTTGGTGGGGGTTTATTCTGTGTATCACAGATAAGAACTATAATAATCTTCATTTTATAGATGAGAAAATTGAGCTGTGGAAAGAGATCAAGTAACCTAAGATTATACGGCTAGTGAGTGATGGGGCCTAAGCTCAGATATAGTGAGTCTGATCTCAGAATTTGTGCTCTTAAGTGCTATGCCATTCTCCCCCTATACTAATTAGAGGGGAATAAAAACCCTGAAGATGAGACCTTGGCTGATCCAATCTAACCCTCATTGCCAGGCAGGAGTTCTCTGCCATACTGCTGGGTCCAGCCTGAAATGGCCTCTCTGAGAGTGGATAAGTTAGCTTCATTTACCCTCAGCCCTCATTAGTGTATATGTTACTGGTCCCAGCTTCCTTTGATAGCACAAATTTCTCCCTGGCTCAGACAACCTTTATAATTGGAGTTGCCCAGCCAGACTTCCTCTGATACCCTTACAGTCGAGTTTATTTTTGTGTTTTTTTTCTAAAAGCAGAGTTACATGGTCCTTGTTTTCTGTGATGGTGTTTCTCAGTCTTTTGTTTGTGCCCAAATCACCTGGGGAATTTAGTATAAAAGTGGATCCCTGGTTCCACAGCAGACCTCCTTAGCCAGTCTCCCAAAGTGGGGCCCAGATAGGTGTGTTTTAACGAGTTTTTCTGATAATTGTGATGCACTGCAAATTTTGAAAGTCACTCTAGAATTATGTCTTGATTCATAATATAAAGTGACTGCTCACAATCAGAGACCATTTTTCCCCCAGGGGATATTTGGCAAAGTCTGGAGACATTTTTTTATTGTCACAAATGGGATGAGGCTATTGGCTTCTAGTTGGTAATGGTGATAAATATCCCACAATGAACTAAACAGTCCCTGACACAATAAAGAGTTACCTGGCCCAATATGTCAGCAGTGCTGTGGTTAAGGAACCCATTCTCAAAGGTGTAAGAAAATGATGAGATACTGATCTCATTCTTCAAACTAAATCCAGCCTTCCTCTCTGTGCAAATGTGTTTCTTCACACCAGTAATTCCATTTAGCTTTGATTCTGACATGAAAAAAGGGAGAAGACAGGAAGGTTTAAATTTGAAAAGAATTGTACATGTGTAGGGCTGGGAGGCATTTCACTTTCAGTGTTAATATTTTAAACACACTTTGTGTAAAAAGTTACCCTGTTCCCAAAAAAAGGCTGTAGGAAATAGTTGAACAATCCATGCCTGTCCAATTGTGATTCACTGGTCTCCAAGGTGATGAGCAACAAATTAAGAATGAGCATTTACAAACTTCTCTAGCCATTTGATGTTGCCAGGATATCTAAGCTTGAGTTTCAGATTTGAATCTACCTATCCCTTACAAGATATGTCTCCATGGGAAAGTTAATTAACCTCTCCAATCCTCAATTCTCTCCTTTATAAAATCATTAAAAAAAAAAAAAAAGTTGCTATGGAATTGATTCTGACTCATTGCAACCCCATGTGCTGTAGAGTAGAACTGACCCATAGAGTTTGTTGGCTGTAATCTTTACAGAAGCGGATCACCAGGCCTTTCTTCTGTGGTGTCGCTGGGTGGGTTTGAACTGCCAACCTTTAAGCTAAGAGTCAAACACAAACTGCTTGTGCCACCCAGGGACCATAAAATGATAGTGCTGATTTAATGAGCCCAGTATCACATAGGCTGTTGTGCCTCTCAATGACAAAATAGGCCAACAACTATATGGCACTTCATCTACTTTATGGAACTCATTTTATTGAGAATTTACTATGCGCACACACTATGCTTAACATTTTATAAACATATTCACCTTTTTAACATAACAAAACTAAGAGGAAGACTATATATACCTATATATATAATTTTAAAAAAGACTGTAGAGTCTCCTTCCTTCTAAGACTTGGGGTGATGTACCGTAACAATGGAAACCCTGGTGGCGTAGTGGTTAAGAGCTACGACTGCTGGCCCAAATGTCAGCAGTTCAAATCCATCAGGCGCTCCTTGGAAACTCTATGGGGCAGTTCTACTCTGTCCTATAGAGTCGCTATGAGTCGGAATCGACTCGATGGCAATGCGTTTGGTCGGGTTTTTTTGGTAGGAGAATAAACTCCTGTTCTGCCCACTTCCTGGCAGCAGGACAGGAGGGAAAATATTGTGATTTTATATCCTTTACCCGTTATCCCATACTGATAAAAAGTGAGGTCCTCAGTAGTGTCATTTTTAAACAACAGAGCAACTAAAGAAGCTAGCCTTATATGGAGAAAAAGAGTCCATTAAGTCATTTGACAAACATTATGATGTTGAATTACAGTGTGCCAAGCACTGTTCAAGATACTGAGAAAACAAGAAAAAACAAACCATTAGAAGTCCATGCTTTCTGAGAGCTAATGTCATAGGGATAAGAGACAAAGATTTCCCTGGAACAGAAAGCAGGACTGACCCCATATCCTGGACATTTGTGGAAAGCTTGGGAAAAATTTTGTACTTCATGAAGACTGTGAATTAGGCTTATTGGTGCCAACACTGCAAAGACATAGGATCATGGTTCAGTAGAGTACTTGGCTGCCAATGTATTATGGATGAGGTTTGGTGATTGTGGATTAAGTACTTTTCCATGGTAAGTGTTATAATGCCATCAAGTGTTATAACGAAGACTGAAATTCAGTGTCATCTGGCTCCCTAACAGAGGATCCTTATCATCTTACTATACTGAATTCAGTCACAAGGAAGAATACAGTGGAAATTAACTTGACTGCCTCAATATTGAAAGGAGCCCTAGTGGTGCAGTAGTTAAGCACTCGTCTGTTAACTGAAAAGTTGGTTGTTCAAACCCACCAGCTGCTCCGTGGGAGAAAGAGGTGGCAGTCGGCTTCCGTAAAGATTACAGCTTTGGAAACCACATGGGGCAGTTCTACTCTGTCCTAAAGGCCACTATGAGTCAGAATTGACTTGATGGCAATGGGTTTAATGAGGTTCAGTATTATTTTGAGTGTCAAAAATGGGTTGTGCTTAAAAACAGTACAGTTTATAATTAGAAAGGTATTATTAATTGAATAATATTTATGGATATGTCTCATTGTGGGTCCCACTTACCGTATTTTCACAAAGAACATGCCTACATAAATAATCTAGAAGTGTTCAAGATCTGTCCTGAAGTACAATGCTGTCAGTGTTAGGATAATATCCATACATCTACAAGGAAGACCAGTTAATATGACTATTATTCAAATTTACTCACCAACCACTAGGGCCAAAGATGAAGAAATAGAAGATTTTTATCAGCTGTTGCAGTGTGAAATTAATCGAACATGCAATCAGGATGCATTGGTAATTACTGGTGATTGGAATGTGAAAGTTGGAAACAAAGAAGAAGGATCGGTATTGGAAAATATGGCCTTGGTGATAGAACAATGCCAGAGAGCGAATGAAAGAATTTTGCAAGACCAATGACTTCTTCATTGCAAATACCTTCTTTCACCAACATAAACGGTGACTATACACATGGACCTCGCCAGATGGAACGCACAGGAATCAAATTGACTACATCTGTGGAAAGAGATGATGGAAAAGCTCAATATCATTGGTCAGAACAAAGCCAGGGGCCGACTGTGGAACACACCGTCAATTGCTCATATGCAAGTTCAAGCTGAAACTGAAGAAAATCAGAGCAAGCCCTCAAGAGCCAAGATATGACCTTGAGTATATCCCACCTGAATTTAGAGACCATCTCAAGAATAGATCTGACTCGTTGAACACTAGTCACTGCAGACCAGACAATTTGTAGAATGACATCAAGGATATCATACATGAAGAAAGCAAGAGGTCATTGAAAAGACAGGAAAGAAAGAAAAGACCAAGATGGATGTCAGTGGAGACTCTGAGTCTTGCTCACAAATGTCAAGCAGCTAAAACAAAAGGAAAAAATGATGAAGTAAAAGAACTGAACAGAAGATTTCAAAGGGTGGCTCGAGGAGACAAAGTAAAGTATTATAATGACATGTGCAAAGAGCCAGAGATAGAAAACCAAAAAGGAAGAACACACTCAGCATTTCTCAAGCTGAGAGAACTGAAGAAAAAATTCAAGCCTCAAATTGCAATAGTGAAGGATTCTTTGGGGAAAATACTAAATGACGCAGAAAGCATCAAAAGAAGATGGAAGGAATACACAGAGTCATTATACCAAAAAGAATTATTTGATATTCAACCATTTCAAGAGGTACCATATGATCAGGAACCGATGGTACTGAAGGAAGAGGTCCAAGCTGCACTGAAGGCACTGGCAAAAAAACAAGGCCCCAGGAAATGATGGAATATCAATTGAGATGTTTCAACAAGTGGATGCAGCGCTAGAGGTGCTCTATCGTCTATGCCAAGAAATATGGAAGACAGCTTCCTGGCCAACTGACTGGAAGAGATCCATATTTATGCCTATTCCTGAGAAAGGTGATCCAACCAAATGTGGAAATTATAGAACAATATCATTAATATTACAGGCAAGCAAAATTTTACTGAAGATCATTCAAAAATGGCTGCAGCAGTATATCGACAGGGAACTGCCAGAAATTCAGGCTGGTTCCAGAAGAGGACTTGGAACCAGGGATATCACTGCTAATGCCAGATGGATCCTGGCTAAAAGCAGAGAACACCAGAAGGATGTTTACCTGTGCTTTATTGACTATGCAAAGGCATTCGACTGTGTGGATCATAACGAATTGTGGATAACATTGAGAAGAATGGGAATTCCAGAACACTTAATTGTGCTCACAAGGTACCTTTACATATATGAAGAGGCAGTTTTTTGGAAAGAACAAGGCGATACTGAGTGGTTTAAAGTCAGGAAAGGTGTGCATCAGGGTTGTATTCTTTCACCATACCTATTCAATCTGTATGTTGAACAAATAATCTGAGAAGCTGGACTATATGAAGATGAGCACAGCATCAGGTTTGGACGAAGACTCATTAACAAACTGTGTTATGCAGATGACATGACCTTGCTTGCTGAAAGTGAAGAGGACTTGAAGCACTTACTAATGAAGACCAAAGACCACAGCCTTCAGTGTGGCTTGCACGTCAACATAAAGAAAACAAAATCCTCACAACTGGACCAATGAGCAACATCATGATGAACGGAGAAAAGATTGAAGTTGTCAAGGATTTCATTTTACTTGGATCCACAATCAACGCCCATGGAAGCAGCAGTCAAGAAATCAAAAGATGCATTGCATTGGGTAAATCTGCTGCAAAGGGCCTCTTTAAAGTGTTGAAAAGCAAAGATGTCACCTTGAAGACTAAAGTGCACCTGACCCAAGCCATGGTATTTTCAATCACATCATATGCATATGAAAGCTGGACAATGAATAAGGAAGACCAAAGAAGAATTGATGCCTTGGAATTGTGGTGTTGGCAAAGAATATTGAATATACCATAGACTGCCAAAAGAACAAACAAATCCGTCTTGGAAGAAGGACAGCCAGAATGCTCCTTAGAAGGAAGGATGGCAAGACTGCATCTTACATACTTTGGACATGTTGTCAGGTGGGATGAGTCCCTGGAGAAGGACATCATGTTTGGCAGAGTACAGGGTCAGCAGAAAAGAGGAAGACCCTCAGTGAGGTGGATTGACACAGTGGCTGCAACAATGAACTCAAGCATAAAAACGATTGCAAACATGGAGCAGGACCGGGCAGTGTTTCGTTCTGTTGTGCATAGGATTGCTATGAGTCAGAACCGACTCGATGGCATCTAACAACAACAACACATAAATAGTGCATCCACATATATAATGCGAATAGCACGCCTAGGAAAATAATGCACGAGAGGGTTGCACAGTTGGCAAAAAAACATATAACGTGTGTGTTATTTGTGCAGAAATATGGTGTTACTCTTTTCCCTTCAGTTGGGCTTAGCCATCTAGTTTTTTTTTTTTTTAATAAATAAATAAATAATAACAATAATTATAATGCCTAGAGTTATGTATCATCTACCAAGTTTTCGGTCATATAAATAAATTGCATATGTATTAATCAATTCCCATAGAAACCCTGAAAGGAAGCGTTATTGGATCAGTTTTTTCATGTGAACTGTTTCTTCTTGATTTGTGTCCTCCAAAAAGATATGTTCAAGTCCTAACCCTGAATACACACACACACACCCACTGCCGTTGAGTGGATTCTGACTCATAGCGACCTTATACTTGTATCAAGTATCCTTGATACTTCTGAATATTGCCTTATTTAGAAATATTGTCCTGACAGATTAATTAATTAACAGCAGATCACGGTGAATAGGATGGGCTCAAATCAAATATGACTGGTAGTGATATCCTAGTAAAAAGAGAAGATAAGAGACAGAGATGCATACAGAGAGAACACCGCTAAGTGAAGATGTGGGCAGAGATTGTAGCAATGCTGCCACAAGCCAGGGAACCCCTGGGACAACCAGAAGCTGGAAGAGGTAAGGGATGATTTCTTCCCTAGAGCCTTTAGAAAGAACATGGCTCCGCTGTCACCCTCAATTTGGACTTCTGGCTCCCAGAACTGTGAGAGAACAAACTTCTGTTGTTTTAAGCCACCCAGTAGATGGCAGCTTTTTATTTCATTATTATTATTATTTTATGACAGCCTTAGAAAGTTAATATAGATGTTGGTACCTTGAGGGCCTGCTAGAGTAACAAATATCTAAAAATATGGAAGTGATTTTGGAATTGAGTAATGGTTAGTGGCTGGAAAAATTTTGAGCACATCTTAGATAAGCCAATATTGTCTCGAAGAGATTATTTGTTACGGATCGAATCGTGTCCCCCAAAAATATGTGTTGGAATCCTAACCTCAATTCCTGTAGATGTAATCCTGTTTGGAAATACTGTTCTCTTTGTTATGTTAACTATAGAAAACTTGGGTACTTTCAGTACCTTTTTTTTTTTTCTTTTTTTAACTAGGCAGCAACTGCAATTCATCCTTTGCAAAAAGATGCCACAGGCAAAGCTATTAAAAATCTCCGTAACTCTGCACCCGATAACACCTGTTTTGTAAGGTAGGCCATTAAAATGCAATTTGCTGCATGTGAGTTGAATTGCAAGACAAATAATATTTACAAATATGAGCAATTAAATTGAAAGCTGCTCACTTCAGATATAGTACTCTGCCATATGACATTCAATCTATAGCCCAATCTATAAATATTATAAAACCTAACTAGTATTTAAAGTGCAGCTAAATTTTTAAGGTGAAGGGGCAATTCCCTGAAATGCTGTTTGGAAGCAAAATTTTTAAGAGTAAATGAGCAAACAGACTTGGGGGAAAGTACTACGTAAGAAAATTACTTTGCAATTTAAAGTGGAAATTTGTATTTATAGTTTACAGTATGCATCTCAGTGGATTCCAAATAGCCTCAGTATAAATATGTGCACAAGTTGGGGCTCTACACTTTAAATATCAGCTTGTGAGGAAGAAACTGCAATAAAAATGATAAGTAATCCTTAAATTTGTAATTTTACTAACTTACTTTGAGTCCAGAACACCCTCTTCAGAGTAAAAAACATGTTTATCTTGCTATAATGGTCATGGTTTTTAAATAACGATGATATGCAAAATAAATACAATATTTATTTCAGAGAACGATAATTCTCAGTGTAAGACTTTATCCCATTCTCCCCACCCCTATTCTTCATCAAATTAGTTATCAGTTTAAAATAATTTTGTTCATTTTTTTAATAAAAAAATTATTCTCTTTAGTGTAATGGTTGTTTTCATTCTCAAAACAGTTACTCTGTGGATGAAAACTAAGATGTAATGGGGAGGGGTGGAATAGAGGTATCTGGTTACAAGAACGGACATTATCTTTTTCACACAGTACTTTCCAGACATATCAGTCTACATGTAGCTCCCCGATTGCCCCGTCTTTGCAGGTTTTTTCTTTGATATGCACTATGTGTGTGCATTTCTGTCTCCTGTTGGCAGTTCAAGAGAACCTCACAATTATCCACTTTAAAAAATCCTATCTCTTCCACTGTCTCCCACACCAGACCTAGTTAAATGTCTCTTACTTGAGATTTCATAACACCCAGAATTTACTTTTATCATAACATTTTTCACAGTGCGCCACAGAGACTTGTTTCCTTCCTGAATTAAAATTAAAAGCTCCCTGTCATGGATTGAATTGTGTCCCCCCAGAATATGTGGCAAACTGGGTGGGCCATGATTCCTACTATTCTATGACTGTCCTCCATTCTGTGATCTGATTATCCACCCTTTTGTGAGGTGTTGTAAATCCTAGCCTCTATGCCTGTGGTAATGGTCCTATTTGGGAGTGAGCTGTCCTTTATGTTAATGAGGTAGGATTGCTGTTGTTACTTGCTGTTGAGTCGATTCCAACTCATAGCTATCCTATGTACAACAGAGCTAAACACTGCCCAGTCCTATGCCATTCTCAAAACCATTGTTACGCTTGAGCCCATTGTTGCAGCTACTCTATTAATCTATCTCATTGAGGGTCTTCCTCTTTTTTGCAGATCTTCTAGTTTACAAGTATGATGTCCTTCTCCAGGAACTGGTCCTTCTTGATAACATGTCCAAAGTATGTGAGACATAGTCCCACATTCCTTGCTTCTAAGGAGCATTCTGGCTGTACTTCTTCCAAGACAGATTTGTTCGTTCTTTTGGCAGTCCGTGGTATACTCAATATTCTTTGCCAACACCATAATTCGAAGGTGTCAGTTCTTCTTCTGCCTTCCTTAGTTATTGCCAGCTTTCACATGCATATGAGGCGATTGAAAACACCATGGATTGAGTTAGGAACACCTTGGTATTCAAGGTGACATCTTTGCTTTTTTTTTTAACACTTTAAAGAGATCTTTTGCAACAGATTTGCCAAATGCAATGCATCATTTGATTTCTTGACTGCTGTTTCCATAGATATTGAGGCAGTGTTAGGTCTTGCTAATGAGGGTTAGGGTGGGATGTACCTTGAGTCACCACCCTTCACCACTCTACAAGACATAAAAGCAGAAAGAAGTGAGCAGAGAAGGAGGGACCTTATTACCACGAAAAAAGAAGAGCCAGGAGTGGAGTGCATTCTTTGGACTCAGTGTTCCTGTGCTGAAACCTCCTAGACCCAGGAGAATATTGAGACAAGGGTCTTCCCCAGTGTTAGCACCCTGAATTTGGACTTCTAGCCTCCTATACTGTGAGTGCATAAATTTCTGTTTGTTAAAGCCATTCACTTGTGGTATTTCTGTTATAGCAGCACTAAATAATTAAGATATCTCTTAAGATTAAGAAAATCCTTGAAGATTAGGATTACTTGTTTCATATCAAAATCATTAGCAGCCTATCACAATAGTTGACTTTTTCAAGATGTTTGGAATTTTAGGATAAATTATGATGCATTTTGCTACTGGAAACCCTGGTGGCATAGTGGTTAAGTGCTACAGCTGCTAACCAAAGGGTTGGCAGTTCAAATCCACCAGGCACTCCTTGGAAACTCTGTGGGGAAGCTCTACTCTGTCCTGTAGAGTTGCTATGAGTCGGAATCGACTCGAAGGAGCTGGGTTTGTTTTTTTTTGGTATTTTGCTACCATGAATGTTATTGCATTGCCCATGCAAATAATAATATACAAATAGGCAATATATGTGTCTATCCATACACACACACACGATTACATATATAAAAAATATATATATAATTACGTGTATCTGTATAAATATATACATGTGCATACATATGTATATGTGCATGTGTATAAAGTTATATATGTAATAAACTCTCTTCTAATTTGGACTCTGTCAGGCTGATTATTTCCTATTTGTTCTTGTGAAACCAGGATTCCTAGAATATGCTTGATCTTCGAATGGATGCCATTCAACAAAAGGTGTCAAAGTTATGGTTGAAACTTATTTTAATATATTAACTAAGTGACAAAAAAAACATTACTGCACATAAAAAATTGAATATTCACCTAGATGAGCATTACGTGAATTATTATTTTTGTGCTAACGGAGAAATTTATTCAGTAGGATGAGATGTGGGAGAAACTGCCATTCACTGTAAAATTAATGAAACAGAAAAAATTTCCCCTCACCATCTAATGCTTTTATAACTCACCACAGATATTGAGACCCAAGTTTTTCTTAAGTGCAGCTTAATCGAGTTTCACCAATCATGCATCACTGTTGTCCATCAGCTATTGAAGTGGATTTTGTTGCCTATGCTGTTACCAGGAGTTTTATGTGAACATGGAAATGGAGATAATGAATATAAGGGTTAACATACTGCCTTTGGAGGGTGTCAACTTTCTCATTGTAAGAACATATTTTCAAATGCTTTGTGGGCATTAAAAGATTTCCAAAACTTCATTACAGTTTGGTTTTTGGAGTGTCTATTCTAGAAATGCAGCCCCGGTGGTGCAGTGGTTAAAGCACTCAGATGCGCACCAAAAGATAGGCAGTCAGAACCCCTTAGCCACTCCACAGGAGAAAGATGTGACCGTTTGCTTTTGTAAAGATTTACAGTTCTATTGTGCCCTGTAGAATCGCCATGAGTCAGAATTAACTCGAAGGCACTGTTTTTTTTTTTTTTTTTTGGTATTCTGGAAATAGGTCCCTGAGTGGTGTAAATGGTTTGTGCTCAACCTCTAACTTAAAGGTTGGTTGTTCAAACCCATCCAGGGGTGCCTCAAAAGAAAGACCTGATAATCTGCTTCCATAAAGATTATAGCCAAGAAAAGCCTATGGAGCAGTTTTCTCCTAGACTTGTCACATTTAATTGTCTGTGTAAGAGATACAAAATTACATTAATCATGTTTTCTGGAATGATATTCTAAATTTGATTTAATATTGTACTTTCTGTTATTCTATTATGCATGTATTTTTAGTATTATATTGAGGATTTGCATCAATGATAAAATGATACAGTGAATACAGTATGCATATGACAGACTAATAGACAAATAGATAGATAGATGATACAGATATGTTGTTGTTGATAGGTGCCATTAAGTCAGTTCCAACTCATACAGACCCTATGTACAACAGAAGGGAACACTGCCCGGTCTTGTGCCATCCTCACAGTTGTTAAGCTTGAGCCCATTGTTGGAGCCACTGTGTTAATCCATCTCTTTGAGGGTCTTCCTCTTTTTTGCTGACCCTCTGCTTAGTGGCTTGGCTACTTTACCAAGCATGATGTCCTTCTCCAGAGACTGGTCCCTCCTGATAACATGTCCAAAGTATGTGAGATGAAGCTTCGCCATCCTTGCTTCTAAGGAACGTTCTGGCTGTAGTTCTTCCAAGACAGATTTGTTCATTCTTCTGGCAGTTCATGGTATATTCAATATTCTTCGCCAACACCGCAATTCAAAGGCATCATTTCTTCTTCGGTCTTCCTTATTCATTGCCCAGGTTTTGCATGAATATGAGGTGATTGAAAACACCATAGCTTGAGTCAGGAGCACCTTGGTCTTCAACGTGACATCTTTGCTTTTAAACATTTTAAAGAGATCTTTTGCAGAAGATTTGCTCAATCCAATGTGTTGTTTGATTTCTTCACTGCTGCTTCTATGGGTATTGACTGTGGATCTAAGTAAAATGAAATGCTTGACAACTTCAATCCTTTCTCCATGTACCATGATGTTGCTTATTGGTTCAGTTGGGAGGATTTTTGCTTTTCTTTGTGTTGAGGTGTAATCCATGCTGAAGGCTGTAGCCTTTGCTCCTCATTAGTAAGTGCTTCAAGTCCTTTTCACTTTCAGCAAGCAAGGTTGTGTCATCTGCATAACGCAGGTTGTTAATGAGTCTTCCTGCAGTCCTGATGCTGCCTTCTTCTTCATATAGCCCAGCTTCTTGGATTATTTGCTCAGCATACAGATTGAATAAGTATGGTGAAAGAATGCAACCCCGATGCACACCTTCCTGATTCTAAACTACACAGTCTATACTTGATCTGTTTGAACAACTTCTTCTTGGTCTATATGCAGGTTCTGCATGGGCACAATTAAGTGTTCTGGAACTCTCATTCCTTGCAATGTTATCCATGATTTGTTATGATCCACACAGGTGAATGCTTTTGCAAAGTGAATAAAACACAGGTATTCTCAGAAACATACAGATACAGACATAGATATATCTGTGAAACTGGAGTCAAATTAAAATATTTAATGTGATCCTCAATAAGTTGGAAAAAAAATCCATTGTAAATTTCTGATAAAAGGTACTTGATTACTAAGATATGGCACCAATTAGGGTGTTACCTTCATTACTCTCAAACTGACTCATTCTCGTACTTCATTCTAAGATCCCCGAGGAATTTGTATGTGTTACATATTCATAACTATTGACTACTCTTAACTAAAAAGTCCAGGATCTCAGTAAGAGTGAACAGTTCCAGGATTGGAGTTAGAGGGAGAGGGGTGAAGAAAGCAGCGGAGAGGAAGGGGGAGGAGAAAGGAAAGGAAAGATTAGAGAGGAGAGGCAAGGAAAGAATGAGAAAGGACTATTACGTGGTATGTTCTATAGAGCCTGAAGAAGGGCTTGTGAATGTGATCTGGTCTGTAGAAGAAGCTGTAGAGCCTAAGAAAGATGGAAGAGACTGGGGACAAAAATAGGGCTGCCTGAACCTGAACCAAGCCATTGAAGAGCATGAATAATTGCAAAAAAAAAAGAAGGAATAAAGGCAGTGGTCTTCAGACAAAGAAACGAGGGTTCTCAATTGACCACAAAAAAATATAATTTCTATTTCATAGCTCTCCAAAGCAAATCCAAAGAAGTTACAATGCTTTCTTGCTGTAAAGTGATAGAAAACCCTTTGCAAACCAGCTTAAACTATAAGAAAGTTTTCTCGTACCTGAAAGTGCAAGTATAGGTAGTAGGATGATTTTGAAATTGAGCATTGACTTATTTCAGCACTTCGAGTGTCATTTCCCTAGGATTCTCTCCACAGGCCCAATTCATTCTCAGGTGGCAGCAAAGGAATAGGAGCTGTTGAAAAAGTCTCCAGCAAATACTCTTACAAATGGGGCCATAGACTCCTTCCTTCCCCAAATGGAGACCATACGTCCCAATTTGCCCAAAAGCTTTGTTACCTGTACTGTCATAATGAAATAGAGCCTCCTTGCACTCTCAAACCTGTCCCAAGTTGGACAATATATTATTATTCTACCTAAAGTCTATTGAGTCAAAATACTGAAACTTGTGGTGGGATCAGCTTTTGTTGGAGCATATCTCCAACATGAGGAAGGGAGGATACATCAATGAAATCAGGGTTCTTTATGAAGGAGTAAGAGAATGGAGGGCTGTAAACATCAAAGGCACCTTTTACTGATGGAAGTTTTCCTCTATTAAGTATATGGGAGTTCACCTGTGATGCTGGTGCTTTCAGTTGTGAGTTTAGGGGGGACATGGGCTTTCTTTCTATTTTTTCCTATTTTCCACTCCATCTGCCTCGGCATTTATGATTCTCTAATTATGGAGCTAAACCCTCAACTCTTTGGATGAAGAGACTGAACGTACAACCGCCACACAGTCGCCAGGTTTTAAAATGCCATATGCTGTGTGTATATTCTTAGATAACTGTGAACCACTTCAGACTTCTCCCCTGCCCCACTTATGGGTTGACTGATGTGTGGTCGCTTGGACGGGCTCAATATAAATTCCATCTGGCTTATACAAGAGAAGAGGTAGAAGCTTTTAGTATGAGACAAAGAATATTGAGGAGAGCTTAAAAGGAGAAGGTTTGGTCAGGATTGGAGTGAACTTCCTGGTCCAAATTTGAGAGGAACAGGATTTTTAAAACAAAGCTCAGCTTGGATCTTCCATGTGTTTGTTCTAACGTGCCTAATTCTACTCACTTTTATTTCCTCTCCTATTTGAAAAGCTTTTTTTGATGAAGAACATCATTTTCATTACACTGCATTGGTCCTTAAATAAACTGAGAGCCTCAGGTTATATTCCCTTAGGACTGTATTAGATGTGCTTTCCTTCAGGTTTATTATTCGGGCACATTTATCAAGACAGTGGCCACCTAATCTAGGCATTCATCTTAAATTTAATGTACAAATTCTCCAGAATGCAGGGGGGAGGTTGAAGTGTTACTCTGAATGTACACTGTAAGGCTGGGCTGGAATTATTATAGCCTAATTGTTTTTTTTTAATTGTTAGCACTGCAGCAGCTCACTGGTTTCCAAACATTTTGTTTACACACTGCTATTGAGGATATAAGGAGTCCTGGTGGCACAGCAGTTAAGCGCTCAGCTGCTAACCAAGAGATTGGCAGCTCAAACCCACCAGCCTCTCTCTCTGTGAGAGAAAGATGTGGCAATCTGCTTCCATAAAGATTACAGCCTTGGAAACTCTATGGGACAGTTCTACTCTGTCCTATAGGGTCGCTGTGAGTCAGAATCACTCGACAGCAATGGGTTTTTTGTTTGTTTGTTTTTATTGAGTATATAGGAGTCCCTGGGTGGCACAAATGGTTAAGAGCTCAACTGCTAACAAAAAGGTTGATGGTTTAAATCCACCCAGAGGTGTCTTGAAAGAAAGCCCTGCTGACCTACTTCCATAAGGTCACAACTATTGAAATTCCTACGGAGTACAGTTCTGCTCTGAAACACAAGGGGTTGCCACAAGTCAGAACTGAGTCAACAGCAATTGGTAAAGAGGATGTAAAAACATATTTTTTAAAACATGTCCAGGAGATTCTTACCTACCTTCAGTCAAATCCGTAGTATTTCTGAAGTAAAACGTGAATAATCACACTAAGGGTGATAAAGACTGTAAGTTCAATTCAAGTCAGCTTTTCCTTCTGAAAGAGCATAGGCTAGGTCAAATTTGCAACCATTTGAGTTACAAAGGCATTTTCATTTTCATACCTAAAAGTTGGAAGTTTGAACTCACCCAGTGTCATCATGGAAGAAAAGGCTGGAAGCCTGCTTCCATAGAGATTGCAGCCAAGAAAACCCTATAGAGCACTTCTACTCTCTGAAGCATGGGGAAGCCATGAGTCAGAATCAGCTCCATGGCAGTGAATTTACCTTTGGGTTATTCTCTACACAACCCACATCTAAGGAAGAAATGTAGGCGTGGGATTAAAGTAACATGTTCAAAGTTCCACAGCTGGTACTTGAAGGCAGGATTGAAATCTTGCAATACAGATTCATTGTATTATTTCAGTTAAATGAATGCACCAAGCAGGAGAAATCCTACTCTCTTTGTGGGGTGAGGAAGGTGTCTCAGAGGAGGTGGCATTTGAGCTTTTGTTAACTTCTCCTCACCAAGTTAACTGAACACAGTTAACTAAAAACCCATTGCCATCGAGTCAGTTCTGACCCATAGCGATGCTATAGGACAGGGAAGAACTGCTCCATAGGGTTTCTAAGGAGTAGCTGGTGTATCTGAACTGCAGACCTTTTGGTTCTCTAAATGTATACCTTAAATTAAAAAAGAAAAAAACAAACAAAAAAGCATGCACACTATCTATGTATGTGTGTGTATCTATGGATGTGTATGTCTGTGTATATATTCTCAAGAGAAAAAGAGAATTCTTTTTTAATATCTTAGTGACCTACATGACAGCAGAACTGCCCCATTCTTTGGACATGTTATCGGGAGGGACCAGTCCCTGGAGAAGGACATCATGGTTGGATCATGGTTGCCAAAATAGAGGGTCAGCAAAAAGAGAAAAATGAGAAGGACATCATGCTTGGCAAAGTAGACAGTCAGCAAAAAAGAGGAAGACCCTCAACAAGATGGATTGGCACAGCGGCTGCAACAATGGGCTCGTGCATAGCAACAACTGTGAGAACTGCACAAGGCTGGGCAGTGTTTGAATCTGTTGTACATAGGATTACTATGAGTCAGAACTGATTTGATGGCACCTAACAAAAACAACATTAATTTCAAGGTTAGCAGTTTGAACCTACCCAGCAGCACCAAAGGCCTGGCGATCTGCTTCTGAAATATTAAAGCCAAGAAAACTCTATGGAGCAGTTCTACTGTGTAACACTTGGGGTTGTCAAGAGTCAGAATCTACTCGACAGCAAAGGTTTGGTTTACATGTTTTTGGTCTTTTACCAGAAGATTTTTTTTTCTTTCTTTCTTTCTATGACACCACTTCCTTTAAATATTAAGTTCATTCACAGAAATTTCATCTTACATAATTTATATCCATGCTGTTTTCAAGTTTTCCATTTACCTTTTACTTGTTCCTCACTTTGCCTCACCAACTCTGCAAGGTGTTTATGAGTTTAAATATTATTTTGATTTTTAAGTGTTGCAAGATATTATAAAGGTGCAGACAGCATGCTAATCATCCACATAACCAGGGGGATTTTCAACCTGCAGTCAGGTCCATCTGCGGAGGTGGAACTCCTGGATAGGGAGGACCACTCTACTTAACAGACCTTTAGCTGACTTATCCCACCAGTCTTGCTTGTGTGTAATTGATTATTTTTTTCTTAATCTCAAATTTATTTTCATGTTTCTGCTTTTCAATACTGTTCTTAATTTTATTGATAAGATTAAAAAACAAGAAATGCCTGGTGCCTTAAAATATAAACCTTAATGATAAAATTGATGTGGGCAAAATAAAAGAACAGCCTGCTGATCATATCTTTCTGGATATTTTTATGTTTATCTTCTGTGCCAGGCCCTGCAAGAAGTGGGTAGGAAAGGGTCAGAGATTTTTCTATATTCCGTTCTTAAAGAAATCATGTATTTTTCAAAATTAAGCTGCTTGATTATGTTGAAATCCAAGTATGAGTTAAAAATAATTTCCAGATGTGCATATTTATGCATATCATCTGTTATTAACTTCTCTACAATATTAAATAAAAAACATTTCCAGGCAACCTGGAATGAATTAGAAATATGAATGCCACCATACCACTGATTATTGTTCTACATGGTTACACTTTAATATGCATAGTAATGAAAAATCAATATGCTAAGAATCCTTCAGTAATATACAGCATCCCTCTGAAAATGCTAGAATGTATTTTTTTAAAACTCATACACTATGTACATTATTAAATGAATAAAATGTGTAAAATGATCTTCTATTTCAAATATAATTCTTCATCATGCAGTATATTTAGGGTTATTAGATGTTCTCTCTGTAGAGTTCTTTCAGTCTTTTACATTGTTGGAGCAGTAACAAGATTTTTATTTTACAGAATGCATCCCATTGTTGGAAATAATAATAGTCCCTACCATAAAGCCCATCAGTCAGCCTGTGAGCATTAGCACGTACCATCTCTAATTCTTACAGGAGAGGCATGTTTGCTAAACAAGCTGAATAATCTCAATCAAGATGCTGTTGCTGAGAGCCTATCAATGTGCCAGGTATAGGAGAAAACAAGTAGTATAAAGTAACTCCAGAGTGCTCAGACCTCAAAAATCCTGTAATGTAACCAGGGAGATAGATTACAAACAAAAAAAAAGGTGTCTGCAAATCCAAGGCTTCTCTCTTGGTGATTTTAACAGCCTCTTAACTAAAAAAAAAACTACCGTCCAGTCGATTCCGACTCATAGCAACCCTATAGGACAGAGTAGAACTGCCCCATAAGGTTTCCAAGGAGCAGCTGGTGGATTTGAACCGCCGCCCTTTTAGTTAGCAGCCAAGCTCTTAATCACTGCAACACACTGGCTCCTCATAGCTAGTAGTGTCACTTTTAATTGTGAAAAAAAGCAGTTTACATGAAATATGTGTGATGTGTGTATATGGGTAAATCTGAAAGAGTAAACAAACTTAAAAAAAAAACTGTAAATGAAATCAATAGATGGAAACATATTACTTTAAAAGAAAAATGAGAATTCAATCATGTTTCAATATCAAAGTTAAAAAATGACTTTCTATACCGAAAACAAGATCCCAGCATTGAGAGTTTATATGAGTTTTACATGCTAGGCTAAAGAATCATCATCAGGAAGAATAACTTCTAAATACAGCCACCCTTATTTCCAGTCAGAAAGTAATTGCTATTTCCAAGCTACATTGGGTAGAATTTGCTCCTAAGAAATGTGATAATATAGAACTCTATGAAAATTAATGTTCCAATGAGAGTTCCTAAAATGATCTTCTCAAAAAATAATATTGGTGCATTAAAATAAAGAATTACACATTAAGTTCCAAGTTGAAACCCTCATAGCATTAATGCACAAAGGCTGTAATGTATTTATCTTTTTCTTTTTAAATACTTTTTTTCACTGAAAAATGTCTAGAGAAGTTAATCTATGTCAAGATTGAGAATACAGCAAAGTTTATTTCTTAGGAAAAAAATTAGGATCATTTCAAGCAAATAAAATAAAGAATGCTCCAGAAATAGTATTTAATTCTCATTATTGATACAGGACAACCCTGTTCCTTGCTATTCACTATTTCATAAATATTTTGATTTGAACTTTCATGTCATTGGGGTGACATATTTGTCTGTATCTCAGAAATCATTGCTTCTTATTTTTGCTTTTATTTATACTTTAAGGATTTATTAGATTTGGTCAGGAACATTCTGTGCAGTTTAGAAATGAGCAAGAGAGATATTAAGTCCGAAAAACAAGTGTCTTTTTGCACCCTTCACTATACCACTTCCAACCTGTACACAAAACTTGTGTACAGGTTGTTCTTCCTCTAAGACCATTCTTTGGCTAGGAAGAAAATAAGTATAAAATAGTGAATGCTCCATATTAAAGATGTTGTTTCTGTTAGGTGCCACTGAGTTGGCTCCAGCTCATTGGGACTCACGAACAACAGAAGGAAACACTGCCAGGTCCTGCGCCATCCTCACAATTGTTATGCTTGAGCCCATTGCTACAGCTATGTGTCAATCCACCTCCTTGAGGGTCTCCCTCGTTTTCGCTGACTCTCTACTTTACCAAGCAAGATGTTCTTCTCCAGGGACTGGTCCCTCTTGATTAAAAAAAAATTTTTTTTGTCCAAAATATGTGAGAAAAAAATTTGCCATTCTTGCTTCTGAGGAGCATTCTGGCTATACTTCTTCCAAGACAGATTTGTTCATTCTTCAGTGGTATTCCATGGTACATTCAAAATTCTTTGCCAATACCATAAATGAAAGACATCAGTTTTTTAATTAAAACTACCAGGTCTATTTATTGTACCAGAGAGGTAGGCAGAGAACCTATTGAAGTCGTGCATATTCGCCAGCATCATGAGCTGCAGAGATGTGATCCTGCCTCTGGTGAAAGGCCTATATTCAGTCTGTATGTGCTAGCGTGGCTACACTCAGTGACCGATATTCATTCTGATTGATTGGTATCCCAAATTGATTGGTTGATGCCAAGCTGTTAAATATTTTTAATATTATCCATGCTCTGCAGGGTGATCTTGGTCAACCTACTCCTCTCAGGGCCTCATTTTATTGAACTGTGAAGTTAGAAATGAAATTGTATTATCTCCAAAGTCCTTACAGCCATTACACTCTGTCATTTGGGACTTAATTTTACAAACAATAAACAGGAGTCAAGATACAGAATGAGAATGGCAGAGAGCAACATTTGAGAGTATTGCAACTCAACCACTGGGTTCAGAAAATACAGCATCAACAATTAAAACAGAAATTGACAGCAGACACTTCAAGGTGTTATGGAGATGATTTTCTCAATTAGACAACTGGGACCTATGTGTAGCTAGGAGCCAGCTGGTTTTGAAAAGCCAAGCCTAAAGAATGTAAAGATTAGTGCTAACTGTGCTCATCTATAAATTTGCCGAGCAACTTTGACTTAAATAGTCTCTATAGTCACTGAAATGATCCCTTTAAGTATTAAGTCAAAATAATACCACTCCTCTTCTCAGAACCCCAGGGCATTCCCCATTTTTCACAGGAAAAGCAAAAATCATTTTAATTCTCCCAGTTTTTTTTTTTTTTTTTTCCCAGTCCTGCTATTCTCTCACTCAATGCACTTCAGCCACATTGGCTTCCTTCCTCCTCTTTGAAGAGTCATGCACCAACCTTAAGTTCTTCCAAGATAATTCTTTCCTACAATGTTCTCTTAGATAAATTCTGCAGCTTCTTCTAGTATTTGCCCAAATATCACCTTTTTTTTAATTATTGAGACCCATGTTTATTAACATTTTTAGTATTTCAGTCCACTCATCTCCCCCATCCAAACTTATTTACCATGCTCTACTATTACTTTCAGTCACACTTAACATCTTCTAATTTATTATATGGAGCCCCGGGTGGTGCAGTGTTTAAAAGATCAGCTGCTAACCAAAACGTTGGCAGTTTGAATCCACCAGTGGCTTCTTGGAAACCTTATGGGACAATTGTACTCTATCCTATAAGGTTGCTATGAGTTGGAATCAACTCGACGGCAACAGGCTTCAATTTATTAAATACTTGTTTAATTTATTTATCATTTATTCTATGGTATTTTTTATTATTTTAATGTAGAGTAGCCAAAGCGAGTGGAAGAAATGATGACGCAAAAGAGCCAAATAGATTTCAAAGGGCAGCTCGAGAAGGCAAACTTAAAGTATTATAATGAAACATGCAAAGACCTGGAGTTAGAAAATCAAAAGGGAAGAACATACTCGGTATTTCTCAAGCTGAAAGAACTGAAGAAAACAATTCAAGCCTCAAGTTGTAATATTGAACGATTCAATGGGCAAAATATTGAATGACGCAAGAAGCATCAAAAGAAGATGGGGGAATACATAGAGTCACTGTACCAACTGGTTGACATTCAACTCTTTTTGGAGGTTGAATATGATCAAGAACTGGTGGCGGGGGCCAAGATGGAGGACTAGGTGGATGCTACCGCGGATCCCTCTTGCAACAAAGACTCGGAAAAACAAGTGAATCGATCACATACATAGCAATCTACAAACCCTGAACAACAAACACAGATTTAGAGACAGAGAACGAACAAATATGGGGAGGCAGCGATTGTTTTCAGAGCCTGGAGCCAGTGTACCAGTCAGCAGATTTTCTGGAAAAACTAGTTTCCCAGTGATGGCTCGGAGACAGCAGTCCATATCAAACCACATAAAGAAGCAGACCATGACAGCTTCTACAACCCCCCAAACAAAAGAATCAGAATCTTTACCAAATGAAGATACAATCCTGGAATTATCAGATACAGAATATAAAAAACTAATTTACAGAATGCTTCAAGACATCACATATGAAATAAGGCAAACTGCAGAAAAAGCCAAGGAACACACCGATAAAACTGTTGAAGAACTCAAAAAGATTATTCAAGAACATAGTGGAAAAATAAATAAGCTGCAAGAATCCATAGATAGACAGCATGTAGAAATCCAAAAGATTAACAATAAAATTACAGAATTAGACAACGCGATAGGAAGTCAGAGGAGCAGACTCGAGCAATTAGAATGCAGACTGGGACATCTGGAGGACCAGGGAATTAACACCAACATAGCTGAAAAAAAATCAGATAAAAGAATTAAAAAAATTAAGAAACCCTAAGAATCATGTGGGACTCTATCAAGAAGGATAACTTGCGGGTGATTGGAGTCCCAGAACAGGGAGGGGGGACAGAAAACACAGAGAAAATAGTTGAAGAACTCCTGACACAAAACTTCCCTGACATCATGAAAGACGAAAGGATATCTATCCAAGATGCTCATCAAACCCCATTTAAGATTGATCCAAAAAGAAAAACACCAAGACATATTATCATCAAACTCGCCAAAACCAAAGATAAACAGAAAATTTTAAAAGCAGCCAGGGAGAAAAGAAAGGTTTACTTCAAGGGAGAATCAATAAGAATAAGTTCAGACTACTCAGCAGAAACCATGCAGGCAAGAAGGGAATGGGACGACATATACAGAGCACTGAAGGAGAAAAACTGCCAGCCAAGGATCATATATCCAGCAAAACTCTCTCTGAAATATGAAGGCGAAATTAAGATATTTACAGATAAACACAAGTATAGAGAATTTGCAAAAACCAAACCAAAGCCACAAGAAATACTAAAGGATATTGTTTGGTCGGAAAACCAATAATATCAGATACCAGCACAATACAAGGTCACAAAACAGAACGTCCTGATATCAACTCAAATAGGGAAATCACAAAAACAAACAAATTAAGATTAATTAAAAAATAAATTAAAAAATAATACACATAACAGGGAATCATGCAAGACAATAGGTAAAAGATCACAATAATCAAAAAGAGGGACTAAATACAGGAGGCATTGAACTGCCATATGGAGAGTGATACAAGGCGATATAGAACGATACAAGTTAGGTTTTTACTTAGAAAAATAGGGGTAAATAATAAGGTAACCACAAAAAGGTATAACAACTCTATAACTCAAGATAAAAGCCAAGAAAAACGTAACGACTCAACTAACATAAAGGCAAACACTATGAAAATGAGGATCTCACAATTTACCAAGAAAAACGTCTCAACACAAAAAAGTATGTGGAAAAATGAAATTGCCAACAACACACATAAAAAGGCATCAAAATGACAGCACTAAAAACTTGTTTATCTATAATTACGCTGAATGTAAATGGACTAAATGCACCAATAAAGAGACAGAGAGTCACAGACTGGATAAAGAAACACGATCCATCTATATGCTGCCTACAAGAGACACACCTTAGACTTAGAGACACAAAGAAACTAAGACTCAAAGGATGGGAAAAAATATATCAAGCAAACAATAAGCAAAAAAGAAGAGGAGTAGCAATATTAATTTCTGACAAAATAGACTTTAGATTTAAATCCGCCACAAAGGATAAAGAAGGACACTATATAATGATAAAAGGGACAATTGATCAGGAAGACATAACCATATTAAATATTTACGCACCCAATGACAGGGCTGCAAGATACATAAATCAAATTTTAACAGAATTGAAAAGTGAGATAGACACCTCCACAATTATAGTAGGAGACTTCAACACACCACTTTCGGAGAAGGACAGGACATCCAGTAAGAAGCTCAATAGAGACATGGAAGACCTACTTACAACAATCAAACAACTTGACCTCATTGACTTATACAGAACTCTCCACCCAACTGCTGCAAAGTATACTTTTTTTTTCTAGCGCACATGGAACATTCTCTAGAATAGACCACATATTAGGTCATAAAACAAACCTTTGCAGAGTCCAAAACATCAAAATATTACAAAGCATCTTCTCAGACCACAAGGCAATAAAACTAGGAGTCAATAACAGAAAAACTAGGGAAAAGAAATCAAATACTTGGAAAATGAACAATACCCTCCTGAAAAAAGACTCGGTTATAGAAGACATCAAGGAGGGAATGAGGAAATTCATAGAATGCAACGAGAATGAAAATACTTCCTATCAAAACCTCTGGGACACAGCAAAAGCAGTGCTCAGAGGCCAATTTATATCGATAAATGCAAACATACAAAAAGAAGAAAGAGCCAAAAGCAGAGAACTGTCCCTACAACTTGAAGAAATAGAAAGTAAGCAACAAAAGAACCCATCAGGCACCAGAAGAAAACAAATAATAAAAATTAGAGCTGAACTAAATAAATTAGAGAACAGAAAAACAATTGAAAGAATTAACAAAGCCAAAAGCTGGTTCTTTGAAAAAATTAACAAAATTGATAAACCATTGGCTAGACTGACTAAAGAAATACAGGAAAGGAAACAAATAACCCGAATAAGAAACGAGAAGGACCACATCACAACAGAACCAAATGAAATTAAAAGAATCATATCAGATTACTATGAAAAATTGTACTCTAACAAATTTGAAAACCTAGAAGAAATGGATGAATTCTTGGAAAAACACTACCTACCTAAACTAACACATTCAGAAGTAGAACAACTAAATAGACCCATAACAAAAAAAGAGATTGAAACGGTAATCAAAAAACTTCCAACAAAAAAAAGTCCTGGCCCAGACGGCTTCATTGCAGAGTTCTACCAAACTTTCAGAGAAGAGTTAACACCACTACTACTGAAGGTATTTCAAAGCATAGAAAATGACGGAATACTACCCAACTCATTCTATGAAGCCACCATCTCCCTGATACCAAAACCAGGTAAAGACATTACAAAAAAAGAAAATTATAGACCTATATCCCTCATGAACATAGATGCAAAAATCCTCAACAAAATTCTAGCCAATAGAATCCAACAACACATCAAAAAAATAATTCACCCTGATCAAGTGGGATTTATACCAGGTATGCAAGGCTGGTTTAATATCAGAAAAACCATTAATGTAATCCATCACATAAATAAAACAAAAGATAAAAACCACATGATCTTATCAACTGATGCAGAAAAGGCATTTGACAAAGTTCAACACCGATTTATGATAAAAACTCTTACCAAAATAGGAATTGAAGGAAAATTGCTCAACATAATAAAGGGCGTCTATGCAAAGCCAACAGCCAATATCACTCTAAATGGAGAAAACCTGAAAGCATTTCCCTTGAGAATGGGAACCAGACAAGGATGCCCTTTATCACCGCTCTTATTCAACATCGTACTTGAAGTCCTAGCCAGGGCAATTAGGCTAGACAAAGAAATAAAGGGTATCCAGATTGGCAAGGAGGAAGTAAAGTTATCACTATTTGCAGATGACATGATCTTATACACAGAAAACCCTAAGGAATCCTCCAGAAAACTACTGAAACTAATAGAAGAGTTTGGCAGAGTCTCAGGTTATAAAATGAACATACAAAAATCACTTGGATTCCTCTACATCAACAAAAAGAACACCGAAGAGGAAATAACCAAATCAATACCATTCACAGTAGCCCCCAAGAAGATAAGATACTTAGGAATAAATCTTACCAAGGATGTAAAAGACCTATACAAAGAAAACTACAAAGCTCTACTACAAGAAATTCAAAAGGACATACTTAAGTGGAAAAACATACCTTGCTCATGGATAGGAAGACTTAACACAGTAAAAATGTCTATTCTACCAAAAGCCATCTATACATATAACGCACTTCCGATCCAAATTCCAATGTCATATTTTAAGGGGATAGAGAAACAAATCAGCTATTTCATATGGAAGGGAAAGAAGCCCCGGATAAGCAAAACACTACTGAAAAAGAAGAAGAAAGTGGGAGGCCTCACTCTACCTGATTTCAGAACCTATTATACAGCCACAGTAGTCAAACAGCCTGGTACTGGTACAACAACAGGCACATAGACCAACGGAACAGAATTGAGAACCCAGATATAAATCCATCCACGTATGAGCTGCTGATATTTGACAAAAGACCAGTGTCAGTTAATTGGGGAAAAGATAGTCTTTTTAACAAATGGTGCTGGCATAACTGGATATCCATTTGCAAAAGAATGAAACAGGACCCATACCTCACACCATGCACAAAAACTAACTCCAAGTGGATCAAAGACCTAAACATAAAGACTAAAATGATAAAGATCATGGAAGAAAAAATAGGGACAACCCTAGGAGCCCTAATACAAGGCATAAACAGAATACAAAACATTACCAAAAATGATGAAGAGAAACCAGATAACTGGGTGCTCCTAAAAATCAAACACCTATGCTCATCTAAAGACTTCTCCAAAAGAGTAAAAAGACCACCTACAGACTGGGAAAGAATTTTCAGCTATGACATCTCAGACCAGCACCTGATCTCTAAAATCTACATGATTTTGTCAAAACTCAACCACAAAAAGACAAACAACCCAATCAAAAAGTGGGCAAAGGATATGAACACACATTTCACTAAAGAAGATGTTCAGGCAGCCAACAGATACATGAGAAAATGCTCTCGATCATTAGCCATTAGAGAAATGCAAATTAAAACTACGATGAGATTCCATCTCACACCAACAAGGCTGGCATTAATCCAAAAAACACAGAATAATAAATGTTGGAGAGGCTGCACAGAGATTGGAACTCTTATACACTGCTGGTGGGAATGTAAAATGGTACAACCACTTTGGAAATCTATCTGGCGTTATCTTAAACAGTTAGAAATAGAACTACCATACAACCCAGAAATCCCACTCCTCGGAATATACCCTAGAGAAATAAGAGCCTCCACATGAACAGATATATGCACACCCATGTTTATTGCAGCTCTGTTTACAATAGCAAAAAGCTGGAAGCAACCAAGGTGTCCATCAACGGATGAATAGGTAAATAAATTGTGGTATATTCACACAATGGAATACTATGCATCGATAAAGAACAGTGACGAATCTGTGAAACATTTCATAACATGGAGGAACCTGGAAGGCATTATGCTGAGCGAAATTAGTCAGAGGCAAAAGGACAAATATTGTATAAGACCACTATTATAAGATCTTGAGAAATAGTAAAAACGGAGAAGAACACATAATTTTGTGGTTACAATGGGGGGGAAGGAGGGAGGGAGGGAGAGGGTTTTTTATTGATTAATCAGTAGATTAAGAACTGCTTTGGGTGAAGGGAAAGACAACACTCAATACACGGAAGGTCAGCAAAGAAGTTTCCGGGATAAAATGAATGCTTCAAAGGTCAGCGGAGCAGGGGCGGGGGTCTGGGGAACATGGTTTGAGGGGACTTCTAAGTCAATTGGCAAAATAATTCTATTATGAAAACATTCTGCATCTCACTTTGAAATGTGGCGTCTGGGGTCTTAAATGCTAACAAGCGGCCATCTAAGATGCATCAATTGGTCTCAACCCACCTGGAGCAAAGGAAAATGAAGAACACCAAGATCACATGACAACTAAGAGCCCAAGAGACAGAAAGGGCCACATGAACCAGAGACCTACATCATCCTGAGACCAGAAGAACTAGTTGGTGCCCAGCCACAATCGATGACTGCCCTGACAGGAAGCACAACAGAGAACTCCTGAGGGAACAGGAGATCAGTGGGATGCAGACCCCAAATTCTCATAAAAAGACCATACTTAATGGTCTGACTGAGACTAGAGGAATCCCGGCGGCCATGCTCCCCAGACCTTCTGTCGGCACAGGACAGGAACCATCCCCGAAGACAACTCATCAGACATGAAAGGGACGGGTCAGCGGGTGGGAGAGAGATGCTGGTGAAGAGTGAGCTAATTATATCAGGTGGACACTTGAGATTGTGTTGGCAACTCTTGTCTGGAGGGGGGATGGGAGGATAGAGAGAGAGGGAAGCTGGCGAAATTGTCAGGAAAGGAGAGACTGAAAGGGCTGACGCAATAGGGGAAGAGCAAGTGGGAGTACGGAGAAAGATGTATGTAAACTTATATGTGACAGACTGATTGGATTTGTAAACGTTCACTTGAAGCTTAATAAAAGTTAAAAAAAAAAAAAAAAAGAACTGGTGGCATTGAAGGAAGAAGTCCAAGCTGCCCTGAAGATATTAGCAAAAGACGAGGCTCCAGGAATTGATGAAATACCAAGTGAGATGTTTCAACAAACAGATGCAGCGCTGGAGGTGCTCACTTACCTATGTCAAGAAATTTGGAAGACAGCTACCTGGCGAACCAACTGGAAGAAATTGTTATTTGTACCCATTCCAAAGAAATGTTATCCAACAGAATGTGGAAATTATCAAACAATATCATAAATATAACAAACAAGTAAAATTTTGCTGAGGAACATTCAAAAGTGGTTGCAGCAGTACATCAACAGTGAACTGCCAAAAATTGAAGCCAGATTCAGAAGAGGATATGGAATGAAGGCTATCATTGCTGACATCAGATCGATCCTGGCTGAAAGCAAAAAATACCAGAAAGATGTTTACCTGTGTTTTATTGACTATGCAAAGGCATTTGACTGCGTGGATCATAACAAATTATGGATAACATTGGGAAGAATGGGAATTCCAGAACACTTAATCATGTGCATGAGGAACCTTTACATAGATCAAGAGGCAGTTGTTCGGACAGAACAAGGCGATACTGAGTGGTTTAGAGTCAGGAAAGGTGTGTGTCAGGGTTGTATCCTTTCACCATACCTATTCAATCTGTACGTTGAGCAAATAATCCAAGAAGCTGGACTATATGAAGATGAGCATGGCATCAGGTTTGGAGGAAGACTCATTAACAACCTGCTATATGCAGATTTTTTTTTTTTTAATATGCAGAAGACACAACCTTGCTTGCTCAAAGTGAAGAGGACTTGAAGCATTTACTGATGAAGACTGAAGACTACAGCCTTCAGTATGGATTACACTTCAACATAAAGAAAACAAAAATCTTCACAACTGGACCAATAAACAACATCATGGCAAGTGGAGAAAATATTGATGTTGTCAAGGATTTCTTTTTACTTGGATCTACAACCATCGTCCATGGAAGCAGCAGTCGAGAAATCAAAGGACATATTGTATTGGACAAACCTGCTGCAAAAGACCTCTTTAAAGTGTTGAAAAGCAAAGATACCACTTTGAGGTCTAAGGTGTACCTCACCCAAGCCGTGGTATTTTCAACTGCCTCATATGCAAAAGCTGGAAAATGAATAAGGAAGACCAAAGAAGATTTGATGCCTTTGAATTAGGGTGTTGGTGAAGAATATTGAATATACTATGGACTCAGAAGAACAAACAAATCTGTCTTGAAGGAAATGCAGCCAGAATGCTCCTTGGAGGTGAGGAATGGTGAGACTTTGTCTCACACACTTTGGACATGTTATTAGGAGGGAACGAACTGTCCCTGGAGAAGAACATCAGGCTTAGTAAAACAGAGGGCCAGTGAAAGAGAGGAAGACCCTCAATGAGGTGGATTGACACAGTGGTTGCAACGATGGGCTCAAACATAGCAAGAATTGTGAGGATGGCTCAGGATCGGGCCCTGTTTTATTCTTTTGTAGGTAGTGTTGCTATGAACCGGGACCGACTTGATGGCACCTAACAATAACAATATAGTTTTATGATATATACCATGTTCTTGTTGTTGTTGTTGTTGTTAGGTGCCTTCTCGTCTACTCCAACTCATGGCGACCCTATAAGACAGAGTAAAACTGCACCATATGATTTTCTTGGCTATAATCTTTATGTATGCACATGACTAGATCATTCTTTCATGGAGCTGCTGGGTGAGTTCAAACTGCCAGCTTTTTGTTAGCAGCTGGGCGCTTAACCATTGTGCCACCCAAATACCAGGGCTTGTTATATACACCAAAAAGTAGATATATCTGATTTATGAATATAAACTCAACAAATATAGCCTTTCTATAAATGTGTTTGAATAATGATGAAACTACAGAACACTAACACATCAATTTTAAAATATAACTTTCGGTTTCATGTTCCCTTTGGAATACTTGCATTCTAATTATGCTTCCATTCTCTCTTTGTTGAGAAAATTTTCAGAGAACTCTGTATTTTTCTTCATACACCCCCTCATTTTTTAGTCAATATTTGACAGATCTTAATCATCACCCTTCCTTGAAACAAGGATTAAACTGGGATGGACAGTGACAAGGTGGGATTAGCATAGCGTAGGCTCCCAATTTGAGACAAAGGTTTATCATTCTACTTTTTTGCCTTTAAAAGCTGCATGTTATATTTTTTATTAAAATAAACAAGTTTCTTATTCCTTTCAATTGAGGGATATCGAGGAAGGTACAACCAAATTTGGAATTTGGGGAGTTAGAAGAACATATGATGAGATACAAAAGCCAACCATTAAACTTTATTATTTTTATTAAATTTAACAAGCACACTCAAATTCAATATCTTCTCAACTAGTCATGATTATTTGTCATTCCCTTTATGATTAAATTACATTAATACTTAATCTCTACCAAATCTAGGATTCAGTTTAGCAAGAGATTAATCCCCATTGATCAAAACTGACACTGCACTTGAATTGATTTAGATTTATTCTAATGGCCATGAACTTGATTTCTGTGCATTATTTTCTAAACATTTTTTACTTTGTTGACTCAGTGTCCTCTTAATAGAGTGAATTAACACAGTGCACTGGCATATTACTTTCACAAATTGATATTTTTCTTTCAGTGTAGCAAACCATTAGATGATTTCTGTGAAATCTTTCACTCTCTTTAAATGCAATTATAAAAACTTTGACTATGCCTTCTGTGTTCAAACAGATTTGCTCGGGTGCTATGCAAAAAAAAAAAAAAAAAGGAATGAAATCCTAAGCTAGGATGTCTAATATTATCAATTTTCTTCATCCCAGCACTGCAGCCTGTAGCATAATTATTTTTCGTAACTCTCTGCCGCATACTGAGGGTGATTCATGTCAGCTATCTACCACCTAGCTTTCCATGACTCTGAACCAGCCACCATTCTGCCCAGCTCACTGCTTTCCCAACTGGATTCGAGCTGCAGTAACTTATTTCATTTCCTTTATTGTGTTGCCCACTTTGTATGGGCAATGGAATACTCAAGCTTGGCCTTCCTCAAGAAACCAAGAACACTTCACTGTTCACACCAGCTACTCCATATCACTTGTAAGCAGTTATCTCTCTTCTTTTAATTATCTCCTTTTACTCATTAAAGAGCTGAGCCCTGGTGGTGCAGTGGTTAGGCATTCCACTACTAACCAAATGCCAGCATTTCAAATCCACTAGCCACTACTTGGAAACCCTATGGGGCAGTTCTACTGTGACCTAAAGGGTTGCTATGAGTCAGAATCAACTAGACAGCAATGGGTTTGGCTTGGTTTGGACTCATTAAAGAATACTGGAAACCATTGTTTTAAAAACTCTGGCCCAAATTTAGTTATCTTCTAAGGTTTAAAGAATTGCTGAAATAGAGCTGGCAATTTAGTTTTTCTTGAAGAATACCATTAAAGTATTCTTAGGCTGAAAACTTTTTTTTTTCTTAGAAGACACAGTTGGGAAAAATCTCAGTGTACTGTGTAAAAATTAATTTATTTCAACATGCTCTTTTGAGTCTATTTTAAATAGTATACCCATTTGTAGGTGGGCTACTGAGCTTATGAGCAAATAGAAAATGGCCTCCTCGACCATGAGAGGTAGAACCAAGCATAAAACTCAGCTGCCTTAGGTAATAAATAAGATGTGGTACATGAAAATAAGTTTCAGTGTAAGAAACAATTGTTTTGAACATTTCAAATCAAATATGCAGAATCCATCTTTGGAGTTGCATTGAACCCATATTTTGGGTAAGTCTAAACCAAGGGTATAGCAGATACAGATTTTTTTTCTCCAGTCTGTCTACCACACCCTTAAATCTCTGAGTCCGACATTTCTGGAGGCTGAATGCATTGAAATCCACAGCAGCAAGGAGATGAAAGTCTACTTTCAACACTGTTAATGGACTCTTGACACTCCACTTGCTCATCCTCCAGGCACCCTCCATTCCCAAATTCCCTGCTTGTAATAGCCTCATTCTAAGATAGTTGATGCTCTGCTTCTAGGATTCATTGCCCACTTCTTAATTATCTACCCATGACATTTAATTGACTAAAACTAAATATAGCTACAAAAAAGCATACAAACACACATACGCACATACCAATCCCTTTAGGTAAAACAACAACATTTAGAGTAATTAGGTTACTTTATTAGGTTACAGAAGTAAAATAAAAATCTCTATTGATTTGATATTCTTTCTCAGATTTTTTACGGAGTGATTATTATATCATTTAAATTTATGTATCCAATAATTTTTGTGTTACTGGATTCATGCTAAATTGCATGAAAGCACCTTACTCAATATAACATCCTGTCAAATTATTATCAGGGAAACTGTCTTACTCAGTGTTGGAATTCTTGATATAACATCCTATCAAATTATCATCAGAGCTCTCATGATAGTAAGATACTCCCTTCCACTTCCATTTTTTTTTTTTCCATTTTTAGAACAATCTAATACTAAATCCCAATCTGTGACTATTATATTCCACCTACTGGTGCTATTTGTACCCTAAAAGACACAATAAACAAAACTCCTTCTGCAAAATTATATCTTTTAAAATATTTGAAATGTACTATTATCTCTCATATTAACATTCTCTTTCAAGCTGAACATCCAAAATGCAGCCAACTATTCTCATAAAATGAGCTCAACAAACTAGTAACCCTTATACCATGTTCAATCTTTATCTCCTTACCCTTTTTCCCTCTTTTTACATTATTTACAGTGGGGCTGAGGTGGTGAAATGGTTAAGAGCTCAGCTGCTAACTAAAACATCAGCAGTTCAAATTCACCAGCCACTCCTTGGAAGGAAACCCTAGTGGTGTAGTGGTTAAGAGCTACGGCTGCCAACCAAAAGGTCAGCAGTTCAAATCCACCAGGCGCTCCTTGGAAACTCTACGGGGAAGTTCTACTCTGTCCAATGGGGTTGCTATCAGTCAAGATCATCTCGATGGCAGTGGGTTATGGTTTTTTACATTCTCCTTCAAAAGCCTATGGGGCAGTTCTACTCTGTCCTATAGGGTCGCTATGAGTTGGAATGGACTTGACAGCAACGTGTTTGGTTTTGGTTTTTTAATGCGAATTAATTTGTTTAGTTACTACTTATACATTGTATCCTTTAGTACATCAAAAACTAAGCTCCCAACAAGATGAACCTTAACTGATCTCTTCATTATTGTTGTTGTTGGCTACTTCTGAGGCTGTTCCTACTCACGGTAATCCCAAACACGGTGTAAAGAAAGACTGCACTCCCCTGCACCATCCTCATGATCAGTTGCAGAGCAGCCTGTTGTGATCTACAGAGTTTTCGTTAGGTGATTTTGGGAATATACTGCCTTCTTCCTACTCTGTCTTAGTGTGAAAGTTTTGCAGAATCCTGTTCAGCAGTTTGTTGTTCCTGTTAGGTGCTATGGAGTAGGCTCCAACTCACAAAGACTTTATGTATAATAGAACAAAATGTCCAGTCCTGTGCCATCCTCCCAGTTGTTGCCATGTTTGAGCCCGTTGTTGCTGCACTGTGTCAATCCACCTTATTGAGGGTTTCCTTCTTTTTTGCTGACCCTCTACCAAGCATGATAATTTCCTCCAGAGATTAGTCCCTTGATAACATGTCCAAAGTAAGGGGAAAAAAGTCTCACCATTCTCACTTTTAAGGAGCATTCTGTCTGTACTTCTTCCAGGAGGATTTGTTTGTTCTCCTGGCCCTCCATTGCACATTCAGTATTCTTCACCAACACTGCAATTCAAATGGGTCAGTTCTTCTTGGGTCTTCCTTTTTCAATGTCCAGTTTTCTCACATGTATGAAGTGACTGAAAATACCGTGGCTCGGGTCAGGTGCACCTTAGGCATCAAAGTGACAACTTTGCTTTTTGATACTTTAATGAGGTGTTTTGCAGCAGATTTGCCCAATGCAATATGTCATTTGATTTCTTGACTGCTGCTTCCACGGGCATTGATTGTTGATCCAAGAAGAATGAAATACTTGACAACTTCTATTTCTTTGTCTTTTATCATGATGCTGTTTATTGGTCCAGTTGTAAGGATTTTTCTTTTCTTTAGAATCAGGCGTCATCCATACTGTAAGCTCTAGATCAGCAGCTTAACAACACACAAACCTCCACTGACAGATGGGTGCACAAGGTGCATCAGCTAAGAATCCAAACTGGATCTCCACATTCTACCACTGAACCACCACTGCCCTCCTTCATTATTGAATTCCTAGTACAGTTATGTGCTGCATAATGTCCATTCAGGGCAACGTCAGACTGCATATACACTCATAGTCCCGTAGGGTTAAAATGAGTTCAGAAATCCCGACTGGAGAATGGGACACAGTGAACGTACCAGTCATGGTGAACACAACAGCTTCCCACATGCAAAGTGTGTATCTCATGTCTCTTGTACACAGAGCAATTGCCCTGCCAGGTATATAATGATACAGTACATATATAACCTATAATACATATGTCTTGATAGTTATAATAAAAGCCCACATTCTTATGTATGTACTGTACTATGCTTTCTATCATTATTTTTTCTTTTTTTATTGTACTTTAGATGCAAGTTTACATGACAAAATAGCTTCTCATTAAACACTACACATGTTCTATGATGTTGATTAACAACCCTACAACACGTCAACACTCTTCGTTTTCGACCTTGGGTTCCTTATTACTAGCTTTCCTGCTCCCTCCTGCCTTCTAGGCCTTGCCCCTGGGCTGGTGTGCCCCTTTAGTCTCATTTTGTTTTATAGGCCTGTCTAATCTTTGGCTGAGTGACTTCATTACTGAGCTAAAATAGTGTCCAGAGTCCATACTCTTGAGGTTTCTCCAGTTTCTGTCAGGCCAGTAATTCTGGTATTTTTTTGTGAGTTAGAATTTTGTTCTACATTTTTCTCCAGCTCTATCTGGGGCCCTCTATTGTGATCCCTGTCAGAGCAATCAGTGGTGGTAGTTGGGTATCATCTAGTTGTACTGGACTGTCTGGTGGAGGCCATGGTAGTTGTGGTCCATTGGTCCTTTGGACTACTCTTTCTCTTGCGTCTTTAGTTTTCTTCATTCTTCCTTGGTCCCGAAGGGATGAGACCAGTGGAGTTTCTTAGATGGCCCCTCACAGGCTTTTAAGACCCCAGACGCTATTCACCAAAGTAGAATGTAGAACATTTTCTTTATAAAATATGTTAAGCCAATGGAGCTAGATGTTCTCTGAGACCATGGTCCCCACAGCCCTCAGCCTAGCAATTCGGTCCCCCAGGGAATTTGGACATGTGTATAGAGCTTCCATAACTTTGCCTTGGACAAGTTGTGCTGGCTTCCCCAGGATTGTTATTTTAATGAGAATTTTCCCTACTTACTGTAGGTGTACATCTTGGCTATTTGGTCAATACAGTTACACTACAGTATCTCATATAGTTTGCTAAGTATATGATATGCTGTTTGCACAATGTCCAAATGGCATAGCATCCAATTACACAGAATGTATCAACATTAAGTGACACATGACTGTATATACAATTCTTAACACGTAATAGGTATTCAATAAATATCTGTTAAATGAATGGCTAAATGGATGCAACTTGTAGCTTGAAATGATTTTAGGGAACAGGTATATACTATAAACCCCTTATTTTATATATGACAATTAGCTTCAAGGAGATAAGTGTATTATTTCAAATTGTACAGGTAGTTTGCATCCAGGTTTATACTAAAATGCTAGTCAGTTAACTAACTTCAATGATCTTTCACCTTATATTACACAGTCTGTCTCCTGAAAATTGGGGTCTTCTCATTCTCAGTTTAAATGTGGCATTTATAATTAGATATGATTTCCATATATTATTCCACGCAGGCTGGAATAATTCCATTATTGCAATATTTTTAATGTAGTCTTGTAAATTTGTGTCAATTTTTTTTCAGCAATTTATGTCCTTATTCTCTTTTGCTTTTGACTTGCAAACGCTCCAAAAAATTTTAACCTCAATTAGAATCTGTGCATTTTCACACTTCATTTATTCCCATTACAATGATAGCTGTTGGTTTCAGCCCGTATTTCCAGGGCACTGAGAAAATCATAAATCTTGATTCTGATATCTATCATATTAAGTAGCAATTTCAGATTTGTGTCTTGCACAAATTTAATTAAAATGCATTTATCCTTAAGGACAACCATTCGTCTATTAGTTTGTCATACTGTGGTGGCTTGAGTGTTGCTATGATGCTGGAAGCTATCCCCCTGGTATTTAAATACCTGAGTGTCATCCATGATGTACACGTTTCAGTGAAGCTTCTAGACTAGGAAGAAATGCATGGTAATATACTTCCAAAAATTAGCCAATGAAAACCCATAAATCACAACAGAATATTGTCTGACACAGTGCTGGAAGATGAGCCCCTTAGGTACGAAGGCACTAAAAACACACAGTGGCTGCAACAATGGACTTAGGTGTACCACCAGTTGTGAAGATGGCACAGGACTGGGAAATACTTTGTTCTGTTGAACATTGGGTTGCTGTCAGGTGGAGCCAGCTTGACAGCAACTAACGAAAGCTTTAAAAATGCATAAAAATGCAAAACAATTTCCCAAGGGCTAAATCTGATCTACATACTAATTTTAATTTAGAGAGCATAAGGATTTTTTAAAAAGTCACATTTGTATTTGTAATCTCTATTCAAATTTATAGATACATGTTATACTACCTGTAATAATATAAAACATGTCACACATAGCATACATGTCACAAATGCTATGTGCTAAATACAAACACCTATTTAAACCAAGGTATTACAGAGTCGAAAACTTTCCAGTCTCCACAAATTATGTCTACTTTGACAGAAGTCATCGCTTAGTGATTTAAGGGAGTTGTACAGCAGTGTAGATAGGGTGCCACCTGATCCACTGACTTTGAAGTCAATTTATACAACTTCATTTCAGGCACAATGATATCACAAGCCCTAATGTTTCTTTTCAGTCTTGGAGCAAATTTTAAAATGGAGTAAAGTGTAATCCATTATCATCACACGCTGGAGCACTGGAGTGACATCATGTCTAGTAATATTTTTATAGATCCTGTAAGGTCCAAGGGAGAACATGAATTTTGTTTAAATAACTCCATGGGTGAATGAAAATAGTTTATATGTGACTATGACCAAATCTTCTGTTTGCTCATTAAAGTAAGTGATTTTTTATTTGGGGTGTATCTAACTCAAAATTAAAAAAACAAAAAACAGAGGTCATTAAATTTTATATTCGTCTCAGTTAAAATATAGAAGTAAAAATACATTCAGTTAAGATCTTTATTCATACATATTCCTTGACCTGTGGACACTATGGTACAATGGGACAATAGAGAAAAATAGAGCACCAAATTCAAATTATTGGAGCCAGAATAATATACTTATTTAATAAATCTGTGAAAAATATTTTAAATGACATATGGATTGCCAAAGGAGTTATGATAGAATAAAATGTAACAATATATACTGAAACTCTTACCTGCTAAAATCTTTGTCTAAATTCTAGACATATTTTCTTACCTGCTGATCCATGAAAATCAAAATATCAGTGTGCTAATTGTTGCTTGGAGAAGATGGGTCCCATTCACTTTGCTCAACAGGCAGCACCTACTGGCTATAAAGCCCACCACTAACTTCTCAGTAGTGGTTGGATTTCTTCAATTTTGTTTAAGTGTCATTTCCTGAGTGTGGTTTTCAAATTGACTGGTTGGAATAGGTGAGGAGAAATCACAGATAGTCAATAAAACTTGGATGTAGATTTCTTTAACAGTTCCAGTTTTATTTCTTACAAAGAGCAAAAAAATCTTTCCATTCAGGACTTTAACCATCTCATTACCTGTGTCACACACAGAAACAAGTTTATGTATCAGATGATCCTTCGTGACCATTGATCAGAGATAATTATTTATTTATGAGATATGAAACATAACTGTAGATGGAAACAACGGCAAGCTCTATGATAATGCATAAACAGAAAAAAAAATGCTACTGCAAACATTAGTATTTAAAGAATATACAGCTTAAAGGTGAACATCACAGAGAGTGCAGAATTTAGGGGGATTACAGATAAGTTTATTTTCTATGTTATTTTCAACATATTAATTTTGAAATCTAAAGGTACAATAGATATTGTATGAAAACATAAAGGTGATTTTGATATAGTATCTCTTAATATGAGCAATAGCTGTATGGCTCTCTGATCAGGTTTCTTGCTAACACTCATATAGACAATACCTTTTTTTTTTTAATTGGTATATTCACTTTGTCGAGGTTAAACCTTTTGCCTCACTAGCAGTTTTTTTTAATTACCTTACACTTCTTTTAGAGATCAACTGAAGTAATGCTTTAGCCTTAAGAATCCATATTTAATAAAAAAATAAATTCAAGCATTAAGTATTTTGGAAAGAGTTTCTTCTACCAGAGAGTGTAATAACTATCATACACATCTAAGGTTTTTGTCTTAGGCTGGGTTCTCTAGAGAAGCAAAACCAGTAAAGCTTATAAATATACATAGAGAGAGATTTATATCAAGGAAATGGCTCGTACTGTTTTAGAGGCTGGAAAGTCCCAAGACCATGGATCAGAATAGAGACTTCTGATTCACATAGCTGCAGGTGCTGGTGAACCTAAGATCAGCAGGTCGGTAAGCAGGGCTTTTGCTCACAGGCTGCAAAGATCAATGCGTCCCAAGATTGGCAGGCAAGACTGCAGGTAAGCTGCTATCTCATGTCCCAAGAACCAGAGGTCAGATGAACAGGAGCCACCTGCAGGATCCAGAGTGAGCAAAAGCCCACGAGCCTTGCCAGAATGTCCACTTATACGTGATGCAGGTCACAAAAAAAAAAAAAAAACTCATTGCCATCAAGTCAATTCTGACTCATAGTGACCCTATAGGATAGGTTAGAACTGCCCCGTTGAATTTCCAAGGAGGATCTGCTGGATTGAAACTACTGGCCTTTTGGTTATCAGCAGTAGCACTCAACCACTACACCATCAGGGTTTCCAGTGCAGGCCACATGCCCAAGGAAACTATCTTTCACCTGATAGGCAACTCAAAGAAGATCTCATGGAGGTGATCACATTATATCAAATCTCAACATGGAAGTGATTACAACATCATAAGACTGCCAAACCACTGAGAATTATGTTCCAGCCAAGTTGACACACAACCTTAGCCATCGCTGTTTCCCTTTTCTAGTTATACCAACTTATCACCTGATTAATTATTTTGTATAGTTGGAGAAGGAATCATAGCAGGAGATACATTGTTTTAATAATAGGAACATACACTCCTGGAGGAATTATTTGATTTCATGAGTGATCACTAAAAAAATAAAATAAATTTATTTTATTTTTTTAGTGATCACTCATGAAATCACTAGTTTGTATGTATTTTTATTTAGAAAATTCTCACATGACATGTGTTACGGGCCGAGTATCATCCTGAATGCTTAAACTACTAATAAAATTTAATAATTTTAACAACCAAAAAAGGACTCTGAGGTAATTTGGACTATTATAATTTTTTTTCCAGCAAATAATCACTCCTACCCTACTCATTGTAAATTTACTACTCTGCTCCACAGAGGTTGGTCTTGGATTTGAGATTTGTTTTGGCAAATGAAACATTAGCATATTTAATGGGAGCAGAAGCCTTCACTGTCCTTGCATGTTTTGACTCTTCTTTTGTGCCTCTGTGATATACTATGCACTGTCCCCTTAGCCTGGGCTCTGGAATGAACGGATGAAGAGCAGACTTCAACCTAACCCCCAAGCTCAGAGCCTAGCCAAGCAGAATATTCCAGCCAAGACCATCCTAGGTCAACTGAACTTTATCCAGAGTTTCACTAAACCTAACATCAATGGTACCACTTGATTATTTAACCTCCCCCTATAGTATTAAAAAAAAATTTTTTTTTTTTTTTTTTATAGTAAACCAGCAAGCACACAAATGAGTTAACACCCTTGTGGGAAAATTAACTCTGGTTATTACAAGAGGGGAGAGTCACTGAGATACAACCGGGGCAGGAAGGAGTATGATTGGTTCTGAAGCAATTCTTTGGGGGCACTTCTTGTTACATCTATGTTTAGTAATAATCTTAAGTAACCATGGGTTGATAAAGGCACGGTAACTTTCATGGATTGAGTTCTGTCCCCCCAAAAATATAGGTTAACTTGGCCATGATTCCTAGTATTGTGTGGTTGTCCTCCTTTTTGTGATCTGCTGTAATTTTCCAATCTGCTGTAAATTCTAATCTCTGCCTACGATTAATGAGGCAAGATTAGGTTACTTAAAGAAGATTAGGGTGGAATTCAACACCTTTTCTCAGGTCACAGTTCTGATCCAATGTAAGGGGAGTTTCCCTGGGTTGTGGCCTGCATCACCTTTTATCTTACAAGAGATAAAAGGAGAAAGAAGCCAGCAGAAAGATAGAGACCTCCTACCACCAAGAAAGGAGAGGTGGAAGCAGAATATGTCCTTTGGTTTGGGGTCCTTGTGCTGAGACGCTCCTAGACTCAGGGTAAGACTGATGACAAGGGCCTTCCCCCAGAGCCGACAGAGAGGGAAAGCCTTCGCCTGGAGCTGGCACCCTGAATTTGGACTTTTAGCCTCCTAAAATGTGAGAGAATAAATTTCTGTTTGTTAAAGCCATCAACTGGTGGTATTTCTATTATAGCAACACTAGATAACTAAGATAGTAACCAAGGACTCAGACTCTTCGAGATGAAGTTCTGGGTTACACACCAGATGAGCAACATAGACCTAACTAAGTTATTGATTAGGAGGAGGATAAGTATTATTTATAGCCTCAGTTCAAGGCCTACAACCCAGGATATATTTTCCAATGACAGATCCTTCTTCTTTGCTTCAACTTTCATACTCCAACCACCAATAATTTTCAGTGCATCTTAATGGCATGTTTTATCAATGTTGTAAAATCTTCAATTTCTTCACCTTTACTGTTAGTAGTTGGTTCATAAATTTGAATAATAGTAGTAGTAATTGGTCTTCCTTATAGGCATATGGATATTATCCTATCACTGACAGTGTAGTACTTCAGGATAGATAGATCTTGAAATGTTATTTTGAGGGATGAATACAACACCATTCCTCTTCAATTTGTTATTCCCAGCATAGTAGAACATACGAGTTCTGGATTCAAAATGGCCAACATTAGTCTACTTCAGCTAACTAATGGCTAGGATATCTATCTTCAAGCATTTCATTTCATTTTTGACAACTCCCAATTTTCCTTGATTCATACTTTGTCCATTCCACATTTGATTTCTAATGGACGTTTGCGGCTGTTTCTTCTCATTTCAAGTCATGCCACATCAGCATAAGAGTGTCTTAAAAGCTTTACTCCAACCACATCATTAAGGTGAACTCTATTTGAGGAGACAGCTCTTCCTCGGTCGTATTTGGAGTGCCTTGCAACCTAATGGGCTTATCTTCCTGCACTCACTGTATCAGACAATATTCCACTACTATACCCATAGCATTTTCAGTGGCCTTTTTCTTTTTCAATTATCCAAGATGGGACCTGTTTATGTCACTCTTTTAGTTTTTTTTTATATTCCTAGGCCAGCTGCTGATTGATTACCATCAAGAAAAATTGCTTTTCATCAAGTCCTTCTTCCTAGTCTTAGTCTGGAAGCTCCACTGAAACCTGTCCATCATGCTGGTATTTGAAATACCAGTGGCATGGCTTCCATCATCACAACAAGACACAAGCCACCACAGTATGACAAAATGACAGAAAAGTGGTGGTTGCTTCAAGTAGTACTTTGAAATTCATTCTTTTCATAATTATGTGTTAAATATCATGACCATAATATTTCCCTATACGTATCTTCCATTAATCTCTTCTTGGGGTGTTCTCCAAAGTGCCCTATACCCTATATCCACACATTACGCATTCTCCAACACGTTAGGCACTTTAATTTTTATAACGGGTTTTATTTTGAACTACTTTAAAACATGGTTACTATTTTGTTATTACTTTATCTTTGCATTTAGAAAATATAACTAGCAAATTACATACCTATGTCCAGCTTTTTCCGTTAGTATTATAACCACAAGAAAAGCAAACAGATGTTTATGTTGCAAAAATATTTTGAAAATATTCCACACACAAAAAAACTACAGTAAACACAAGTACCCAAACACAAGTACAGTTAACATTACTCTCTTTAACTCACTAAAGACAATTATCCAAGATGGGACCTGTTTATGTCACTCCTATATTCAAAAAAAAAAAAAAAATTTTTTTCTTGTATTCCTAGGCCAGCTGCTGATTGATTCCCATCAAGAAAAATTGCTTTTCTTTTGTTATGTTGACATCCCGCATGGGACCAGTTTTGTGCCAATGATCAACTTTCTGCAATGTTTCCTGCTAATGTGAAATAATACACAATTTGAAATTTAGTTACTTTATATATTACCATCAGTTATTCTCTCAAGGTAAAAAATATATATATACTAGCTTGATATTATAAATTTTCTGAAATTGGTTGAGTTTAAAATAATAATTTCAAGCACAGCTGTCTAAATTTTTTTTAAAGTAGAACTAGCCACAAATAATATGATAGCATGCAATATAATTTTATTAGGTAGTTATTTTTTGTCTATCTCATTTAGATTGCATTTAGATAATAATCACGCTAACTTTGAAAGTCTAAGTCACTGATAAAAGACATTGTGAAGTAACTATTTGAATAAAAATTTGAAGTATGAAAAATAGCCATTTCTAACACAATATCAACTAAAATATACGAATCTATACCTATTATATGAGATACATTTATACAGCAACTTCTGGACAAATACTCTTCATCTCCTTATGTTTAGTCCTAATTTTCTGATGACTAAACCATTTTCAGATTATAAACTTAATGGTCTACAAATTTATATTATTAAATACACTCAATGTTTTCTTAGGATAGATTCATAGAAGTAAAATTCAGAGCCAAAGTTTGAATACGTACTTAAATATTTGATTCACATGGTGGAAACTCTCCCCATAAAGCTTATAGGAATTGGCATCTGTCCTACACGTCTAAAAGAATTCTGGGTTCACCCACAACCATACCAATATTGAACATTATTATGCCTAGTTTCTATGGCAATTTGAGAGGTAAACGCATGTTTTACATTTGTTTACACTGTATTTTATTTGTTTAGTAATGATATCAATATGTTTTTCATATGATTCTATGTATGTATGTATCTATCTACCTACCTACCCACCTATCATCATTGCAAATTGCATGTTCGACTCCTATTCACTTGTATATTGGAGTGTTTATTTTTTAATATTAATTTAAATTATAGCAACGGTTGTGAGGATGGCACAGGACTGAGTGATGTTTCGTTCTGTTACATACAAGGTCTCTAGGAGTTAAAGCCAACTCAACAGCACCTAACAACAATTTTTGAAATATTAATTTAAATTAACTACTTTATTAATGATTAATTCTTTGCATGTGCTAAATGCTGATAACATTTCTCATTTTTATTTTTCTTTCAATTTTGCTCATTCATTACTATTAAGTGCACAAAAGTTAAATTGTTTGCATGGTCCAATCAGTTGATCTTTTCTTTTATGGTTTTGGTTCTTGGTGGTAAAGAGGGTTTTTTTTTTGTTGTTGTTGTTGGTCTATTTTTTTTTTAATAATTTTTATTGTGCTTTAAGTGAACATTTACAAATCAAGTCAGTCTGTCACATATAAGCTTATATACACCTTACTCCATACTCCCACTTACTCTCCCCCTAATGAGTCAGCCTGCACCCTCCTGCCAGTCTCTCCTTTTGTGACGGTTTTGCCAGTTTCTAACCCTCTTAAAGAGGGGTTTTGAAGCAAGAGTTTTCATTTTCAATAAACTTTTATTGAGCACTCGTCCTAGCTAAGGGGCATAGGGAGTCAATGAAGTGCTTGTCCTGCAGAAAAATTTCATCCAGTTGTGGAGATAGAAAAATAAAACGAACATTCACACAACATTAAGAAACGTTCTACCAACAGCAATCCACAAATAAATGCAAATTGATACAGTGCAAATAGAGAACATATGTGCTAAGAATAAAGGAATGGGTAGTTGAACAGAACTTCTCAAGGGAGGAAAATCGGAGATAATAAAACACACAAGGCTTTCAAAATTTTCATGATATCTTTTTTCAGTGGTTCTTCTATGCATCTATGAATTACTCCAATTTGGATATATTGAAACAAGCTGGACCTTGCTGAACAAGTTTTATATACTTTCTTCAGGACGCGAGAAGAAGAGACAGGTAAGTTTTAAGCATAAACGTCATTTTGAGAATCTTTCCATGAGCAATTGACAGTGGGAATTAGATGTGGACAGGAAAGAAAGATAAATCATTTCCCTTACCAGCCAAGAACACGCTCCACCCCTCCTCACCTCGGCTCTGCCTTCCCACCCACCTGCTGAGCACTACTTTAGAAATTTAGTTTCAGAGGGAAAAACACAATAAGGGAGAAAATTGTAGAAATGATTATAGAATTATGAAGTCATTAGAGGAATAAAAACCTCAAAATAAGAAAACTGAACTGCTTGTTTTCTCTTCCAAAAATATACATAATAATTTAGTTAGCATTATTGGTAGCTGATGCTCATTTTGAGAGGGAAAAGAACTTCAATTTTGGTGAAACATGTTAGTGAAATGTTCTCAATACTATGTAGTTCTAGTTTATTCTATTCTCCAGTGTTCAGATGATTTCTCAACAGTTGACTCTGTTCTGTCTCCCTACAGTAGACTCCAACTCTCATCACTGATGTAGAACGAAACAGGAAGAGGTGATGACATTGTGACAGTAATTTATTTCCACTTCCTATGGCTTATATGCACTGTACTTTCTTATTTCCTACAACAGGGTTCTGAATGATCCAGTCCAAAGCCGTAAGTTTTATTCTTACCTAGACTCTCTTCCATGAACACTTGACTTCTCACCCTGCTGAGCAGAACAGACCACCCTAGAGTAGGAAAAAAAAGAAAAAAAAAATCAGGACAGTGGTTACATGTTAATTCTTTAAACCAAATAAATTCAAATTTTGTTTCTCCTTCTTAGAGGCTAATCTAAGCACTCAATACTAAAGCAAAACTTATCAAGCTAAAACATTCCCCAAAGGCAAAATAACTGATTTTCTATTGAATGTTCATATACCTCTCCTTTTTTTTCTTCCCTCTAAGGAACCCTGGAGGCACTGTGGTTAAGAGCTGTACTGCTAACCAAAAGGTTGGCAGTTCAAATCCACCAGCCACTCCTTGGAAACCCTAGGGGCAGTACTACTCTGTCCTATAGGATTGCTGTGAGTTAGGATTGAACTGACAGCAACAGATTTTTTTTTTTTCTCTCCTCTCTAAAGGTCTATAGTCTGCAGTTTCGTGGACTATACCAGTGCAGAACGAGACAGAGGTAAGGAAGAATGTCTGATGTCTTTTCTTACCCACAGTAAGGTCTTTTGCTTTCTACTAATAATTTCCTATCTCTAGGATGTGTAGAGGTGTACTCATTATATCACAGCATCAATTTTTTGTGATTCTATGAAACCATCTTCTTTCTCTCCATATATGCCTCATTCATATAAAATTTATGCTTTTAAGACCCACATTTGGCAGGTTTCTAGTAAATGGGAAGAATGTAATAGCCAAAATATCTATAATCAGAGAAGGCAGTAATTTATTTCAAGAAGTTGTTGTTGTTGTTAGGTGCTTTCAAATCAATTCCACAATATAACTACCTCAAGTACAACAGAACAAAATGCTGCCCAGTACTGCACCATCCTCACAATCATTGCTATGTTTGAGCCCACTGTTGCAGCCATTGTGTCAGTCCATCTTGTGGAGGGTCTTCCTTTTTTCTCTGATCTTCTACTTTACTGAATATGATGTCCTTCTCCAGGGACTGATCCCTCCTGATAGCATGTCCAAACTACATGAGACGAAGTCTCACCATCCTCACTTTTAAGGAGCGATCTGGCTCCACTTCTTCCAAGGCAGACTTGTTCGTTCTTCTAGCAGTCCATGGATATTCAATATCTTCACCACCACCATAATTCAAAGGCATCAATTCTTCACTGGTGTTCCTTATTCATTGTCAAGTTTTCACATGCATAGGAGGCAAATGAAAATATCAGGGCTTAGGTCAGGTGCTCCTTAGTCCTTAAAGTGGCATCTTTGCTTTTTAACACCTTAAAAAGGTCTTTTGCAGCAGATTTGCCCAACACAATACAACATTTGGTTTCTTAACTGCTGCTTCCATGGGCATTAATCATGGATCCAAGTAAAATGAAATCCTTAACTACATCAGCATGTTTTTCCATTTATCATTATGTTGCTTACAGGTCCATTTATGAGGATTTTTGTTTTCCGTATGTTGAAGTTTAATCTATACTGAAGGCTGTGGTCTTTGATCTTCATCAGCAGGTGCTTCAAGTCCTCTATGCTTTCAGTAAGGTTGTGTCATCTGCATACTGCAGGTTGTTAATGAGTCTTCCTCCAATCCTGATGCCATATTCTTCTTTATAATCCAGCTTCTCCGATTATTTTCTCAGCGTACAGATTGAATAAATGTGGTGAAAGGATATGCACGATTTTCCTGATTTTAAACTACATAGTATGACTGTCTTCTGTTCAAACGACTGCCTCGTGGTCTATGCGCAGGTTCCTCATGAGGATAGATAAGTGTCCTGGAATTTCCCCTCTTTACAATGTTACCCATAATTTGTTAGGATCCACACAATGGAATGCCTTTGCATAGTCAATAAAACACAGGTGAACATCTTTCTAGTATTCTGTGCTTTCAACCAAGCTCCATCTGACATCAGCTATGATATCCCTTGTTCCTTGTTCTCTTCTGAATCTGGCTTGAATTTCTGGCAGTTCTCTGTGGATGTACTGCTACTACCATTTTTTAATTATCTTCACCAAATTTTTACTTGTGTGTCATACTAATGATATCATTTGATAGTTTCTGAATTATGTTGAATCACCCTTCTTTAGAATGGGGACAAATATGGATCCCTTCCAGTCTGTTGACCAGGTAGCTGTCTTCTAAATTTCCTGGCATAGAGGAGTGAATGCTTCCAGTGTTGCATCCATTTGTTGAAACACCTCATTTGGTATTCCTGGAGGCTTGTTTTTCACCAGTACCTTCAGTACAGGTTGGACTTCTTTCTTCAATACCATCAGTTCTTGATTATATGCTACCACATAGCTTGTCTCATTGTCTAATGTGGTCATTTTATAATGTGTCATTATTTGCCAAGGTACTGCAGAAAACAGAACCCTAGAAGTCTGAATTCAGGACACCAGCTTTAGGGGAAGGGTTTCTCTTTGGCTCTGGGGGAAGGTCCTTGTCTCTTCAGCTTCTGTGTTCTGGTTCCTTGGAGATCTCCATGTGGCTTGGCATCTATCTTCCCCCATCTCTGCTTGCTTGATCTGCTCTTTTATACCTAGTAATAGATTGACTCAAGACAGACTCTATACTAACCCTGCCTCACTAACATAAAAAAGACAACCCATTCCCAAATGGGGTTATAATCACAGGCATAGAGGTTAGGATTTACAACAATTTTTGGGGGGGATACAGTTCAAACCATAACATTCCACCCTTTGGCCCCTCCCAATTCATACCCTTGCCACACACAAAATGCATTTACCTGATCACATTGTTCCAATGTCTTAAATTAACTCTAAGTCAAAATTTCAACTTCTGAATAATTTAAATCAAATACGGCTAAAACTTTAGGCACATTCCATACTGAGGCAAAATTCCTCTTCATTTGTGAACTTGTGAAATCTAGACTTCCCAAAATACAGTGGTGCAACAGGCACAGGGAGATGCTTCCATTACAAATGGGAGAAATTGGAGAGAAAGAAGAGAGAATGGGCACCAAGCAATTCCAAAAGCCGGCAGAACAATTTTCATTAGCTCTCAAGAATTGAGAATAATCCTCTGTTCTATAGGACCATCTGGGCAAGGGCCCTGCCCTCCAGACTCTGGGTGTTGGCAGTGCTTTCTTCATTTAGAGCAAAGGCTCCTCCACCCTGGGCTTCAGCTCCCTCTTCCAGGCTTATTGGGATGGCAACTCTGCTCCCTCAGTTTTGGGGTGTCCTATTCTCCTAGTCCATCTGAGTGGCGATTCCACCCCCTCAGCCCTGGCAGACCTCGTTCTTCTGCCCTTTGGACATGGCAGCCCCACCCTCTTAGCTTAGGTAAGTGGTTCCATCCCTCTGGCACTCATGAACAGCAGCCCCACACTCAGGAACGAAGTTGGTGAAGATCAGTCTCTTTGAAACATTAAAGGCCATGGCCCCACACTTTGAAACCCAGGAGGCTGTTGCCCCACCATGTGAAACCTAGGCAGCCCTTCTTCTCATGCCACTCCCAACATTTTTTGCTGATCTACGAGTTGCTCCAGGCATCGCCCTTTCCTTTACTTGGAGAACAACATATATAGCTCTTTTGGTCTGTTTCCTGACTATAGAATTCTAAGAGACAGGCAGCTTTCTTTCCTTTCACATTGTCTCTATACCCCCTAATCTAAACTGATGGGTTTTCTGAAGTGGTAGTTGGTTAGATCCATCAGTCACCGGCTTAATCTCTGTAACAAAAGATTGTGCAGCCACATTCTTGGTGAAAATTCTAGAACACATGTCTTTAGTTTGTACAACAGAATTTTCCAAATATTTGAGTTTCATTTTGCAGTTTATTTTTAAATCCATCTCTTTCATCTGGCATTTTTCTGTAAGTGGTAAGGAGAAACCACATAGTGCCTTTAAGATCTTGCTTAGAAATCTCATCCAGATATCCAAGTTCATCACTGACAAGTTTTGCTTTCCACCAAATATTTGAGCATAATTGAGACAAGTTCTTTGCCACTGCATGAAAAACATAGCTCTTCCTCCATTGTCCAATCACATGTGTTAGCAAACCCAGGAAGGTTGGTCCTTGTCTGGAGCGCTCAGACTTGCCAATTACCTGGACACCAGACTTTGAAAAAGAGAAAGTAACTCTATTGTAACGCGCAGAGCAAAGAGCCAGAAGGAAGTTCCTCAGATCCAGCTCCCTGAGCTGTGGGGAGAAACCAAACCAAACCCATTGCCGTTGAGTTTATTCTGACTCATAGTGACCCTATAAAACAGAGTAGAACTGCCTCAGAGTTTCCAAGGAGCACCTGGTGGATTCAAATTGCCAACCTTTTGGTTAGCAGCTGCAGCACCTAACCATTACATCACCAGGGCTATGTGGAAGCAGGGCTTATATGTGATTTGGGCACCCAGATGGCAGCCACACAGGCATACTGGGGGCTGAGGGGGATTTCTAGAAGGCCGCCAGGAAACAGGAGGTGACATGGTTCTTGTCAGACCTCTCCTTTCAGTATAGAGTCCAGGTGATGATTTTCCTTCTGATTTGTTCCTCCTGTTGCTATGTCCTCTGTTGAGGTGAATTATCGATCACAGCTGGTCCTTCTGCGCATGTGGGGTGGGCCAAATCTGGCTTGGGCTAGTTTAAGGACTAATGGAAATTTACTGGGATTTGTAGGATCAGGTTACACATGTTCATCATTTTCTTTTACAGCCTTACTCACCAGAAGCACATTTAATGTCAACATTTCTAACAACGTTCTGTTTCTGGCTGCATGTATTGACTAAGATGATAGAGATTTTCTCTACAGGTCTCCTCACTTACTTCTGAGTCCTCACCAGAATTGCCTTTGACATCCATAATTCTATCAATGGTCTCTTCAAGACAATCTAGGTTTTTACTATTAGGTACATTAAAACTCTTCCAGCCTCTATCCATTACCCAATTCCAAAACCACTTCCACATTTTAGGTATCTGTTAGGGCAGCAGTCCAACTACTGGGTACCAAATATTGCCTTAGTTATTTTGTGCCGCTATAACAGAAATATCACAAGTGGATGGCTTTAACAAACAGAAATTTATTTTCTCACAGTTTAGGAGGTTAGAAGTCTGAATTCATGACACAGGCTCTAGAGGAAGGCTTTCTGTTTCAGCTCTGGCAGAAGGTCTTTGCTCTTCAGCTTCTGTTTCCTGATTCTTTGGAGATCTCCACTTGGCTTGCCATCTATTTTAGCCCATCTCTGCTTGCTTAATCTACTCCTTTTATATTTTGGAAGAAATTGACTTAAGGCACACCCTACACTAATCCTACCTCACTAACATGACAAAGACAACCCATTCCCAAATGGGACTATAACAACAGGCGTAGAGATTAGGATTTACAACGCATTTTTTTTAGGGACACAATTCAATCAATAATACCGTCCCCATCCAACCCTCCTTTTCTTTCCAATGTTGAGTTTTCTTCCTGGAACTCTTTTTGTTTCACTCCCTTCAACTATTTCCCCAGACTCCCACTGCCATCGAGTCAGTTCTGACTCAGAGCGACCTGCAGAGTTTCCAAGGCTGTAAATCTCTACGGAACTGGACTGCTGCATCTTTCTCCTGTGGAGCCACTGGTAGTTTTGAACCAAAGACCCTTCCGTTAGCAGTCGATCACTTTAACCACTGGGCCACTTATTTAACCTACCAATCATGTATTTCATGATTAATGTCTTGATTCTAAATCAGGGTTGGTTCCCATTCCCATTGCACCCTCTGGTGGTCACTTTCATTTCCACCTTAGTTGGTTTATTTAAACGAATTCAGGTAATTCTATACCCCTTACACTTTTTTAGTGGCAGGTTCAGAAAGGGCATGTGAGGCAATTCTAAGCAATGGAACCAGAAGAAATTCTGTTGGGGTGGGGGGATGCTTCTGAGAAAAATGTCTTCATCCACAAAATAGAGTAACAGGAATACATTTTTTTTTTAATATTATCTTTGTAGCTGTTGTTATAATTTTGTTACATGATTCCTGGGACTGCTATTGCTATATTTTTAGTACCTTGAAGTTGAAATCAATCAAAGATGGAATAATGGAAAGATGGAAAAAAACTCCGTTTCTGTTGGCATTGTGGTGCGAATGCATGGGCGAATCCCACAGGTGGATTTTAGCAGTCATTTTGCATTCCTCTTGTCCCTACAGCATCTGGCCTACCTTCTGTGTTTGCACAATCTTATGCTTTCTTAATAAGAGCCTGATACTCAGAACCAAATCTGAAAATACCATTAATTCACTCTCCTAGACTTCCTTCTTCTGGGAGACAATTAGCTCATGAATTTCTCATGTACCTGCACAGTGTGAGTGCTCTGAACAAAAGCATTTACAGATAAATTTTGTTTGTGGTGTCATTTCAGAATTGTGAAGTCTTCTTCCCCTTTCTGAAGATTTTCTTACATCCCAGGATAATAAACACAGATACTCCTGCCCCCGTCCTCCAGAGACATTTACTTCAATTCCAAAGCAAATGTAATCTTCCTCTCTCCCCTCTCCAGAAAGGAAAATGAGCAGATCATCAGCAACTCTACATAAAATCAGAGTTTCCTAATTTTGAGACTTCTCTCCTGTGATGCCCCCACTACATGTGTAGGTAACACCTGGACCTCGTCTGGTTGTTCTGTGGGAATTGGTGCACAGGAAACTGACATGAGACTAAAAGATTATCTTTGTCTCTGAATCAAGGAATCACATATGTATTATATTAGCCTACCATTTATTATATTATTAGCCTACGATGTATATATATTCTTTTTTTCCTTTAGCACCTACTATCACAACACTCAAAAGAATGGATTCAGTCTGGTGGCATAGTCCTTGATTTTCTGTGGCAGGATAAATTGCTAGTTTGCAAGTAAGGTAAAATCATAGACCCTTCACATTTTTACAGTTAAGCCTTACTGCTAGAGTATTGTCACTTAACTTTGAATAAGACAATTGGCTACCCCTGGCTCATATTTTCAATTTGAAAATATTGATATGGAAAGTCAGCAACATGCTGAATCCATTCTGTTGAGTGTTGTGATTGTAACGGCTACACCCACTCCTAGACACAGCAGTTGCAGTATCCAGCATCCATTGATCGTTGTGTCAGCAGTGCGAGCTGTCTGAACTGAGCCTATTGGCATGGTCACATGTGGGGTTCCACGAAAACGGAAGTCAATTCTCATCACTCCCAAGGTCTCTTCTTCCCCTAAATGGGTTTTTTATTCTCCATAACACTTACTACGGTCTGATGTACTTGTTTATTTTTTATCTTTCCACACTGGGATATAATCTTCACATGGGAAGAGATTTTATATATTATCTCCCCTACCTACACATAGTAGACTATCAAAAAATATTTCTGAGTGAATGAATAGTAGAAATTTGGAAGAAGCTTCACTGTTTTTATCTTGAGGAAATAACCCATTATGCGAAGGGAAAATTTATATATGTATTTGTGTGTGTGTGTGTGTATATATATATAATCCATTGCCATCAATTGGATTCTGACTCACAGTGATCTTATAACACAGAGTAGAACTGCCCCCATACGGTTTCAGAGAAGCAGCTGGTGGATTGGAACTGCCAACCTTTTCATTAATTTTTCTTTGTGGAAATATGATCATAGGGAAGAAAAAAATAATATATAGACTTTGTAAAAAAAAATTGAGTAGTTAAGTATCTAACATGATTAGTAGTTTTTATGATGACTAATTTTATTTTCAACTTGCCTAAACTATAGTACCCAAACACTAATCAAAGTGTTACAATGAAGATATTCTAAAAATATAATTGATGTCTATAATCTACTCTAGATAAAGGAGATTACCCTTGATAATGTGTGTAAGTCTCATTCAATCAATTGAATGCCTTAAAAGCAAAACTGAGGTGTCCCAGAAAAGAAGAAATCCTGCCTCAAGACTAGGATCAACTACTCCCATTGGTTAGGTTTCTCTGGAGAACCCTGGCTGAGACAGATTTTGGTACCTTGAGTGAGGTGCTGCTTTAACAATTCCTAAAAATGTGGAAGCGGCTTTGCACTTGGGTAATGGGTAGAAGCTGGAAGAGTTTGAAGTAAATGTTAGAAAAAGCCTAGATGACTTTCATGAGCTTATTGTTAGAAATAGGAATGATTCAGGTGGGAGCTCAGAAGGAAGCAAAAGCAGCTGTAGATAAATGTTCTATTCATAAACAGAATGTTGGCAGAAATCTGAACATTGTCTAGGTGTACTGGAAACCAGAGGATTGTTTTCAAGCCTTGAGAGTTAATGAGATTTACTCTGCCCAGCTTTGAACTGCCTTGGTACCCATGATCCCTTATTTTCCTTCCATTTCTCCCTTTTGGAGTGGAAATGTCTAATTTATGCCTGATTCACTATTGCACTTTGGAAGCAGACAACTTGTATTTTTGGTTTCACACGTTCACAGTTGAAAGGAATTTCCCCCCAGGGTGGAACACACCCGGAGTCTCACTCCATGCTTGATTTACATGATTCAGAAGATAAAACTTTGGACTTAGAGTTTATGCTGGAATATATTAAGACTTTTGGGGTAATATGATGGGGTGAATGTGTTTTGCACGTGGGAAAGACATGAATATTTGAAGAGCAAAGAGTGGAGTATTGTAGACTGAATTGTAACCTCCCCCAAAAAATGTATTGAAGTCCCGGCTCCTATATCTATGAATGTGATCCTATTTGAAAATAGGTTTTTTCTTTTGGTATGTTAATCAGTTCATACTAGAATAAGGTGGAAACTAAACGTAATTACTTCTGAGTTATAAAAAGAACAAAACAGACACAGAGATACACACCGAAGGAAGACAGACACCAAGAAATACCAAGGAACGTGAAAGAACTCCAAGAAACTCTTGGGGCTACTGATGAGGAAGGAGTCTACTTTACAGTTGGTGCCCTGATTTGGACTTCTTTCCTCCAAAACTATGAGACTAAAAATTTTTATTCTTTAAAATAACTTTTGTGACCTAAGTTGAAGTCTTGAGGTCATGTTCCATAACTTGCACATAGTATTACTTACTTTCAGTTGGGTTCCATGTTTGAAGATACTTTACCAGGGTCTGAACATGAGGAAGTGAGAATCACTAAAGGCAATATTGGAAGCTGGTGGCGTAGTGGTTAAGTGCTATGGCTGCTAACCAAGAGGTCGGCAGTTCAGTCTGCCAGGCGCTCCTTGGAAACTCTATGGGGCAGTTCTACTCTGTCCTATGGGGTCGCTATGAGTTGGAATCGACTCGACGGCAGTAGGTTTGGTACTCCACAGCAATAATGACAGTCTTAGAAGACGATTTTGTCTCATCTTTTAACAAGGAAAGCATAGGTCTTTATTGCTCTGTAAACCATTTCCATTCATTGAAAAGGAAATGCCTGTACAGACCAAGTAAATAACATACCTAGTTTGTGATATTATATGAGATTTTTAATCACCTCAGACACTATTTTCCTTCTCACTTACATAAAAGAGCCATTGTAGTAGTCAGATGGGGCATATTTTGAAAGGTTTTTGTCAGTTCTAACATAGTAGTGGTATGTAAGATAGTATCCATTCTTATTTTTATCACCAGGAATGGATCTTATTCGCCAAAGACTGCCCAATGGAGTTAATGTAGCTAACACAGATATTAAATTAGTGATATATTCCTGCCATGTGTTATGGATGTCGACAGGTTATGTAACAAACTGACTCTAAACCTAAGACTTCCTCACACACAATACATACTTATATTACTTGTTGAATAACATTAATCCCCAACAGATGTTTTCATTGAAGGAATCATAAACTCTAATGAAGTCTGTGGATGTGACCATTGACTTGATGGCATCCCACTTGTAATTACATTCTAATCAATGTCAACAGAATTACACAGACTCATACAAAGCTTATTAAAGAGATACCTGAAAGCTCACTGTATAATTTATGTGTGGTCTATTATGAATTTTTTTTTTTTTTTCTGTTTTTAGAGAGACTCTCAAGATAGAGTATTTGGAGAAAGAAGTATTTGTTTTGGTCAAGCCTCTGTCTCACCAATATTTATCTGCCATTTTGGTCTCATTTGTACTGGGTTACTTTAAGCTCTATTTTTCCTATTATTTTTCCTAACATTGTCAACCAAGTCGATTACAAAAGTGTATTATGCATTTCCTTTTGATTCTCTCTTGTCCAACTTTCTTGAAACTTTGAGCTGTTAATATGATTTTGAATGTCTAGTGAGAATATTTCCTTAAATAGGTAATCCAAAATGTAAAATTGGACACAAATTTGTGTCTGATGTAATTCATTCAAATTATTTACACAACTATTCTCACATAAGGTATTTAAAGTAAATGTTCTGGAATATTTTTAAAGGTAATTGAGTATTTTCAATTTTACTGCTGTGAAGAGACACAGTTCTTATTTTTGCAATGAAAAATGTTTTAGATGCTTTAAAATAAAAGAGTTTATCTGAACTTTTGTTTTTTATGTTACTTTTTCTTTACTTGAACGGGTAGCTAATTTGGGTCAATGGTCTGTATGAATTGCCAGATTTGTGTAGGAGAAATTTGTGACTTACGTCTCATAAACCTACACCATTTAATGAAGTTGAACTTAAAAATGTACATGCTTGAAAATAAATGGGACTACAGAATCAATTCAAAACATGAATGTTTAAGGTCCCCCCCACATTATGTCTAATGTCGAATTCACTGCCTGTGACTATTAGGTATCTTCTGGAACGATAATATTCCAGGTTGTTCCCTCCCACTGAAAATCTGTTCTCATGTTGTCTTCCCAAGATAGTAACTATGTTGCATTTTTCAAAGTTTAATCTTGTTTGCTTTTTTTCCCCTCACAGACTGCTTTTTATAAAACTTATTCATGATGTAAAATTACTTAACAGTTTACCTCAGTTCTCATACTTAACACTCTATAGTGTTTATCTTATAGGTAAGTAATTAAAATGTAATGAGAATGCCAAGAAAATAAACCATTCAATTCGTGTGACTGAAAGCAACAGGGAAATGCCATATGTTTCTATTTTCTTTGAAGAAAAGATTATTTTTAAGAAAATATAGCATATGAAGTTTATATGACTCCTTACTTATGTATGAAATGCTGCCCCATACTACTAATTTAACATTTAATCCTATACCCTTTCTTTATGAGTTATATTCATGTCCTTCAGGGATTAAATTAGAGACTGAGTCAAGCATTCAATGATGTTTGGAAAAACATTTATTAGACCAGGGTGACCCTCACAAACAATGAAATTCATTAAATGGAAAACAAACAAAAAATATTATACAGAAACTTAATGTTAAAAAAAAATCTTCACAGTTTTAAATAGTAGGTATTTATTTTGTTTTAAAAATGAAGCTGACTTTGAAGGTTTAGGTATAGAAAATCAATGTCAAGTACTTTTTTTTTGAGCACTATTGCGGTATTAAGGTTATCCGTACAAAGAGCCTAGACCTATTTTTTAAAGGGCTAAATGTGTCTTATTTGGTTTCCTTAGATTCCATAGCAATTATTCCATTTATAAAATGTTTTGTGATTATCTATTTTCTGTCTCCACAGATAAATTTTTGGCTTCATGATGTCAGGAATATATCTACTCATTTGGTGTCTCTTGATGTTAAAAATGCAAAATAGTTATTATTGGGGACTTTTAAGGTATTCTAAATTGTCTAGAAGTTGATTTCCAAGCAAATTAAAATGAATAAAAGGCATTCAGGGCTGGTGGAAATGAACAATGAGATCCAAAGGAATTTCTTACTTTTATGCAAGCAAGAGGCAAATATTCAGTTACTTTAAGAGACTGTTCAGTTTATTAACAGAAGGCAAAGTGAAAATGCCGCTCACTCATTTATTCACTCAGTGTGTATTAAGTACTTATGTACCAGGTACATTGAAATGGTGGTACTCAAGAGGTGTAAGCATAAAAGTTATTTTATTGTTACATTCCGTTCTTTTAAAATTTCTCCAGGTGGGTACTCTTCTCCTTAATCCTGTTTGAAAAGGTATCATGCCTATATGAAATATCTGATCACTATTAAATGATAGAAAGTCCTACAGTCACTTTAAAATGAAATCCTGGTTGTAAATTAATAATTAAAAACATTGAATATATTAATCAATGCTGTAATAACCATTCAATGATAGATTTCTCCTTTCTCCCACCTAAGTCCCCCTGTAATGGTCTGCCTGCCTCCTTAAAGTAGAGTTATTGTTCTACAATTCTGAGTCACTGCTTACCTCTTTTCCTCTCTCTGCTTTGTTCCCAGCGGGAACAAAAAGCTTGGAAAAATGAGAGAAAAGGGGATCAGAAAGAGCTTTCTTCACTGGGCCTACGTGAGATGGCTTTTCATTCGATTAGTACATGTTTGAGGTTGATTTTTTTATGGATACTTTTGGGAATGCTCTGCTAGGTCCCTCTGCCTGCAATTGTCATAAAATGGGCTCTACTTTTCTTTCAGCCAGCCACTCCAGAGCTACACCTCTCAGCTCTGCTCCCTGTGGGATAGCCCACAGCCTCCTACTGCTGGGCTCCACCTCTTAAACAACTGCAGGCTGACCGTCCTATGGTGGTTGCCCCATCTGGTCACAGGAGTCACACTGTTAGAAGGCAGTGCAGTTATTTTTAAGTTTTAGCTCTTTCTTGATGCCATCGGTCACTTTACTTTTCTCAAGTCTGACTAGTGATTTGTGCCTTCCAAACTATGGAAAGCAAGCTCTAGGAGTGACCCTTAAAACCTCTGTGACTGGGCTTGAGGTTAGATAAAGAAGTCCCACCTTCCCATCACCAGTTCTTTTGATGGAGAATGAGTTATGACTCAAAACACCTTCCCAAATCTGGCTCCCCCACTCTTCACCCCCCCAATACTTTACATGATAGATATGAGTTAGGGAACCACTTATCAGTCACCAGCTTTAAATCCCCATATAAACCAGCTAATCTTTTGATACATAGCGAATTTTGACACAAATTTTGAGATATAGCAAACAGAGATTGCCATTCTGTTGTTACAGGTTAGGCACTGCCAGAGATGCAGTGGCAAACAAAACCAGCTACAGGTACTACCCACAAGGAACTTATTATCTAGAAGGAGATTCAGACAAGATACAAATAATAATAACATATACAAAATTACAACCGCAGTAAGCACATCGAAGGGGAAATGCATGTTTCTGTAAGAGACTCATCCTAAAGATAGTTGTATAAAGAGATTGGAGAAGGTTTTCCTAGCCCCTTCATTTAGTCATGATCTGAAAGTCGAGGTCAAGTTAACTTTGTGAAAATAAGAGTGAATTTGGGGAGAGGGATGAACAACATTTTATGTAGAAAGAACTTCTCATACAATGATTCTGTGGTGGTAGAGGCAAAAGCGAGGACTATGGTGGCTGGTTTTGAGAAAACAAGAGAATGCTGAAAACACAGCATGAGGCTTGAGGTGTCCACAGAGAACAGATTTCCAGAGAGTAAGACCCGGTAGGCCATATTAAGAATTTTTATTTTTGATTCTAAATGCAGTGCAAATCCATGAAAAGGATCTAAACTGGGGAGAATGATTGAGGATGAAACTAGTGATGTGAAAAGAACGCTTTGTGTTCAGGGTGAAAAGGGATCTTATGGGGCAGAGGGTACAAAATTGGATGAGGAAAGAAGAATTGAGGTGACTGCAATACTCCATTTGAGATACAATATTCATTTTGATTAGAGTGAGATAAAAAGAGCTTTCAGTACTATAAGCTTATAACCTTATTTTTCAAGCTTTAGATTTCAGACTGCCTGGTAGCCTCGATGTTAGAAGGACATGTTTTATAAATTGATGGGATAACTCTTCAAATGCAGCCCACCAGTGAAAACTCCGCTAATGACTGATGCAGAAATTCCCTCTGATTCTACACTTTTTAGGTTGCAGTATCATCGTAGTGCTTTATTAAATTCAATATTGTTTAAATTTTGAAGGGGATTCACATGAGATAATAAATTGAATGCCAATTATGTGAGTGCTAATTATACCTTTATGTCTTTGTTACTAAATGCCTGCATGACTGATGGTAAGGCAATAGCATGCATACAGTATAGCCTTTGTGATATCACTGTATTTGTAGGGATATTTTGGGCAGCTTCTGATGCTCATTCTTAATATTTAAAGACAAGGGCTTCCATTACATGGACATTTTATATCCCTCAAAAAAGAGCTAATACAACCAAGGTGCACATCCACGGATGAATGGATTAATAAATTATGGTATATTCACACAATGGATCACATCGATAAAGAACAATGATGAAACATTTCATAACATGGAGAAATCTGGAAGACACTATGCTAAGTGAAATTAGTCAGTTGCAAAAGGACAAATATTGTGTAAGACCGCTATTATAAGAACTGGAGAAATAGTTTAAACAGAGAATAAAATATTCATTAATGATTACGAGAGGGGGGATGGAGAGAGGAGGAGGAGGGGCATTCACTAATTTGATAGTAGATAAGTTTTATTTTAGGTGAAGGAAAAGACAATACACAATGCAGGAGAGGTTAACACAACTGGACCAAACCAAAAGCAAAAAAGCTTCCTGAATACACTGAATGCTTCAAAGGCCAGTGTAGCTGGGGCAGGGGTTTGATGACCATGGTTTCAGGGGACATCTAAGCCAATTGGCATAATAAAGTCTATGAAGAAAACATTCCGCATCCCACTTTGGAGAGTGGCATCTGGGGTCTTAAACGCTAGCAAGCGGCAATCTAAGATGCATCAATTGGTCTCAACCCACCTGGAGCAAGGAAGAATGAAGACCACCAAAGACACAAGGCAATTATGAGCCTAAGAGACAGAAAGGACCACATAAACCAGTGACTACATCAGCCTGAGACCAGAAGAACTAAACGGTGCGTGGCCACAACTGATGACTACCCTGACAGGAAACACAACAGAGAATCCCTGAGGGAGCAGAAAAGTAGTGGGATGCAGACCCTAAATTCTTGTAAAAAGACCAGACTTAATGACCAGACTGGGACTAGAAGACCCCAGAGGCCATGGTTCACAGACATTCTGTTAGCCCAAGACAGGAAACATTCCCAAAGCCAATTCTTCAGACAGGGATTGAACTGGAATATGGGATGGAAAATGATACTGGTGAAGAACAGGCTTCTTGGGTCAAGTAAACACATGAGACTATGTCTGGAGGGGAGATGAGAGGGCAGAGGGGTCCAGAAGCTGCCAAAATGGACAGGAGGAGAGAGAGTGGAGGGAAGAGCTGTGCTATCTCACTAGAGGGAGAGAAATTTAGAAGTGTATAGAGCTCAAAATGATAATTTACCATATTGAGATCTTAAAAGCTAGCACTATGGAAATGCATAAGAAATAAAGAACATAAAACTTTTTGTAATAATTTTCTCTTTAGCAAACAAAGTTTAAATCATCTTTGAATCATGAAAGTATATTTTGAACAATAAACCTCATAATATTAATATTTTATATCAGTATACATTTTTTTATACACTTTACCATTTGCAAAGCCCTTCTAAATATATTATTATTTCATTTAGAATAATATTTCTGGTATTTTTCTATCTTGCCCCATGTTGTGCTAGACCTGAGCTACAAGATAGATGTATCACAGTCTCCACTCTTCTGGAGTTTTCACCCTCGTTGAAGAGACATGTAATGGATGATTGACTTAGAACAGTACTTGCTAGTAACTAGGATAAGTGGTGGTTGTACTGGGGGTTTCCTTAAGAAATATGAAGTAATGGAAATAGCATTGCTTTTAGAATTCACAGAGGTAGAATGGACCCAAGGCCCGAAGACCTGAGTAACAATTAACTGAACGTAGGTAGTATATCTAGTATGTCTAAAGAAGAAAGGAGCTACTCAGAAGAGAGTTGACCAATAGGAAAAAAAAAAAGAAAAAAATTAAGAAACAAGGGTATCATAAAAAAAGATAGATAGTTTTAATCAAAGAGCTATCCAGGGGAAAAGGAATCTTAGCCAAACTTTTTTTTTTTTTTTTTTTTTAATTATTCTAGTTCTACTGCTAAGGTAAGTTATATCTTTAAAATTTGTGCAGGGAGTTAAAGCTAATTAATTTCCGAGACTTCACCCCATATTCTAGAGCACACTCTTTATGAAATTGGAAGCCATTACATATTTTATTCCTTTATTTTTTCATTATTATTGCATATTGAACAAGAAAACTTTAATTATGATGTGGCTTCCATTATAGGTCCCCTAAAGGACAAAAATGGTGCTGGTCAGACTAAGGTAAATATTCATATCTCTTTGGGAGTTACACCTGTCTTTGTGTTAATAGATTACATTCTGATACTATGCAGCAGTCTTGTGAATTTGTTTAATGCAAATATACCACTGAGGAATGGGTTAGTCCTCAGTGTTCTAAAAAAATCAAGCTCTAATACCTGCAAGACTAAAGACTATGGTAAATTTGAGAACAGAGAAGAGATTCTAGACGGTAGAGGTTAAGGCACAGTTTTGGAAAGAGTACCTGAGTTCATGTCCTGAATTCACTGCCTAAAAAAAAAAAATTTCCTACTCTCTGTATAATCTTAAAAATATACTTTTCTTATTTTAGTTTATCTATAAATGGAAATAATCATATTATTTACTTGATAGAAGTATTGTGAAGGTATAAATAACATAACATTGAAAATAGTTAAATGGGGTAAATGTTGATTAGATGTTACCTTTCATAATGCTACTTTATGAGTCCTCCAGACTAGGATAGCCTAGTCCCCTGTAGATGTATCAGTCAGGGTTTAGTTGGTGATAATATTAACCACTTCAGCTAGTTTAGGCAGAATGAAGTTTAGGATAGAGAACAATGCTTGCATATCACTGGTAAACCCAGAGTAGTATGTTCTAAAATCTTGCTATGATTCTCAGAAAAATTGTGAGAATGGGTCCTCTGTGCCATAATAAGAAATTCGGGGAGTCAGTAAGGCACTGCCACAATTCTTGTCTCCAGAAATATGCTGTCATCATTTCTGATCATGGGTCAGGGAGCCACTACTTCCATATTTGGTTCTAGAATCACAGCCTCTGTGTAAATTCTTTAATTATAAAATGGATACCTATGAGGCACAAAGTGGTGCCATTTTGTTTTTTTCTTAATTTGGTTCCAAATTCCCATCTATTGAGATTGCATCTGATTTGCAGAGCTTCAGCCAAATGTACAATCCCAGTTGCAAGAAAGTCTGGATAATGAAACTTAGCTTCCCAAACTTCGTAACACTAGCAAGAAAAAAGAAGCTGGTACAAGGGTTGAGTATACTAATCTACTACTATAGTAGATGATATATAAGCTGGATATTTAAAAACACATGAACAAACAAACACAATTTCTGACTGGAGTTACTAAAGAAAAATGATTTGTGTTTCTTAGACAGGAACATAGAAATATTTGTAAATAGAGAGCTTATGACATATTTATTTAATTTCGAGTTGGTTCTGTTTGTTACAACTGTTGTTGTTGGGTGCTATCAAGCTGATTCCAACTCATGGTAACCCCCCGTGACAGAGTAGAGCTGCCCCATAGGTTTTCATGGTTGTGATCTTTATAGAAGCAATTTACCAGGTCTTTCTCCCATGGAGCCACTGGGTGGGTTCAAACTACCAACCTTTTCCTTAGCAGCCAAGTACTTAACAGTTAGCACCACTAGGGCTCCTTTTATTACAACCAGAGTAGAATTTGAGACTTGGAGTGATGAACTAAGCTTAGAAATATAAAAAGAAACCAAGCCATAGAAAGTCTTGTAACTACAGTAAGAACTTAATTTCACCTTGTGGTCATTAGGAAGTTAGTGGACTTATTTCAAGCAGGAAACACAATAATCATATTTGAATTTGTGGACCATCACTCCACAGCTCTGTGAAATATGGTTTACTGTGAAAGCAGAAGCACTCCATGCAGAAGGTGGGCAAGACAAGGGACTTGTTCAGGTGGGCATTTACAAATAACTAAATAAAAATGATGATAATAGGAGAAAAGATAATATCAGTGGTAGTGGGAAGAGGAGATTTTATATATCTAGAAGCAAGTATTATCAGATCTCAGTAAACATTTGCATGGGGAGAGTGTTGGGGGTAGTGATTTTAAAATTAAAAAATTTGATGGATGCTGAAATGTTTTGTAGAGATGGGGAAAAATTTGAGGACCATGAGATGAGTTCAGTTCTGTATATTTAGCATATACCATGGATCTGCCTGAAGGCCTTCCATGAGGAGATAATTCACGTACAGTTAAATATATGGACAAGCATGATGCTTGGGGGAAAAGATCTGGTTCAGGCATATAAATTTGTGCGTCTTTTTAATATGAATAGTGGCTGATGCCAAGAGGGTAAGGTCTTAAATGTGAAGCTGCATAAAGGGAGCAAACCAGGAAATGCATCCTTCCAGAAAACCAGCTTTATAGGCCAGTAAAAAGGAACGTCTAACAAGGCTGAGATGTGACTAAAACTGAAGAAAATGTAAGAAAAAGTAGGGCAGAAGCTAAGAATGTTTATAGAAAGATCAAAGAGGTATTCGAAAATATTCATGTGGCTAATCTCTAAGTCATTGGAAACATTGGCAAGAGTAGTGAGAATGGAATGAAAAGAAACAAAACTGAATTCATGGAGTTGAGAACAGAATAATTGATAAGGGAAAAGGAACTGTGAAAACAAACCACTTTGCTTAATAGTTTGGAAGGTGAAGAGATATTGAGAAATGGAAGGCTAAAAGGAAAATGGAAGCTTAAATGGAAAGAGAGTAAAACTCTTAGAAGCATTCAGAAGGTAAGAGGGAACAAGAAAGTGCCACAGTTTTGGGAATGACTTTGTGGGGAGACAGCAGCCAGATTGCAGTGTAGAACTGGTGATGGAAGTATCAAAAGGGGATATGTGACCATGGTATAATTTCTTCTTTGGAAAATGTATAAATCTTTTGGGGGTAAGGTTTTATTCCCATTTAAAAGCATGCCATACTGAGATTGTTCCCAACAGGATCAAAGCTTATATCAAGTATAGCAATACGCTGATGGGGAAAAGACAGAAAACAAGTGGGGTTGAAGAAGCGACTCTCTCATTTTATCCTCACACCAACTTTAGGGTAGATGATTTACCATAGACAGGATGCTTCCTGAACTAGAGATGAAAAAACAGTGACTAGCACAGTTGTGAAAGGGTACATTTAGTATTAGAACACTGATTTTAAGAATATAAATTAAAATGAAAACTGCCTCATATTAACCAGGAAACCCTGGCGTCGTAGTGGTTAAGAGTTCAGCTGCTAACCAAAATGTTGGCAGTTTGAATCCACCAGGCGCTCCTTAGAAACCTCATGGGACAATTCTACTCTGACCTATAGGGTCACTATGAGTCAGAATTGACTGGATGGCAATGGGGTTGGCTATGGGGTTTTGGCATGTTAACCCACTCATAACAACAACAACAAAAAAACCAAAACCAAACCCAGTGCCATCAAGTCGATAACAATAAAAGAGCAAAAATATATATATTTTTAAAAATGACAGGACTGAAGCTAAAACTGGGTCCAGAAAACCTGTCCAACTCTTTCTAATTTCTTGAAAAACAAAATAAAATTCTACAAATCTTCCAAAATTCCCAAGTTTTAGGACAAACTTTTACTTTTCAGGAAGAATAATTGTTTGGAAGAGAGTTATTAGCAAAAATCTCAAATAGAGTAATTTTACAGCTGTTCTTAATTTTCTGTGAGGCAAATAAGTTGTTTAGAAAATGTTCACACAATACAGAAGTGTTGACTTACTGGCATAGTACTTGCTACGCCACGTTCTGTTGATTTTGCAAGCATTAATTCATTTATTCTTTCAGTACCCAGGTCTATTTACTCTTTCTTTTATAGGAGATACTCAACTCTGTATTTTAAACAAAGAGAATTTAATCCAGGGAATTGGCTGCATATAGAAGGGCAGAGAAGCTAACAAGGGAAAGCCAGGTATCACAATTAACAATGGAAGGGATCTGCACCAATTTTAGAGTGAAGGCAAAAATGGGAGGAGGAGGATTGCCAGAGTCTGGGCCCTAGTCATCCAACAGAAGCTGGAAAATAGAGGGCCTGTCCAGCAAAAGCTAGAGTCACTACTCCTGGGGGCTTCAACCACTGTCCAGAGCAAGATGTGACTATTGAGGAGACACAGCTATTGCTGAAGAAGCCATTGGGGGCACACAGAGAGGCTACAGATATACATTGGCTTTTTCTTTCTCCAGCCCCACAGTCCAATGGCTTTGCCTTCCATTGGCAAACCCTGAAGCTTACCTGCTTTGTAGACACAGCTTGCTGAAATTCATCAGGTTTAGTTTTGCCAAAAAAAAAAAAAAAAAAAAAAATTGTTATTAAAGGGTGAGAAACAGTTTTAATTTTCCTGTAATCCAGATTTCTGGAGTCCACAGAGGTTGGGGTAGCTCACCCAGGCCATTGTCCTTAGATGTCCTTTTGAACCTTGAGCCTTGAGAAAACTGGTTTCTAAAAGTTACCTTTGAGTCAAACAATGGTCTAGATGAATTAATGAGGACCATTTTTTTTCCATTTTACCTTAGGCATTGAGCTGTTTTGAAGAATTCGGTTAGTTTTAGGAAGCAGAAACTGCAGGTTTCTGTGTTTTAGGGTAAAATGTTATTGTATAAATACAATTCTGGCCCTTTTCCATGGTAATATCAATAAGATGGGGTATAAGAATTTTTGGAAGTTCTTTTTATCTTTGGAACATTTTTGGCTCCCTAGGCAAGATGTTACTCAGATTTGCAAATCATATATTCAATAAATTTCAATCAATTTCTATTACTGGCTTAATGTGATTTTTGTATCATCAGGGAGAAAATAATACACTGGTGAGGATTATATAAAGAAAGCAACCAGTCTATTACCTATTTTATATCTGATCCTGAAGTTTGGGTGTCGTACCCAAACAAGTAAGACACCGATCTTAAATTTTAACTCCATAACCTGATTTATGAAAGATAATCTGAACCTACTGTTTGATAATTTCTCATAATTAATCAATTTTCCAACTCATACATGAGTAAAAAACCAAAAAAAATCAAACTGTGCCGTTGAGTCGATTCCGACTCATAGTGACCCTATAGGACAGAGTAGAACTGCCCCATAGAGTTTCCAAGGAGCGCCTGGAGGATTCAAACTGCCGATCCTTATGGTTAGCAGCTGTAGAACTTAACCACTACGCCACCAGGGTTTCCCATACATGAGTAGCTGTGTTATTATTAACCATTTTTAATAAACTGACAAGCATAATTGAAATACACATTAAAAAAACGCACTGAATTCTCCCAGGTAAGTATAAATTCTTACTGAATGATATGTTATGCATTTTAATGAAAACTTCTTCAAAGCGCACGTGCTAACCAATGACATCAGTGCTGCAGACAGGCTATTACTTTACACATTGTGCTTTTGAACGAAGGAATGGCCTACTAAATAAATAATTTTGATTACTTCAACAACAACAAAAAAAAATTTTTTCTGTTGCATTTCTCTTCAACCAGCATATAATTTGCAATATATCCTCACTATCCTATTTCCATTTAAAACTTTCAGACTCTGAGGAATTCTGATAACTCTGTAATAACCTTGAGAGGAAAGCTCAAATGGTCTTTCACGTCTGAGGATCCTGAAGATGTATGACCTTTTTAATAGGATCTCTTGGTTGTTTTGCATAATTCATGGCTCACATAAGACTTTAACAAGGAAAAATGCATAGTTTATATGGTGTTTTTCTGGCTTTCTGCATATTGATTGTCTATTATATTTTATGCCTTGATTGCAATATTTTTTCTGAAATAATTCACTTTTAAGCGGTTGGACTATAATACCAAGAGTAACTCGGAAATCTATATGCTAGAGATTTTTCGTATTTGTACACTCCAACACTTTTTCATGTCAGATTTCAAATTAGAGGCATTTTTAGATGCTGTATGATTAGAAGACATTTAAGGAAGTTCCCTTTTGGAATAGGGTCCCAAGATTGAGGAAACACAAGGAAACCAGGGCTTTTACTGAACCTTACACCAGACCCTCCCCAGAACGTAGATATCATTGAAAAGCAAAGCCCTATCATACTCAATAAACTATTATTGCCTCAAAACAAACAAATAAAAAACAGTGTAATTAGAGTATGATATAACTAAAGAATCATGCGCTAAAAGTCAAGATTGAAGAAATAATATTTTAATTGGTATTTTAAGCACACTTCGCTTTTTATTTTCAATTTAGGAAAAAAATAACCAACAGAGCAATCAACCTAAAAATATAAGTAAAATTATTTTACAAGTAATTGGTTCTTTAAAAATGAACTTTAAGTTTTCTGTAATCTAATGAGGGCACTGGGTTTTGGGGGGTTTAATTTTACTAGTTGAGTAAGCTAAGTTTATTCATCAGTGGCTGAAGCAACTATTCTTTCTTAAGAATTTTCTTAGTTTCTATTAACCAGCAATGTGTAGAACTAGTGTTAATTTCGTAACCGTCTGTCCTGCTCTACCCCACATTTTTCATTGTGAATATGCCTGCTTTTGACTTTTCTGAAATTCAGTTTTCAGAATGAATTTATATGCAGTGATAGAAAATAGTGATATGTTAAATAAAGGCTAATTTAAAGGAGATTAAAAAATAAAACAACAACAGGGGACATAACTCACTGTTTGGAAAAGATGTATATACTTCATCCTTCACTGAAAATACATCTAAGAACATTTTCTAGGTCAGCCAATTGAACTGAATCCATCCAAAGAACCTATTAATTCAGCCTTTCTCTTCTATTCAAGCGCATCTGTGTGATTGCTTCACTCTTTAAGGTAAAGACAATCGTAAATGTAAAAGGTTCAGAAAATCTGTGCAAGCAGATAGTAAAATATAATCAGTGAAAATAGTTATGCTTAATCTTTTATACAGCTTTTTGATTCAATTGTTCAGATTGTTGCATTGTTAAGTACAGATGGTCTGAGATGGCATGATTATATGACTATTTGCGAGAAAAAAAAAGTGAACAAATATTCATCTCCAAAGACAAACCCCCCTTTCCTTAGACACTTTGATATATAAGAAGAGCTCATACTGACCTCAGTGCCATTTGGTAGGATAATAACATTGGCAGTAATATTCAAGCTTAACACGCCGAGGCACAACTTCAGGTCATATCCTTTTCAAAGTAACTCTTTTTAAACATGATATAATGAGTAAACATTCGTAGCACTAGGAAAATTTCTTATTCCATCAATAAAATAGAATCTCTCCTTCATTTATCTAATATGCTTTGTCAGAGTTTCTTTATAGATCATTTCATGAAAGCTCACTGAAGACCCATGGGAAATATAAAGGGACATTCAAACTGCAAATCTGTCATATTTGCTTTGGATTTGATTTAAAGCATTGGTTCTCAACCAGGGATGATTTTGCCCTCCCCTCTCCACCTCCTGAGAAAATTTTGCAATGTCTGGAGATATTTTTGGTTTTCACAACGCAGAGGGTGCTATTGTCATTTAGGGGGTAGTGACTAGGGATGCTGTTCAACATCCTACAATATACACAGAATCTCTCTCTCCCTTCCCCAGCAAGTATCCAGCCCAAGATATCAGTATTGCTGAGGCTGAGAAGCTAAATTTAAGGATTCTAGGATGGAGATGCTGCCCACCTTTTCAGAAAGAAAACTTGCTGTGTGGAATGTGAAAACATGTCTCTTCTAGGAAACCCTGTTGTCAATGTGCTCAGATGTCTACACGCTTTCTAAATCTATCTATGGATCTGTGCTGAGAAAACAATGATTATAGGCCTCCTTGCTAGTTAACCATATTATGATTTAGTAGTATTAAAATTTTCTGAAATATGGCTGATGGCTAGATATAAAGAAAGTTTATTTGTAAAGAGGTCACCACTTATGATTTGATAGGGTAGGAAGAGAACAATTTCCATGGTGAAGAAACTCCTGTGAGGTCTAAGTCCTGGTGTCAGAGAGGGGCTGCTGAAGTTAGTGTTAAAACCATCCAATGAAAACGGAATTCTCAACCTCAGCACTGTTGACAATATGGGCTGGAAAATTCCTTGTTGTGCGGGGCTATCTTGATCATGGTAGGATGTTTAGAGGTATTCTCAGCTTCTACTGACTAGATATGAGCAGCACCCTTACCCACTAGTTGTGACAACAAAAAAAAAATTCTCTAGGTATTTCCAATTGTCCCTGGGGGGGCAGCAGAGGTTACCCTAGATTGAGAACCATTGCTTTAGAAGGATATGCTGAGGCCCTTCTATTCTTCTTCCTCTCTCAGAGAGGAAAGAAGTCCACCTACATAGCAGACCCACCCACCTTCTGTAAGTAGGTCGACTATGCAATTTATTATCCAAACCAAACAGATGCTGAGAGTTAAAAAAAAAAAAAAAAAAAACCTGTTGCCGTGGCGTAGATTCCAACTCATAGAGACCCTGTAGGACAGAGTAGAACTTCCCCATAGAGTTTCCAAGGAGCGCCTTGTGGATTTGAACTGGTGACCTTTTGATTAGCAGCCATAGCATTTAACCACTAGCCACCAGAGTTTCCCTGAAAGTTAAAAAGGGTAGAATTAGTAATTTTATTGCACAAACAGGCTTAGACTGAGACCATGCTGGCCAACTGGGGGGAAATTGGTTATACTTTCTATAGGCCACGTAACAGCAAAGATGGTTTCCAAAAGCCTTCTACCTTGAGACCAGGTAGGTTTATTTTGAATTCCAAAGTGTTATGTTGCTTAATTGAAATGTGTTTTTTGAATTAGAAAGAATAACACTCATTTTCAAATACTGGGCTTCAGCTTATACAGAAGCCAGTACAGAAGGAACTTAGGTTTTTTATAAGAAATACTAAGCATTCACGTCATTACCTGGTTCATACAGAAATGGGACACATTTTCTTCAGCAACACATCTGCCTTGAATCACCTGAGGCTATCTGGATGCTGGTAGCAACTCTGGACATAGTGTTTTCTTGTAATTCCCTTTAATATTACTCACTGGCAACTATAGCTGTTGTTGTTTTCCCAGTGGACCCTAAGTTTTAGGGTTTCATCTTGTACCTTTCCCACCTCCCAAATCTCTGAGGGCTAGATAATATTGCCAGTAGAAGGTAAATTATCTGTGAGGAAAAAAAAAATGTTATTGACTTTCCAAAATACCCTGTGTACAAAGAAGCATTTAGTATCTAATAAAGTACACATTATCTGCTTAAACTGAGAGGCAAGATAAAGAACTTAGTATAAGAGCAAATCAGCTGCAAAAGACCTCTTTAAAGTGTTAAAGGCAAAGTGCACCTGACCCAAGCCATGGTATTTTCCTTCGCCTCCTACACATGAGAAAGCTGGACAATGAATAAGAAAGACAGAAGAAGAATGGATATATTTGAATTATGGTGCTGGTGAAGAATATTGAATATACCATAGATTGCCAGAAGAATGAATGAACAAACCTGTCTTGGAAGAAGTATAGTCAGAATGCTCCTTAGAAGCGAGGATGCAGAGACTTCCTCTCACGTACATTGGACGTGTTATCAGGAGGGACCAGTCCCTGGAGAAGGACGTTGTGCTTGGCAGAGAGCTGGCAAAAGAGAAGAAGACACTCAATGAGATGGATTGAAACAACGGCTACAAGATGGGCTCGAGCATAGCAATAATTACGAAGATGGCACAGGACCGGGCAGTGTCTCATTCTGTTGTACACAGGGTTGCTGAGTGAGAACCAAATCAAAGGCACCTAAGAAGACCAAAAGGTTTTAAAAAATATGTTACTAGATATCAAGTTACCTTCATTTGTCTATCTTCTGTGCTTCAACAATTTAAAATATGAGAGTAATTCTTTCCAACCAAACAATTCTTATCTGTGCTACTCAGGAAATAGAAACTTCAGGTTCTTCACAAATAAGGAAAATTGATATGTCATTGTTTCTTCTGGTAAAATATATTTACAGCAATGAAAAATGATTTCTAAGAGCAGTATTGCAAATTTTTTTTGTAAATAAAGCTATATTCTTTTTGTTTTCATCACAAAAATGAGATTATTTTTTCTATTATAATTTTATTCAAAAGACTTCTTTGTGATGTATGTATGTAATTGAAGTCCACATATCATAAACCTAACCATTTTAAAGTGAACAATTCAGTGGCATTTACTACATTTACAATGCTGTGCAACCACCACCTTCATTTAGGTCCAGAACATTTTCATCATCCCAAAGAGACACATGGACCCAGGATACAGTTTCCCCCCATTTTTCGCTCTCCCATCTCTTGGCAATTTGGCAATCTGTGCTCTGTCTTTATGGACTTACTCTTCAGGGTCTTTCATATAAATGCACTTTATATGTGACTTTGTGTGTCTGGCTTCTTTCGCTTAGCATGTTTTTGAGGTTAATCCATGTGTTGACATGTATCAGGCTTCATTCCTTTTTATGGTGAATAATATTTCATTGTGTATACATACCATAATTTATCTATCCATTTATGGACCTGTGGGATGTTTCCCTCTTTTGTCTGTTGTGAACATAAACATGCTTGTATCTAGGCCTGAGTTACCCAGTGACCCCACTGGCTGCAGATTCCAAGGCACAGACCAGGTCTAAGGTTTAAGGTGGTAATTTTGCATGTACATTCTGGGCTTCCTCCCTTCCACACTCTCTGTGTACTTTGTGAATCTTCTCCCTCCTCCATGCCTAGTAATCCTACTCTGATCTCAGCCATGTCTGCAGCAGTTGGGGAAGGGTGTTTCTTTCTGGGAAAATATTTCTACTGACTTTTACTGAGATCTGCCACTGCTAACCCCCTGACCCTTCCTGTTGCTTCTCATTGCTTTGGTCACAACTTATGAATGTCTTCCCACAGGGCTATGCTATGCTGAACTCATGTATCATGGCTTACAAGCATTACGAATTATGAGAGTATTCTCTGTCTTCTAGTGCTGCTAAAGATACAAGTGATAGGGTTATTCTGTTCATTCATTTTGCTCTGCGTGGTTTCAATGAGGAAAAGCAGAAAGATTGAAAAATAATTATCTTCATATGCTTACCAGGAGTCTCCACTTTCTGTATCTCTCTTTCTGAAGGAGGCCATGTATATTGAAAAGAATAATGAAGAAAGTATTAATGATAGGAAAATAACTATTAAGTATTTGGATATACTGACAAAAATTTGTTAAGTTATATATGCAATCAATTAAAATGTCATTGGAACAGCTATTAAACCAGAAGACTATAAACATTTCTATTTTAACTATAGAAAGATTATATTTTCTATATTATCTCTTCAATAGGAATTTTAAAAAAGTATTTTTATTGTGTACATATTTTAAATGCTTTCTAATTTGTTTTTAACTTTATAAGCTACTTAAATTTACTTTTCAAACATAGTGTTTTTGAGGCTTTGTGCAAAGCACTATGTTAGGTGCACTAAATACCCATAAACTGTGCCAGCCCATAAAATAAAATACCAATATGTGAACATACACAGGATGCAGAAAATATGATGCGGTTTGTTTTCTCACTGTGCATTTTCTTTGCTCTGCAGCAACAGATTGCAGATAATCTAATTATCTACGGGAAAATGTTTAGTGTTGGAATTCTTATCAAGTTATTGAAACAATTATTTTGTTTTCTGTAAGAAGGTTTAGATAAGCCACACTATAAATTACTTAGATCAAATTTATTGCAGGTTTTGTTTGCTTTATTATTTGTCAATTTCTTGGAAATGTGCATTTTTGTGAAAGGGTAGCACAAAGACTGCACTCAATAAATGGTACGAATTCTTTATCCAGTAACTTTGGGTCAAATGTGTTTCATAATTAGGATTTTTCACATTTTAGAAAGATAAATTGGTGCAGTGATGGTATATAACTTTATACTTTCTGAAATAAAATGCATGAAACATACACATTAATTAGAATTTAAAACAAAACTGACTTCTAAATAATCTCAGGGTCATTTGGATCATGTTTTATCAACCAAATAAATTATGTAAAAAAAATTTTTTTAAATTTTTTTGGATTTCAGGATGGTTGATAAAATATTAGACCTGGGGTTGGACACATCTCTGCAGTGTGCTAAATACTTTGAAACACCTTTCCAACACAAGGTTAGAGCACAGTTGATGAAATTTAATTCCACCCACCCACTGGCATAGCTATAGGAACTGTAACGAGAATTTCTTAATTCTATATATGAGATTTGCCCTGGTTTGCTTTAGACTTAATAGGAATATGCTTTTGTAGTACCCTCAAGTTTTCTAAACACTCAAAATCAAGTACCTAGTAAGGGTAAGATGGTGTTTCACACCTTGCAATTAAGATTTTTTTTTCCTTTGAGAGGAGAAATATGACTAATAGGTATAAAACATACCAACATAAAGTAGTATATATTTGAAGTGTCAAATGAATGACAAGGCCAATAAATTCCAGAACAGTTTAAACATTTAAAAATGAAAATGTCACCCTTTCTTCTAGGCCTCCCACTGTATTTCTTCCATGACCGCCCCCCTAAAAAGAATTTGAGTTTGAGGGAGGGAGGCTTTTGGAGAGGTTAGTAGTTCTTGAAGTTCTGTACCCAAAGCAATATTTGCCTTTATTGAGGTTTATATAGGGTTATATGTGGGGGTCAGGCAGGGGAAGGCTTGCACACATGTGTATGTGAGAGAGAGAGAGAGTAGATAAATTCATAAGTCTTTTATAAGCGTCCCATGGGATCTGAGAAATACTGTTATGTCAAATTATTGTGATGTATAATTTTTTAATTCATGCCTTCATATATTTATTCATTCATCATTTAATTGCCCATTGTGTGGACTCAGGCACACAGTAAATAGTGGAACCCAATTTGCTGGCAATGTTTGGAATTTCCCACATGCTTTTCAGATTAAATTAGCAGTAAATAGCATTTGATCAGGGCATCCAGAAACAGTCTAAGTTCAATTTAGGACAAAAAGAATATTCACTCTAAGAAAGTTATTTGTCATTTTTATGCTTTTCAATTTTCTCATAAAACATAACTTCAAGGATTCTATATCCAATAATATTGCAATCTCTAATTATCTACTCTTTTGCCAAAAAATTTGAAAGTGCAACTTTTTCTTAATGGAATCTGCTCAACAGCAAGTTAGATGTTTACATTCAAAAACAGCATCTGTTCATCTTTCCAAGAGAAAGCTAGAGATGTATTTCCCTTAGTTACAGATATCCATGTGAATTCCTCTGATACTTCTATCGTGATATATTCTGTGCTTATTTATGTATGTTTTGTATTATACATGTCTGACTAAATAAATGAAGTTTGCTAAAAAAAAAAAATTAAAAAACGAAAAAGGTTTTCTTAAAAATACTGCCTACCAATTTTTCAGTTTACATAGGTCTGGATATGGCATTCTAGAATTTTCTATACTTGTGAGGCCATGTATTAACAAAATGTGTAAGAGCGTACATGAAAGGGTAATGTTAGGCCTCTTTTAGGCCTCTAGTTGCACCAACCTATGCTTTTCAATAACTAATCTGAAGTACAGAGAGTTTCCATCAAATTCCACCAGAGACTGTGTTGAAGACAGGGCACTAGTCATTTGGTTTACTTACTATGCCACCGGTTTCTAAATACTGTTAATATGATAGTGGATAATCCTTTAAAAACAAATATATCTGTATAGTTCAAGTAGAATCATCTTCTATTTACACTTATTATTTTGAATTGGGACAATATCCTGGAAGTTATGTGTTCTTTCATTACACATACTTGGTATAATAGTGATTTAACGTGTTTCAGATGGTCCAGTAATCCTTTAGAGGTGCTTGCAGAGCTCTCTGTCTGTTTTTCTGTCTCTATATGTGTGCCTGGAAAACCTGGTGGTGTAGCGGTTAAGAGCTACCGCTGTTACGCAAAAGTTTGGCAGATTGAATCCACCAGACACTCCTTGGAAGCCCAATGGGGCAGTTCTACTCTGTCATTTAGTGCCGCTATGAGTCGGAATCAACTGAACGGCAATGGATTTTAGAGAGAGAGAGAGACACATATGGCTTTGACCAAAATTTTATATGAAAAAGTTTACATCACTAATAAAAGTTTGAATGTATATTACAATAATTATAATTGATAAGTAATATTCCATTTTATTAATATTTCAAATAATTTTTTTCAAATCTATTCAGAATCATTGGAAATTTAGTTGGTTTTCCAGCCTTATGCTATACTAAATAATGGTGCTAAAAAACTGAGTACTGAATTCTTGACCGTATACATTATTATAACTTTGAAGTGGAATTGGTGAATATTAAGCATTTATACTTGTAATACTAAATAATCCTCCTGTACCATTTTACAAAAATTACAATCATAGATCATTTAAGAAATAGCTAAAGTAAAACTATTATCAGTCAAAAATTATGATGTAACCTCAGCTGGGAAAAAAAGAAAATCACATACCCTTAAAGTCTTTTATCACTGAAGGAAGAAAGGGAATAATCTAGACATTTATCGCAAGAAAGTAGAACAAACAACAAAAATCAATGGTTGTCAGGAGTAGATAAATGAAAAAAAAAACCCAAACCCACTGCCATCTAGTTGATTCCGACTCATAGTGACCCTATAGGACAGAGTAGAGCTGCCCCATAGAGTTTCCAAGTAGCGCCTGGTGGATCTGAACTGCCGACCTCTTGGTTAGCAGCTGTAGCACTTAACCACTATGCCACCAGGGTTTCCTCAGGAGTAGATAGGATATAATAAAATGTATAAATTAATGAATTAGAAACAAAAAACTGAAGAATGATGATATCTACCATTCTTGAACACTTCTGAAACCCTGGTGGTGTAGTGGTTAAGAGCTAGAGGCTGCTAACCAAAAGGTCAGCAGTTCAAATCCACCAGGTGCTCTTTAGAAACCCTATGGGACAGTTCTACTCTGTCTTGTAGGATCATTATGAGTCTGAATCGTCTCGACGGCACCAGGTTTGAACACTTCTAGGGGCAGATCTTGTGTTCAGTGTTCTGCATACCCTATTACATTGAATCCTCCTATTAAACTGACACTTAAATGAGAAACTTAGGCTTAGAGATATGAAGGAAGTGTCCAAGATCAAAGAGAAAATAAGTGGTGGATGTGACATTTTAACCAGGTCTGTTTGAGTATATAAGTTTGATAACTATCTCATAATGTATGTAATTTATAAGTCTAACATGGAGTCTTTTAAAAAAATATTTTGTTATTGTTGTAATTCAGCAGTTTCTACATGCACAACTCGGTGACACCGATCACATTCTTCAAGTCAAGCAACCATTCTCACCTTCCTTTTCTGAGTTGTTCCTCCCTTGCTAACATAAACTCACTGTCCCCTGAGGTTCCTATATAATCTTTCAAGTTGCCATCGTCAATTCAATACCATATAGATAGTTCTTAAAAGAGCATAATGCTCAAAGCAGACATTTTTTACTAGTTAAACTAAACTATTGTTTGGGTTGAAGAAGACTTCAAGGGATATTTTTGGTTTAAAGTTTAAAGATTACCTTTAAGGACAAGAGTTTCAGTCTTACTAGATCAATGAAATAGAATCATTTCTGGATAGAGGTTGTACTATAAGTGTTTCTGCTGCCTTTATGTCCTAACTCCTTGTGTATGTTTTACCTCTTCTGTGCCTTTAGAATACAATTAATATTTTAGGGAGTCCTGGTGAACCGAAGAGGAGAGAACCACAGAGGAATTTAGGGGAGAGTAGAATAGAAAACAGTAGAAGACAGAGAGTTCTTGGTCTGCATAGATCTGCAGACTGGGTGCCGGTAAAAGTATCACAGAGGAATGAAGAAATTAGGGGAAGTTAATTCCTCTTTGCCCCAGCAGCTGCTGGACTGAGGCCTTTGCCAGCATTCACAGTCTAGCAGATAGGTTTGGAAAAGATCCTGATAATATCACTGACTACTGAAACAATTACAACAGGCCCCTGTGCCTATGTTACCCCACCAGCTAGTTTTGAGTCTCACTAAACATGCAAAGAAAAATAACATATCTAAAATAATATTACTGAGAAAAAAAAATAACATTTAAGTTGAGAAAGAGTGATAAAGTCCCTGTATTGTTTGCGATACATGTAACTACAGAAGACAATTTTAGAATTGTTAATAATATACTGTAAAATGAACAGAGGAATCAGCATACTAGTAAAAGAGGGAGGGGGAAATAAAAGTATTAGGGAAAATTTCAATCAATGCAAAAGTACATAAGAAAGGAAGAAGGGTGCAAATATAAGATATAAAAAGTGGGATAAAGATAAAGCATGTGAGAAGATGCTAGAAATAATCCACATATGTCAAAATTCAATATCTTGTACATGGAATATAATTTCTTACTAAAAGACTAATCTGGGAGACTGAATAAAGAAACAAAATCAAGCTACATACTGTGTATAAAAATATACTAAAATATAAGGAAAGAGAAATATTGAAACACCAAAGATAGAAAATGCATAACTGGCAAATAAAAAGCAAACCAAAGCTGGTTTAGCTTAATCAGTATCACAATATAATTGACTGTGGAAAAAGGCATGTTAAGTGTAAAGTCACAGAAAAATAATGACAGTATATTTAATTCACTTTGATGAGATAGAGATTCTAAATTTGTATGGAAAGGATCAAATAGCTCTAAAATTTATAAAAGCATTCTTTTATGATCAGGAACAAAACATAGATGCCCATTATCACCACATTTGTTCAGTCTTATGCTTACAGCCCGAGTCAGTGCAGTAGATAGAAGAACTGGAGGAGAAACAAAAATGTCTTATTCACAGATGGTAAGCTTGACCATGGAGGAAACCAAAAAGAATCTACAGAAAAATTGAGAGTATTGATAAAACAGTGTAGCAATTTACTGCTTATAAATTCAATATGCAAATGTCTGTACATGCCTATACATTCACGATTAGCTAGGAGAAGTAGTTTTGAAAGGGACCATTTTGAATAGAAACGAAAGTATTTAAATTGGGGACACATTAAAAGAGGACCTAAGTCAATGGTAAGATATAAAGTACTCTTAAATAAGAACTATAAAATCAATTCAATTTAACAAAAAATAACAGGGTTTATCATAGTATTGATAGGCAAATTCTAAAATTGGTATGGAGTGAAAAATAACAAAAACAACAATAGGCCATGCATGGACCACTCTTGAAGGGCTATGGTGCAAGACCAAAAACCAAACCCGTTGCCATTGAGTAGATTCCCACTCACAGCGACCTTATAAGACAGAGTAGAACTGCCCCATAGAGTTTCCAAGGAGCAGCTGATGGATTCGAAGTGCTGACCTTTTGGTTAGCAGCTGAGGTCTTAACCAAGTAGAGGTCCAATTTCTCAGAAAAAAAAAAAAAAAATGAGAAAGTCATATATGTAATCTAGGATTTGACTTTTCTAACCAACACAGGAAACCTAGAAGCTATACTAAAAAAAAAAGGAAAACTTATTTGTTCTGTATAAAATTTAAAACTTTGAAGACAGAAAATATGGCAAACAATGGCAGAACACAGCAACAAATTGAGAGGAATATTGAAAACTCAGATGTCACCCAAAAGTTCACATCTCTACTACATAAAGACTGCAGGCGTGTTGATAACAAAAATGAATTCAACCCAACATATAAATGGGAAAAAAAATTTTTTTTGAATCATCAAGTAGCAAAGGCAAGTGGTAAATTGATATATGATGTAAAATGGTGTTAATCATCCTAATGGTCAAGAAAATGAAAACTGAATTATCTATGAAATATGACTATAAAAAAAATTGCTGCTAAGTCACTCCGACCCTCAGAGACCCTGAAGAACAGAGTAGAACTGCACCATAGAGTTTCCAAGGAGGGGCTGGTGGATTTGAACTGGTAACCTTTTGGTTAACAGCTGAGCTCTTAGCTACTGTGCCACCAGGGCTCCAAATCTATCACTATACATTGAGTTTATGCCAAAAAATAGTTGATAAAATCTACTTCTGGCAGAGATGGTAGGGCAGGAGTGGAGGCTATTCCAAATAATAAGCAGCACTGTTTTTAAAAGTAAGGTTCTAACAAAACACTTAAAAATGATGTCCAAGCATCATACAAATGTCTATGCGTCAAATAACATAGCATCTGTAGCCATAACAACAACTACATGGAATAACAAGGACAAATAGAAACAGAAGGTAGGAATACAAAACAGAACGGAAAAACATGAACTTCTGCCACTCTGTGGAATATCAAGTGGTAAACCAATGTATATAAAAGACTTTAGTAACCATAAACTAGATCTAATTCATACATATTGTATTTTATTCCTTTTTTAAACAGAGACTAGCCATGCTTGTCATCTGTATCTGGAACATTTTTTAAGCAACGATTATATATTTTCCTACAAAGGAAATTTCAATAAATTCCAAAAAGAAGAAAGAGTACAGAAAATATTCTCCAGTCTCAACAGAATAAAACAAGATGTGCATAACAAACAATAAATCAAAAAGCCAACAATACCTGAAAGTTTTAAAACAAAAAACAACAGCAACAAAAAATTCTCCTTCAAACAACTCTTGGGTCAAAAGGACACCAAAACTTCAATGTGAGGATTGTTTTATCTAATTCCCGTAGTGTTTAAGATCTTCCTAACTATGATCAAAATGTGTGAAGCCAAAAAAATACCTATTTGCCTACATGCTAATCAAATATTTTTTCCTTCTCAAAACCAAAATCTTCTACATGGGGAAAGAAATCACCACATACAAGGTCAATTTATTAAACAGGTAAAAATATTTGCAACACATAACTGAGACATTGATTTAATTATGAAAGGCTTCTTCAAATTAGTAGGAAAAGGAACAACAAGTAACAGAACAAATAGACAAAGCAGTGAACAGATGGTTCACAGAAAAACAGGTACAATTAGCTTTTAAACGTAAGAAGATGTTGAACCCATGATAACAAATAATTGATTAAAAATGAACTGTTACTGAGTTATAGTTTTTCATGTACCAGATATACAAAGATGCCAATGTTGAATAATGCCTTATGTTGGCATGATATAGAGTAAGAGGCATCACCATATATTGCTGGTGGGATTGCAAAGTGCTACAAAAACTGGGTGGGCAAAATAATCTTTCAAAATAGCTGATAGCTATGCCCTTTAATACAGCAAAATCCCATTGCAGAGTGTATTATGTAAGTACATTTAAACAGGTTTGAAATGGTATATGAACAAAGCAACAAAACTCAAAGTAAAGTGGTAGGGATTTAGAAACCACCTTCATACAACCCCAAAAAACATAGAACAGAAGGAAAGAGAAAATTGGAAGAAATGAGCTATAGAAATATTACAAAAGGAAAATGGCCAGGTGAAGATTACTGTGTATATTTCTTTTTATATAAAAAATACAAATGTGTGTGTGTATATATATATGTTTTTTATATATCTATCTATCATTGCATGCACATGAAATATCTCGGAGGGGGGAACAGAAAAGATAATAACATTGATTTGGTGGTTAGGGTGGGAAAATGAAGTGCCTGGGGTCGGAGGTGGAAGGAAAAGTTGTCATAGTATATATATTTTTTTCTTTAACTCTTAAGTTTTAAGTGCCACCTTATTAAAATAAGAAAAATGGATTTTTAAAAGTTCTTAAAAAATGTTACCCGTCATCATTTCTTTTTCATTCTTAATATAAATGTATTGCTCTACAATAAGTGGTTAGTGGTTTTAGGCAACAACTTTGAAGGCTATGTTCTCTGCTTTCGTCACCATATTGATTAACGTAAAATATACCAATCTGGAATTTAATATGTTAGAAGAATTATATTTATTATTCACCTCAGAAATATTTTATGAACATGCTCATGTGTGAGCCCAGTATTTTGTATACGAAGAAGCAAGTGTTAATTACTAAAAGGCAGACAGCTGTGAAAATATTTTCCTCCCGTGAGCGAGTTCTCTGATTTCTTTGTAGAGTAAAGAAAAAGGGGAATTCAAAATCTGTATCAGATGGTGTCACCTGGATCTAGTTGAAGCTGAAAACAACAATGAAAAATACTTCATAGCTACATTGCTTCAAGGACATCCTTGAAAGAAACAGGAAGTAATTATAGTAAGAGTTGCCTCTTTGATTCATTTATAAATTGAATTCTCAGATTTTTAGCACATACATCATGTTCCTTTTTCAGAAAATGGTGGCTTGATTGTAACATGGTCTATTTTTATACTTAAACTTGAATATATAAAGTCTTTTTTGAAGGTCTTATTTCCATATAGGTACTTCAGCAAAGATAAAGATCCAAGGGATAATCAATGAATTCCTTTCTTTTACTCAGACTTTTTTCTAATTATAGAGCTTTTGCCTAAGGAGATAAATATTATGAGAGGCACTGTGATGTGCTGAAATGTCCATGAGTTTGAGCCCAGACAGTTTTGCTGTGTGACTGAACCCAAGTCTATCTCCTCATGTTCAGATAGATGAGTGTGTGTATGAAATGAAATTATATATGAAAACAGATCAATGTAAAATACCTAGTGTGTAAACAACTAAAAATGGAAGTTAATCCACATTTGTCTAATCAAACAGTGTTTACTGATTGTCAGTTATGTCATACACATTATTATAGTGATCACTATTATTTTCTGTGTAAATTAATAGGCATATCTTTTAAAGGTAACATCAATAAAATTTTCCCTTTGGGCAAGCTGAGGAACTTAGTTTGTTGAAGACTCTTACAAATATCACTGGTTAAACATGCACAAAAAGAAAAAAAAAGAAAAATGTTCTAAGGCATCTAGAGATTAGTTGAATATAATTACCCCAAAAAAGACAGAATGGAAGGGAAAGGCAAAGTGGAAGCAGTAAGTACGGCAAATGAAGAAACAGGACACAAATGCTGGAAAGTGTAAGAAGTAATGCCTTTCTTCAAAATAGAATTGCAAATAATAAGTGTCAAAGGAATGATTCAATTAGAAAATCACCATTTGACAGCCATCATAGTAATAATTAACTCAAGCATCAATAGATGCTAAAACAAGCATGTAAAAGTTGAACTAGCAATGGGATATTTACATAGTCCCAAAGAACTTCCCATAAAATTTTTTATTCATTATAAAGAGGAAAGGAACAACATTACAACAGAGAAAGCAGACAACCACAACCTTACTCAAGTGATCAAAGTTAATAACCCCAGGAAGGTGATAGATTGACATACAATGAGAACACATTATCACTTCTGTGATACCCCTGTTAAAAAAAAAAAAATGTGTAACGTGAATCTAATCGTAAGGGAACATCAGACAAACCCAAATTGAGGAACATTTCAGAAAATAACTACCCCATACTCTTAGAAATTAAAAGCCATAATGATCAAGGAAAGACAGGAATTTATTCAGACAGAAGAAAACTAGAGACATGATGGCTAATGCAATGACTGATGTAGGATTGGATTTATTTTTTCTACAAAGAACATTATGGGGCAGTTGGCAAAACTTCAATGGATTATCTTGATGAAGTGTATGTGTGACTAGTATTCCCTGCTCTTGCAACTTCCGTTTGTATTTTTTATCTTTAGGTATGGGATTACATAAAGATAAAAAAGAACTGTTGTACAACTAATATGTCATGTTGCTCCTAGCCTCTCAGGGCAGATATTAAAAAATACTGTGATAAAGTTTGTTAATGCTGTTGTTGTTAGTTGCTATTGACTTGATTTCAAATCATGTTCACCCTATGTATGCTGAGTAGAACTGCTCCATAAGGTTTCCAAGGCTATGATCACCAGTCCTGTCTTCCACTTACCCCTGGGTGGGTCCAAACCACCAATCTTTCAGTTAGTAGTGGAACTCTTAACTGTCTGCACCTTTCCTATGCATACATATACCCTAAAGTAAGGGTTCCAATTTCTTGACTAGATTAAAGACATAGAATTAGGAGAATTTAAAAGTTTTCTACCACTAATCACAAAGTCTATAATCCAAAGCAAAATTAATTATATTCATTGCTACCAAATAATTTTTAAGAACTAGTCATCTGTATCACATGCTATCAAACTGTAAGTCTCTTACACATGAATACTTTCCATTTAAAATTATGAAAAATTCAAGCACCATAGACCAAATAATATTCTATCATGACAACATAAAAAAAGACTAGATTTTACTGTAGCACATTTGAAGCAGAGTCTGTGTCAGACAATATGATGATTCACATTGTCCTTGCTCTAATTCAGATGTTGAGACAAGAGATATTATGTAACACAACTTGACAAAACCATCTTTTACCACAAATATATATAGCCTCCCTCATATGCCCAAAAATGCATATAGAATAATAAGTGATTTGCCATATTGATTTTTTGTGGGCTATCTCAGGTATAGAAACCTATAACTGCTTCAAAAAGACTCAATACATTTTAAGTGTGTGTGTCTGTGTTTATGTAATAAACATCCCCCCCCCCAACCGCCCTGCCACAATTTTACTTACATCACAATGTATTTGATTTACCATGTCAGGAGGAGAAATCACCACTAAACAGCTTGAATACTGTGTTCATTCTAACTTGTTATGGCTGAAAAAGAAAAGGAAAGAGTTTTCGTTTGCAGTTGCATTTTTTCAATTTCAGTAAAACAAAAAGACATTATACTAGTTAGATGAAGACACCTGAGATCTGGTATACAAGCCTTGTTTTCAAGATTAAATGTAGCTGGAAAAATTAGTTAGAGAATATCATTGTCTTGTGTACTCTGCCAAACATTGTGAATAAAGTTATACATAGCAATTTATCTTTAGTAATTTAAACTGCCCACTTCTTGTTAAAGCCTAAGATTAACAGCTAGCAAAGGAATCTTAGAATCACAAATTCTAGTTATTCTTTATATTACTTTTTATAAATATATAATAAAGAAATGTGAAGTATTTATTTGGAATTATTGATAATGACAAATAGAGCATACTTTTTAGAAAAAAACAATATAGTCATACATATGGTCTTCTGTAAGGAGCATTGGTGGCACAACTCCTAAGTGTTTGACTGCTAACAAAGGTGAGTGAATCAAACCCACCCAGCCACTCTACAGGAGAAAGACCTGGAGATCTGTTCCCATAAACATTACAGCTTAGAAAACCCTATAGGGCAATTGAACTCTGGCAAATGAGGTCATCATGTGTCGAAATCTACTCGATGAGACCCAGCTACAACAGTGGGCTTCCATAGTTCAGGCAAGGCTATAAATTCAATGGACTATTTCATTTTTCCACTGGGCACATGGAAATAAGTTCCTTAGCACTTTATCAACTAGGTGAGGTTAGGTGGCAATTCCTGGGCAATGGAATATGGGCATAAGCGATAGATGACACTTCCAGGTCGGACCCTAAAATATCACGTCCATTCTTCCACATCCATTGCTGTATTTTCAGAAGCAGAATGCAGACAACTGAGAAGAGGATAGTAAAAGTGAGGTGGCCACAGAGCCAATAAACAGAAGGAATTGGGTTCCTTAATTTATTCCTTGAAGGACAGTAACCCAAGTGAGTTGTCTGACCAAGAACATCCACATTGGACATTGCATGAGTGATAAATAAACTTTAATGTTATTAATCAGTTGAGATTTGGGAATGCTTGTTATAATAGCGCATCTATCTAATACAGCTCTCTACTTGAAGCCTAAGGCTATTGGGAGGAAAAATGATATTTAAGAATGGTATGTGTGTGTTTATGTGTGTGTGTGTGTGTGTGCATTTGTGCATCTGTGCAGAAGTGGGTAGGTAGGACATACTTTCCAATAATTTTCAAACATAAAGAAACAGGATTCTTCCTCCCATGTTGCTCTAGGTTTTATAAGAAAGACACGCATTGTAAACCAACAAATGAAATTCTGATTTATTAATAAAAGGAACTTGAATCAATGCAGATTTTGTCAAGCTTTCTTGCCATCTATGTCTACATTACTATGCTATGAGGCAGAATCTACTTGATGGCACATAGCAACATGCCACCTATGCTCACTGATGTTCATAACGATGGCTCTGACACAGTGCAACATGCTCAACTATTGTGCCAAGAATTTCACTTAGTGACAAATTATGAAAACATTAATGCAATGGACCAAGTATTTTTTTAGATGCTAATACACAAATAAAGTGTGTACACCTTAGTGCGCAGGGGTAAGAGTTGGCAGATTCCTCCTGCATTGATCAATCAAAGAACACCATAAGGTCTCTTACCACACTAATAGAATATACAGTTTATTTAAAAAGTGCTTGGCAGTATAAAGAGCATCTGATTCAATCCTCACAGCCAGTGTAGGAACTGAGAACTCTCACGATTAACCATATTTTATGAATTGTGTTTGTTGTTAGATGCCATCAAGTCGGCTCCATCTGATAACTATCCTGTGTACAAGAAAATGAAACACTGCCCAGTCCTGTACCATCCTTACAATCATTCATTGCTGTGTTTCAGCCCATTGTTGCAGCCACTGTGTCAATCCATCTCACTGAGATCCTTCTTTTTGCTGAGCCTCTACTTTACCAAGCATGATGTCCTTCTCCAGGGACTGGTCCCTACTGATAACATGTCTAAAGTATGTGGGATGAAAGTATGTGAGATGTAGTCTCACCATCCTTGCTTCTGAGGAGCATTCTGGCTGTACTTCTTCCAAGACAGATTTGTTTGTTCTTTTGGCAGTCCACGGTATATTCAATATTCTTCGCCAACACCATAATTCAAAGGCATCAAATCTTCTTTGGTCTTCCTTATTCATTGTCCAGCTTTCCCATCCACATGGGTGACTGGAAATACCATGACCTGGGTCAGGCACACCTTAGTCTCCAAAGTGACATCGCTGCTTTTTAACACTTTAAAGAGGTCTTTTGCAGCACATTTGCCCAAGGCAATACGTCCTTTGCTTTCTTGACTGCTGCTTCCCTGGGCTTTGATTGTGGATTCAAGTAAAATTAACTCCTTGACAACTTTAATACCTCTCCATTTATCATGATGTTGATTATTGGTTCAGTCGGGAGGATCTTTCTTTTCTTCGTGGGGAGGCGTCGTGGCGAGGCGTACTGAAGGCTATAGTTTTCGATCTTCATCAGTAAGTGCTACAAGTCTTCTTCATTTTCAGCAAGCAAGGCTGTGTCATCTGCATATCACAGGTAGTTAAGGAACCTTCCTCCAATCATGATGTCAAGTTCTTCTTCATATAGTCCAGCTTCTTGGATCATTTGTTCAGCATACTAATTGAATGAGTATGGTGAAAGGATTCAACCCTGACGCATATTTTCCTAATTTAAAACCATGCATTATCCCCTTGTTCTGTTCCAAGGACTGTCTGTTGGTCCATGTACAGGCTCAGCATGAGCACAGTTAAGTGCCCTGGAATTCCGTTTCTTTGAAATGTTTTCCATAATTTTTTATGATCCACACAGTGAAATGCCTTTGCTTAGTCAATAAAACGCAAGTAAACCTCCTTCTGGTATTCTCTGCTTTTAGCCACGATCCTTCTGACATCAGCAATCGTAAGCCTTCTTGCACATCCTCTCCTGAGTCTGGCTTGAATTTCTGGCCATTCCATGTCAATATACTTCCCCCTTCCCCACCCTTTTTTTTTTTTTATATATAATTTTTATTGTGCTTTAAGTGAAAGTTTACAAATCAAGTCAATCTCTCACACAAAAACCCATATACACCTTGCTACACACTCCCAATTACTTTCCCCCAAAGAGACTGCCAATGTACTTTTGCAACCATTTTTAATTATCTCCAGCAAAATTTTATTTGCATGTGATATAAAAAATATTGTTTGATAATTTCCACATTTTTTGGATGACCTTTCTTTGAAATGGAGCCCTGGTAGCACAGTGGTTAAGAACTCAGCTGCTAACCAAAAAGGCAGCAGTTTGCATCCACTATCTGCTCCTTAGAAACCCTATGATGGCAGTTCTCTTCTGTCCTATAGGGTCACTATGGGTTGAAATTGACTCAATGGCAATGGGTTTGCTTTTTTTTGTTTTTTCATTTGGAATGGTCACAAATATGGAACTCTTTTAATCAGCTGGCCAGGTAGCTCTCTTTCAAATTTCTTGCCATAGACAGGTGAGTGCTTCCAGCATTGCATCTATTTGTTGAAACATCTTTATTGGTGTTCTGTCAATTCCTGGAGTCTTGTTTTTTTTGCTAACGCCTTCAGTGCATCTTGGACTTCTTCCTTCAATACCATCAGATCTTGATCATATGCTACCTCCTGAAATGGTTGAACTTGACCAATTCTTTTTGGTATGATACTCTGTGTACTCCTTACATCTTCTTTTGATGCAATATTTTGCCCATTAGGATCCTTTCATATTGCAACTCAAGTCTTGGCATTTTTCTTCAGTTCTTTCAGCTTGAGAAATGCTGAACATATTCTTCTCTTGTGGTTTTTAACTCAGGGTCTTTGCACATTTTATTATAATACTGTATTTTGTCACCTCAAGACTCTTTGAAATCTTCCGTTCAGCTCTTTTACTTCATCATTTCCTCCATTCTCTTTTGTAACTGTTTGTTCAAAAGCAACTTTCAGAGTCTCTTCTGACATTCATTCTGGTCTTTTCTTTATTTCCTGTCTTTTTAGTGACCCTTTGCTTTCTTCACGTATGCTGTGCTTGGTGTCATTTCACAATTCCTCTGGTCCTTGGTCATTAGTATTCAATGCATCAAATCTTTTCTCTAGATGGTCTTTAAATTCAGGTGGGATATACTCAAGGTCATACTTTGGCTCTAATGAATGTGTTTTAATTTTTTTGGCTTCAACTTGAACTTGCATATAAGCTATTGATGGTGTTCTGAAGTCAGCTCTTGGCCTTGTTCTGACTGATGATATTAAGATTCTCCATTGTCTTTTTTCACAGATGTAGTCGATTTGATTCCTGTGTAGGCAAGACCCATGTGTATAGTCACCATTTATGTTGCTGAAAAAAGATAATTGCAATAAATCTTTGTCTTGTGAAATTTTATCATGTGATCTCTGGCGTAGTTTCTATCACCAAGGCTGTGTTTTCCAACTACCAGTCTTTCTTCTTTGTTCCAACTTTCACATTCCAATCAGTGTAATTATCAGTGCATCTTAATTACATGCCTGATCAATTTCAGACTGCAAAAGTTTGTAAAAATCTTTAGTTTCTTCATCTTTGGCATTAGTGATCAGTGCATAAATTTGAATAACAGTTTTATTAACTATATTTGTATTATCTTATCACTGATGGCATCGTACTTCAGGATAGATCTTGAAATGTTCTTTTTGCTGGTGAACATGATGCCGTTCCTCTTCAATTTGTCATTCCCATATAGTGTATCATATGATTTTTCAATTTAAAATAGCCAATACCAGAAGTAAAAGAACTGAACAGAAGATTTCAAAGGGTGGCCCAAGGAGACAAAGTATTATAAATAACATGCGCAAAAACCTGGAGATAGAAAACCAAAAGGGAAGAACACACTCTGCATTTCTCGAGCTGAAAGGACTGAAGAAAAAATTCAAGCCTCAAGTTGCGATAGTGAAGGATTTTATGGGGAAAATATTAAACAACTCAGGAAGCATCAAAAGAAGATGGAAGGAATACACAGATTCATTATACCAGAAAGAATTGGTCAACATTCAACTATTTCAAGAGGTAGCCTATGATCAGGAACTAATGGTACTGATGGAAGAAGCCCAAGCTGCACTGAAGACATTGGCAAAAAACAAGGCTCCAAGAATTGACAGAATATCAATTGAGATGTTTTCAACAAATGGATGCAGCACTGGAAGTGCTCATTCATCTAAGCCAAGAAATTTGGAAGACAGCTACCTGGCCAACCAACTGGAAGACATCCATATTTATGCCTATTCCCAAGAAAGGTGATCCAGCCAAATGCAAAAATTATTGAACAATATCATTAATATCACATGCAAGCAAAATTTTGCTGAAGATCATCTAAAAGCAGTTGCAGCAGTATATCAACAAGGTACTGCCAGAAATTCAGGCCAAATTCAGAAGATGACATGGAACCAGGGATATCATTGCTGATGTCAGATGGATCCTGGCTGAAAGCAGAGAATGTTTACCTGTGTTTTATACACTATGCAAAGGCATTTGACTGGGTAGATCATAACAAATTATGGATAACATTGCAAATAATGGGAATTCCAGAACACTTAATCGTGCTCAGGAGAAACCTGTACGTAGATCAAAAGGTAGTTGTTCGGACAGAACAAGGGGATACTACATGGTTTAAAGTCAGGAAAGGTGTGCATCAGGGTTGTATTCTTTACCATACCTATTCAATCTGTATGCTGAGCAAATAATCCAAGAAGCTGGACTATATGAAGAAGAACAGAGCATCAGGATTGGTGAAAGACTCATTAACAACCTGCATTATGCAGATGACACAACCTTGCTTACTGAAAGTGAAAAGGACTTGAAACAAGATGAAGATCAAAGACCACAGCTTTCAGTATGGATTATATCTCAACATAACGAATGCAAAAGTCCTCACAACTGGACCAATGAGCAACATCATGATAAACGGAGAAAAGATTGAAGTTGTCAAGGGTTTCATTTTACTTGGATCCACAATCAACACCCACGGAAGTAGCAGTCAAGAAATCTGAAGACATTGCTTTGGGAAAATCTACTGCAAAAGACCTCTTTAAAGTGTTGAAAAACAAAGATATCACATTGAAAACTAAGGTGCTCCTGGCCCAAGCCATGGTATTTTCAATAACATCATATGCATATGAAAGCTGAACAATGAATAAGGAAGACAGAAGAAGAATTGACACCTTTGAATTGTGGTGTTTGCAAAGAATATTGAATATACCATGAACTGCTAAAAGAATGAACAGTCTGTCTTGGAAGAAGTACAACCAGAATGCTCCTTAGAAGCAAGGATGGTGAGACTACGTCTTACGTACTTTGGACATGTTGTCAGCAGAGATCAGTCCCTGGAGAAAGACATCAGGTTTGGTAAAGTACAGGGTCAACGAAAAAGAGGAAAACCCTCAACGAGATGAATTGACACAGCAGATGCAACAGTGGGCTCAAGCATAACAATGATTTGGGGCATGGTGCAGTTCCGGGCAGTGTTTCGTTCTGTTCTACATAGGGTCACTGTGAGTCAGAACTGACTCAACGGCATCTAACAACAATGCCTAGGATATCAATCTTTATGTGTTCCATTTCATTTTTGACAGCTTCCAATTTTCCTGGATTCATGCATTCCACATTTCAATTACTAATGGATATTTGCAGCTGTTTCTTCTCATTTTGAGTCATGCCACATCAGTAAATGAAGGTCGAAAGCTTTATTTGTGTCATCAAGGTAGACTCGCTATGAGTTGGAATCACCTAGACAGCAACAGGTTCTGCCCTCAGGAGGCAGCTCTTCCCCAGGTGTATTTTGAGTGCCTTCCAACCCGAGGGTCCCATCTGCTGGCACCATACAAGACAATGTTCTGCTGCTGTTTACAAAGTTTTCACTGGCCAATTTTTTCAAAAGTAGACCTCCAGGCTTTTCTTCCTAGCCTATCGTAGGCTGGAAACTCCATTGAAACCAGTCCACCATGGGTGACACCGCCGATATTTGAAAAACCAGTGGAATAGCTCCCAGCATCATAGCAGCACACAAGCCACCACAGTATGACAAACTGACAGATAAATAGTGGATTTTATGAGTTAGCAAATAATCCATAAGTGTCCCCTGGAGGAATAAGCTATACTTCCTTCATCAACATAGCCTCTAGCCTTCATCCAAACAAAAAAAACAAACCCATTCCATCAAAGTGGTTCCAACTCAAGGTGACCCCACGGGTTACAGAGTGCAACTGCGCCGTAGGGTTTTCTTGGCTGTAATCTTTATGGAAGACTTCCTTCCATGTAGCAGTTGGGTTGGTTTGAACCATCAACGTTTAGGTTATGAGCCTATGGCAAACCGTTTGCACTACCCAGGGTCTTTTATTCTTCATACAGGGAGTGTTAAACAATAATCACTTGGAAGGTGTTCTTTGAAGAGCTAAATAGTTGAAGAGTGATCAAGGATTTTACCACCTGTTTTTTTTTGTGCCAATAGCATTAAGATCCCTGCCCAGGGAACTCCCATGGGATTTTAACTGTATGATTCCCTGAGGCTCTCCCTGTGCTGTGTCTTTGCACATTCAAATAATGAGAACGGCATACATAAAGCAAGCTATTCGTTTCCTTAACTGAGGAAACTTGAACCCAAATGCACTATTATGAACTTGTTTTAAGTCAGGCTGGTGCAACCACAAAGTGACTGATAAAATATCACTAACCTTTATTCTTCAGAAGATATAACTTGGCTCTCCCCAGCTGCAATTCCAACCCCATGGGACTATGAATTATATTCTAGTAGTTAAAGGCTAAAGTAAGAAAAATCAAAAGCTGGCCTCAGCTTCCAGTTCCAAAAATCAATGTTGATACCCACCCAATCCCAAAATGCTGTTTCAGCCTGGGTAGGAGAAATGGTGATCTCAGTAGAATCTTCAAGATTAAAAGAACACTATATTGTCTGAGTTAATCAATAACTTTGTAAGAACGAGTAACTCATTCAGCTGAGCTTGAAGCAGAATTCTGCTTTCCTTCAATGTTTTAAGAAAGGGGTTTGAGATTTATAAGCAAAAATTATATGTTAAATACAGAATTTTGGGCTTTCAGCATTGGTGGCTTCCGTTGCTTATAATTAGTGGGAATAGTGGCAATAGGGTGCATGTCTTTTCCAGATCTAAGGGAAACAGATACTAGGGAACAGCAAAAAATGATTGTGGAAGGCCAGGAGTCAAAACTGATATTAAACCTACCAGCAATATTAATATGACAAGTAGATGAGGAATCATGTCTTATGGCTCAAGAATTAAATTTCTTTTCACATTAAAATTATTAATTTATGTTCAATTTTATTTTAAGGCTAACTTTCTTCATTAAAAAAAATTTACAATATATGCAATGGTCTGTAGCCCAACTCACATCTTATTCACTCAATTAATTTATGATCCAGTTATCCACGGTGTCTTGTTTCCCATGCAGCAGGGATGGATGGGATTGTACTCTCGATCTAAATGTTAAACTGCACCAAAAGATAATTTGTTCGATTCAAAATGGAAGAAAGTTCACTGTGTGTTTGTTTCTATATAGTTGTTGTCAGGCGCCGACGAGTCGGTTCCTACTCTAGCGACCCTATGCACAACAGAATGAAACACTGCCCGGTCCTGCACCATCCTTAACAATCGTTGTTATGCTTGAGCTCATTGTTGCAGCCACTGTGTCAATCCACCTTGTTGAGGGTCTTCCTCTTTTCCACTGACCCTGTACTCTGCCAAGCATGATGTCCTTCTCCAGGGACTCATCCCTTCTGACAACATGTCCAAAATATGTAAGATGCAGTCTCGCCATCCTTGCCTCTAAGGAGCATTCTGACCTCGCTTCTTCCAAGACAGATTTGTTTGTTCTTTTGGCAGTCCATGGTATATTCGACATTCTTTGCCAACACCACAATTCAAAGGTGTCAACTCTTCTTCAGTCTTCCTTATTCATTGTCCAGCTTTCACATGCATATGATGTGATTGAAAATACCATGGCTTGGGTCAGGCGTACCCTAGTCTTCAGTGAGATATCTTTGCTCTTCAACACTTCGAAGAGGTCCTTTGCAGAAGATTTGCCCAATGCAATGCGTCTTTTGATTTCTTGACTGCTGCTTCCATGGCTGTTGATTGTGGATTCAAGTAAAATGAAATCCTTGACAACGTCAATCTTTTCTCCGTTTATCATGATGTTGCTCATTGGTCCAGTTGTGAGGATTTTTGTTTTCTTGATGTTGAGGTGTAATCCATACTGAAGGCTGTGGTCTTTGATCTTCATTAGTAAGTGCTTCAAGTCCTCTTCACTTTCAGCAAGCAAGGCTGTGTCATCTGCATAACACAGGTTGTTAATGAGTCTTCCTCCAATCCTGATGCCCCGATCTTCTTCATATAGTCCAGCTTCTCGTATTATTTGTTCACCATACAGATTAAATAGATATGGTGAAAGCATACAACCCTGACGCACACCTTTCCTGACTTTAAACCAATCAGTATCCCCTTGTTCTGTCGGAACAACTGCCTGTTGATCTACGTAAAGTTTCCTCATGAGCACAATTAAGTGTTCTGGAATTCCCATTCTTCACAGTGTTATCCATAGTTTGTTATGAACCATATGAGATAGATATTAATATTCTCTCTCTCTCTCTACTTTTTCCCTCTTACTCTCACTCTCTTTTGTAATTTTAGTTTAGGAAAATGAAAGCCTAAGAAGTTAATTATTATGCCCATCATTACTAAGTGCTATGTCTGTTTTATTCAAATGTCTCTAGATAATTTTTCTCTAGTAGAAAAAAAATAGGCCTCACCTCACTGGACCACTGCTCTGGGAGCCCCTCCCTCAACCTGTTTTGAGGGAGTAATCTCCTTTAAAAATATTGGATTACATTCTCCCTTTATTAAGACAAAGCAAGTGAATAAAATCAATCTACAACAGTGAATTCTGATTAATTATCTGAATTTTTCCTTACCCAGTCTTTGTCGATATGCTAATATTGGTCTTATAACTATAAAAATATGTATTTAAGCTGTACCTGCAGGACACATGGATTGAGATCCAAACTCAGCCTTGTCTCCCGTTATCTCTTTAGACAACATTTGGTGAGGGTACTCTGCCTTGCTCCTATTTGGAAACTCCTGGTGATGCAGTGGTTAAGTGCTTGACTGCTAACTGAAAGTTCAATTGTTCAGACCCACCAGCAGCTCCATGGGAGAAAGATGCGACAGTCTGCTTCTGTAAAGACTACAGTCTTAGAAAGCTTTTGGGCAGTTCTACCCTGTTGCATAGGGTCACTATGAGTTGGAATCAACTTGTCAGCAATGGGTTTGGTTTTTTAGGTTTTTTTTTAAATAGATTCCACGGCTTTTCTGCTATTTCATAGGATATGGACAGTCATATGGTTTCTCAATGTTTGAACACATCTTAACTTAGGAAATAACTCCAGTCCAAGAAATAAGCCAATACTCTGAACTTGATTGGTCACATCTTCCTCGCCTTTGAGACTTGGGCCTCATTGAGTCTGGGAGACTGCTTAGTGGCTCAGGGAGACTTGTTGTTGTTAGGTGCCATTGAGCTCCGACTCATAGCCTCCTTACGTATAACAGAAGGAAGTGTTATCCAGTCTTGTGCCATCTTCATACTCATTGGTATGTTTGAGTCCATTGTTTTGGCCATTATTTCAGTTCCTCTCATTCAGTTTCCCTCATTTTCACCGATCTTTTATTTAAGAAATATGATGTCTTTTTTAGTGATTGGTCTTTTCTGATGGTGAGCCGATGTCTCACTTTCCTCACCACTAAGCAGCATTCTGGTTATATTTCTTCTAAGGCTAATTTACTTGTAAACTCTTATCCTAGGAGGCTTGAGGTCAGCTTTTTGTGTCCATCTACCATGTGCTTATTGTCTGCTCTGTACCACCTCCTCTCGAAGCAAAAAAAAGCAAACAAACATATTTTAACTAGGCAGTTTATTTGATATCTCAAGTTGAGCAACTAAGGGCAGATACTGGTAGAAGAACAAGAGAGATCTCATTTGAATAGGTACCGTTATGAGATGGCTAATCCCTCTCTGGATCTGGAAAATATTTCTTCTGAAGTTTCTAACCTAGGTGCCTTTCTATTGCAGTTAACTCAATTGAGATGGACGCATTTCTGCATATTTAATGAAGATGATCTCTTGCTACAGGCTTCTTTAGCTCTAGGGATCTAGCTACCTGCAGCTAGTTGCAGCTGTTACCTGCCACTTCGTTTGTCTGAGATCTCTCTACCTGTCTTTGTAGTCCCTTTGGGGTGGATACAAGGCTCATCAGATTGCTCTCTCTGGCACGGCACACATCTAAATCATGGGAAACACATATCCTTTATCCCAACATGGTGTAGAGAAACAGGCCAGTCCCAGGGTACTAAAATTCACTTGGCTCTGCCTTACAGAAGCCTGTAAACCAGAGTGACCCCCAAATGCAGGGGTAGCTGCCTAAGCTCTATAGAAACCCTCTACCCTTTAAGCTTGAGCTGAAGGTAGAAAGCCTCCTACCCTTTCCATTTTGCAGGAAATGGAATGGAATTCACAGCATATCTTTCTTTAAAATATTCTTCTCAAAGCACTCACCATCTAGTTTTTTAAATTTTATTTAAATGAGAGAGGGGTGTTCAAGAGCCATGAAATAAGCTCTTAGAAGTTTCCTTTGAAATTCTCTCTATATTGATAAACTCATGTAATCTCTGGTAACTGCTATTGATACCTCAGTTGAAACTTAGGCTGGAAAAAGTAAATTTAAGCATTCTCTTGCAAGTATTTGATCATTTTGCCATTTTTCATGGCATCACAGCTAGCTATAGAAACTTGGGTCATAAGTAGGAAAAGTAAACACTTTAGAAGCCTGCCTCACGTCAATGTGGAGGAACATTAGTTACTAGACTTCAATGCCATATTTAAATATTAAAATGGGCATTGTATATTTCAGGAAAACAAAGAGCATCCTGGGTATATTTAACAGGAGAAGATATGTATGTTGTTGTTGTTAGGTGCCATTAAGTGGGCTCCAATTCATAACGACCCTGTGTACAACAGTATGAAACACTGCCCAGTCCTGTGCCATTCTCAGAGCTGTTGCTATGTTTGGGCCCATTGTTGAAGCCACTGTGTGAATTCTTCTAGTTGAGGGTCTTCTTCTTTTTTATTGACCATCTACTTTACCAAGCATGATGTCCTCCAGGGACTGGTCCTTCGTGATAACATGTCCAAAGTACAATAAAGGAAATTAAAAGTTCATAAAATATTTTGGAAAAGCTTGTAGTTCCAATATCTAAAAACCATACTGGCATATTATTTCAACTGCTGGCAGACCATGTGAGCTCATCTGGAAACAGAGCAAAACCTCACATCTAATGTCTGCAGATTTCCATGTATGTACCTGAAGAACATACTAGAATAATGGCTTTTTCAATACCTCCCATCAGCAGAGTCTAACTAAAAACCCGATGACAAGGGATTGCCCTGTGCACTCCAGGAAGAAATGTTGATGCCGCTTGCAAAAATGTAGAGTAAACAACAGGCATTCGTACGGAAAGGAGTTACATGATTTCAGTTGCTAGAACCCACTAGTGATAAACAGTATTCTCAAAACTAAGGTGGAGGTAGGGGTGAGGAATTGTGAATTATCTCAGAAATCTATGTGACTGGAAATAAATCTATAATAACAATAGCAACAAAACCCTAGAAATAATGTTATGTTGTCATATGACAGAATATAGAATTGAGGTCAAAGAAACTTTGTGTATGTAAGGCTTCCTGAAGGATAACTGGTGATAAGGTTAAGCAGTTGTTTTCCAAAAGGATGTGCATAAAATTAACCTATTGTTAAAGTACTTATTTATTTATAGTAGATGTAACCTTCAGAGGAAACACTTCAGCCAATTGATGTTTCAAAAATCTAAGCTATGATAAAGAAGGGAGGATTATAATAGACTTGTCCTCATCTTCTTTTGACATTCCTTGTACTCACCAAACACCTCAAAAAAGATTTCAAGTAAGAGTCAATAAAACTTCTTAGCAGAAAATGACATGAAGACTTGCCCCCTGTTTTCACTGACTGTGTGTGATGGGTTGACTCTCTCTGGGCTGGCGACACATAGCAGATATTCTTCAAACTGCACCAAAAGTAACAGTTAGTCTAACAGAGAGACATCTTACAGTTTAGCACAGTATACACAGCATTAGATCACTAGGGGTACTAAGGAGGCCCTGGCATACATCAGAGTACAATTCCAAAGTGTTTACTTTACACACATACAATGACATTTTAAGAACTAAAAGATCCAATTTTTAAGCACTATTTCAGACAGAAAACTAGAATATTCTGTGTTTTGTTACTCATAACATTAAAACCTAGAAACTTGAATTGGCAAGTATAAAGTCAAGTGTAAAATGGTATTTGTTGCTTTCTTTGGAATGATGTAAGGCCTTAATTTTCACCTCAGATTCTAATAGTATCATTTTTTCAAAGATTGTGAAATGAGCTTTCAAGTCAAAACACTGTTTCTTCTTGGGCCACTGTTATTGTTTATTTTATTTATTTTTTTCACCATGGAAATATATCTTAGATGAAAAAAGAAATTGATTCTAATAGATTTTATTTTATTTTTTTTTTGCCAAGAGCTGTACTTTATAACAATGTATATGTAGGATAACAAATATTATAAGAGCTACAATAATAGCATTCTGTGCAGCTATGCTTTTTAAATGACGGGAATTTCAAAGTACATTAAATGACAAAAAATAAATCAATGGTTTCTATGTATCATAGATGCCCTTATTTTGTTTTCTCATCTTACTAGTTTCTTCTGTTCACTCTTGGTTCCCATAATATACTTGCAATTTGTCCCTTCTTTCCTGTGAGCTGGTCCTTTGTGAGGGTGTTGGGGCTGAGCTATGGTTACCCATACAAAGAGGCTTGCATTTGCTTGGAAGAGCACAAGTTTTCGAGGAGATACCATCAACCTGGCAGTTCATTAAATGGTGTTTGTGAACTCAGACACTTTGTCCTCCTTTTGTTGATAAATTCAGCATCAGTACCATCCATGATGAGATCAAGTATGATATCATAACTCTTCAAACGTTTAAACTGTGCAGCTATTACGGAATTCTAAAGATCTGAATTTCCTTTTTTCTCTTAAAGCCTGGGCAATAATATATGTGATGATTTATTTGCAGAACTTGTTGGAAGCTAATATAGAATCCATAATAATAATTACCTCTTAGAGACTCATTACTTAGTAAACATTTGTTGTAGTTGTTAGTTGCCACTGAGTCAATTTCAACTCATGGTGATTCTATGTGTGCAGACTAGAACTGTTTCATAGGGTTTTCAAGGCTGTGACCTTTTGGAAGCAGATGGCCAGACCTTACTTCTGAAGTGCCTCTAAGTGGATTTGAGTTTCCAACTTTTCAGTTAGTAGTATAGCGCTTAAAAATTTGCAACACCCAGCAAATATTTAGTGAGTATCTATTGTGCTCCAGGTACAATGGTGTGATCTGGACAGGGTGTAGCTTGCAATGAGACATGACCTTTAAGAGGCTTACAGCCTTGCTGCACCTTTTCTTTAATGAAATAAATTTAATTGACATGACAAAGGCCAGAACCACCATCATATTCTGTTCAGTTGACAGTTCTGCATAAGTAACCCATTTGTTCATTATTTTGACAAATTCTATCTTTAATAATGTCAGGGAGTACAAAAACCCCACTTCAGAGAGCCTTTCTTTTATATTGTGGGAGATGCAATAAATCACATATGTTTTCTAGCACTTTGAACTTGCTCACTAGACCTTTGTCTTAATTCTAAACACCAAGGGCCTTTTCTGCCGCAAATACATCACCCAAACCCTGGGTTTGGAAGTTCAGTATCCACCGTCTTTCCACCTTGTGACTCAAACCTATTTAACGATACATGAGAAAGTTTGGACCTGTGCTAAATCAACACTTCCTGACAAGAGAATAAATACACACTGGGGTTAAAGAGCTTTGTCAGTTTCTATGCATTTTATATTGCAGCAGGAACTAGGAAAGCCTTGTCAGCAATTTGTCTGACCTAGCCCACTCAGATGTGACTATCCTTCCTCAGCTTATCTCCAAGAAGGGAACATTCATACCACGTAAAGCTGTGTTTACAACCAGAAATTAAATCACCAAATATTGCACAGGACCCCAGAACGGAGAAATGGCCCTCATGGAATAGAGCTGTTGGTATGAAATGAAGAGCATGTCTGCAAAGGCTACAGGTGATGAGGCACTCTGTTATTTCATCGCAGAGGTGATGACAACACTCTTTCAGTGGTCAGGACTGAGAATAATCCCTGCTCCTGAAAATTTCAGCAGCACAGAGATGCCAGAAATGAGTTTCTTTCTTTCTTTCTTTTTTTTTTTTAAGGAAAAGTTCCCACTAACATCAGCAATCTGCCTAAAGTGATTTTTAATTTGCACGCACAAGTGATTGAAGGGAGAAAGGAACAAACCATAAATCTGCATACAAACATTAAGGGCTAATCTATAGGCAAATGCTTAACTAATTGATGCTCCAAGTTACAGGCAAAATGTTCTGTTTTAATTGTGTGTGTGTGTGTTTGTAATACTATAGTATGGAATTGGTGCTGTAATAATATAGTATGGCATATAATATGTTACCAGTATCAGTATCCCAGAATGCCAGTCGGCTATCTGATTTATAATTTATTTAATCCAAACAATTGTAGCTGGATTTCAAAGATTATGGCATTGTTTTTTATAAAGATGGCATTTTTATTTTATTAAGCACCACAGTTCCAAGAATCTTCCCAATGGATCTATTGTTAAAATCAACAGTTATTTCAAATTTGTTTCAAATAAATTTCGGGGCTGCCCCATGTTTCCTCTGATGTCTGGAAGGTTTTATTTTATTTTGTTCTGTTTTGTTTTGGCTGGCTTACTTATCCAGCTTCATGAAGAAGGTTTCCATATGTTTATTCTGTAGTGACCTACAGCTGAGCCATGGCAAAGAGAGAAGGCAAAATGTTTTAAGGCCAACAAAGCTTATTTTTGTATATTGATAAAGATCTGGACTGGGGAGACAATAGCAGACAGATCAATGTGTAGCTCAGATCTCTGAAACTGTGATTTTGTTTTGTGTGTGTGTGTGCTTTTTTAGTGTTAAAAATGCAGAGAATATAAGAGCTTTCTAGAGTCCTTTGTTCAATAAAAAGGGATCATGACATAAATCAAACAATGACTTCAGATTGTCAACAAAGCTGCCTTTTGAAATATTGGAATTAGATACATTTATTGGTAAGGTCCAATGATTATCATTTTTGGCCATCTCCTGCATGTGAACCCATGTGCACCTGGAGGTACAGACACTAGAACGCACGCTCCAAAGGAGCAGGGTCCTCTCTGCATTGTTTACACAATTATAAAAAGACTGATATAACTGGTCAGGAAGTAGTTCCCAGGCAGAGTTACTTTCTAAACCTTCTCAGATGCTCCTAACATGGAGTCAAGATTGAGAATCATAGTGCTAGCCCAGTGCTTCCAGAATTTTAATATGTGTGTAAATCATCTGGTATTTTGTTAAAATACAGATTTTGGTTTAGTAGATCTTGGTTTGGTTCTAAAAAGTTACTAGGTGATATCAGTGTTGGCATTTCCTTAGCACATGTTAGTTAGCCAGGGGCCAGAAAATATTGGATTTATGATTGTGAACTCTGCTCAATGCTATAGTTTTAACCATTGCTATAATATTCAACCTCCTATTTGACAATAAAATACTGAGACCTCAAAATTACCTATTGCAGTTTGTGTTTGTTGGTTTCTTCCTGTGGATATTTATGATGTTTCACCAAATTGATCCACAACTGGGTATGTTATTATCTCTCACTTTTTCTAAAATCTTCTTGTGATCAAATATAGTTTCTAAATAATAGATATATGGATACTTATAAATTTGGGAATGTAGTATAAGGGCCAATATACTTAAAGGCAATAACATACTGAAAAATCAATTGACATGCCATAACAGAAACACAGTCTGTTGGACCATTGCTCAGGTGTATAATCTCAAAGTAAATCAGTACATGAAATCATTTTATGAAACATCACAAAATATTACTAATCAGGATACTGTCTATTGTTTACTCTTTTCTTTGCATTTTCTAAAATATACAACTAGTATACATTTCTAACTAAATTCTGAGGCATCTCAATTCTTTCATGAATGACCACATTTTGGGCATATTGCCTCATATTGATAGATCCATAGTCGTAGTCTTTCAAACACATTGAATCATCAGTTTTGCTTTCTTATTGTGAGAATATATAATTGGTATAAAACGAAGACTATCTTAGTTTTTCCTGTCTATTTTTTGTTAACCTACATTACGTTTTCCTAGGAGCAAGCCCAAGGTTCAAATTTGTTGCATTTTGGCAAGTTCTTTGTATTACTTGGTTATGACAAGATGTGTTCTGAGAAGTAGCAAAGTTTCACGCTATCTGTGCAGAATTCCTTCTTTGTTAGTGGTGTGTGCAAAGCCATCTGTTCTCTTTAGCGCAGCAGTGATGACTTGTGTGGGACAGTGAGCACTTGTCACTGCCTGGAAGATGGTCCTCTCCATAGATCATTATCCTGTCTTTCTGCTTCACAAGCAGCGAACCCTTTTTAGGCTGCATTTCTGGCAGAGGTTGGCATACACCGGGGGAAAAGGATCAGAGTCAAGGAGAGATGCTTATTAAATTACTCATCTCACTTTTACCAAACAGCTGCTAAAACAAACTAGGGAAAATATCATAGTGGTTATTCACAGCATATGTTTGGATACAGATGCTCACTCTAGGCAATTCAAAGAGCCAGGGCTATGGTGGTTGAAAAACACTTGACTTTTAGGTAGAAAGCAGAGAGGTTAAACGGGTATGTCAAGATGTTAGCTTGCACTGTGACATTTAGCTGTACAGTAAATGGTAGCAAACTTCCTACTAAGCTATCGTATAACCCTGAATTGTGAAGAAAAATATAAAAAAGGAAACATTCATCTACTATTTTTAATAATTCATTGACCTCATTTTATTGCATTATTTTCTTTTTTTAATGAAAATACTTTTAAATACAATTTAAGTCAAGGCAATCATAGAGTGATGCTTTTATTCAGACAACATTTATTAAAGGTTGAGGCATTAAGTTAACAACTGTCATAAACATGACTTTGAGATTTGGCCATTTGCCTTCCAGGACTTGTAATCAGCCCACTAGCACATTTTTATGGGTCAGTAAATATCCACCAAATCAAAGCAACTTCTAGTCACTACTAATCTTGATGGAGTCCAGAGTACTGACCTACAGATGAAAGGTTTTATAACTCATTACAAGTCCGTAATCAATCAAGTGATTTCTGATTTGAAGAAATAAACAGGATTTTTTTTTCTATTTTGAGCTAATTCCTGAGTTGATTTTAGCTAACAACAACAACAAAAAGTAGCTACCTTTTCGAAGTATTTCTTTCCATACAAAGAACTAACTCAATTACAATCATTAGTATTTTTAAAAAAAAAAAAAAAATTGAAGATTTGGTGACATGGGCTGTTCTAGTTTGGGTTTTAGTTATACTTCCTGATAGATCTTTATTAAATACATTTTGTAGAAGTTCCTTATTTTTAATACCTATTCATGCAAAAGTGTTCAAAGTTACCGTAGTTGCCTGACCAGATACAAGCCCAGGCATTCTTTAATATAATTTTTCATTAGCTAGGTAATTAATCACTCACATCCACTTACTCAAGGCCACGTTTACTGCTCTATAACATTTACCATTAATAATTTAAAGGAAAGATGATATCTTATTTATTTATTTTTTAGTTGTTTAAAGAAAAATTCTTTTTTTTTCTTGTACTTTAGATGAAGGTTTACAAAACAAACTAGTCTCTCATCAAACAGTATGCACGCTGTTGTATGAAATTTGATTAACAACCCCATGACATGTCAGCGCTCTCCCTTCTTAACCCTGGGTTCCCTATTACCAGCTTTCCTATTCCCTTCTGCCTTCCAGTCCCTGCCCCAGGGCTGGTGCTCCCCTTTAGTCTTGTTTTGTTTTGTTCCATGGGCCTGTTCAACCTTTGGCTGAAGGGTGAACCTCAGAAGTGACCTCATTACTGAGTTGAAAGGGTGTCCGGGGGCCATACTCTCAGGGTTTCTCCAGTCTGTCAGGCCAGCAAGTCTGGTCTTTCTTATTGAGTTAAAATTTTGTCCTACATTTTTCTCCAGCTCTGTCCAAGACCCTCTATTGTAATCCCTGTCAGAGCAGTCAGTGGTGGTAGCTGGGCACCACCTAGTTGTACTGGACTCAGTCTTATGGAGGCCATGGTAGATGTGGTCCATTAGTCCTTTGGACTAATCTTTCCATTGTGTCCTTAGTTTTCTTCATTCTTTCTTGCTCTTGAAGGGGTGAGACGTGTGGAGTATCCTAGATGGCCGCTCACAGGCTTTTAAGACTCCAGAGGCTACTCACCGAAGTAGAATATAGAACATTTTCTTTATAAACTATGTAATGCTAATTGAGCTAGATGTTCCCTGAGATCATGTATACCTTATTTATTTTTATGTTCAGATTCACTTCTCCCTCAATTCTTGTTATCAAGAGGAAAGGTGATAAAATAAAGCTCAGGAAGAGTTAAAAAGGAATCCATCCTTTGAAACATTATCAGAAATCTCTTTGTGAACAGTGGATTCATTATGAGCACAGGTGACCGATATTACAGAATATGTGGCCATGTAACCCTAATATTGGCAAGAAAAGTCAAAGTAGGAAATTAGAGGGACAATGTTAAAATATTAAAATAATAAAAACAGCATCACTTTCAAGAAATAGCAATGTGATTCAAATTGTTCCGATGCTGGCAACACGTAAGACACAAAATGCATAAAGTCTTGTTAAATTTATTTTTGTATATTAGCCTGTGAAATTTGGAAAATGTCACCTAAAAACATTAGATATCAACAATATTGCTTTAAATTCTCATTTGTCTGGGATATTGTGGGAAGGAGACCAAACTGTTTGTGCCACCTAGGGATCTTCAGCTTTAGTAGGCAATACCAAACAGTTTTGCAAAAATATATTATCAATTTAGATTCTTAAAGTATTTCTTCTTTTTGAACTTTAGGAGTTCTTCATACCTTTTGGATATGCACATTTTATTGTATATGACAATGTTAAATTTTACAGAAAGGCCTAAAAGTGACAAAGATTAAGGTCTAAGAAACCCATTTACTTTGGAATCCAAGCATAGCTAATGTCTAATTAGCTTCTGGAAGATGAGAATCATCTAAGCAAAGAAGATCCAGCAAGAGGAATCAGAAATATTTAAAAGTTCTATCTTAATTGTTGTCTTTCTGAGCTCTCCAAAGCAGTTTCATACTTTAGCACTCTCAACTCCCAGGAAAGATTGGGTATTTTTTGTTCAACGAAGGCTTTGCCAGATCTATTGATTCAGCCTATGGTATTTACAAAAGTAACTACTTTTCCAAATTTCCTTAAGAAAAATTAATTTGTATGTAGTATTTATTCCAACTAAATCTTGCAAATTTCTAAGTGCACACATCTTAATCATCACCAACATAGCTTAGCGCATTTTAATTACTTGACTGTGCTTGAACTAAGCTAGATGGGAAAATCCAAACTTTCGTAACCCACAGTAGTAATAAAGAGTGTGTGTCCTCAGGCTCTTACTAGTTGCTGTTGTGGTGTTGATGGTAGATGTTCATTCTCCAAAATTTAATACTGTACACTGGCTCCTTGTGGTTTGAAGTTTCATTTATTTTGTGTTTAATAAAATTCAAAGTTTATTTTTTTTTTTACTAAACGTTGGTTGGAGACAGAGAACTTACAAATAGAGTTTTAGGATGTCACAAAATCAGCCACAATACGATTGCAAGCTGACTTTTTCAATAAGTTGGGAACAAAACGGTTCAATATTCTAAATGCTAACTTAGCTTAAAACTTGAGTATATCTGGATTTCTCTCAGGTACTAATTTTATCTCTTAACCCTAGTTCCTGACTAGGTCAGTGAGCTCTATTGCCTTTATTATGGATCTATGGCAAAATTGCCTAAAACATTCACATGATACAATATCCCTATAAAAGATTTTTTTTAATAAAATCCTTTGTGCACTTTGAACCTTTAGTAAGTTAAGTTGAGGTTATGATAGAAAATCTGTAAGTGACATTTAAAAGGAAATTACTGAAAGATTTATTTCTTATCCAATTACAAATTAAAAATGACTTCCTATGTCAAAATGATAAATAACATTTTCTGGCAGAAGAATTGAGAGCTGCATTGACTATGGAAGAGATTCAATTTGCTTTCAAAATGACATTTATGTATTTTATTATGTCTGTAATTCAAGTTTTTAAGTTTGGTAAAAGCACAAAGTCTTTCTAAGAACATTGCCTACTTTGCCCTCAGATACTTTTGCTTTCCACTTAAGTAATTATCACATCTCAACAATTTAATTTCTGCAGGATTTGGTACACGTTTTCCATAACCCTTTTAAGTTATCAGCATTAATTCTTAGTCAACATGACATTGCAAATCCACAGGATATCACAGAGATTATATTGTATCACAAATATTTTATGAGACAAATAACTTACTCTGAGTTTTAAAATAAAATGACTAGGAGTACATTATGATAAAAACTTAAAAAAAAACGTTTCCCTCTATTTTTCCATCTCTTTCTACTATTCTACTGTCTGAACATGCACCATCTAAAGAATGACAGGTGAATATTAACAGATGTCATCATAAAAGGGCAAGAAAAAGAAAAGCTTCTGCTTTAATGCTTGGGGAAACCCTGGTGGTGTAATGGTTAAGTGCTACGGCTGCTAACCAAAGGGTCAGCAGTTCAAATCCTCCAGGCGCTCCTTGGAAACTCTATGGGGCAGTTCTACTCTATCCTATAGGGTCGCTCTGAGTCGGAATTGACTCAATGGCACTGGGTTTGGTTTGGTTTTTGGTTAATGCTTGGAATAAAACTAAAAATGTATAATTTGTTTATTGTTTCCTGTCATGAACAAGACCTTTGGTAAGTTCATATATTAGCAAGGGAAAGTGTTCACATCACAGAATCAGTAACATACACACTGTTAATATGCAGAAAATTCTACAGAATCATCCTACTCAGTTTTACCTTCAAGTTCCATTTTTCTGACCTAGATCAATTGTCCCAATTTCTGACTTAGATCAACTCTCCTGGTTTTTTCTTAATGTCATTTAACATGGATTGGGAAGTCTTGACCTCACCCTAGAAAAATGAGAGGCTGAAAAATGTCTATTTTCCTTTGTTTCCAAAATCTCTGGGATTTCAAAGAAGAGATTGTATCCAATTCTATATATATATGTCTTTTACATAATCTGTGAGTTTTTTTTTTGTTATTTTGCAGAGGGAAAAAAAAACCTGATTCTCTAAACTTTTATAAATAAAAATGCAAATGAACATTCTTCGACACAGAGGGTTTCCTTTTATTTAAGCTTGTTGAGACTTCTGGATTTATCACAAGAGAATACTTAGTATATTGGAACTCTGTTTCATGGTGACAGGCGGAGATGTAGGGTGTTCCTTTGTAGGTCTGCAGATGTTTAGAATAAAATTGGGTTTTCTTTAAGTTTTAGAAGGCAAATTTTTCCAAAGAAACTTACTCAATTTCTATTATCTTCTCATATACATTTATCCTACCAGAATAAGGGAGACAGGAGAAAGATGTCATGTATTATTATTAAGGAAATTGTACTTAATTTTTTAAAAGACTATTAAGAGTTGACTATTGTACAATTTGCCTAATCTTGATGTCATTGTTTTGTTTTCTTGCTTGTTTGTTTTGCAAGGGAATAATCAACAGAAGATGGGGATTGGTCTGTTCATTGCACAGTATATTTTATAATTCATTACTTTTTATAATATTGACTTAGGGAAATATAACTAACTGTGACTGAATAATCATAAATTGGGCTACTGGCTTATTTTGAAGGATCATAGAAGTTTGAGGTATAATTGTAGTTGAGGACTAGTTCTCAGTTTCTCAAACCTGGGGCTATTTTTTGCGTCCCACCATATTTTATAACAAAATCACTGTAACAGGAATGACTTTGTGATGTCACTCCTGGAGGCACCCAACCACCTACATATATGTTTTAATCAGTTAAAGCCCTGGATTGACTTTTTCTGAGTTGAAAATATTCCAAAGAAGTATCTCTCTCTTTCTTCTCCTTTTTCTTTTTCCTGTAATTCATCTCTCTCTTTTTTTTTTCTTGGCACGGTAGAAAAATTCTGAATTTAAAATATATGGACCCTAAGAAGATTTCATTTGAATCTTGGTTCCTCAAATTATTAGATAAGTACTCTTGAGCAAGATATTATATGTGAAATTAGGATACAGAATTGACATTTAAGATTATTGTGACAGGGGTTTGTGAGAGAATGTTCAATGCATTACTCCAAGCTTCGTGCCTAAAACCCAGAAATGCTTAATAAATGGTAAATCCATTCCTTATCTCCCATCTTATCTTTTAATCATCTGAATTTTATTGAATTTTTATATCTCATATATTATATGATATGAAAATTATAGTGAAGTGGTATATCATATGGCAACATAGAATGTTTAAAAAAAATTGTGTACAGTTATTTTATGAAACTTAGCCCCTAGGATTGTTCTGACATAACTGACAAGCTTTTCTGAAAATTTGAGGAGACAGTATATAAGCATCTCAGTGGCAAGAAATTATTTAACCCTTTAGAAAAGTACCCTCAAATTAAATATCATATTGTTGCTATAGTATGATTTTCTTAATTTTGAAAAGAATGGGAACAATGACATAAACTTATTCAAAAGATTTGATTTCCTCTGTTCTATCTTGGCAGGGCCTAGAGAAGTTTGGATAAAACTGGGCAGGTAAGGAAGGAGAAAAAAGAGAAGTTAATTGAAATCGTTTTATATATATATAGAATATGTCACAACGAAACGAAAACGTAAAAGTGAGCAAAATTGTTGCTATCAACAATTTCCACTTTGAATTTTATAGATGAACTAATTGATAATTAGTGTTTAAACTGCTTGCTCAAGTTAACAACAGCAAGTAATATCAGAGCTAGAACTGTAACTCAGCTCTCTTAATACCTTGTCCAGTTTTCTTCTACCTCATGATGACACTAACAGCAAAAGTCACTAAACCACCCAGCCATTGCCCTTAGTGTTGACAATTAAAACCCAACTCCAAAAAAAAAATAGGCTAGCATGATGCTATACCAAGCATTTTCCAAAGTATGTCCAAGTATGACAGCAAATCTTATGAGAGGCTTAATGGAAAACAACAATAGCAACAATAACTTTGGAATCTAAAAAGTTCAGGAAACACAAACATTATTCCTCTCTACCGTGTGCATTCGAGCGGCAAGGGATCTGAAATATCTCGAAGTAAACGAAACTATTTAAATTGGTCCTTCCCCTTGGTCCTTATAATGATGCACTTTTGTTTATTTCTCTGCAAATAGTGAAGCAACATTCTTGGTACTATTGTGTTACAGTACATGCTTTGGGGAATTTTGCTCACAATTCCCCATAATTTGTGAGAGCCAAGCAGGAGTGTAGGTTCAGAGGAGGTTACCATGTCAATGGCCTTTGGTCATGGCAATGATTTCCTTTACACTTTAGGAAATTTTTCTTGAGCCTATGATCTGGAGAATTAGAGCCTTTAACATTTAATTTGCTGAGGCATTTTTATTACAAATATTCATACGATTCATTGTGAATTAAATATATCCTCTGTAAATCATTTTACAAGCCAACCTTAAAGCAAACGAATAGTGATTTGTATAACACATTTAAAGACAACATTTTTAAGCAAGTCTGGTGGCACGGTGGTTAAGAGTTTGGCTGCTAACCAAAAGGTCGGCAGTTTGAACCCACCAGCCACTCTTTGGAAACCTTATGGGGCAGTTCTACTCTGTCCTATAGGGTTGCTATGAGTTGGAATCAACTCGACAGCAATGGGTTTGATTTTTTTTGGTGTAGGGACTTATAATGTGTAGAATCTCCAGGCCAGTCCATAAAGCTAATCTTCACTGACCTCAAAAATGTGTTTTCCATTTGAACCATCAATATTTACAGTTTATTTTCATGTGAAATATTTTATCTGAATATTTTAAAGTGTCTCTCAGATCACTGTGTGATAATTCCACATCATTCAAATACAGGCCCTCTAGTGTAGTGTTGGCGACACTACTTCCGGCTCAACAATATTTTTGGTGTAGTGTAATGAGGCCTAGATTTAAAATCAGAACATGTGTGTTCAAGCCCCTCCTTTGTCAATCATTAGTTAATGGTCTGAAGTCTTAGCTCTCTCGCTAGTTAATGCTTTACATGACCCACTAAGCTATGAGTGGAGAATGAGACTAAATAAGTAAAAGTTCTGTCTAATTTAAAAACTACAAATTTAACTTGGCATTGTTACTGTAGTTCTGTGTGTGCATGATCCTTCTATCCTCTGTGAGTACTTTGAGAGAAATGCTGACTTGTTTGAATAACACACACCCCATACTTTATTGTAGAATATGAGGGGAAACTAAATATACCTACTAACAATGAGTTAGTAATGAAATTTGGGAGTGATTAAAACACATTGCCGAAGACATAAAACTAGAAAAGAAATACCTATTGCCATCAAGTCGATTCCAACTCATAGGGACCCTATAGGACAGAGTAAAACTGCCCCATAAGATTTCCAAGGAGTGCCTGGTGGATTCGAACTGCTGACCTTTTAGTTGGCAGCCAAACTCTTAACCACTACATCACCAGGGTTTCCAGATATGGATCATTAATATACGTATCACTACCTGGAGCCGAGTATAATGTCATCCATTAGAAAGTGCTCGATGCATTTTAGTTGAACTGAGCTGCAGAAAGAATACAGAAACATGCTTTGGAAATAGTGCGATGGCAGTATTGGTGGCTTAGACTTCCCTTTCTGTAATTTACACTTTCTTTTAAGCTCCAGTTACCTATTTTTTTTTTTCCATTTGGTACAAGTCTAATCAAAGGCACTAATAAAGGCTTGAATGGTTTTGCTAATGAATCCACTCTCTTAGCAGTATTTTCATTTAACAACATACCCCTTTTTAGATGTGAAGTGTGATCATTTTTGTGTGGAAGAAGATTGTGTTTGAGAAGATAAATATTAAGTACCTGATCATTTCCTGGGTATCATAAAAGTATTCAGGGAGCTGTTATGCCATCTCCAGAAGGCTAGCTTTATCAAAATACAGATAATATATATCTGTCTCTAGGGGGGGAAATTCAAATGTCTAGGTCAGCACTGTCTGGTATGTTAGCCACTAGTTAAAGTGCGATTTAAATTTTAATCTTCAGCATTAAAAATTAAATAAAATGTAGAAATCAATTCCCCAGTTGTACTAGTCACATTTCAAGGTCTCAGTAGCCACATATGAGCAGCAGCTATTTTATTGGACAGCAGAGATGATGCAGTATTTCTATCATGACAGAAAGTTCTATTGGACAGTACTGGTCTAGTTAGGAAAAAAAGAGTTAAATATACAATGGCCATCATTTTCATTCAGTAATAAGGTAATCAAATTTTAATATTCACATATGGTATCTTCGTTTTTAACATTTAAATCATTTAAATTTTTAACATTTTTGGTACTATGCAATATGCACTGTGACTAGAGAAAAAAAGAAAATAATGGGGCTTATACATGTATTTTATTGCATCTTTGTATGGATGAGATCACGTATGCATTTGACATCTGTGATACCAATATAAATTTAAAAAAATTGAGGAACTTATGTAAAAATGCTTAGAGGAGTGATTAGGACATAGCTGTTACTCAAGAAACACCTTGTCTTTAATTTAAATTAAAATTAAATTTTAAAATAAAAATTAGAAAAACAATCTTAATGAGACTAGCATTATATCTATGGCAGTTTCAATATCCATTCTTTAAAGTATTTCTTTCTGTATGCTTGTCTATATTTTTATATTGTTCATGTATTAATTTTATACTACAGAAAAAAAATGACTTATGCCAATTGGAAAGGATCATGTAATATTCTTCCTCCAGTTCATTTCCTGCTCTACCCCTTCCTCCTTACCAGTGAGAGGTTTTTATTAGTTCTAGAATTTCTAACTAGTGTCTGCTTGATTATCAAACTGCCTGAAGGAGCACCATAATCAGCTAACTAAAGACACTCATATTCAGAAATTCTCTCTTCAAAACCCCAGACACTGAGGTTGCATGGCAGTTCCAATGTGACTGCTCATTGCCCTCTTTGTGAAGATTTCAGCTCTGTTTTTTATAAATAAGTCCTGATCTGTTAACATGAATAATAACTTCATTTTGAGATTCGAGATGGTATCAAGTTTTCTGCTCTTATTGTTTAGTTAAAAAAGTAAAGGCATAGAGGTCATGCCATTTTGCCTGTGTGTGAACAGAGTACATCACAAAGATCTATTTTTCCTTTTGGATTCATAATATGTTATGACCAGGAGAATTTGACATTTTATGTTCTATTATTTGTCTTGTCAATGGCTTAATTATCCTAGTGCTATTACAATGAATATCATTTAAGTCACGAGTCTATTGAAATGATTGTCCAATATCTTGCCAAATCTTTTAAAAGGTTGTGACCTTATCCTTGAACGCGTTTCTGACTTTGGACTTAAAGTTTTCTTCACAGTGACATTTGTTTATCTTGTTGAGTGTTCTGCCTTTCACATCACTGTGTCTAACTTTCTACAATTAGAACTAATGTGGGTCATTGATGCATCACAGTTGTCACTTCTATCCATACTGAAGCTTTTCCTCTGTTGTTATCATTTGTCTTCATTCTTCAAGACAGTTCTTTATCCAAGTAGCTGTCTTCCACATCCTTTTGTAACGGTTGACCTTGCAGATTTAGGTTTCTATCTGGTCATTTAAGGAACCATTTGTATTGTAGGAAAATTATGTCCCCAATTCTCTCTGACAACTTTATCATTTTATCAAGGAAAACACTATCAGATTTGTCAGGTGTGGTAGTCCTCATGCGATCCAGGCTGATTTTCTTTAAACAATTCATCACTCTCTGAGTGCTTTGTTTTCTTAGCTCCGATCAGCATTTTCTCTTATTTTCAGCGTACCAGAAGTTACTCTAACAAAAATTAAAATTTTAGCTTCCTTTTCTAGTAAAATGCTAGATTTTTCTCCAATAATGTATTTCTCATATTTCTTTAACTGTTTTTTTTAATGACTATATCTTATGTTTGAAAAGCAATTCAGAATTGGCAGAATGTTTTCACATGTACTATCTTGCTCAGACTTACACTTTGTACATGAGTTATAAGGCTGTTTTTTTTTTTAATGGAGGCTTTCAGTCAGTTTTATAAAAAGATCATTTTGTGGTAAAGGTAAAATAATTTTCAGAAAAAGATTAAAAAATGAACATACGTTGACCATATTATTTTCCTCACTTAATAAAGAGCCCAGGCAGCTGGCTCAAAATAGAATTCAAAAAAAAAAAAGACATTTATAGATCAGGAATATTCAAATGAATACGTACATGCAGGCGAAGCTGGCTTTTATACAAGGTGGAGGAGAAAATTCAACTGCACTTCTACTAGACAGGACAGAATTCGCTACTAACAGTCTTACAGTTTAGGCAGTGCATAGTCTTCTATTGAATTACAAATTGTTTCTACACTTTTCATAAATAGCATGTTTAATAAGGATAGTAACTTCCACTTGCACACACATAGGTGTTAATCCTAAGATTTTAGGTCTAAATCAGGTATGCAGTTACTTGGTTTTTTGTAGTTGTTTGTTCTAGTTTTCTCCTTCTTCATCTTTTTTTTTTTTTTTTTTGCTATTAATAGAATGGCGTCAGCCTAACAATGGAACTCGAGTATGTGCTCAATGGCAGATCTTGCTAAATGATATGCTGTGGCATCCTAAAGTTTCCCAGATGGCTAATAGGTGAGCTGTGAAAAGTGGTCCCTGCGATTCCTGGGGCATCCAGGTGAAGGCTGGGGTAGCTGGGTACCATGGACTGCTCACCTTTAGTCATAAGCAGATTCAGCTGGGACTATTCAAAGAGTGACCCCAAAGGAGAAAGATCTGAGGTTCTACCCCATAAGCCCTGCAGACAATGTGTACAATAGGAATCTAAAACTTACTGCTATGTGCATCTGTGCTGAGAACTTTCTCCATTCTGGCATCTTTTTCAGGAGCCAGCTACAACATCTGCTAATATCAATTGTGAAAAAGCAGCATGTGGAGCTGTCGTTGGATTTTGGGGCCCTAGTGCACAATAAGCACAGTGTGCAACAGAAGGTGCAAGGAGTTGAGTTTGGGGTGGGAGGTATGTGCAGAAAGCCAGTGGTGACCCTAAACAGTTGTCTTTATTTATGGAATACTTCTCTTCATTTCAGCTATTATGGTTTTAAGTGGTATCCAATGCAGCCTCATCTTGACTTCTTTAGTTGGCATGCATGCAGTGTTGGTCAGAAAGACACTTGCTTAGCATTGCCTTTGATGCATTGAAGGACTTCCAAGCTTATGGCCAAGGAGCAGCGTAAAAAGAGAGATTATATTGTGTTAGCAGTTTAAAATAATTTTCCAACTAAATTATTAAGAGCTTGAGTGCTAGCATTAATAAATTTTAACGGCATTTTTGAGCTCTGTGATGATGTTGTTAGCTGCCATTGAATTGGCTGGCAGATGACTCATTGTGACTCATGCTCTGTAATGAGCTGGCATGTATTTGTAATAACATGTCCTGGAGATCCCACAGGCATGGGACTTCTGAGATCTACCCTATGTTAGTGACCAGAGGAGGACTCCAGGTTCTACAGTGAATAAGATTTGGTACTCAGTGTATAATACTACATCTTAGACAAGTATCGTCCAATATTTGTAGCGTTTCCCATAAAATCTAGGTGCAATTTTTAGAAAGTGGACACTAACACCACAAACGAATCTAATGGTCTTTGAGTTTGTTTTTGTTTCCCATTTGAACCCTATCCAGAAACTTTCTCACTCAGGCACTGTATTGTTTTCCCAAGGTTGCTGTAGTAAAATACTGCAAAATGGGTGGCACACAAGAACGGAAGATTGTCTCACAGTTGTGGAGGCTGGGAGTTATAGATCAGGGTGTTAGCTGTATTGGTTTTTTCTGAGGTTTTAAGGGACAATCTGGTCATGCTTTTCTCCTAGCTTCTGGTAGTTCCAAACATTTCTTGGCTTACAGTTGCAGCAACACATGTTATCCTTCCTCTGTCTCCCTATTTCTACGGATCTTCTGATTTTTTATAAGGACATCAGTCGTATAGGGTTAGGACCCACCGTAGTGCTTGTATGACTTTCTAAAAACCTAACTTATAGCATCTTCAAAGATCCTATTTTGAAAAAGGATCACATTCACAGGTATACAGGCTTAGACTTCAATGTATCTTTTGCAGGGACATAATTCAATTCATAACAGTAGGCATTTGAAAACATACCTCTTGCATAGTTCTTCAATCCTGGTTAAATTTTATTGCAAATGTCTTTGTTTTTGCCAATAAAAAGTATCAATATCCCATGCAATTTTGTTTTAATGAAACTTAACTGTTCCCATAAGATCTAACTTTTTTGGAACATGGATTTTAACATCACAAATTAACCTAATGGTCTTTAAATTTGCAACTCTATTTTCCTGAGACTTTATTAAAATTTTTTGCTTTTGTGTTTATTTACATGCTGCTACACTTTAAATTTAGTTTGTTTCCTAGATTATAGTCATAACTCATGGCCACACACTTGCTTCTTAATTACATTTTTTTTACGTAATTTCTTGTAACACGAGTGTGTTTTGCTCCTTTTAGCCTATTCCCTTCGTTTTCCTATGATTTTCCATGAGTTTCTGCTGAATTTCAATTTTTAAAAAATTTTTCTTAGTTTTGCTATCAATTTACCCTGAATCCAAGCATACCACAAAAGATTATGGGCTCATATATTTAAATATACTCCACATTTGTTTCTTCTGGAACCTGTGTAAATTAAAAACAAAGAATTCCTTGTTTCCATGAGAAGCAAAGATTTAGGAAACAGGTGTACTTAAATCCACATTTGTTTATAGAAAAAAGATGCTGGAGCTCTCAGTATGAGAACTGTAATCACAAAAGGTACAGAAATTATGTTAAGAAATATACAAAAATCCATTTTTCAAACTTAGACCTTAGAATGTGTTCCATTTGTACAGAATTGTATTTATAAAGATTATTCTGGTAAAATATTTTTGGTTGTTATTTAAACTCCTTAAGTTCTTTACGTATTTCTAGAACCCTTTCTGATCTTTTCTAAACTAGAGCCTTAAATATAATTAATTGTAAGTATGTTCTCTTAATTGATCGGGAATATCCTGCTCCCCACCTGTAAAATACACCCACATAAATGTGTCTTATTTCTCTAACACTGAATTTCTCAGATGTGTCAAGTGCTCACTCATAATCAGTTTGGATCACTGGGTGGTGGGTTAAACATCTCAAAGAAACTACCCAATAGCCACATATTTAAGGCTGGGATGATAATTGTATGGTGGGAAAATACTTCAGTGGGAAGCAGACCACATTTACTAACTAGTATTGGGGGACTTTAGGGTTATCTTTAATATTACCTAATGAGTCTTTATATGTCTATAGTTAAGTGCAACGGAGAGTTGAATACATTATTTTACTGTATTCAAATTCCCATCAAAGTCCCCTAATAACTGTATAACAACAGCAACAAAAACAAAAGCAAACCAGTTGCCCTTGAGTCGATTCCGACTCATACTGACCATATAGGACAGTACAGAACTGCCCCATAGGGTTTCCAAAGAGCACCTGGTGGATTTGCACTGCTGACCCTTTTGGTTAGCAGCCATAGCTCTTAACCACTACTCCACCAGGGTTTCCATATAACGAAAGTAGTGACTTTTTCTAGAAATTGCTCCAGGTTGTACTCCATTATCCTTTCTAGTTTTGCTTCCATACCTACGTATTTTTTTCCTTCTGAATTTAAGATGCTATCTTGTGAGACACAGGATGTGTTTTAAGAAAATTATTGGGCGAGGCTTTCTTGTCCAGGTATTTGAGGCAGAAAATGATTGAAGAAGGTTTTGAATATGTTAGGAAATATCGTAGGGATATACAAGCAGTTTTATGTGTATGTGTGTAAAATATAAAATGTGGTATGAAATTTCATATTTAGAAAATTGAAAATAGTTCTGGCTTGTAAAGTATAAATGAATAAAGGGGAAAGTTGCTATGAATCAGAACCGATTTGATGGCAATGTTCGTTTGCTTTTATTTTAATACTAGGTTTATTTCTTCAAAATTCAAATGTGACACTAAATATATTTTAGATATAAGGATTTTATATTATTAATCATATTGGATTATCCATGCTCTGGCTTCACTCCATTCCTCCAGATAAACAAAAATTTATTGAATAGTGAATTTTGGAGTAATTGCTTATCAGTTGAAACAATTGAAGGGGAATGTCATTTATTATAGAGAGAGATGAATTAGCTATTTCTTGACAAACCATTTTATGGAGGTATTTTGAGAATCATTATAAAGCCCACCAAAGAAATGAGAGTGTGAGAAAGAAAAACTACATTTAGTTTTTATGTGATAACTTCACAGTGTTAACACATCTGTTAATTCAGTGTTAATGGCAACTTCCAAATGAGTTTCTTTTTTTTTTCACACAGAGACTGGCTAAACTTTTCCAAGGTGGAAAAAAAAAAAAAAAGAAGTTATTTCTAAAGTAGGTCCTCTCCATTTGTCCAGGCATAAATAGCTCTTGAATGTTTTTTCTGAAAGTAAGCACAAAAACTCGAGTCCTCGTGGATGGCAGAGGCTCTTAAAACCAGCAGTCACTAAACGACCCTGCTTCCCCTAATGGTTCACTGCCCATGGCAACCACCTGTTCTGTCTGGATGATGGAGAGTACAGGAGCATGAAGGGGAAACTTCCAAGTACAACCTGTGCATGGGGAATTGGATATATGGCTCCCTTCACTATAATTGAACGCCATGTCTCTACATCAGTATGTAACAACGGCACCACCTGAATGTCACGAAGACAGAGAAACTCCGCTATGCTAGGGGTTCTGTTACACATTTTGAAAAGTGGTTGGAATGCACAAATACAATTTTCAACACAGTTTTTAAAATCGGGATTATCAAAATAACGTTTCAAATTATGGGGACACGTCCTTACCACTTGATGTAGGCAGATTTCAGTCTCGTGAAAGTTCTTTTCACATTCTCCTCAGTAGGCACAATAATTAACATAAGAGAAGGCTAAGACGTTTTAAAAATGAAAGATATAATTCATATTGCTGCTTTTTCCTATCCAAGTTATGATGAATAATTTATTTTGGGGGTATATTTTTGCTATTCTCAGTAATTCGTATACATTTATTGCATACTTACTATGTGCTTAGGTTATTATTATTTTTTTGCAACTAATATTAAAGAACATGGTATTCTTTTTCATTTTGGGCTCTAGTCTCAACAGTTTGCTTGCGGGACATATTCATCAAGTATTTAAATTAAGCTAAAACACATGCTGCCATCAGAAACTAGTAGTCCTCTTTATCAAACTGTGACATACGTTTTTAAGCACTCATTTAATACTTTAACTGATGCAGTTTCAAATCTCAAAGAAGTAATCCAAAAATATTTATGGATTTAGACTGGTTATACTGGGAAGGTGCTCTGAGCTGAGAAAGGAATATTCAAATGCCAAACTGGCTGTATGACCTTGAACTAAACTATAAGCAGGACTAGAACCAATATGATATTGCAGGTTGCAAAATATCAAATCCCAGTTTAGGGCTTTTCTATTAAAAGTAAATATAGTAGAAGGGGAAACCCTGGTGGTGCAGTGGTTAAGAGCTAGGCTGCTAACCAAAAGGTTGGCAGTTTGTATCCACCAGGCGCTCTTTGGAAATCGTATGGGGTGGTTCCTCTCTGTCCTATAGGGTCGCTAACAGTCGGAATCGACTCGATGGCAAGGAGTTTGGTTTTGCCTTTTATAGTAGAAGGGTAAAGAGTTTTGGTGGTCATTTTTTTTTTTTTCCCTTGTTTCAAGAAAACAATCCTTATGATGAAGAGAGAACACCCAGAATCCAGGCACGGTTGTTGCCTGTGAGTCGTGGAGGGTGGCGAGAGATCAGGGGAGGCTGCAGGTGGAGCATGGTAAGGGGACCACAGGCACACATGCTATGTAGAAACTCCTTAAGCTCTAACACAGAATGTCTGCTGTACAGTATAAATGGATGGACTTAATATCTCTAATAACTGATAGGGACATCTACTCTCTATTCCCTTAGCATTAAGGAAAAACATGAATACATGAGAGATATTATAGGAGAGGGGCGTGTAAAATGCATTTCTGACTGATGTGTAAAATCTTTAGTATGTTAAAATCCACTGCCATCGAGTCGATTCCGATTCATAGTGACCCTATAGGACAGAATAGGACCTCCCCCATAGAGTTTCCAAGGAGCGCCTTGCAGATTTGAACTGCCGACCTCTTGGTTAGCAGCTGTAGCACTTAACCACTATGCCACCAGCGTTTCCCTTTAGTATATTAATGTCTTCTTAATTCAATACCCTCTTTTTCTCTATCAGTCTATCTATTGTCTACCTATCTTCTACTTTTCTATCATCACTTTTGGCATAAGTTCAATAAAACTATGCTGGAGGAAAAACATGTGAAGGTAAAAATTTACTTCCAATCCCACCACAAAATTCATGTGGAGAAAAGTCTAAAGGTATCTTGTGTTTATTTACTCAGTGGCTCTTAAGGAATGTACTGTTGGTAAGTGCTTCTCATAGATGATCTGTTACATTCTGACAGCGGCTTCATGAGATGAATAACATTTTTAGGATTGTATAAACAAGGAAACAAAAATAAAATGATCTAAGAAATATGACTAAGATCCCATGGGGTGATGGTTAATTTTATGTATCAAAGTGGCTAGTCTGTGGTGCCCAGTTGTTTGGTCAAACACCGATCTAAATATTGCTATGAAGGTATTTACATATAATTAATATTTACAATCCAAATTTTTCCAGAACACCATCACACTTTCCTTTAGCCTAACAAAACTTCAAGTATTGGCATATTGTCCTAAGTAGTTTGTCAGCAAAAAAAAAAAAAAAAAAAGTGGGGCTAATTTTTGAAACTTTGCAAATAAGGATTGATTTTTAGAGTAACATATGTGTTTTATATACACCAGCCATCTTATATACACAACAACTTGTACACGTTTTTTAAACAAAATAATGCATCTTCCAGATGGAGAGATAATTGCCTATTGTAAATTTTCATGTAGATAATCCAAAGAGTATGGCCATTTTTACTTCACATGCACAGTTGATAAGTAGCATATTCACCCCCAAAATTCTTTTTCCTGTTTGATAATGTCCAAAACAGATTTAAAATGTAAACATTAAAATTGCTGAATCATATGGTAATTCTATGTCTAACTGTTCGGTAACCCTTTAAACTTTTTAACTCAGTGGCTATACCACTTCCCAGTCCCACAAGCAATGGATGAGGGCTCCATTTTCTCCACATCATTGTAAATACCTACTGCTTTCAGGTTTTTTGTTCTGTTTTGTTCTTTATGAAAGTCATCTTAGTGGGGGTAAAGTAATATCTCATGGTTGCTTTTATTTGCATGACTAATGGCTAATGACATTGAGCATCTTTTCATGTGCTTGTTAGCCATTGGTATTTCTTCTTTGGTGAAATGTCTTTTCAAGCCCTTTGCCCTTTTTTTTTTTTAAATTGACTCATTGTCTTTTTATTGTTAAATTGTACACCAATGTTCTTTGCAGCACTGTTCACAATAGCCAAAAGTGGAAACAAGCTAAAAGACCATCAACAAATGGTTAGATATTATAGAATGTGGTGCATACAGACAATGAAGACTTATTCTGCCATAAAGAGAAATGAAGGCCTGATGTACACACTACATCATGGATGATCCTTGGAAACCTTGGCATGAGTGAAATAAGTCAGTTACAAAGTACGAATACTGCATGATCCCACTTAGATAAAATATCTACTATAGGCAAATACATAGAGACCGAAGTTTATTCATGGTTACCAGGGCTGGGAGCAGGGGGGAAAAGGAAGGCATTGTTGGGGAGGGGGGTCACTGAGCTTCTGTTAAATGTGATGGAAAAATATGGAAATGGATAGCGGTGATAGTTGCACAACATGATGAAAGTAATTAATGTCACTGAACTAGACATGTAAGAAAATGTTAAAATAGCATTTTTTTGTTAGATGTATGTATAAAAATATGACCATTACAAGACAAGAACAAAAAAAATGTATAAAAATATGACCATTATAAGACAAGAACAGAGGGCCCCCCAAATCTGAAAACAAAGTACAAGAAATGGGCCAGGGTGCAGAAACAAAGCCATTCCCCAGAACAATGGGCAGGGTATCAGAAAATTGCCCGCAAACTTCTTTAAAGTTGTCTTTCAGAAGCAGCTAGATAAAACCAGCCTCAGGGACATGTGCAGAACTTCCACCTGTGACTGCCGTGTGACCTTCCACCAGGGGCAGTGAAGGGCTGTAAAAAAAAAAAAAATTTTTCACTCCACCAGGGGCAGTGAAGGGCTTTAAAAAAAAAAAAAATTTTTCACTCCACCAGGGGCAGTGAAGGGCTGTAGTCGAGGTAAATCGAACTCGGGGAGAGAGGGACTGTGTAGGCACAACACCCCATAATAAGTCCTGCTACTAATCCCAGAGGCCTCCGGGACAGGAGCCATCTTAGAAAGCTGCTGCATGTGCATCTTAGTTAACTTATCCCTTCCCAAAAGGGGCTACTTGCAGGAAAACCCCGCCTATGTCTGTGAATAAACATGAATCTTTTTCCACCAAGAACTTGTAAAACCCATGCAAGTCTTTTGTTCTGGGAGATGGGGGTATGCATTGCTTAGGCCCTCCTTGTCTCTGCTTGCAAGCCTCTTAAATAAAGCCTTGCTCCTGTTGAAAACTCTGCGTGCCTTACCTGTTCATTCTTGACCAGTGACAGGCAAGGACCTTATTCATTTCCGGTAACAATTAGAAAATCAGAATGTTCTTTACATTGGAAATACAAAGGTTTAATTTGCACTTCAGTTCAGCTCCATAGCTGATGTTTAACCCTTTTCTTACAGCAGGCACTTTTAGGAGAAGGAAGAGAAGGCTCATGATGCTGAGAACAGTGGAGTTGGCAGTGACTTGGCACATGTCAGGGGAATTGGAGGCAGCAAAAGGAGGCTGTCAGTAATTAAGATAAATTTTATCAATGGACAGAATTACTAGAAGGAACAGTGGATTAATGAAATGAGTAAAATAGAGATATGCTTTATAATTAGGATAAAAGGGGGACAAAATTGATTTTTGAAACATGAATCAAATATATTAAGTTTAAAAATCACTTGCAAAATTATTTTAAAATGAGAATTAACACCGGTAATTAAAACCTGTTCAGCAATTAAGAATAATGATTTCCAAAAGAGGTCCTGAAAGTCTCATATCTGAATTAGTAGTAAATTAGCTGCAGGGTTTTTTTTTTTTTTTTTTTCTCCCTCCACTGTTATGAAACACACTACCCATTTGTTCTGACAGAATACATAACAAAATTTTAAAAAAAGACAAAAAGATGAGCATTAAACATTTACAGCAAATAGAATACTGCTTTCAAATTCTGTGGCATCAGAATGATTTTAAAAATAGGAAGCCAACAAGCACTTTGGGGAGGCTGTGAAAGAGAATTCAGAAATTCTTTGGGTTGTGCAAAAGCTCAAGCTCCAGATAGCTGAACTGCAGCCAGCAAGCGACGACTTCAACGCCAGTGCTCACTGTCATTTGCGTGTTGTATTTGTTTCAAAGAGGGAACCTGTATCACTAAATTTTCAGTGTAGTGAAATGTTGGAGTCTCTATTCTGTTATCTCTGAAGGCTAAGTTTAAAAGTGAAATGCCTTAGCTCTAGCTATTATTATTTACATGCATTAGTTTTAGGGAGAAAATGTCTGGGTGATGCAGAAGGAAGAATATAAAATGGGCTCAAAAGGTGGTTTCATCAACTACAAAACCGTAAAGCTAAATGATAGACTGAAGGCTATACACCACTATGTTTTTATAGTGAGGGGCAGGGACGACGGATGGGACACCTATCCCAAACACACTGAAATTCAAATCCTAGAGGATCCTATACTATCCTTCATATTCCATTTTCTCTTAAGATTCCAAGCTGTTTTGGAAATTGATAACAATATTGCATTCTGTGAGAGACATTTCAAGTAATTTAAGGAACTTTTTTTTATATAGTATTAAAAAGTGGAAATCTGTGCTTCAGTTAGTTGTCTACAAACTTCAATAAATTAAGCTATTTGTTGCTTTCTTTCCTTTCTTAGGTGTGTTGACCTGACACGGAATATTAAATCTGTTGCTTCCAAGTAGAATGCTGATGGTGTCACTTTAGCTCCTGAGAAAAGGGTTGGGGAACTTGAGCTCCCTCTGGTGTCTGCCTAGTTCCTTTTGAAGTAGCTAAAAACCCAAAGAGGGTAAAATAAATAAATAAAGTATTTAAAGAAAATCAATCTCTACAATAGAAGTATCACAGAAGTAGCAAGGCTATCTTACACTTTTATATTGCTGTCCATGATAAGTGAGCAGAATTTTTAATTTAATTTGAGACAAAGAAACAAGCATTCTTTCTGTGTGTGTGTGTGTACTTTAGGTGAAAGTTTTCAACTCACATTAGTTTCTTATTCAAAAACTTACACACATATTATTTTGTGACATTGGTTGCAATCCCCAAAATGTGACAACACTCTCCCCCTCTCCACTCAGGGTTCCCCGTGTCCATTTGTCAAGTTTTCCTGTCCTCTGCTGCCTTCTCATCTTGCTTTCAGGTAGGAGTTGCCCATTTGGTCTCATATTTGGTTGAACTAAGAGGCACGTTCCTCACGTGGATTATTGTTTGTTTTATGGGCCTATCTAATCTGTGTCTGAAAAGTGGGCTTTGGAGTGGTTTCAGTTCTGAGTTAGCAGAGTGTCTGGGGGCCATAGACTTGGAGGTTCCTCCAGTCTCTCTCAGCCTGGCCTTTTTTCATGAATTTGAATTTTGTTCTACATTTTTCTCCTGCTCTGTCTGGGACTATCTGTTGTGGTCCCTGTTACAGCAGTCAGTGGTGGTAGCCAGCCACCATCGAGTTCTTCTGGGTTCTGGCTGGTGGAGGCTCTGGTTCATGTGGTCCTTTAGTGTTTTGGGTTAATATTTTCCTTGTGTCTTTGGTTTTCTTCATTTTTCTTTGCTTTGGATGGGATGGGACCAACCGATGTCTCTTAGATGGCCATTTGCAACCTTTCAAGACACCAGATGCTACTCACCAAAGTAGGATATAGAAGAACATTTCCTTTATGAATTGTGTTAAACCAATTGACCTAGATACTCCCCTATACTATGGTCCCCAGCCCTAAGCCCAGCAACTTGGTCACTCAAGGTGTTTGGACGTGTCCAGGAAACTTCTATGCCTTTGCCTTGGTCAAGTTGTGCTGACTTCCCCTATATTGTGTGTTATCTTTCCCTGCATTGCATAGTATTCCGTTGTGTTCGTGTCCCATAACTTGTTTAACCACTCACTCTTGATGGGCACTTAGGTTGTTTCTATCTTTTTGCTATTGTGAATAGTGCTGCAATGAACGTGGGTGTGCATATGTCTATTCGTGTGATGGGTCTTACCTCTGGAAGATATATTTCTAGGAGTGGGATTGCTGGGTCATAGGGTATTTGTATTTCTAGCTTTTTAAGGAAGCACCATATTGTTTTCCAAAGTGATTGTGCCATTTTATATTCCTACCAGCAGTGCATTAAAAAAAAAAAAAAGTCAGGAAAGGTGTGCATTAGGGTTGTATTCTTTCACCATACCTATTTAATCTGTATGCTGAACAAATAATCCATGAAGCTGAACTATATGAAGAAGAACGGAGCATCAAGATTGGAAGAAGACTCATTAACAACCTGCTTTATGCAGATGACACAACCTTGCTTGCTGAATGTGAAGAGGACTTGAAGCACTTACTAATGAAGATCAAAGACCACAGCCTTCAGTATGGATTACACCTCAACATCAAGAAAACAAAAATCCTCACAACTGGACCAATGAGCAATAATATGATAAACGGAGAAAATATTGAAGTTGTCAAGGGTTTCATTTTACTTGGATCCACAATCAACAGCCATGGAAGCAGCAGTCAAGAAATCAAAAGACACACTGCATTGGGGAAATCTTCTGCAAAGGACCTCTTCAAAGTGTTGAAGAGCAAAGATGTCACACTGAAGACTAAGGTGCGCCTGACCCCAGCCATGGTATTTTCAATTGCATCATATGCACGTGAAAGCTGGACAATAAATAAGGAAGACTGAAGAAGAGTTGACGCCTTTGAATTGTGGTGTTGGTGAAGAATGTCGAATATACCATGGACTGCCAAAAGAACAAACAAATCTGTCTTGGAGGAAGTGTGGTCAGAATGCTCCTTAGAGGCAAGGATGGTGAGACTGCGTCTTACATATTTTGGACATGTTGTCAGAGGGGATCAGTCCCTGGAGAAGGAAATCATGCGTGGCAAAGTACAGGGTCAGTGGAAAAGAGGAAGACCTTCAACAAGGTGGACTGACTTAGTGGCTGCAACAATGAGCTCAAGCATAACAACGATTGTAAGGATGCCACAGGACTGGACAGTGTTTTGTTCTGTCGTGCATAGGGTCACTATGAGTCGGAACTGACTCGACAGCACCTAACAACAACAACATTTCCCCTATTTTTTTCTCTCATGATCTTTATCTTTTTTAGATTTTATATTTTGGTCTTTGATCCATTTTGAGTTAGTTTTTGTGTAGAGTGTGAGGTATAGATCTTGTTTCATTTTTTTACAGATGGACAGCCTGTTATGTCAACACCAGTCGTTACAGAGACTGTCTTTTCCCCACTTAACAGACTTTGGCCCTTTGTCAAATATTAGCAGCACATAAATGGATAGGTTCTCAATTGTGTTCCATTGGCCTATGTGTCTGTTGTTGTACCACCACCAGACTTTTTTGACTACCGCGGCTGTATCATAGGTTCTAAGGTCAGGTAGTATGAGACTTCTGGCTTTGTTCTTCTTTTTGAATAATGCTTTATTTGTCTGGGACCTCTTCACTTTTCATATAATGTTGGTAATTTGTTTCTCCAACTCATTAAAGAATGCTTTTAGAATTTGGATCAGGATTGTATTGTATCTGTAGGTCTCTTTGGTTAGAACTGATATTTTCAAAATGTTGAGTATTCCTATCCATTAGCATGGTATGTTTTTGCAGTTATGTAGGTATCTTTTGGTTTCTTGCAGTAGTGTTTTGTAGTTTTCTTTGTGTAGGTCTTTTACATCCCTGATTAGATTTATTCCCAGATATTTTATCTTTTTTGGGGGTATTGTAAGTGGTATTGATGTAGTGATTTCCTCTTCCAGGTTCTCTCTGTTGGTGTAGAGAAATCCAACTGATTTTTTATGTTAAACTTGTATTCTGCTACTTTGCTGAAATCTTCTGTTAGTTTCAGTAGCTTTCTTGAGAATTCTTTGGGGTTGCCTGTGTATAAAATCATATCATTTGCTATTAGGGATAGTTTTATCTCTTTCTTACCAATTTGGATGATATTTCTTTCTTTTTCTTGCCTTATTGTTCTAGCTAGGACTTCCAGCACCATGTTGAATAAAAGCGGTGATAAAGGGCATCCTTTTTCTGGTTCCCATTCTCAAGGGGACTGTGTTCAGTATCTCTCTGTTGACAATGGTGTTGGCTGTTGGTTTTGTATAAATGCCCTTTATTATGTTGAAGAATTTCCCTTCTATTCCTATTTTGCTGAGAGTTTTTTTTTTTTTTTAATCAGGAATGGGCATTGGACTTTGTCAAATGCCTTTTCTGTGTCAATTGCTTCTTTTGTTTTATTTACATGGTGGATTACATTGATTGATTTTCTAATGTTGAACCACCACTGAATACTTGGTATGAATCCCACTTGGTCATGATGTATTTTTTCTTTCTTTTTTTTGATGTTGTTGAATTTTATCAGCTCAAATTTTGTTGAGAATTTTTGCTTCTATGTTCTTGAGGGATATTTGGTCTGTAGTTTTATTTTCTGTGTTGTCTTTGCCTGGCTTTGGTATCAGGGTTATGCTGGCTTCATAGAATGAATTTGGGAGTTATTCCATCCCTTTCTATGCTCTAAAATAGTTTGAGTAGTATTGCTGTGAGCTCTTCTTTGGAAGTTTGGTAGAATTCTCCAGTGAAGCAGTCTAGGCCAGGGCTTTTTGGGGGTGGGGCATGGTGGTGGTTTATTACCTCTTCAATATCTTCTTTTGTTATCAGTCTGTTTCGTTTTTCTACCTCAATTTGTGTTAGTTAGCATAGGTACTGTATTTCTAGAAATTTGTCCATTTTCAGAAATGGACATTCTTATGACAGATCTTTAATATCCGGAGACTGTTGTTTGCTGGAAATGAGAACATAAGATAAACGCAATTTAGGCTCCTTAGTAACTGTGCCATCCAAGTCTCTAAACTCTGTAGAAACAGGTAGTTCATTGCTAAAAGAGTCCCTGGTTAAAATTTAATGGGTTAGCTTCTTAGTATCAGTATCAATTGTATTAAAACTATTTATTTGCAAATCACATTAATGTTTAACCACCAATACTTGTGCCTTAAAAAAAAAGTCTCTAAGTATAGAGATAATTTCAGGAAATGGAGCTAAAATTCAAATGTTTTATAAGCCTTACAAACCTTTTAAATGGGCTGTTATGTGATTTATGGAAAGTAACAAAGAGGAGAGTTGACAATTTATAATTACATGGGACACATTTTATTTCCTGATATTTTATCTTGCTTACTTCATTAAACTCTGTGATGTGAATGAGTGCTTGTAAAGCTACTTGACTTTTTTATATTTATCTTGTGGAATTAGTTCTGAGCATTCAATAGGCTTTGGTAGCCCAAACTTTAGGCAGAATGAAAATGTATTTTGCCCAATATTTGTTTCTATTTTCAATTTTTTATAGTGCCTAGTAGTGGAAATGAAGATTCATTCCCTTTATTATTCCTGTTAAAAGATACTCCAATGAATTTAATAGTTTAAAAATTCCTATTGATCAGCCACATTTATCAAGTACACTGTGTTAGAAGTCTCTATACTCTTGTTTTCTGTATCTCTCTCTCTCTACATATACGTATATATAGATCTATAGATACGTGTCTGTCAGTTTATAGTACTGTGAGGGTCTGTGTGTTGCCGTGATGCTGGAAGCTATGTCGCTCATATTCAAATACCAGGAGGGTCACCCATGGCAGACAGGTTTCAGCGGAGCTTCCAGACTAAGACAAACTAGGAAGAAGGACCTGGGTGTCTACTTCTGAAAGAATTCACCAGTGAAAATATTATGAACAGCAGTGGAACACTGTCTGATATAGTGCTGGAAGATAAGCCCCTCAGGTTGGAGGGCACTCAGAATACACCTGGTGAAAAGCTGACTTTTCAAAGTAGAGTTGACTTTACCATACTTTCAACATACTTATTCAATCTGTATGCTGAGCAAATAATCTGAGAAGCTGGACTATACGAAGAAGAATGGGGCATCAGGATTGGTGAAAGACTCATTGACAATCCGCGTTATGCAGATGACACAACCTTGCTTGCTTAAAGTGAAGATGCCTTGAAGCACTTACTGATGAAGATCAAAGACCACAGCCTTCAGTATGGGTTGTACCTCAGTATAAAGAAAACAAAAATCCTCACGACTGGACCAGTGAGCAACATCACAATAAGTGGAGAAAAGTCTAAGATTGTTAAGGATTTCATTTTACTTGGATCCACAATCAAAACTCAGGAAAGCAGAAGTCAAGAAATCAAAGGGTTGCATTGCATTGGGCAAATCAGCTGCAAAAGACCTCTTTAAAGTGTTGAAAAGCAACGATGTCGCCTTGAGGACTAAGTTGTGCCTGACCCAGCCATGGTGTTTTCAAAAGCCTCGTATGTATGTGAAAGCTGGACGATGAATAAGGAAAAATGAAGAATTGATACGTTTGAATTGTGCTGTTGACGAAGAATATTGAATATACCATGGACTGCCAAAAGAATGAACAAATCTCTCTTGGAATAAGTACAACCAGGATGATCCTTAGAAGCTAGGATGATGAGACTACATCTCACATACTTTGGACATGTTATTAGGCGGGACCAGTCCCTGGAGAAGGACAACATGCTTGGTAAAGTAGAGGGTCAGCAAAAAAGAGGAAGACCCTCAATGAGATGAATGGGCACAGTGGCTGTAACAATGGGCTCAAGCATAGCAACAATAGTGAGGATGGTGCAGGACCGGGCAGTGTTTCCTTCTGTTGTGCATAGGGTTGCTATGATTCCAAGTGGACTCAACGGCATCTAACGACAACCACCACAACATGTATCTATTTATACATAAAACCAAATCAACCACAGACATTATCTTATATATGATTGCCATTTACGTAGCGCTACTTTAAAAATAAGTGGATAAAATATGCAGAAAACAAAATGTAAATCTGTAGATGTATTTGTAAAACTCAGGCCATGGTTAACCTATGTATAATCCAATCCCAAAGTAGAAAGTGTATTTAAAAAAGACAATAAATAAATAAAAGAAAGATCAGATGATGACAACATTAATGAATAAGCAATCAGGAAAATAAACTGGAAACATTAACTAGGATACAAGGAAAGGAAGCACAGTTTAATAATGGTACATGCATTCATTCATAATTATTTGACAAGCATTATTTTTAGTTGTTGAATGATTTTAAAAACGTATCTAGTTTGTCACATGGAGATAAAAAGGAGTGAAACATTCATTTTATTTGGCAAGGAAGAAAACAGAATACAGAAATAATTTGAAAAAATATTCAAATACATTTGTTCAACCATCAGCTCAGTCCTCTCAAGTGTAGTAAAAGCTGGAGAACTGTCATTGCACTAGAAAAGATATGGAAACAATTGCAGGATCTGAACAGACAAGTTCAGGATCTGGCAAGAAAGGGCAGGTAACAGTTGGCCATCGTGACAGGCAGTCAGCATCAGGGAGTTCAGTAACGGGTGAACACTCCCACACGAGTGGAAAAGGGTGATGACAGATTACTTAACTGCAGAGTTCCCAACAGCCTGCAGCCAAAGCGGAGCTGAAGGCTCCATTATGAGGATTCCAGCCATCAGGAAGAGCCATTTTTTTTCAGTTCAGATATACTAATTTCCTAGACATGGTTCAGAATTTAGGGGCAAGAAATCAGCTCAAGATGGATAGAGTAGGGTAACACACAAGCTTTTGCATAAAGGAAAATAATACATATTCAGTTACTGAGATTGGAGCTCAGGATGAATGCAAGGAGAGCAGCAAGTTAACTTTCGGCTTGACAATGACCCTTGTCTTGGCATCAGCTGAAGTAGCTCATTATATTCCTCCAAACTAGGAACAGAGGCTGAGCTAATGCAGGCATAGAGCCAGTGGAGAGAGATGGGGGTAGAGGGATTTGGGAAACTTGACGTAACACTGTAAATTCCAGGGTCTTCTTTGTTAAGATATGATGAGAAATTTTTCTCAATATATTAATAGTACATGAAATATTATTATTTATTCATCTCTGAAAGTGGCATAGACATATACATCTGAGAGAGTTTAGGATAAATAATACATAGATCCAGGAGAATAAACTGAAATAATTCTTCATAAATCTCCTAGTCTTTCAACTATTTCTACAGATGGACGACTTTCTAAGTAAGCACAGAGGAAAAAAATCTCTCAGGGATTTTGGCCTTCTATGAAACAGATATCTAACAAAGAGAAGAACTCTCTCCCATCAATTTATGTGACTTTAGTTTGGAGCCCTGGTGGTGCAATGGTTAAGCACTTGGCTGCTAACCAAAAGATCGGTGGTTTGAACTCACCAGCTGCTCCACAGGACAAACGATTTGGTGATCTGCTCCTGTAAAGATTACAGCATAGGAAACCCTATGGGGCAGTTATATTCTGCCCTTTAGTGTCGCCACGAGTTGGAACCCCCTTGACGGTACACAACAATTACAGAATATGTACTAATTTTTGCCCTTATGTCCAAATGTAACATTTTTTTTCCCCCTGGAACACCCTGCCATGAGCTTCACAGGCTACGAGATTTAGTAGTGTTGGTACACCCTCTCCTCAACCGTTGATATGGTTAGGTTTCAAAGACCAGGTCATTATGCAGAATTGGTCTCATGTGAAAATGGAGGATGACTTCACCATTACATAACTGCCAAATTATATTACATAATTGCTTAATTACATCACTACTTAGCTGCCAGATTACATCATTACGTAACTGCTAAACTGCTGAAAATCATGGCCCAGCCAAGTCAACACATAACTGTAACCATCAAAGCTAGTGTTACTCTTGCCTTGCACCTCAGTGTTTGTTATTCCAGACATACATATAATGCACAAAATAGGTGAATAGTACATTTGTCACTACCATAAATGCAAAGTGTCGAATAATGAGGTAGTTGATAAGTGAGGAGAAGGTGTATTACTAGGTATATATTTTAATAGGGTACTACCTATAAGCCCTGGAGCCCTGGTGGCACAGTGGTTAAGAGCTCGGCTGCTAACCAAAAGGTCGGCAGTTCGAATCCACCAGCCACTCCTTAGAAACCCTACAGGGTAGTTGTACTCTGTCCTATAGTGTCGCTATGAGTTGGAGTCTACTTGATGGCAACAGGTTTTGGGATTTTTGCACTATCTCCATGATCATTGGTATGTTGAGTCCATTGTTGTAAGTATTATATAATGCCTTCCTACCCAGAGAGCTCATCTTTCAGTACTACAAAGAACACTATTCTGTTGTGATCCATAAGTTTTTGATTGGCTAAATTTTGGACATAGATTGCCAGGCCTTTCTTCCTACTCTGTCTTTATTTGGAAGAACTATTGAAACTTGTGTGCCATAGGTGACCTTGCTGGTATTTTAAATAGTGGCAGCATAGCTTCCAGCAACATAGCAACGTGCAAGCCACCACAATACAAGAAAACTGACAGACTGGTGGTCAAGATGACATAGACGTAGATGTAGATGCAAATACAGACATATTTATGTTACATTGTTAGGTGGCACCCAGTCAGTTACAACTCATAATGACCTTATGAACAACAGAATGAAACACTGCCTGGTCCTGCATCATCCTCACAATTATTACTATGTTTGAATCTACTCTTGCAGACACTATGTCAATCCATCTCATTGAGCGTCTTCCTCTTTATTGCTGACCCTTTACCAAGCATGACTGTCTTCTCCTGGGACTTAACCCTCCTGGTAACATGTCCAGAGTATGTGAGACGAAGTCCCACCATCTTTTCTTGCTGTGCTTCTTCCAAGACAGATTTGTTAGTTCCAGTGGTACACAGTGTATTCAATATTCTCTGCCAACACCATAATTCAATTCTTCCTCAGTCGTCCTTAATCATCGTCCAGCTTTCACATGCATATTTGGCTATTGAAAATACCTTGAGTCAGTAAAAAGTAACATCTCAAAGTAACATCTTTGCTTTTTAACACTTTAAAGCAGTCTTTTGCATCAGACTTGCCCAACGCAATATGTCATTTGACGTTTGCACTGCTGCTTCCATAGACACTGATTGTGGATCCAAGTAATATGGAACCATTAACAAATTTAATATTTTCTCCATTTATCGTGATGCTGCTTATTGGTCCATTTGTAAGGATTTTGTTTTCTTTATGTAATCCATACTGAAGCCTGTGATCTTTGATCTCCATTAAGGATACAACCCTGATGCACACCTTTCCTGATGTTGAACCACACAATATTCCCTTGTTCTGTTCGAATGACTGCCACTTGGTCTATGTACAAGTTCCACATGAGCATGACTAAGTGTTCTGGAATTCCCATTCTTTGCTAGGTTACCCACAATTTGTCATGATCCACACATTTGAATGCCTTTGCATAATCAATAAAACAGAGGTAAACATCTTGCTGATATTCTCTGCTTTCAATCAAAATCCATCTGATATCAGCAAAGATATCCTTCGTTCCATGTCCTCTTCTGAACTGTGCTTGAACTTCTGGTGGTAGTTCCCTGTCAATGCATTGTTAATATTTATAAAAAATACTAAATATACACATGTGTGTTTGTGTATATATATATTCATAAGTACATAACTTCTACTAATATATTACAATTATATCAACTGATGCTGGATAATTTATTTGATTGCCATATTAAAATATAGGAAATATTCCTGAAAGAAGAGTCAAACATATGCAAAAGTGGTGTGATATAAGAGACATAATGCATAACTCCTCTAGTTAAGGTTAAGGAAAATATGAAATTAAAACAGAACAACAAGGGGGAAAAAAAAAAAAAGAAATACAGAATCTGATCTAATTGAATCCTTGTAGAGCATGCTGGGCCAAGACAGAAGTCTGAATGAAGCTCCTTAGCAAACAGTGCCATTATTGTAGTTGATTGCAGCTTTTAAGGAAAGAACAGTGTTTACAAAAACAGGAGAGATGTCTTTTCTTCCTTTGAGTATACAGTGCTTTTTCTCTGAAAAGATAAAATACAAGTATTCCTCAGTAAGATGCGTTCATTTCTTAGGCAAACTAGTGAAAAATTTGGTAGGTGTCTAATGGGAAGAAGAAGCTAGAGTGGAATATCTACTTTGGTTCTCTTTCTTTGACTCTAGTCCCATTTTTCTCTCTAGGAGTAACAGAACATATTGAGCAAGCACGAGCTCATTTAGTATTGGGTGGGAGCGTGAGAACCCCAGATGACAAGACAGAATTGGAGATGGGGGAAGGGCAGGGAAACTATACTGCAAAATTCGAAGAAAAAAAAAATAGGCATTTGGAAAGAGGGAGAGTCCAGCTGGCGTAGCCTTCTTTTTAAAAGCCTAACTCTATAAGCTTTACCTGTTTATGGTAAAAGAAACCATTGTGCTAGATAGATAGCACTGCAAACATATTCCCACTGGTTGTTCCACTCATTTGAACTTTATTTTACACTGTAATGAGAAACTTCATGTACCAAGACTTAAATTTGGACTAGAGGAGTTCTGCAGGGCTTTCAATTCTCAGACAAGGGAAGGAAATTCAGTGAACTTTTAGATGCTCCAGGTAAGACAGGGTCTTTTGGCTCTCACTCTAGATCCCTAAGCTGAGTATCGGCAGGTCATTACAGCAACGGAATGACAAGAGTGGGAGAGATACACCTGACAATACTACTCTTATCCTCAGGTGTGAGAGACAGGAATACAGAAATAGGTTTTCCCAACTATTAGCAACATACCACCATTTGGACAGAAAACAAAGGGCTTTACTATCCTGTATTCCACCTGGATATAGACATAAATATGTCACTTATTCCTTGCTCCCCTGAGAGAAAAAGAACATTGATTATGAGTTTAAAACAGACTATACTTAGTCGTATTGTTTTGTGTAGCAGATCATCACCGCTATTAACTTCCAAAACTTGTTCATTATCCCAAACAGAAACTCTGTATCCCTTAAACAATAACTCCCCATAATCCCCTTCTCCTAGTGCTTGCTAATCAATAATAAACGTTTTATCCCTAGGCTTTTGCCTATTCTAGACATTTCACTGAAGTGGAATAATACAATATTTGTAATTTTGTGACTGGTTTATTTCACTTAGAATAATGTTTTCAAGATTCATCCATGCCATATATCCAAAAGACTTAAAAGTAGGGACTCAAACAGATCACCACACCAGTGTTCATTGCAGTATCTTTCATAATAGCAGAAGGTGTACAATCCAAGTGTCCATCAACAGATGGTTAGATAAACAAAATACAGTATATACATACAATGGAATATTATTCAGCCATAAGGAGTAATGAATGAAGTTCTAATATATGCTATTCGTAATATTTTTAGCCCTGTCTAGCCTGATAATGTTGACATATATTTCTAGTTTAAACTTTTGTATTTTCTAAATCTAATTAGCCAAAACATTACCACCTTTTATCAGACATAAAAACATTTCAAAGTAGAAGAATTTTAATATAAGCTCCATCATATATTTTTCTCTATGGTTCAAGGAAAGAAAAAAAAAATACTATGCATTAATTTCTAGACATTCTCAGATACTAATCAAATGAAACCTGTTGCCTTCGAGTCGATACTGACTCATAGAGACCTTATAGGACTGGGTAGAACTGCCCCATAGAGTTTCCAAGGAGCGCCCGGTAGGTTTGAACTGCTGACCTTTTGTTAGCCGTAGCACTTAAGCATTATGCCACCAGGGTTTCCAATCAAATGGTGGCATGCCCTTTTAGGGAAGGATCAACACAAATCCAGCGTATAAATATAGTATAAAAGGCAAAAAATACAGGCATCATTATTATAATTATTTCAAAGGATCATAAAAAAAAATTCAGCAAGTTGTGTAAAGACAAACGAATGGCAAAAAATAATGCATTTCTATTTCTAAGTACATAAAACTCTCTTCTTTCTTAAATCTTAAAAAGTCATATTTATATACAAGCCCAAGCTACAAAATCATGTTCAAGTGTTTGTTCCAAGAGTTACCTATAATCTAGCAATCAGCACAGATTTTAGAGGATACATAAGGAATAGCTTTTGGTGTGGATTATCACCAAACCAAAAAAAAAAAAAAAAAAAAACACACACAAAAACAAACCCATTGCCGTGGAGTCAATTCTGACTCAGAGCAACCCTAAAGGACAGAGTAGAACTGCCCTATAATTTTCCAAGAAGCACTTGGTGGATTTGAACTGCCAACCTTTTGGTTAGCAACCGTAGTTCTTAACCACTACACCCCTAGAGCTTCTATATTATCAGCAGGGTTTTTAAATTATATTATTTAATTTGCATCATGATTTTAAAGAGAAGATCTATTGTTCTCCTTTAATACTATAGTATAGATCAAGGTACTCTGGTATGAATCCATTATCCGAAGGTAGAAGTGTTGAAATGCTATTATTAATGAATGGATCCACTGCTACTATTATTCCGATATTTCATATGTCATAGTAATGGATCTGTGGAACCAAACCAATTATGAGTCTTGGATGGGCAATCAAATACCCATGGGAAAGAATGCAAGGCAGAAATTGCTTCAAACAAGTGTTGTTCAAAAAATAGAAAAGGAGAAAAGAAAGGTGAATGAAAGTCGCAAAAAAACATCAGGTTTTCTAACACACAGCTGAATGGTAATCCACGACCAGTGATACCATCACATTAATTTGCACACTTAATAGTATCTGTGCAGCAATATTTGTTTAACCTATCACCTACACCAACTATAATTAAGGAAGAGGTAAAGTTTTATTTTTTAGGAGCGGTATATAAAGTATCAATTTAATCACTGAGCTTTCTGCTTATGCGAATGACAGAAAAAATGTTTTATCACCTCAGATTTGAGAGAAGACAGCACAGTGAAAGGGAACCACTCAATGTATGCATAACTCTGCAGCACTGGGTTTGGGCTGGGCCGCTGAGAGGTTGGTGGTTCGAATGCATCTGCTGCTCAGTGGGAGAAAGATGTGGCAGTCTGCTTCCTTAAAGATTACAGCCTTGGAAACTCTACAGGGCAATTCTACTCTGATCAGTTGGGTCACTATGAGTTCAATCTACTCAACAATGGGAATCTGGCATGTCTCCTAATATCTCTGGGTTTCAGCTGCACGTTTAAGAACTTGGATTGAAGCTATCCACTGATAGGTTCTTGTCAAGCAGACTAGCGAATTGAAGTCAGCCAGATGCAGAGTCAGAAGAACAGAAAGGTTTATTTACAGTTTGCAAACTGGGAGATAGGCACGGTCTCCTGACCTAAGGCTGCCAGCTCTCTGAACCAGAGCAGATTTGCTCCTTTCGTAGGGAGGTACACACATACCCATGAGCAGTAAGGGCAGGATCTTTAGTCTTGTGATGTGTGCGCCGTCTGCATAATTTCTAATGAATGGATCTTTGTGCACGGGTCTAAAAAAATTGCTCACAGGCCCTAAAAAAATGCTGACCGCTTGCTACTGCCACCCCAGAAAGGTCATATAGTGGGTGAATTTGGAGTTAGCACACCTGTACCTCGGCCTCCTATCAGGAGAAGAAACCTGGGGATTCCACCAATCATGATAGAGTGCTGTAGCAAAAGTTGTAACAAAAATGTAGCAAGAGTAGACTTTTCTGAAAAACAACTATTATGGGATGGTTAGTAATCTTTTCATGACTGCCTGCCTCAGAATCAGTTCTGCTGAAAGGACTTTCAGCTACAGGCTTCTATGACCCTAGGGTATGCTATTTATGTACTCTCATTGGCTACTTGGTTTAGAAGCCAACACATGGCACATGGGTTGCCTAGAGGGCTGCATCTGTTTGTGAGCTTCCATGCCAGTCTTTTCAGAGAACATACCAAACCAGTATGACATGCTGACCACACTCTTGCCCTCTGTCGTTTGAACCCCCTTCACTTCAAAGTCCACTGCTTGTTCTTGTCTATTACAGACAGAAAATACACACAGGAGACGCATAACATTTTCCTCTCGGACAGAATGATGCCAAGTTTGGCAGGTTTTTTGTTAAGCTTGTGTATTTTCCAGTATTTCCTAGAGATAAAAAAATAATCTCACAGCATAAAGATCTGTGTTGCTGTTATTAAATTGATTTCTGTAGATTATTATTCACCACTTGGTGAAAACCCAACTGTGCACCAGGTGCTGTCGGAACAAAAAGTTAGTCACATTCCCCACTCAGTGGGCATAATTACGATCCAGATTACACAGGTAAATCACACCAGCAGAAACACTGACAGTTTTCCCACGCACAGCGGTCATCTCGGAGGGAGAATGGAGCCTTAACGTGGTCAGGTGTAACACTACAGACGCTGCCAGTTCATTATCACACCAAATGTATCTCAAATACAACTGCTTTCTAAAGATGATAGAGCTAAAAATAGTACCAGTAATACATTCTGTGGTCATATTAAATTAAAAAAAAAAGCAACATAGTGCTACATTCCGGCATAATTTACGTTATTGCCTCTTTAATTGTGTTTGCAGTATTCACAGGGAAGCATTCTGTTTGGATAATTACTCATCTTGGTGAGGATCAGTAATTTGGCTCGTGAGCACTTCAGAAAATTACACAAAATGGTGCAAGAAGACAGTTTTGCTACAAACACTCAGACCTACAAAGTATAAATAAGTGTTGCTTTCATCCTCTTTCCACCAGAATATTTTAAGAAATTCCTCTAAGCATTTTTCTGCTTTTAAGTGATTCAGAAGAGTGTCTTTTTGGTAAAGAGAAAGCCAGTTTATACTCCTTTTTTTTTTTTTTTCAATATGTACAATTTATTATTGCAATACACTAAAAAATTACAGATGTTTTAGACTTTGGAGAAATTAGAAGTATGCTAAGATACTAAATAGATGATAAATATAGCCAACATGAATAATAATTAAAATCACTAAATGTCAGATCTCGCCATCTATAAAGATTCCATGTCATTAACTACTTTCTTTAACAGTACCTTGGGTGTTATTATTTATTTGTGGTTGCTATTCTTTCTGATGGTGAGGACCAACAAAATTGTGTCTACAGTTATGTCAGATGGATCCTGGTTGGAAGCAGAGAATACCAGAAGGATGTTTACTTGTGTTTTATTGACTATTTAAAGGCATTCAACAAATTATGGATAACATTGTGAAGAATGGGGATTCTAGAATACTTAATTGTGCTCTTGAGGAACCTTTACATAGATCAAGATGCAGTTGTTTGGACAGAGCAAGGGGATACTGATTGGTTTAAAGTCAGGAAAGGTATGGGCAAGGATTGTATTCTTTCACAATACCTATTCAACTGTATGCTGAGCAAATAATCCAAGAAGGTGGACTATATGAAGAAGAATGGCATCAGGATTGGAGGAAGACTCATTAACAACCTGCGTTATGCAGATGACACAACCTCACTTGCTCCAAGTGAAGAGGACTTGAAGCACTTACTAATCAAGATCAAAGACCACAGTCTTCAGTAAGGATTACACCTCAAAATAAAGAAAACAAAAATCCTCACAACTAGACCAATGAGCAACATTATGATAAGTGGAGAAAGACTGAAGTTGTCAAGAATTTCATTTCAACAGCCATGGAGGCAGCAGTCAAGAAATCAAGAGACGCATTGCATTGGGTAAATCTGCTGCAAAGGACCTTTTTAAAGTGTTGAAGAGCAAAGATGTCACCTTGAAGACTAAAATGTGCTTGACCCATGCCATAGTATTTTCAATTGAATCATAGGCATGTGAAAGCTGGACAATGAATAAGGAAGACCAAAGAAGAATTGACGCCTTTAAATTGTAGTGTTGGCAAAGAATGTTGAATATACCATGGACTGCCAAAAGAATGACCAAATCTGTCTTGGAAGATGTAAGGCCTGAATGCTCCCTAGAGGCAAGGATGGCAAGACTTCGTCTTACATACTTTGGACATGTTGTCAGGAGGGATCAGTCCCTGGAGAAGGACATCATGCTTGGCAAAGTAGAGGGTTAGTGGAAAAGAGGAAGACCCACAATGCAGCAGACTGACACAGTGGCTGCAACAATGAGCTAAAGCACAAGAACTTTAAGGATGATGCAGGACCGGGCAGTGTTTCGTTATGGATAGGGTCGCTATGAGTCAGAACCGACTCGACGGCACCTAACAACAACAACAAATAGTTATGAATTATGTTGGTTAACCTAATATAATTTGGGAATCCCATTGAGTGCATAAATCTATAAATGTCACCATAAGAGTTAAAATAAAAATTAAATTCTAAGAGAATTTACATGCAATGAATATATATTGTATATGTCATAATCAATGTCTCTAAACTTATTGGTTGCTATTAGAGATAAACAGATAAACCTTGCGCACTTTTTTGATGTTTAGGTTATCCACTTAAATTTTTTGCTGATTTAAATGATGGTCTTCTCATTCAGGATATCTAAACACATCAAAATTGTAACTTCTAAAGGGCAAATTGAATTTTTAGAAAATATTTTTCCTTTCTAAGACATTGTTATTTTCCTGAGATCCTTTAATTAGTAGTTTTCTGTAAAGAAAGTCAGCCAAGAAAGCCTCATGGGGCAGTTCTTCTCTGTCACATGAGGTCCCTATGAGTCGAAATAGGCTGGAAGGCACCGATCAGCAACATGTACGTTGTATTTAAAACAGCTGTTTTTAACTGTTTGAAAGACATGCCTTTGCCATTAGGGATGTTGGATCCAAGTTACAGCACTGACACTTCTTGATCCAATAGTTCATCAAGTTGCTAGAACTTTCTGTCTCTTAGCTTTCTCATGTATGATATGGGACTAATAATGCCCCTCACAAAGTTACTGTGAGAAAGAAATTGGATGATGTATAAAAAGGGTTTAACACAGCATCCACTATGTTAGCTGTTCGATGTTTTCAAAATTGCTGAGTGTGAATATTAAGTTATTTAGCTTTAGAGACAACAGAGGTACTTTATTCTCCTATAAAATACAAAACATGAAGGCATAAAAAGATATTTAATTATTGTGTTAGACCCCTAGGCTGCCCTAACAATAATATCACAAGTGGGTGGCTTTACAGAACAGAAAATTTATTTTCCCACACAGTTTTGGAGGCCAGAAGTCCAAGTCCATGCCTTTCTCCTAGGTTCTGGTGGCTTCCAGCAATCCTTGATGTTCCTTTGCTTGTAGAGGGATCCTTGTGTGTTCCAATCCTCCTGTGTGTGACTTCCCGTGTCCCTTCTGCTCTTTTTATAAAGCAGCATTCACAAGGGACGAGGATTAGGAAACACCCTAATGTTAGGACATCATTAACATAAAAAAAAGAAAGCAAAACCCTATTTTCAAATATGGTTACATTCACAGGTACCGGCATTAGGACTTCAATATATCTTTTTAGGGTACACAATTCAATCCATAACAAAAACATTTGATCCAATTTCCCTTTTTCTTACTATATAATAGGAATCATAAGGGAAGTCTAGTGATTTTAATTATGAACAATTACAATTTAATTTGTCCTTTCAATAACATCTAATAAGCATTTTTTTAATCAATAAAGCACTGGGTTATCAATAAAGCAATGTTTTATGTTGCAAACATAACAGAAATTGGGATTTATTATAAAGAACAGATAGTATAAGTGCTTCTGAACTACCTAACTGAATTATACCTGATTCTGACTTCTATTTTTTCTCTCTGAATTATGATAAAATAGCTTATTATAACCAAATAGCTGTTACATATTCAGCATTTATTTTGTTGATCAGACACATTTAGAAAAAATCAGAAACTAGATATTTGGAATTTTTAGCCAATGAAGTGTCAATCTGTGATGATTTGGATCCATTTTGTACTTTTAAATCAGTTTTTGGCAATGGTAGCAATAGTCACTCTGGTAATTAGAGCTGAAAGCAGAATTAAGAAGATAGGAATTTATTAATGTATAATAATGCCATCCATGTCACCAATAAATAAAGCTGCCCCTCTGAAATCATTAGAATATGATTTAACTTTTAAAAAATGTCCTAACAGGCAATATTCTCACACTTCATTTGGAAATAAGTTATAAAAATATATTATGTACTGATTAGAAAATTGATCTTGCATTTTTCCATTTTTAAGCATTCTGTAAGAGAAAAAAATCATTCACCCAGATATTCAAGTCATGGTTTTGCCCTTTAAGCTCTATGAAATTGAGCAAGTCATTTAATTCATCTCTGTGTCCGTTTTTTCATTGTAAAATTAGAGTGGCAGACTCAGGTTGCATCTAAAATCCCTCATACTATACCTGTGACTACTTGACTATGGGATACAAGTGATGGTGGGACAGAGAACAAAATGTTTAGTTTACCACTATATGCTTGACTACAAGAAAAACACAGTTCATGCCTAAGAGCCTTATAAGTATATTATGGTTTTTTATTTCAAAGAAGGAAAATATCTTCTTACAAATCTGCAGAATAATTTATTCAAGTCAACTGAATTAAGGCGGAAACATTGGATTGGACAATACTTTGACTTTTCTAATGCTGAATGAACCCAATTTTACAGTACTTAGGAGTTACTGTGACACTTTCTTGAGACACCACCTGTAATCTGAAGAAGATATACTTAAAGGTCAAATTTTCTGAACACTGATTTTCTTTCTTGTATGAACAATGAATTTTGAAGTTATATTTTATGGCCACTCTTTAATATTGCCATTTGCTAATTTCAAGGTGCATTAGGTATAATTATTCTTTAAATAAGGGCAGCAATAAAAAGTGTATTACAGCAGCAGGCTTCACTGAAGTTGCCATATTCCTGGTTCCTCCCTACGGCATTCTCTACACACCCACCCTACAGCCAGTATTAGTTCTACTTTCTCATACCATAAGGGTTTTCAAAACACCTGCTCTGCTTCAGGGCTAAGTTCAAGGAGGGAGTCTCAAAGGTTTAACTTCAATGCTGCTTTAGCTCCAGTGAATTTAATAACTCTATGATTCATTTGAGCATAACGTTAGCCCTTTGAAAAAAGTGCTATAACTTAAATAGTAGCACTGCTATGTTCACAGTTCTAGGAGGGCGGGTCTTGATGGCTATTTATTAGTGGAAAAAACTGTCATATCAATGGAAGGACTGGGTCCCTAGCTGCTATGGAGTCCAGGGAGAAGTCTGTTACTATAGTAGCAGGCATGAAGCCATTTCAGAATATCAGATACACAATTCAAAATGGTAAGAAAATCAGTTTGCCCTATTACGGTGGGTTGCATGTTGCTGTGATGCTGGAGGCTTTGCTACCGATATTTAAATACCAGCAGGGTCACCGATGGGGAACAGGCTTCAGTGGAGCTTCCAGACTAAGACAGACAAGGAAAAAGGACCTGACAATCTATTACTTAAAAAATTGGCCTGTGAAAACCTTATGAATAGCATCAGAACATTGTCTGATAGAGTGATTGAAGATGAGTCCTCAGGTTGGAAGGTACTTAAAATATGACTGGAGAAGAGCTGCCTCCTGAAAGCAGACTTGACCTTAATGATGTGGATACAATAAAGTTTTCAAGATCTTCAAAACTGAAATGGAACACATAAAGATAGATATCCAAGGCATTAGTGATCTCAAATGGAATGGTATTGGCCATTTTGAATAGGGCAATCATATGGTCTACTACGCTGAGAATGACAAACCGAGGAGGAACAGTGTCACATTCATCTTCAAAAAGAACATTTCAAGATCTAGCCTGAAATACAACACTGTCAGCGATAGGATAATATACCCTGGTGATGTAGTAGTTAAGATCTATGGCTGCAAACCAAAAGGTGAGCTGTTCAGATCCACCAGGCGCTCCCTGGAAACCCTATCGGGCAGTTCTACCTATAGGGTTGCTATGAGTTGGAATCGACTTGACAGCAGTGGGTTTGGTTTTTGGTTTTTTTGGACAAGGAAGAGGAATTAACAAGACTGTTATTCAAATTTATGCAGCAACTACTAATGCCAAAAATGAGGAAATTGAAGGTTTTTAACAACTTTTGCAACGTGAAATTGATCAAACATGCAATCAAGGTGCGTTGATAATTACTGGTGATTGAAATGGGAAAGTTGGAAATGAAGAAGGGTTGGTATTTGGAAAATATAACCTTGGTGATAGAAACAACATCAGAGATCGCATGATAGAATTTTGCAAGACCGACAACTTATTTGTTGGAAATACCTATTTTCAACAACCTAAATGGCAAATACACACATGAATTTCTCCAGATGGAATGCTCAGGAATCATATCGACTACATCTGTGTAAAGAGATGATGGAGAAGCTCAATATCATCAGTGAGAACTAGGCCGGGGCTGACTGTGGAAGAGGCCAACAATTGCTCATATGCAAGTTCAAGTTGAAGCTGAAGAAATTAAAACATGTCCATGAGATCTAAAGTACAACCTTGAGTATATATATCCCACTTGAATTTAGAGACCATCTCAAGAATATATTTGATGCATTCAACACCAATAACTGATGACCAGACGAGTTGTGAAATGACATAAAAGACATCATACATGAAAAAAGCAAAAGGTCATTAAAAAGACAAGGAAAAAAGAAAAGAAAAAGTGGATGTCAGAAGAGACTCTGAAACTTGATCTTGAGCACAGAGTTACTAAAGTGAAAGGAAGAAACCATGAAGTGAAAGAGCTGAACAGAAGATTGCAAAAGGTGGCTCTAGAAGATGAAGTAACATATTATAATGAAATGTGCAAAGACCTGGAGTTAGAAAACCAAAATATAAGAACACGCTCATCATTTCTCAAGCTGAAAGAACTGAGGAAAAAATTCAATCCTCAATTTGCAATTTTGAAGGATTCTGTGAGCAAAATATTGAATGATGCAGGAAGCATCAAAAGAAGATGGAAGGAACAGTGTCGCCCTGTCAAAAAGAATTGGTTGATTGTCAACCATTTCAGGAGGTAACATATGATCAAGAACTGAAGGTACTGAAGGGAGAAGACCAAGCTGAACTGAAGGCACCGCCAAAAAACAAGGCTCCAGGAACTGACAGAATACCAACTGAGATGCTTCAATGAATGGATGCAATTCTGGAAGCACTCATTCATCTATGCCAAGGATTTTCAAAGACAGCTACCTGTCAAACTGGAAGAGATCCATATTTGTGCCCTTTCCAAAGAAAGGTGATCCAACAGAATGTAGAAATGATTGGACAATATAATTAATATCACACACAAGTAAAATTTTGCTGAAGGTAATTCAAAAATGGCTGCAACAGTACTTCGACAGAGAACTGCCAAAAATTTAAGTCCAATTCAGAAGAGGAGGTAGAACACGGGATATCATTGTTGATGTCAGATGGATGTTGGCTGAAAGCAGGCAATACCAGAAAATGTTTACCTGTGTTTCGTTGCCTATGCAAAAGCGTTCGACTATGTTGATCATAACAAATTAAGGATAACATTGTGAAGAATGGCAAGTCCAGATTACTTAATTGGGCTCATGAGGAACCTGTACATAGATTAAGAGGCAGTTGTTCTAACAGAACAAGAGAATAATGCCTGCTTTAAAATCAGGAAAGGTGTGTCTGGGTTGTATCCTTTCACCATACTTATTCAATCTGTATACTGAGCAAATACTCTGAGAAACTTGACTATATAAAGAAGAATATGATATGAGATTTGGAGGAAGACTCGTTAACAGCATTCGATATGCAGATGATACAACCTTGCTTGCTGAAAGCAAAAAGGACCTGAAGCAATTACTAATGAAGGTGAAAGACTACAGCCTTCAGTATGGATTAGACCTCAACATAAAGAAAATAAAAATCATCACAACTGGACCAATAAGCTACATCATGATAAAAGGAGACAAGATTGAAACTGTCAAGGATTTTACATTACCTGGATCCACAATCAACACCCATCAAAGCAGCAGTCAAGAAATCAAATGCATTGCATCACGCAAATCTACTGCAAAAGATCTCTTTGAAGTCTTAAAAGGCAAAGATGTCATTTTGAGGACTAAGGTGCACCTGACTCAAGCCATGGTAAATTAAATAGTCCCATATGCATGTGAAACCTGGACAATGAATAAAGAAAATCGAAGAATTGATGCCTTTGAATTATGAAGCTGGAGGAGAATATTGAACATACTATGGATTGCCAGAAGAATGGACAAATCTGTCTGGGAAGAAGTACAGCCAGAATGCTCCTTAGAAGCAAGGATGGCGAGGTTTCATCTTACGTACTTTGGACATGTTATCAGGAGAGGCCAGTCCCTGGAGAAGGATATCGTGCTTGGTAAAGTAGAGGGTCAATGAAAAAGAGGAAGACCCTCAATGACATGGATTGACACAGTGGCTACAACAATGGGCTCAAGCATAACAATGATTGTGAGGATGGTGCATGACTGGGCATTGTTTTGTTCTGTTGTATATGGGATCGCTATGAGCCTGAACAGACTTGATGGCAAGAACCAACAACAAGAAAGGATTGGGATCAAAATCAATACTAGAAAAGACAGTACAGTATACAAATGGTCATTTAATCTAACATACTAATAGAAGATGGGCCATCAAGATACAAAGCCAAAAATGGAGTAGAAAAACAAGGAAAACTCAGTGAGATTTTAGGTGAGTTTGGAGGAATTCCGTAGACAGTTCAGAGGCCGGTATGGATGCCCCATTCTAATTTACATGGTACATCTTAAAAAAGGATAAGACACCTACATTACTGAAGTTCGTTTGGTCGGGCTGCAGGTCAGTTTGAAGACTTCATCACAGCTTATACTTAGTATGTGGCAGAGCACTCAGTATATTGAAACAGGGCTCATATCGCTTAACGATAAAAGACATTTAATAACAACTCTCTGTAGAAAGATGAATTTTCTCCAAAAGCTGATTAAAATAAAATATGATTGTATCATCATATTATATTGCTTAGGTTAACAGCCCTCCTCCATTGATTCAACAGATATTTATAGAATCTTTATCATGTTCCAGGTACTGTTCTAGGCCCTGGAAAAATATCAATAAACAAAATAAAAAGAACTGTTTCTTCATGTTTTGTGTTTTTTGTTTGCAAAAACAAACAAACTCTGGTGAGTCCTTCTGGAACCAAATCAAGTTTTCACTATTTTATGACACTTTTTCTTATCTGTAAGTCATTTCCTCAACAATGGAATACCAAAAACTGTAAAATCCATTGCCTTCGAGTCAATTCCAACACATAACGACCCTATAAGACGGAGTAGAACTGCCCCATAGGGTTTCCAAAGAGCGGCTGGTGGATTTCAACTGCTGACCTTTTGGTTAGCTACCAAATCTTAACCATTTGGCCACCAGGGCTCCTAACAATTGAATTAAAAAAAAAAAAAATTGCCGTCAGTTTGACTTCTACTCATAACCATCCTTTATGACAGAATAGAACTGCCCCATAGGGTTTCCAGTCCCTGGAGAAGGATACCGTGCTTGGTAGAGGGTCAACGAAAAAGAGGACGACCCTCAATGACATGAACTGACACAATGACGTGAATTGACACAGTGGCTACAACAACGGGCTCAATCATAACAATGATTGTGAGGTGGATTCAAACTGCCAACCCTTTGGTTAGTAGCCATAGCTGTTAACCACTACACCACCAGGGTTCCCAACAAATGAATAGTTGGGGTAAAATAAACTGATATAATTATTTTTGCACAGTGAGCATATAACAGTCGTTATTTGGAGTTTGGATTTAAAAGTTTTGAAACAAGTCATTTCAGGGGAGTTAAGTAATTTTTGCATTTTTGAGCTTGAATCAGGTATCTTTTCTTTCTTGGAGAGGTTCCGTTGATGAGAGCATTTCAGTATGTAGATGTAAGGCCTACATTCACTCATTTTTCTGGGATATCGCTGACCTAATGAAGCAATCTACATATACCTCTTTCTGCCTTAAATGTTTAAGGAATTTTTGAACTATAAATTGAGCATATTATTAGCAAAACTTATTTTTTCTAAAACCCAGTGCCGTTGAGTCGATCCCGACTCATAGTGACTCAACAGGACAGAGTAGAACTGCCCCATAGAGTTTCCAAGGAGCGCCTGGCGGATTCGAACTGCCACTCCTTTGGTTAGCAGTCATAGCACTTAACCACTACACCACCAGGGTAAATAATATTTGTCTTTCCTATTTTAATTACTGTGAACTGTACTGGATTTAAAACTACGGTTTATTTTTAAGGTCTGCTTTTCCATTCCTGCTCCAAAGCCATACAGTTCCCAATTTGTTCATAAGGAGATTGAGAGACAGTATCAGGTTAGTAAGGAGCCCTGGTAGTGCAATGGTTAAGCACGTGCCTGCTAACAGAAAGTCTGGCAGATCAAACCCACCAACTGCTGTATGGCAGAAAAATGTGACAGTCAGCTTCCATAGAGATTACGGAGTTGGAAACCCTACTGGGCAGTTCTATGCTGTCATATAATGTTGCTGCCAGTCAATTAATTCAATGCGACACAACAACAATAGTCAGGTTAGTAGAGGTGGGCAGAATGGATCTTCTCATAATTTTTAGTTTATACTTAAAAATAAAGATATTTGCATATAAAGAGTAAAGACCTTCTTAGGGTTTCTCTATTCCATGCATTTTGCTTTTGGGGTTTCCCACATGATATCATTTAAACAGAGGAAATAAACATTGGAAAACGGATTTTCTAATATAATCATTGCCTTTTTAGGGCCATAATAGGTCACACCATACTCTATGCAGGGTCAAATTTTCCTCTGAAAGTAGAGGACTGTACTGATGAAAATCTTGAGATGAATAGGGGGCAGTTTTGTTGCTGTTGTTGGTTCTGACTCATAGCCTATGCACAACAAAACGAAACACTGCCCGGTCCTGCGCCATCCTTAACAATCGTTGTTATGCTTGAGCTCATTGTTGTAGCCACTGTGTCAATCCACCTCGTTGAAGGTCTTCCTCTTTTTTGCTGACCCTGAACTCTGCCAAGCATGATGTCCTTCTCCAGGGACTGATCCCTCCTGACAACATGTCCAAAGTATGTAAGACGCAGTCTCACCATCCTTGCCTCTAAGGAGCATTCTGGCCGCACTTCTTCCAAGACAGATTTGTTCATTCTTTTTGCAGCCTGGAATCGACTCGATGGCACTGGGTGTTTTTTGGGTTTGCAGTCCATATTCTTTGCCAACACCAGGATTCAAAGGCGACAACTCTTCTTTGGTCTTATTCATTGTCCAGCTTTCACATGCATATGATGTGATCGAAAATAGTCTTCAGGGTGACATATTTGCTCTTCAACACTTTGAAGAGGTCCTTTGCAGCAGATTTGCCCAATGCAATGTGTCTTTTGATTTCTTGACTGCTGCTTCCATGGCCGTTGATTGTGGATTCAAGTAAAATGAAATCCTTCACAACTTCAATCTTTTCTCTGTTTATCATGATATTGCTCATTGGTCCAGTTGTGAGGATTTTTGTTTTCTTTATGTTGAGGTGTAATCCATACTGAAGGCTGTGGTCTTCGATCTTCATTAGTAAGTGCTTCAAGTCCTTTTCACTTTCAGCAAGCAAGGCTGTGCCATCTGCATAACACAGGTTGTTAATGAGTCTTCCTCCAATCCTGATGCCCCGTTCTTCTTAATGTAGTCCAGCTTCTCGTATTATTTGTTCAGCATAGAAATTAAGTAGGTATGGTGAAAGAATACAACCCTGATGCACAACTTTCCTGACTTTAAAGCAATCAGTATCTCCTTGTTCTGTCTGAGCAACTGCCTCTTGATCTATGTAAAGTATCCTTGTGAGCACATTTAAGTGTTCTGGAATTCCCATTCTTCGCAGTGTTATCCATAGTTTGTTATGATCCACACAATCGAATGCCTTTGCATAGTCAATAAGACACAGGTAAACATCCTTCTGGTATTCTCTGCTTTTAGCCAGGATCCATCTGACATCAGCAATGACATCCCTGGTTCCATGGCTTCTTCTGAAACCGGCCTGAATTTCTGGCAGTTCCCTGTCGATGTATTGCTTCAGCCATTTTTGAGTGATCTTCAGCAAAATTTTGCTTGTGTGTGGTATTAATGATATTGTTCTATAATTTCCACATTTAGTTGGATCACCTTTCTTGGGAATAGGCATAAATAATAATACCCAAACCAAACCTGTTGCCATTGAGTTGATTCCGAGTCATAGCAACCCTATATAGGACAGAGTACAACTGCCCCATGGTTTCCAAGGAGCGCCTGGTGGATTTGAACTGCCGACCATTTGGTTAGCAGCCCTAGCACTTAACCACTATGCCACCAGGGTTCCCATAAATAATAATAGGCATAAATAAATAAGGGGGCAGTTTTAGAGAGGCAAATAAATTGCTCCTTTTGTAGGGACCCAGAGAATTGTGTCTAGATTCAGCATAAGGAAGAAAATTAAGAGCAGGTCTCTCGACCTGATGTTTTGACTTTGGTGGTGTGGGCTGTCCTGTGCATTGTACAATGTTTAGCAGCATCCTGGCCTCTACCCACTGGATGCCAGGAGCACCATTTTTCCAGTAGTGAGAATCAAGGAATTGGAAACAGCCACTGGATAATATTTTCTGGGGAGAAAAAACAGTCCCAGTTGTGAAGCTCCGAGAAGGTAAAAAATACAGATTTGCCTCAGGCCCAAGGGGGAAAAAAACCAAACCCATTAAGGGGACTCTATTTTTTATATATGGGGACTAAGTGCCCTGGTGGCACAGTGGCTAAGTGCTTAGCTTCTAACTGAAAAGTTGGCTGTTGGAACCCACCAGTTGCTCTGCTGGAGAAATATGTGGGAGTCTGATTCTGTAAAAATTACACCCTTAGAAACCCTGTGGGCCATTTCTACTCTGTCCTATAGGGTTGCTATGTGTCGGAATCAGTTCAACAGCAATGGGTTTGGTTTTTTGGTACATAGGGAGTCCCTGGGTGGTGTAAATGGTTAAGGAGCACAGCTAACCAAAAAAGTTCGAGTTCACCCTGAGGTCGGGAGGAAAGGCGTGGTGATCTACTTCTGAAAAAAATCAGCCATTGAAAACCATATGGGGCACAGCTGTTCTCTGACACAAACGGGGGCGTTATGAATCCGAATCGATGGCAACTTTTCTTTTTTCGTATGAGGAGATGAGAGTTGGTACCTATTATCGAATGTTGGATTTCTCTTTTCTGACTTATCTTTGTTATTTCCAAGCTTTCCAGAAGCTTTTTAAGCACCTCCGTTTGAACTCTGAGGAATTATGGGAGGCAACTACGTTCAGGCTTCAAGTGAAGCGATGTGGAAAGAAGGTACGGCCTTGGGAATGGGGCTATAAGATGTCAGGAAATAACTCCAGGTAGTAGAGCTCTGATGTGGCTGGTATAACAAACAAGGATCAGATCCTGTGTGTGGGACATGCCAGCATTCCTTACCAAAACCCAAAACCAAACCCGTTGCTGTCAAGTTGATTCCGACTCATAGTGACCCTATAGGACAGAGTAGAACTGCCCCATATGGTTTCCAAGGAGCCCCTGGTGGATTCGAACGGCCGACCTTTTGGTTAGCAGCGGTATCTCTTAACCACTAAGCTATCAGGGTTTCCTGCATTCCTTAAAAAAAAAAACAACTTAGGCATCCTTAAATAGTTCTAATAGCAAATGGACTGGAATACTTTGGCCATTGTTTATTTTTGTGAATGTTAAGTATCGATATAAAAGGGAAGGCTAGAATGATTGAGAAAATTTGGTGATCCATACTTAAGAGTTTTTCAACGTCTTATTCTAATGAGGAAACCCTGGTGGCTCGGTGGATAAGTGCTATGACTGCTAACCAAGAGGTCAGCAGTTTGAATCCACCAGGCGCTCCTTGGAAACTCTGTGGGGCAGTTCTACTCTGTCCTATAGGTTCGCCATGAGTCGGAATCAACTCGATGGCAGTAGGTTTTTTTTTTTTTTTGGTTATTCTAATGAGTAAAATGGGAATTCTGGATCCTAGAGGCGAGGAGTAGGGTTAAAGGGGTATAAGATATTAAAAAGTATAAGTCTTTCAATACAGCTCAAATTGACACTCCTTGGTTTTAAGAAGACTGCCAAATTTAGCAACAGATATTCAATACATAGTTACTTACATCTGAGGACTAATGGTTAAGAATGTGGCAGAAGAACTGTCATTTTCTTCAAAATCAGTTAGGAGCATCACTTGAAAATGTCAAATGTAAGATTTTTTTTTGCCTTCAAAATCCACGTTAAAAGAATGTGTGTAATTCAAATAATATCTATTGGTTGGATGTTAGATACAATATTATTTGTGGTTGTATAGGAAGGAATCCCATTACTACCAGTTGTTAGCTTCTTGCTGTAGAATTGCTAACTTTAAAATTAACGGAACTATTACATTTTTAGGGATGACCTATTTTTTAAGCAAGTGATCCTGTACAAGAGGAAATTTTCACATTGAACTGTCAAGTTTCTTGCCCTGAAAAAATGCATTTGATTAATGCTGTGTTACCTATCAATCCTATACTTGTATGGGATCACTTGCCAGAGATGAAGGATTTGTTGTTATCTACTATGTATTAACTGCCCTTCATAACATAGGATCTGTACAGATATCGCCTTGGTCAATAGCTACCCATGGACAAAAATATGATTTCTGAGTGCTGTGTTCAATATTTGGGCAAACTGCCCTTTGCAATATGATCCTTGTCATATCACACAGGTATATTGCTAGCCACTGCTTCATTCCTTTTCCCTGTCTTAGTTTGCCTTGAATGTATTCTGGAAACTACGTCAATCACTGATTCGTCAGTGTCTGTAGGTTCCTCACATGTGCTGCTCTGTCTGACACTGTATTCGTCAGGGATGTCTTTGTGGAGAAAAAATATGATATCCCCTTAGAGTTAAGAAAATATTATTCTGGCACATGGCAAATTACAGGCAGTTATTGCATAATTTCAGAGAGAACTGAGCAGTTATTTGCCCAGAGGGAACATGAAGTAGCCATGAAGGAAAATGACCCCATGTATCTTGAAAGAAATTAAAAACTAAGGCTCTGTGACAATTAGGGTGCCTCAGTACTATAAATCTGTCCCTTCTGTTTCTTCATTCCAAATAGAACAGCTAAGAAAGTAAAGCATTTACAAAGGGAGGTGTTAAAATCTAAATTCTAACAGTAAAGTCGCTACCGTCATCTGCTCACAAATAGCACGGTAAAGCATCAAAAAGTGTTGTTGAGTCAAGAAAGTCAGAATTATTTTCAAAGACAGGGTCATTAGAAAAAGTGACATTAATGGAGAGGAGAAGGCAGTAGAAGGATCATCTATTTATAGAGGTTTTACGCTATCTGCCTACACATGCAGGGGAGATTTTTCTTCCTTTGTGGTAATAAAAAAAAAAAAAAAGGCAAAACAGACAATTTTCCAGGCAAGTAAATGAATAGGTGTAATGATTTGTGACACTTTAAAAATATAAGTGAACCCACCAAATATCCCATTTCCTAATATTACGATCTTAACACATGAATTCTGTCAATTGAGAGACTAAACAAAAATAACACCAGAATTATACAAATAAAAATGTTTAAATCCTACCTACCACTCACTATTCACTTCTGGGCTCTATGTGTAGAGAGAAAGTAAACCCGTTGCCATCGAGTCTATTCTGAGTCATAGTGAACCTAGAGGACAGAGTAGAACTGCCTCATGGGGTTTCCAAGGCTGTCATCTTTATGGAAGCCTACTGCCACATCTTTCTCCAGTGGAGTGGCTGGTGGGTTCGAACCACCTACTTTTCTGTTAGCAGTCCAGCACTTTAACCACTGTACCACCAAGGCTCCTTGTATAGAGTATATTAGCATACTTTTTGCAAGAGGAACAGGTTGCAAATATAAGAGGCAGAATTTATTTGAGAAAATAATTTCCTTACATAATGCTCCTTATCATTTTCTCTCTCTCTGCTCCTCCTTCATGTTCGTTTTATTGATTCTTTTGAAACGAATTTATCTGCTTCCAATTTAACCAGGCATGCGGTCCTGCTGGTATTTCCTACTACCCATCTTTTCATAGATTCCTGAGCTCTGTTCAACTTTCTCTCATTTTTATAAATGAAATAACTAAAGCCTCAACTAAGCCTCTTGAACGCCTCCTCAGGTAGATGGAGAAGATGACAATATGTCTTAAATGTAAATTGAGTCACGTGGGGAGTAGAAATGCATTCTAAACCTTTTATACCCTACCCAGTGCACATGGCTTAGTCACGTCCATAGACTTGGGGCATTTGGTAACAGCGCTGAACATCTGCATAATGAAAAGCCTGCCTCGGAGTGGGGACGGAGAGAGTGGCCTGAGGCAGTTTTTCTATGGGTTGTCCACCCACCAGTCTATGAAGAAGAGGAAGTGACCAAGCTGAATTTCAGTCTCCACATCGCTTCATCACTGCACTGGGAAACTGTTGTGCCGATTGAGCCCTGGAGATACAATGCTACATTTGGTGAGGGGCAGTTGAGGCAAGTTATGAGAAGGTTTTTAATAAGTATGTGCTACCCTGTAAGTAAGTATTGGAAACCCTGGTGGTGTAGTGATTAAGAGGTACGCCTGCTAACCAAAATGTGAGCACTTCGAATGCACCAGTGGTTGCTTGGAAACTCTATGAGGCAGTTCTACTCTGTACTGTAGGATCACTGAGTCAGAACTGACTCAGTGGCAATGGCTTTGGTTTTGGGTTTTACCCTGCTATTGATGTCTGACGGCAACGTAAATTAAGGATAACTATAGAGAAAACCCATGAAACTACCTGTTGGTAATCTTCCTGTGTGTGGCCTTACAATTCACAGTCAGGTCCCAGTCTTCAGAAATGGACACAGACTTTCTGGCTGTTTTTGATCATGGCTGTCTGGGCTTACATCTAGAGGGAAAACAAAAACAAAACAGTTGCTATCAGTCGACCCTAACTCTCTTGGCCCCATGTGTTTCAGAGTAAAACCGCGCTCCATAGGGCTTTCAATGGCTGTGATCTTTTGGAAGTAGATCTTTAGACCATTCTTTCAAGGTACCTCTGGGTGGATTTAAACAGCTAACCTTTTGGTTAGTAGTGGAGTGCTTACCATATATACCACCCAGGGATTCCACTACATATTAGGTTTTTTCGCATAACATGGTGCTAGACTCCTATTTTAACTCTATCCCACTGTTACCCTTTACATTCTATACTTTTTTAAAGTTAGATTTCTCTCTGTTCTCCAAACAGGTTGTGGGCTTTCACACCCCCAGGCTTTGCTTAAGCTTCTCTCTGTCCTGCCCACATCTCTAGTTACCTAATCTCTCCCCTTTCTTTAAAGCTTCCTGAAGCATTCCTTAATCCCGAATTCGGAAACTATCTCCTCTTCTTATGCTTGTCAGGGGCAGTTTCCTTATCCTGGGACATTTTTTACAACCTGGTTTATATGATCAAATTTCTTGTTTATGTCTGATCTTCCAACAAAACTATTAGCAAATTGAGAGCAGGATCAGTAGCCAAATTGCTATTGTATATTCCTGAGTACCAGAGCTATGTTCATTCATCTTTTCCATACACACAAACACACACAAGTAGTTTGGACACTGTACTGATACAAGCCTCTAATCAAAACTTTCATTAATGGCTAATGGACCTTTGCTGTTCTCTCTGCTCCCCACTCTACCCCTGGAAAACTTAATGGCTAAATTAAGTCACAGACCGCCAGTCAAATTCTCCCGCGGCTGGGACAAAAAAAATAATTCAACTTCTAACGATGAAGAGGAAAATCTAAGCGTCAATATTTGCCTGAATACCATGTGTGTGTTTATATACCATTTTTAAAAATCCCTTAGAGAAATAAACAGCTGGTGAAAAGAAACCAGGCATTTGTCTTTCATGTCCATAAATGTGCTGTTTCCACTTTGCCAGCAAAGAGCTGACCATCGGCTTGTTGTTAGCTGCCCTAGTGTAGGCGCTGGGGGTCTCCTGCCTGAAAGGATGAGAATTCTACCACTGAACTCCCAGTGACTCATGACCCCCTGAGCTTAGTTAAATAACAATTCATGCTACTCAGAGCTCGTCAAGGGTGTAAGGAGAATCTATTGGCAAAGGAACTTTTTAAGTAAATTATCATAAAATCTAGAAGAAGTGATAGTATTTCAAGCTGCGAGGTGCTGGGGGCGCCATTAGTTTAAGTACTTCAACAATGGCGAGTGTTCTAAGAAATGCCTTCTCCCCCTCCAGGCTCTTCCAGTAACCCTGTCCCAGGGTGCCAAGTAAGTGAATCTTCCGTACAGACCGGTTCTTTCTGGGGAGCACAGATGTCAGATAATTTCTCCCCTGTCCTTGTAAGCTCGTGTCTGCGCTTACCCCTGCCCTCCCTGAAGGCAATGAAACCTCCATTTCAACATCAAAACCCCAGGCGGAGCTTGGATTCTCAGTTCCACGGTATTTCTCCCCCGTCCTATTTCCTTCCTCACTGAGGAGGAAACCAGCATTTACAGGCAAGTTCCTTGCTGAGTCTGCGGTGCGTCAGTGGAGCGCCCCGAGGAGCCAGAACGAATGTGCAGACCAAAGGATCCATTGTCTCCTTTGCTCTGACCCGGGCCGAACGACAAGGGCCCTGGGGCCAGTGACTTCTGCCTGCTGTCCGCTCTGGTCCGCTGCAGGCTGGACGTTCTCCTGACCAACCTTTTCCTACCCTTCCCGGAGAAATAACGATATGCCCAGCCTTCAGGCTGGGAGAGTTGGTGTTGGCCGCCTGCCACCGCTTCCTCTCTTCAATTTACATGCACACTGACACGCCACTGAGGGTGTGGGGGCGCGGTGCCACCGGCAGGAGGGGAGGCTCCCCGCGCAGCTCACCTCTGCATGTCGCCAGGACTTCCCTCGTCGCGCCCCTGGCGGGGACCTGGGCAGCGCTGTGCGCTGGGGACTGAGGGCAGAGCCCGCGGGGGTGACGAAGGGCGACCTCACACTTCTCTAAGGTCGCTGTGAGTCCGAATCGACTCCACGGCAATGGCTTTGCCTTTTTTTTTTTTTTTTAAGGACTCAGCCAAGTGGCTCCGCTGTCAGCCGAGCCTAAAGCAGCCCCTCCAACATCTCGCCTCCTCCCCAAATTCCCCAGTCCCCTGAAGGTATCTGCTCTCAACAGCGGTGCGTCGAGAGGGAAAAAGAAATTCTGTGCAGTTAGCCGCCTAGTCTCTAGTGCCCGGGGCCACAGGCAGTGTAGACACTGGAGGACAATCGCTTTCTCTCTGCCGCGGCTGAGGGAAAAGCGTGGGAAGGGGGCAAGGCGGGACGTGGCAGCCTGCTGAAGGTCTGGGGGTAAGGGAGGGCCTGGAGGAGACCCAGAAGTCCTCCCCCGCAGCCCCAGGGGAAAGGGGGGCTGCGGAACACCCCCTCCCGCCCCGCCCCCGGATGCCGCGCTCCCGCGAAGTCCAGGCGCGCTGAGAGCGCGGGCCGGCGGCCGCTGGCAGCGTCAGCATCGGTCCAGAGGGCGCGCTCCCTGGACTGGCTGGCGGCGGTCTGGACGGTCGGGCTGTCCTGTCCTCAGCCCCGAGGCCCGGAGCAGCGTGCGGATGGCCGGCAGGCTGAGCTTGCAGCCATCGCCCGCGGGGGTCCTCGTGCTGGCCCGGCTGCGGCGGCGCCTCTAGCTGGTGGTACCGGGGACCGAACCTACGATTCCCAGCTAGCTGCGGACGAATCCTGGGGCTGAGCGCCTCTCGGGAAAGCGGCCGCCGTGCGGCGCGGAGGGATACGCCTCGGCCGCGCCTCCCTCCCGCGCCCCCGCCCCCGCCTCCCTCCCCGCCCGGCTCTGCTGCCGCCTCGGCGGCCGCTGCTGCTGCTGGTGCCGCCGCCGCCGCTGCCTGGATATAGTGCGGCAAGGAGCGGAGCTTGCAGTCACTTTGAGAGGAGGAGCGCGCGGGCTGCGGGCTGCTGGGCACCCCGGGAGCAGCGGCGGCTCTAGCAGAGACGGCCGTGGCAGCGGAAGGTTCTCTTTCCAGGGCTGGACTTAATAACTTTGGGACTGTCCACCAGAGTCACGTCCTGAACATGAGCCTCCTCCTCTCCTTCTACCTGCTCGGGTTGCTTGTCAGTAGCGGGCAAGGTAGGAGTGTGGTGCTTTATTGCCTTTACTTTCCCTCCCCCTTCCACCCAGGCGAGAGGGGCACAGAGGGAGGCACAGGAACAACAACAAAAAATACATGAAAGAACTAAAGTTACAGTTACTATTGCCGTTGTTGTTGTTGTTATTATTTTGACCGTTTTTTTTAGCTGCCCCTAAAAATTGTCTCTGTTTCTGTCGAGTCCCTTAAATTTAAAAGACGAGAGAATATAGATTTGGACGTGGGTCTCAGTGATCAGGAAATCGAAGCAAACTGCTTCTCTTTTTCTGGGATCTCGGCTTCCTCTGGTTTCATTATCAAAAATTGGATAAGTATGTTGGTTGGTGTTTATTAGCAGTTAAATGTGTGAGGTTGGAGCTGGTAAGGGCTCAGTGATGTTTTACAGAAGCAACAAAAACTATCAGGATTAAACTCGTTTGTCAGGTATCTCTGTTGTGTGTAAGGGGTTCTTAAAGACTCTTTTCCAGCCCCGTTTCTCAATACCTCAATTCCTGACCCCGAAGTGAACGATGATGGCTTATTTCTGTTGGAAACTGAGAGGGGCCATGCGTGTTGTAAGAAAACCAAATGGGTAGAACTAGGATGTGTTGCAGTCATTCATTTTAACCCCCTTCCCTTGTTAATATAGCAAGGTTGAAGAATTTTATAACATCGGGTTGTGATTACACCTGTAAGTTTTTTGTTTTTTAATTTTGTCTTGGAGAACGGGTGGGAGGTTTTTTTCTCTTAAAAAAAAAAAATAGCCTGGTATAATAACCTGAGAAAATATTGTGGAAGCTACTTCTGTTTATCTGTATAGAGATAGATACAAATTTATCTTGCTTTGTTTATATGGCACACATTCACGTAAAATATTTTTATAATAAATGAAAGCCTTTGCAACTGTCCGGACAAGTTTGGACATTTAATTGGGGACACAATGCTAAAACATGCTTTGATCAAAGTCTTTAAAGGAAAAAAAAAAAGACAGTCTTTTTGTAATATCTAATAATTGAAAAGAATGTTGTCTTATTAGTGTAGCATTAAATTGTTTTTTGAGAAAACGTAAATTACAAGACAAGTTAAAATATTCCCAAATATTAAATTCTAAGAGGTTCCCCCCCCCCCTTTTTTGGCCGGTTCTGTGGTGCTTCCTTGGTCCAGCAGGGGGTGGTAGAACTCCATTTTTATGTCCCGAAATGGTTATTTCTGCTCTCCCACACTCACAGAGTCCTTCTATCATTCTTCAGCAGGGCTTGACATTTTGGATGGGAAGCCTTCCTTCCTCACCCCTTCTCCTCCTCAGAGCTATAGTGTTAGCGGCTGAGGAAACATGATTGGATGCAGATTTTATGTTCAGAAAGGAAAGGCAAAGACTGGAATATTGCTGTAGTTTGTGAAGTGTCTGAGTGAGGTGCTGCTCATTTTCCCTTGATAACATGGAGTGTGCAATATTTCAGTCTTAGCAAAATTGCGAATATGTCCATCTGAAGCTTAACACTAATCCAGTCAGTTAATTTAACTGCTAATATAGCAAAGCTCAGCGTACACTTAAGCACCACAGATACGGTGCTCTAATTTTTGGGGAGCTGCTGTTTGTGTTTAGTAACTGTTCATTTATAATAGAGACAGCTACTTCTGAAGACCAGAAAGCAGCCCCTGAAAACAGCAGTTATACCACAACCGCAACTACGGAAGTATAGATAGTGGTGAGCAAGGTGGGGACTTAATTGAAAGCAAGTTTACACAGATTTAGGATTATATTGTGACTGGTTTGGAGAAGAAAAATGTCTCAGTTGAGGAGGCTGGGAATTTACCAGTGCAGACGCTAAGCGTGTTGGAATTTGGGGATATAAGAGAAATCTATTGACATTTAAATATTTAGGTTTAAATAGCCCACACAAAGGTGTATCATTTGTCTTTGTATACGTGACATAGATTTGAAATTGTGATTCAGCTAAATTATCAAGAACCCAATGGAATTGAGAATGCAAGGTGGTTATAACCAGGGGCTCTGAGACCTGCCTGCCTGAGGGGGAGCCCATATTCACTGTAATGAATCCAGGAAGGAGAGCATCGTTCTAAAGAAGGATCTCTCTATCTGGTACAATTTCCAAATCCATGACACTTAGAGAGACACATGAGAGGGAACATATCACCTAGCTTGTGTGAAAAGGTACGTGGACTACTTCTCTGCCCTGTATCCTAATGAAGTCAGAGATGCCTGGAAACAGCAGTCCTGATCCAGGAGTCCAATTCCTGTCTCCCCGTGTTTTGTTCTCTAATTAAGGATGCAGCAGCAAGTATCAGACACACCACTGGGAGCGGTTCTAGAAGAATGAATCTAGTGTAACTCCCAATTTTGCTTATTGTTTTGTAAAAGGGGCCGTAGAAAAGCCACCCATCAATGAACCCTGGGCTTGTTTTAGAAATACTAAAACCTCGGGTGGCTGATTTGTGTTTCCAACAATATCCTTGCAGGGATTTTATGAAGCCTGATTGAAGCTCTTGCTTTGGAAAGTGGCGTGCAGTTAGACAGGGGACAGGCAACGATGATGTATTCCCTTTTAAGTCGTCAAAATGTTTTGAACTGCAGCAGGTGACTAGGAGAAAATGACAGAAGTGAAAAACTGACTAACTTAAGTGGATGCCAATACTGTAATTAGCTAACGAGGCCTAATAGTCCTACTTCTGACACAAGACAACGTTATTGTTCTGTTGTATTGAGAGCTTTTTTTTTAATTGTAGCAGAAATCTTTTCCAAAAGGCTCTCATTTCCACTGCAATATTAATATCTCATGAAATAAGGTTGGAGTTTTTCAAGTCTGAATTTTATGATTAGTGGACCAAACCAAAAAAAAAAAAAAACCCAGTAGCTGTCGAGTCGATTCCGACTCATAGCGACCCTGTAGGACAGAGTAGAGCTGCCCCATAGAGTCTCTCAGGAGCACCTGGCGGATTCAAACTGCCGACCCTTTGGTTGGCGGCCGTAGCACTTAACCACTACACCATCAGGGTAGTGGGAGCAAGATACTACAATTCTGTACATTTGCCCTGTTTTTCTTTTATATTCAAAACTTGGTCACAGTCTTTGTCATCATAAATCTCAAGGGATCACTTGAGTCTCGCCTTCACAGCCCATTTGATGTTTAGCTCTTCGCAAATTTGGATTACCAAACTGCCGTCTTTATGGGTTACTTTTCGGAAGCTTTCTTAATTTTTAACATCATGTTCTTCTTTTAAAAAACAATACCGGCGTATGATTAATAAGGATCTGTTACTGGATGCTCAGCCATATAAAATAGAAGTCCAGTTGTAATAAAATAAAATACACGGTGCAACAGAAATCTTCCTCTCTCTTGCGATCCAGTTCAACCATACATGGTGGGAACACTTACCTAAGCCAAAATCAGAGGGTTAGCGAGGGTAAATTGCTCAGCTAATTAGTTAAACCAGGCATCTGCCTACAGTTACTCTTTTGGGTGAAGTGCTGTAAGTCATTGTTGCATAGAGAAGTATAACCCAGTGTAGCTTCTAAAAATAGAGCACAGGTGTGCGGTGGCTACTAGTTTCAAATGGACAGGAGCAATCTCTGTCTTCTGCCTAACTTGTATACTGCCACAGCCTTTCAACCCTGTTTGAAAGCTCTGCTTGAATTTTTTCATGCCAACCTCTGTTTGCAACACTTGGATTGAATGTACTGCACGTTCATTTGCACTTGATAGATGGCACTGGGGTGGGTGGGGTAGTGTTATTGTCAGTAACACGGATTTTCTTCCTTGCTTTATGTCCCCAGAGTTAAGCAGACCATTTTCTCACTTTAGTTTCTAATGCTGAATCAGAGCTCGAAGAGGAAGAAGGGAAGTTGGTGTCAGGCCCCGGGTGTCAGATGAGTCTTTTCAATGACACAGGGGGCCAATGTTCTCCCAGAGGTAATGTCCTTCGAGAGAAGCAATTAATGGAACAAAGGAACTTCATTCAGTACAGGAAGAAAGTCAAACGTCATATAATTTTGTCAGTAAAATGGGCTCTTTTAACAAATAGACCTAGTATGTAATTGGACTGAGAAATGCGCTGCAGAGAGCGAGGCTGGCAACCAAGCCAAACAGTGTGATTTGTTTTTGCCCGTTTCCTTGCGAGGGAGCCTTGCGAGTAGCAACAGGATTGACAGCCTCCAGGCCCTGGAGCTAGTCCTGCTGCCTCTTCTGGTTCTTGACGTTTGAGAATTCATTTTAATTTTTCTGTTGTCAGGGTCATCTCTCGTAGCAGTAAACTTTTGAGAGTATAAAGAAAAGTGCTTGATTAGTGATAGAAGGAGTCTGAATGGCTTTTGTTTTGTTTCATTTTTGGTCTAAAATGAAAATAATCCTCTGGGTGTTGGTGCATACAAAATTAATTTAATTTTTATGCTCTTGTAAAGGGAACGTCATTGCTTTGCAAGTTTTATTGACCTACATTCTAAATTCCTGTGTCCTTTATGCTATCCCAATTATATTGAGGATACGAGTATTTGAAAGGTTGTGAATTAGCTTTAATTTTCCAAATTACATGATAGGGGAACACTTTGAGGTGCAACCACTGCTTTTGTGCTTTTATTAGATGTAATATTCCTGTACTTCATAGCAGCGAGGTATCTTTAATTGTTCAGCAAATAAAAGTGCTTCGATATGGCACCTGTTTTAAATATTTTAATGATTTTCCACTATTCACAATATTTATAATAATGAGGCTAATCCAGAATAGTTATCATTGTACCTAGTTTCACATATTCACTTATGCCATCCCCCCAAACAGTACAAGATGTTTTAGAAAGCCGTGATGTAATGAAACAAACTTCCCGGGTTTTGAAGACTGAAGAGGGGTGATGAGTAAATTGGAGCATATTTACAAGCCTAGTAGTCAACAGATGAGGGTTTGAAAAATTTCAGGTCAAACTTCAGATCAAAATTTTGTTGGCTGCCAACTCTTCAGACAGAGATTGGACTGGACTATAAGACAGAAAATGATACTGGTGAGGAGTAAGGTTCTTGGCTCCAGTAGACACATGAAACTACGTGGGCAGCTCCTGTCTGGAGGCATGATGAGAAGGCAGAGGGGGACAGAAGCTGGTTGAATGGACACGGGGAATACAGGGTGGAGAGAAGGAGTGTGCTGTCTTATTAGGGGGAGAGCAGCTAGGAGTACATAGCAAGGTATGTGTAAGTTTTTGTATGAGAGACTGAGTTAATTTGTAAGCTTTCATTTAAACACAATAAAAAAAAATTTGCTGGCTGCATTTTGTGTATTAGAACTGGTAGAGAAGGGGAAAGAGCATTAGATTTGGAGTCAGAAGACTCTGTTTGACTTTCCTGCCCTACTACTAATAGTCTCTTGACCTTGAAAAAGCAACATAATCTCTAAAAAACATTACTTGTTTATTTGAAAAAATTATATGTGTATGTATATATATATGATTGGTTGACCTTGCACCACTACCTTGAGAAGCAGTTGTAGGAGATAGAAGTAGTCACTGTATAAAATGCCAGCCCTACTACGTTTGACGCTTTTTATGTTTCTACCTTTCATTTGCATACTGATAAATCTGCCTGTGGTTTAAAAAGATCTCGTTTACCCAATTAAAAAACAAAATATACCCTAAACTGTTTTGTGATTAGAAAAAAACTATTGAGGGAAGAGAATGATCTAATTCATTGATGAAGTTAATTCATTCCTCATTTACTCATTCACTGAACATTTATTAAATGCCTACTGTGTCCCAGACACCTCATCAGGCAGCATTATAAGGCACAACCTAATAGGTCGTGTGATGAACAACTCCAGGGGGCGCCATTCATAACCGTAATGCTAGCATATTTATGTTTATTTTCACAGATTTCCAGCAGGTGGCAGTAAAGAGTATTGAGGAATGGGTGGCTTTTTGTATCATAAATGCTTCCCATGGGCATGCACCAGACCCGTTTTAGGGTCTAGGCTGTTTAGGATAGACACACAAGGAGGACAAGTTACTTACCAAAGATCAAATAGAATGTTGAAAGAGCTTATAACTAGAGCTCAGGTCCCCAGAGTCGGAATTCAGCTGTCTGAACACCAAAATGATGCATAGATTTTTAAAAGCTAAACTAACATATCTTTATGAAAACAGAAGACCACATCTTTCTGCCCAGGAGCAGCTGATGAGTTTGAATCACCAGCCATTTGGTTAGCAGATGAGCACTTAACCACTGCACCACCGGGGCTCCCCTAAGGTGTTAGCAACTTAGAATGATAAATATTTTATTTCTACACCATTTTGTCAATCAGTTGACAAACAGCTGTTGAGTCCATACAAGGAATATAATGCCAGCACCTTATAAAAGTACAGAGCTCTTGTTCAGAGTGCTTTCAACCGCCTAATTTAGGATGATCGTGATTCCAGAAGATTATTAGCTTTATCTTATGGATGAAGAAATTCAGGCTCAGAGGAATTATCTGATTTACTTATATCAATCACAGTTAATGGTTATCTGGAATTAGAACCCATATTTTCTGACATCTAATTCAGTTCCTACTTTTTAGTACATAAGGCAGTTTGAAAATTTGTGTGTGTATGTGGGGCATAGCGGTGTTTAGAATTCAAGGTTTATAGTTGAGAAGGCACTGAATATAGATTTAAAAGGCATTGAAGTATGTGAGAGATCAATAACTGTTCAACAAAATGTTGTCAAATTGATAAAATATATGATATGGTTAATTAAAAACTAAATGGCTTAAATATGTCCTTAGGCATTTGGTATCTAGAAAGGTACTAAAATTTGTTGAGTGTTTACAGCTCTGACAGGGAACTGAACAGAGAAACCCTGAGGGAGCAGGAGAGCAATGGGATGCAGACCCCAAATGCTCTTAAAAAGACCAGACTTAATGGTCAGACTGGGACTGGAGGGACTCCGGAGGCCATGGTCCCCAGACCTTCTGTTAGCCCAAGACAGGAACCATTCCCAAAGCTAACTCTTCAGACAGGGATTTGACTGGAATATGGGGTGGAAAATGATACTGGTGAAGAATGAGCTTCTTGGATCAAGTGGACACATGAGACTCTGTTGGCATCTCCTGTCTGGAGGGGAGATGAGAGGGCAGAGGGGCCCAGAAGCTACCCGAATGGACGTGAGGAGAGAGAGTGGTGAGAAGAACTGTGCTACCTCATTAGAGGGAGAGCAATTAAGAGTGTATAGCAAGGTGTATGTACATTTTTGTACGAGAGACTGACATGATTTGTAAACTTTCACTTAAAGCACAATAAAAATTAATGGAAAAAAAATTTTGTTCAGTGTTTACCAATTGCCTGGGTCTGTTCTAAGCACTTTAAATGAAACCAAAAACCAAACCCAGTGCCATTGAGTCAATTCCAACTCACAGCGACCCAATAGGACAGAGTAGAACTACCCCATAGAGTTTCCAAGGAGTGCCTGGCGGATTCAAGCTGCCGACCCTTTGGTTAGCAGCCGTAGCACTTAACCACTACGCCACCAGGGTTTCCCTAAACACTTTACATATGCTTTAATATGTACAATAGTTCTTTATTATTATGCCCCTTTTACACTTGAAGTCTGTGAGGCCTAGAGAGTTTAAATAACTGTGTAAGCTTATTTGCTGTAATAAACAAGGAATGAATTCATGACATTTCCACAGTATAACTTAACCAAGACACCATCTTACCAGTCATTGAGGCAGAGAAGGCTTCAACATGGTGAGAATCAATGTGGAAAATAGCCCAGGGAGAAAAAAAAGTGTGAACACGTTTTATGGAAGGGGGAAGGTGTTCACAGGACTGACACAGCCAACTTTAAGAGTTAAGGCTTTGGATAAGTGAGTTGCTGGACTCAGTTATGGAAATATCGATGGAGGTAGAAGTCAGAAAGACTTTGAGGTCAAACCGAGTTTGACTATTTTGTGTAAATCTTTGGGAGCCATTATTTGAGTGGGACAATGCAGTCTTATTTTGTTCTTAAATCTAGTGACTGTGTAGGATGGACCAAAAAACCAAAACAAACGTGTTGCCACCCTGTCGATTCTAACTTATACCAACCCTACAGGACAGAGTAGAACTGCCCCATAGAGTTTCCAAGGAGCGCCTGTTGGTTTTGAACTGCCAACCTTTTGGTTAGCATCTGTAGTTCTTAACCACTACCCCACCAGGGTTTCCAAGGATGGACCAAAGGAAGGTGAAAAAAAGAAATGATGGTACACGGGACATGGAAGAGTTTATGAAACTTAGTAGCAAGTTCAGTTTGGGAGCTGGAAAGGAAGGAAACGCCAAAATTTTTAGCATAGTTGATAGAATGGCTGTATTTTAATAATAGAAGGAAGTAAATACAAAAAAGTTTCTTTTATTTTTTGCAGTTTTTATTTTATTTATTCTTTTTTTGTTTTGCTACTTTTTAAATTACATGTTAAACTTGAGGGCTCCATGGGCCATCTGGATAGAAATGTCAACAATAAATTTGGAAATGTGAGCTGTTGAACTTTGTAATTTCTTCAGAATCCTGTCTCTACCTTTTTTTTTTTTTAACTTCTGTCTTTATATTCTTTTTCCATCACCATTTGCCCTCCAAATATTATTTTTAGTATATGCCTGAAATTTTGAGTAAAATATCAAGCAAGTAAAATTTGCTTTTGTTATGTATTCCTTTAGATAATTTTCTTAGTTATAATCATAGTTTTTCCCCTGGGGAACAAATAAAAGCAAATCCCACAAATCCCAAAAAACAAAAAAGAATTTTAGTATGGAAAATATAAAGTTGAAAAATTCCCTGTTAGGTTGTAGAGATAAGGGAAGGAACTACTATTTTTGAGCGCCTACACTATACCAGAGGAGCCCCGGTGGCACAGTGTTCAAAGCGCTGAGCTGCAAAGAGAAAGGTCAGTGGTTAGGACCCACTAGCTGCTTGCTCCGTGGGAGAAAGGTGTGGCAATCTGCTTCCATAAAGATTTAGAGCCTTGGAAATCTTATGGGGCAGTTTTACCCTGTCCAGTAGGGTTACTAGGGGCTTTTGTGGGACAGTGCTGTTAACTGAAGGTCAGCAGTTCGAATTCAGCCGGAGATCCTTGGAAATCCTGTGGGGCAGTTCTACTGTCCTGTGAGTTGAAATTGATTTGAGGACAACAGGTTTGGTTTAGTTTATAGGGTCACTGTGTCAAAATCAACTTGACGGCAACAGGTACTCTATGCCAGGGAGTTGTGACGAGCATGTTCATACTCATTGTCTTATTTAATCCTGATAACATCACATTGGTAAATAGATTGAGAGTGTCTGATTTGCCTAAAGCTACAAAGTATGTATTGTAAGATGACACCTAAGTTTATGGCCAGAGAACATCAAATAAATTTGATATATTCTCCTTCAGTCTCATCTGCTATGGTTTGTGATTTTTTGATGCATAATAACCTTATAAATGATTAGTAGATAGGAAGTCTGTGTGCTGTATAATACAAAGAATGTGTTGGTCCATACATGGTTTTCTCAATTCATTAATTTTTAAGTGATCAAGGGCAAGCTTTCTCAAAATTAAAGAGAAGCTTTAGCAACATTTGAAGATCTTAAGAAAAATATGCAAAAATCAACTAAAGTGCTTTCTTTTAGTGCACGCATCCCTTGGTTTAATGGCTTCAAGATTCCTCTTGTTTCCTGCAGCATTGTGTATCTGGCAAAGTTGAGAGTGCAGTTGAAGAAGGTTGGAAGCCATTTTCCCCTGTATTAAAGAGATTTGCTTGTTTATCCGTTGTTACTTCTTAAAGGCTACATGCTAGATCATAGATTTCGTTATAAAGTGAGTATCACTTAGGCCTTACATCTTGAAGCAAGATGAAAAAGTTAAGTGAAAATACCAGTGGAGATTTAACTGTGCTAATATTTTAATTTAGATTGTTAGGGATATTGTTAGTGCTTATTTATGAATTCCTGTAGGATTTGAGTATTTTTCCTCCTAATCCTGTCTTTCTCTGTAAACTATGATATATTTTGCTACACAATTTTGCAGATATCAGGGCTTTTGAGAAATGCAAAAATGGTGTTATAGCAGAAAGGCATGTCACTATTAGTAAAATAAACCAATGTAATGTGGTTAAGATCTACATTATAATGTAATAGGGTAGGTTGTCATTGAAAAAAAAAAGGTAAGAGTACCTCTGCGTTTTGGCCTAAGTATTAATGAAAGGGCTTGTGGATGTAACTTCCATTATTGTTAACTTGTCCAAGTTGAACTCATTTTCTGATACCTCTAATGCTTTTTTTTTTTTTTTCTAATGCTAGATTTTCTAGTTATTTTTTCTGTTTGTTTCCCTGCCTATTTTCTTTTTGATTCATATTCTCTACCAGTCACAAGTATTGAAAGTCCTTCCTGAGCAGGAAAGTTGCATTTTTGTATTCTAACACTAAGCAAGTGTCATTTCTGAGGGAAAAGCCAGTTAGATGTTATATGAAGATTACAATGGAACGTGGGGTATTTGCCATATATTTTGTTAAATTGCATGGCTGCAATTTATTTATTTACTTTTACTTAGATAAACCACTTAGAACTTTCTAATACCAACTGAAGTTAAACATAGTTGCAGTTCCTTTCACTCCTTTTTCATACTCTTTATTACCCTGGTTATTCTGTAGATGATATCCTAGAATTTTACACTAGAAGTCAAGCTTTTGAATTATCAAAAATTTAGTTATTTTTAAGATATTTAACATACTTAAATCCATTAAAACTTAATTTATAGAAATGCATATGTATCTTACACCCTGAAACATTTTGGTTGACAAAGCACATTTATAACCGATTGTCATTGAGTCGATAGTGACTCGTAGCCACCCTGGAGGACAGTAGAACTGCCCCATAGGGTTTCCAAGGAGTAGCTGATAGATTCGAATTGCTGACCTTTTGGATAGTAGCCGAGCTTTTAACCACGGCACCACCAGGGCTCCAACACATTTAAAGTCAACTCTAAGTAACGTATTTGAAATTCCACAATTATTCTGAAAAGTAGATACTATTCTTTTTTAGAACAGTAGAAAATGAACCTCAAAGAGGTGAAATTACTTGCCCAAGAAGACACATTTAAAAAAAATGGGAGGGTCAGACTTGATGTAGATATTTTTACCCTAGACGCAGCATATTTTCCTATTTCATTATCTCTAGTTTTTACCTCAATATATTTTACTCATATTCATGAAGCAATTCTCAAAAATGATTTCTTAGAACAGCACAAGTATTATATCATTTAGGCCCTTCAAAGTTATTGTTTGTCTGTGCTTAGGGGACACAGGCTGTTGATTTAATCAGAGTCTACCTTTCATGTGCATTATCTGAGAATTCCAGACTTGGAACTGTTGATACTTTTGCCTTATATTTGCACAGTTCTTTTGTCTCAACCTCATTGCTTGTTATGCTGCATACCCACCCGCTGTTACACCATTCCTGGAATTCCCAGAACTAGACCCTGTGTGTACACAGCTTGTGGCATTTGCACATTTCCTGCCTTTCTTCCCTGAGCAATGTCTATGTATTTCTTCAAGACTCAGCTCGAGCATCTCATCACTGAAGCCATCTTTGATTCTTTCAACAAATGTATATTTAATGCCTGTAATACACCAGTCACAGTGCAAGGCATTGTAGATTCAATGAAACATGGTAATATCCCTGAATTCTGCATGACAAACGTCATTGTACTCTGTTGTGTCATCCCATGTGCACTTCATGAAAGCAAGGATGTCTTTCCATGCTGGCTTCCCATTGAGTGTGATGGACTTGATTACAGAGTTCACTGTAAATACATATGTGTATTCTGGAACAGAGTACATGCTTAGCAAATATTCACTGAGTGAATATTTAAATAATACCTGGTGTTTAGGGGTAAGCCTAAATGGCTGACTATTTAAAGATATTACTCTTAGTCTTGGGTAATGATTTGGCTTATTGGGAATATACTATGTTTTTGTTTGGGTATTTGTTTACACCACTGTTGTATACATTGTAGACTTTGAATAAATATATGAATGCCTATGAAATAATAATGAGATTACTTAACTGAGGAGAACTAGCAAAGAAGACCTGTGTTATATCTGATCTTAACTCCCATACTGAAAACGAATTAGTCAGGGAATAAAGCAAGATTTTAAACCTGTTTTAAGATTTGTTCTTTTAAAGCCTTAATGCATAGGAGATAGCAATGTAGTTGAGGTTTAAAAAAAAAAGTCTGCAATGTGTAGAAATAAATGAAGGGGTATAATATATTGATGATTGTGTGGCTAAAAGAATTAGATATTGTCAATAGTAAATATCTTATATGTCAATGAAGCAAGTATTTAAAGTCCCCCAAATCAAGATAATCCCCTGTGGTTAATTAAAAGTTGATTATTTAATCAGACTTTATTGAAAACCAATTCTAAGCTGTATATATAGAAAGATAAGTAATAGAAGAGTTGTTCTATTATGATATATTTTCATGGACACTTGGATTTTGTCTGTATTTTTTTTTTTTTTATGCAATGCAATTTAACCTAAAAAATTGACTCTAGTTTGCTACCTCTGTTTTTTCATTATTTTTTGATACTCTCTTGGTCTAGCTTTATCAGTGATAAAAGAATTTAAGTGAATCGGACAGAATATATTATGTATTTATTCACCTGCCAACCATTTCTCCGTGAACATTACCATTATTGTGTTTGTGGCTTTAATGTGAAATGCAGTTTGCAATTAGAATTGCTACTGCTGCTTCTGATTCATCTGTTTTTACTTTTATTCCCCTGTTAAATTCCACGTAATTTTTAATCACTTTGTGTAGCTATCTACGTGAGTTATTTTATTTCAAATCCCCTTCATAAGCGCCACTCTACTTCATTCTCTCTGTGGGAGTTGTCCACTCAAATTCAAAACCAAACACAAGTTACAAAATGACTGTATGCCACCCTTTATGGTTTATGTAAACCTTCACAGTGATATCCCAGATGGATAGGAAGTGTTCATCTTTCATATTCTTTTGCTATTAAAAAAAATAGTACTTGGTGGTACAGAATTCTGAGCCATTATGAAGTACTCTCAGTTGCTAAATGTGTTTTCCTTTCAGTTCCCCACTCCGTTTCCATTATAAGGAAATATTTTATTAAAAACATTCTTCCTCTTGCGTCATGCGTTAGTACAGCAGTTGCTTCATGAACAGTGTCTTCTCCGAGTAGAATCCATCTCTCCTTGCTAGGAAAATCAAAGGATTAGAAAAGTCTTAACAATGGTGGGGAAGGGGACTTATTTATTAGTTAGCTTTCACTTAAGTCTTCTGCCCAGCTGCCTCTCACCTGTACACCTTCCATCTTATTTAAAAGCATCCCCATCTCAGGTGATGTGTGTGGATGTGAATGTGTGATGGCAGAAAAGCAGTTGTAAGAAAGAGTAGTGTCTACCAGGGTTCATGGTGCCTCCGTATCACATTCTGACACCAGTAGAAACACATGCCGGAAGCTAAGACTGAGCGAGAAAGAGAAGTAAATACTAATCGTAATGATCAAATTTGAATCAATCATGGTTTTGTTTCAAGGAAGATGATTCATCAGCCCACAGAGAATGGGGAGGTGAGTGTTGATGCCAGTAATTTGGAGACTGTAGATAAGGCCTGATGTAGTTATCGGCATACAAAGGAAGAAGGAGATGCCAGCAACATAGAATGGTTGCCGACAACCTTGTTTCCTCAGTGAACAGTGTCTGTTTATAAATCTTTGGTGAATTAATTGAACAAAGGAAGAAAACCTGTCAATCGCCCTGCAGCATACTTTAATATGGGTTGCCTCATTTATATATTCACAGACATATAGGAGTTCTGAACTGTTATTTTACAGATGAGGGAACTGAATTTCATAAATGTTAAGTAGCATCTAATAAGTGCAAATAAGTAAGGAGGCGAAATTCAAATTGTGGTATATTTGGTTTTAAAATTCTGTTCATTCTGTTGACTAAAACATGGTCCCTTGAAGTAGCAAGAAATTGCCAAACTACAGACTGGTTTTACTACCAGTGGGTGAATTACCAAATCTTTCACTGACAGAAAAAAATTAATTTGCATGGAGAGCCAGTAGGATTTAGAGATACTATAATGTCAAGGTGGGGCACCTTGATTGTACAGGTTAGTATAATTCACTAAGGACTATGTAACATTAATATTTAAGTATAAACTGTATTTTTAAATGGCTTCTCTTATTTTGAAACACTATAATCATTAATAATTCAGTAAGTCATCAGTTTGTGGTTAACTTATTGGATATTTTCATAATGAAATTACATCCGTTTAGGATGCTTTCAGTAGCTAGAAGCAGAAGAACAAAATCGAAATGGCTTAAAAAATATAAATCTGTTTTAGCATGTAGGAAGGCAATTATAGGCAAGTTTTATTAGTTCAGCCATTCATCATTATCATCAGAGATCCATTTGCTTTTCATATTTCTACACTTCCATACTCACAATTTGACTTCTTCCTTGACTTCATGGAAGAAAGGTGGCTGGTTCAGCTCCTGAAGTTAGGAAAGAGAAATAAGTATTTCTTTTATGGGCTTTCTTTTAATAATAAAGGAAAAATTCTCATATGTCATCGAGTAGTCTTCCCACTCTTCTCCTTGGCTAGACTTGCTTCACATGAACACAAGTAGTTAAGCTCTGGGCTACAAACGGAAAGATTGTTGATTTGAATCCAGGAGGAAATGCCTGACGATCTACTTTCGAAAGGTCACAGCCATTGAAAACCCCATGAAGTGCAGCTCTACACTGAAACACAGTGGTCGCCATGAGTCAGAACTGACTCATTGACAACTAGTTTGGTTTTTGGTTTTTAGTAAGGAAAAATGAAAGGAGAAGAGTGTTGGGTAGGCGGTGAAATGCGTCTGCCACACGAATGTTGGACCGGTCCTTTTTGGCAAAGATTATAAACTATTTAAAACCAAAATGTATTAAGTACTTACAAACCAAACCAAGCTCACTGCTGTCCAGTTGATTCTGACTCTTTAGTGTACCATTTTTACATGTAGTTTTGCATGTGATCTCATCTAATCCTGCCTCAGGAGATTGATTCTGTTTTGTAGATGAGGAAGTGAAGAGATGATGAAAATATTGAATGATTTGCCAAATCCACAGAGCCTCTCAGTGGTGAAGTTCAGAATTGAACCCTGAATGTCTGGCATCGGAGTTAGTCTTCTCTCTGCCACTAACCATTAACATTGTGCATAGTTTAACTATTACTACATTTAAGAATGGTTGTTGTTGTTAGGTGCCTTCAAGTCGGTTCCGACTTATAGTGACCCTTTGTAAAACAGAATGAAACACTACCTGGTCCTGCACCGTCCTCAATTTTTGTTGTGCTTGAGCCCATTGTTGCAGCCACTGTGTTGAGGGTCTTCCTCTTTTTCAGCAACCCTCTACTTTACCAAGCACGATGTCCTTCTCCAGGTACTGATCCCTCCTGATAACCTGTCCAAAGTATGTGAGACGTAGTCTTGCCATCCTCGCTTCTAAGGAGCATTCTGGTTGTACCTCCTGTAAGACAGATTTGTTCATTCTTTTGGCAGTCCATGGTATATTCAGTATTCCTCACCAGTATCACAATTAAAACGCATCAGTTCTTCTGTCTTCCTTATTCATTGTCTAGCTTTCGCATGTATATGAGGCAACCGAAAACAACATGGCTTGGGTCAGGTATGCGTTAGTCTTCAAGGTGACATCTTTGTTTTTCAGCACTTTAAAGAAGTCTTTTGTGGCAGATTTGCCTAATATGATGCGTGTTTGCATTTCTTGACTGCAGCTTCCATGGGTATTGATTGTGGATCCAAGTAAAATGAAATCCTTGACAACTTCAGTCTTTTCTCCATTTATCATGATGTTGCCTATTGGTCCTGTTGTGAGGATTTTTCTTTTCTTTATATTGAGTTGTAATTCCTATTGAAGGCTGTATGTAGTCTTTGATCTTCATCAATAAGTGCTTCAAGTTTTCACTTTCAGCAAGCAAGGATGTGTCATGTGCGTATCACAGGTTGTTAATGAGTCTTCCTCCAATCCTGATGCCGCATTCTTCTTCTTAAAGTCCAGCTACTCTGATTATTTTTGCTCAGCAGATAGATTGAATAAGTATAGTTAAAGGATACAACCCTGATCTACACCTTTCCTGACTTTAAACCACCCAGTATCCCTTGTCCTGTTTGAACGACTGCCTCTTGGTCTATGTACAGGTTCCTCATGAGCATAATTAAGTGCTCTGGAATGCCCAAGAATCGTAGGTAAGGGGATTAGCTTCCTTTCTGAAGACCATGTTCTAGGCACTGTGCTAAGAAAGCTGTAATACTTGGTCTTTTTTAATACCTATATCTACCCAGACCAAAACATTTTTTTTCTCTACTTTATAAATGGGGAAATTATGGGATAGAACAATAAAGTAATTTTCCTGAGGCCACATGCTATGAAATTGCTAAGCTGAGATCTGAATGCAGGCTTATTTTGATTCTGAAGACTTGAGCCTACTACCACAAAACCCTTGGGGCCTGTAATTAAAGTATGGTGGCAGTACTGTAATAGATTTGGAATAAACCAAATTTCATAAACCTGACTAGTCCTCCACGTGCATATAATAAAAAGAAGCTAGATTTTTTTTTTTTTTTTTAGGAAAATGAGCTTAATTGCTTTTTTTTTTTATTTTTGCTACTAGACAGGAGAATAACCTTGTCAAGTTTCAGGAGGTTCAGGGAAAGCATACATTTTATTGGTTTGAGAGAATTGGATACAAAAGAGAAATGGTGGCCAGGTCTTCAGTAGAAGGAAAAGATGAAGCTGAAAAAGAGGAGTATTGATTTGAAACTGACTGCTGAGAGAGCTTGAATATTGAAGTACGGGTGGTTACACAGGCTCACCAATCAGGGTTCTAGTGTAACACGCCCCTGGACCAAGATGTGAGCTGCGCTAGTTCTTAGCCTGTAGATGGTGTCTTCCTGAGACTGCATGGTGAATTAAAAGGCAGGGTAGTAGAGAATCAGGGATTGAAGTACTTAGACTATAAACCTATGTGCCAGCCCTTTAATTGCTGATTCTTAGATAGCCATTTCCTAACAGCTGTGTTTCTGTCTTTCCAGGTACTCTGTCTTAGTTACCTTGTGCTGCTGTATCAGAAATACCTCAGAGTGGATGGCTTTAACAAAGAAAAGTTTATTTTCTCACAGTAAAGCAGGCTAAAAGCACAAATTCAGGGTGTCAACTCCAGGGGAAGGCTTTCTGTCTCTGTGGGCCTTCTCATCGATCTTCCCCCAGACTAGGAGCTTCTCTGTGCAGGGACCCTGGGTCTAAAGAACGCGCTGTGCTCCTGGCACTGCTTTCTTGGTGGTATGAGGTCCTCCTGTCTCTCTGCTGGCTTATCTCTTTTCTATCTCAAGAAATTGCCTCAAGACACAATCCAGTCCTGTAGATTGAGTCCTGCCTCCCCAGCACAACTGCTACTCATCTTCCCTCATTAACATCATACAGGCAGGATTTACAACATGTGGGAAAATCACACAATATCAGGAGTCATGACTCAGCCAAATTGATAGACACATTTTTGGGAGGACGTAATTCAATCCATAACACTAACCAACAGTGTTCTTTCCAAATGGTCACATATGTAAAAAGGAGGTATCTGTGTGTGTGTGTTCACATACTTACATATAAAAACGTTGTAAAGCATTTCCATTATGTCAACGCTGTGTCAAAACGTCTGCAATATTTGCTGCATTACTTTCATTAGCACTGAAATTATGAATATTTGAAATGATGTATTCTTTGTTGCTTTTTGCCTCTAAGAAGAAAATCGTACTCTGTGATATAACTCTGGGCTTACTGTTCACACTTTGTGTAACTGACGACTAATTAGCCTGTGTTTGATTTCACAAGAGTACAAAACAATATCTGTTGTTTCTCTAGTACACAAAATGAACAGCTAAACAGCGCTCCCACCGTAATGTATTTTTTTATAAACTCCTATCACACAAGCATTCATAATTGATGATGTTTTCCATCAAAACATATTCCCTGAATGTAGATAAAATCGACATCTGGGACTTTGAGTGCTTCCGTTCTGGCACGGGGGCCGTGATTGCCCTGCATGCACAGGTTTGAATTCTTCGTTTTCATTTTCTCCAATTTGTAATTGAAGGGCTGAAGGCTGCTGAGCTTCTTTTACATGGCACCGTACAACTGGATTATTACATCTCCTGCAACAAAACTGCTGAGTGAGCTGTTCGGCCTATTTGTAGTATCACAACAAGGACTGGTTCATAAAATCGTAGCTACAGATTCTCTTCTGTCTCAGTTTTTGACTGTTGCATCCCTTTGCAGGGTTACTACGTAGATAATCTGCTTCCATTTCTGATGACAGAGAGCAAATTCATTTGTGTAAAGAGCTTTCATGAGATATGAAGGTCCTATTTTTCATATGAAGCATTTCCTATTTGCAGTTATTAAAGACAACGGCTTTTACTTCTTTGCAGTCAAGTCAGCATGTTCAAATTAGATTCTGTTAACTTTGTCATTGGCTGGTTTTTGGTTTTATGGGAATAAAAACATTGGAGACAAAGTTTTCCTTTTTCCGTAGTCAGCATTGAGTGGTCTCGTTGTTAAACATGTCTTTGATTTTCCTGTTTACTCCGTATGGTTTGGTGACGCCAGTTTAAATGGTTTCTAAGGTGTTCAGAATTCACATCACGTGGCTGGTCATTGAAGCTTTCTGGCTTGGTGGTTGGATGCTAAATGGGTTTGTGCCAGTACATGGCAGTTCCAGGCAGTGAGGCCAAAGGCTGCTTAGTGCAGGAGTGAAACTCTCATATGTAAGTTAGTACTGGTTTCCTATGAGTAAATTTGGATCCTGTGGCCCAAATGATATTATTAGTGAACAATTCAGTGTCTGAGTTTTATTTCCAACTTGTTGCATGGTCAGTGAAGCCTGGATTTCTGTTTATAACAAATATCCAGTATCTTTTCTTTTTCATTCCTTTTGACTTCAAAGAAAAATTTTTGGTAAATACAGTTATGAAAATTTTCGTTTTTGTTCATGAGCATGCGAGCACTCTGACCCTTCTAAATATTCTTCCATGCTGGAGGCTGTGCCGTGGTTAATAGCACAGACTCTGAAATCCAGAAGATTTGCATTCAAATCCTGCTCTTTCACTTGCTTAATAGGAGATCTTGAGCAAGTGACTCATCTCTGTATTTCTCAAATTTCTTATCTTTAAAATGGGAATAGTAATCATGCTAGTCACATAGGAAGTATTCTATTAAGATTAGCTGTATAGGATCGCTATGAGTTGGAAACGACTAGACGGCACTGGGTTTGGTTTTGGTTTGGTCGTTACTTTTGGAGCCCTGGTGGTACAGTGGTTAAGCGTTCAGTTGCTAACCAAAAGATCAGCAGTTTGAATCCACCAGCTGCTCCTTAGAAACCCTGTGGGACAATTCTACTCTGCCCTATAGGGCCACTATGAGTCGGAATTGACTCAATGGCAGTGGGTTTGGTTTTTCTTTTGGTAGTTATTATGGAATTACTTTTTCTTTTTTTGATAATTTATTAATCAAACTTCCTTGCAAGGCTTTCAAAGAGAATTTAGCTCAGTGAAAGATAATGGACTGGTAAGATGTAGAATGTGTACTTGGAGGTAGTTATGAGTTTTGGAATGGTCTGATATCGCCTTGCCATTCTATTTAGTTTTCTCTCACCTTGCTAAGGGGATGAAAGCTGTAACAGTTGCCATTCTGGATGTGTATGGTATCTAGGCCCTCTGCTCCTCTGTGTTACCTTTTTAACATCATGGTGCGGGGCTTCAAAGCCGAGGCAGAGTTAGGAATGAAGGTGCCTGTTTTACATCGTGAGTGCATTTTCTTTGTGCATACTTAAATTATGATAGGAATATTAGAAAAAAATATAATCTGAGATAGGAATGAAGGAAGTCTCTGATTAGGAATGAGATGCATTTGAATTAAGTTAGTTACTTCCTTCAAATAAATGGTTTTGAGTAATTACTCAGAATATTACTTGGCCAACTAGGAACTGTTTAAATCCTGAATCCAGTGCCAAGTTCAGTCTGTCTTTCGGGGCTGACCACTTCTCTAGGGACTTTTCCTTCCCTCTTCCCTTTACCCTGTTGTCTAGGTTCAATTGGAGGCTACTGTATTGTTCTTTTCTCCACTCTTCATCCACAAGCATAACTCTGGGTTCTTTCTGTGTGAACCTTGGACAGTGACTGTACCGGGGCGGGGGGGGGGGGGGGTGGCGCTTACCTGTGATTTGTTTTTGCAGCAGAATCAAAACTCCACCTCAGCTCCCACTAGCTCTGCTCACGCTCAGAGGCCCAGCAGTTCTTCCCAACCCCTAGCTGGCAGTGTTCACCCCAGTACCTATGCTACTAGGTTTCCTGGTTTGAACTTTAATGATTCCCCAGTTTGTTCAATGACGATTTATTCTGTCCCAACATCTGCATCCTAATAAAGGAACTACAGGAATACTTTTTAAATTTCTTCTTCATCACAGGAAAGCCAGTGAAGAAGACTGAACATGATGGGTGGGAGGTGATGTAGGCTCTGAGTCCGTGTAGACATCGCTGTCTTTGTACCTACTGTAGCCAATCATTTTGGTGCTCTTTCCAGACTTGCTCGTGGAAAACAATGACAAAGTCCATTTTGCTCTTGAATTATTCAGTGGTGGTGAGTGAACATAGTGGTGGCAGGGGTGGTGTAGTAGGTCACACAATTGCCTTCTGGTCCCACCAAGAATTTCAACACAAAGAGGGTAAAGGTGACCCTCTAAGACACAACTGACAGTCTTGTTTTTATGCTTCCTAACAACTATTTTTACCATTCACTTTTTAGGAAAAGAAAAACTATTTTACGGCAGTTCGCTGTATGAACCTTTTTTCTATGGGTCATTTTATAATTCCTTTTTCTCAGTCACTAGTTATCCCTATTTAACGGGACACATTAAGAAAACCCTTCTTACTTTCCGGTGCCTGGGTTCTGCCTTTAAACTGCTAGCATTCAAGGCTGTCTGTCTGCCATGCTCTATGGAAAAGTGGGGTCTGTAAGTCAGAGCTGAATAATAAGTTCTCGGTTCTTGAGTCTTATCTGCTGTTTCCGTCAGACAACAGAAGGCTAAGTTCACAGCGTGAAAAACTAGGAACGCCAAGACTTTGGAGAGCTGCAAGGTGATGAAGACTCAATGTATAGACTTTTAGAAAGACACGAATACTTGAGAAAATTGAATAAGCAGTGATCACATGTGCCCAAAAAGTAAATGGATTGATTTGATCCCTCGTTCAGAATTCCAAAATAATGTTCTCGAGGTAACTTTTAGACCCAACAGGCTGGCATTTTTAAATTCTGTTTACCTTAATTTATCCTATAAAACAAAGCCCGAGGCCTACTTCATTTTTGAAAACTTTCTTAATCATCTCCAGCCACATTTCTCTTTCTGTCTCATAAATTACTAGAACATACATTAGTACTGCTATGTAATCTCATACAGTTCTGGATTATTTTAAATGCTTTAATTTTATCATACCTTATTTTCTAAACAAGATTCCAAGCTTCTTATAGACAAAAGTTTTGTGATTTATGCTGAACATCAAAGATGCTCAGTAAATAGTTGCTGAAAAAGTTAATGAATGGTGCTTTCATATTGTTATTTGTATTTAGAGTAGAATTTATATTTACATTTGGTACTGAATCGATCTGTTGCCCTTGAGTCAATTCAGACTCGTAGTGACCCTGTGAGTACAGAGTAGAACTGCCCCGTTGGATTCCAAGCCTAGTCTTTAGGGGGGCAGATTGTCACATCTTTCTACCGTTAAACGTCTGATGGGTTCTAACCACCAACCTTTAGGTTAGCAGCTGGGCATTTAACCACTGCACCACCAGGCCTCCTTTAGAATTAGAGAAGGGATTTAAAACATTACAGTAACAAATATTATGAATTATTGACTCTTAAAGTCTTTAAAGATTAAGATTTCAGTTTATCTGATTAGAATAGTTTTGGTAGAAGGAAAAATTAAATAATCAAAGTTGCTTCCAAGTTCTTTGAAAATATGTACTTAAATAATTACGAAGCTCAAGTGTTCTTCCTTCTTCATTTATATTAACTCATTAGATTATTGATGATGTCGTAATGGAAATACTCAACAGTCCCCTTCTCAATGACCTTTCTTACAGGTTTTCAGAGAAGATAGTAAGTAAATAGTCAAAAGTTTAGAAGTTTGTCTTTGTGTATGTGCTTTAGTTAGTTGTATGTACATCCTGCCCACATAAATTAGTTCAGTTTTTACCTGGTTCTAAATGTCATATTAAAAAAAAACAAACCTGTTGCCATCAAGTGGATTCTGACCCATAGCGACCCTATAGGACACAGTAGAACTGCCCCATAGAGTTTCTAAGGAGCACGTGTTGGATTCCAACTGCCGACCTTCTGGTTAGCAGACGTAGCTCTTAACCACCAGGCCACCAGAGTTCCCAAATAGCAGAGTCAATTTCAATTATAAAAAATGTCAAATCACTTTTTCAGCGGAACTATCCAAAGCAAACATTATTTGAATTGTTTTGTTACTAAAACAATTGTGTCAGTTAATACTTGTTAATTTATTAATTTACCAGGACTGCTCTGTACTGTATCTAAAGAATGTACCTTAAGGTATCTTGAAACTGTTGCAGAATATTCCATTTAATATAATTTATTTAAAATATTTCATTCGTGTTAATGTAATATTGTAGTTTTGATAGTTTCTGTATTATCTGTTGAATTTTTAATGTGTAATTTAATGAATCAAAGGTAACTCTGTAACATCTTATGTGTTAAGAAAATTTAATTTTAACAGGAAAAAGGTAAAAAGTGTCTAGGGTGATTTTCGTATGCATGTGGAACTTACAGTAATTAAACAGCAAAAATAGAAGCATAGTAAAAGTTTGGGTAGGAGAAGTCAACTCTAGTAAAAATGTGTTTTCAACTAAAGTATTTCTAAATGCTTAATTTACTTTTAAAATATGTTAAAATTTATAGTCTGCAAATGTGGAAATGTATTTATGGTCGCACAGTGAGAGACACGTATACAAAAGCACTCAAAATAAAAACATGGGAAACGGGAAATACGATGACCTGAGTACCTAAACAAGCTACGTCACCTCATTAAAATGTTACATTTGATTCAGTGTTTTCTGGAAACAAGGAAAAAAGGGATTAAGAAAGAATATATAATTTTTAATATATCAAATGAAGAAACCATACCAGTTATCCAGAAGAAACATTCAAATTAATTTATTGTGTGGTTCTTCAAGTTAGATAATTATGCACAACTTAATGGACAATGTCTTCAATACTAGCTTTAGAAAAGATGAACATTCTTGGGAAAAGCCGACTGCAGAGTGGATTTTATTTACCTAAAATATTGTGTGGGTATGGGTGTGTGGGCCACAAAAATATGAGCATTGTTCTTTATTGTTTATTGCTTAGTTTATATGTTTTAGATGTTTCAGTGATACTAGATTTTTTACGTTAAAACAAGGTGTTAGCCAGATAATTTAAAGTGAGGAATAACTAAAAAAAAAAAAAAAAAAAGTTTACAGATTTATCTTTGGAAAGGATTTTGGCTTCTTCTTCCACTCATTTCTATTCTTGCTTTGTGCAGCCATCGGACCCTTTGGGTAATAAAAATATGTATAAAGCCCTGGATTACTTTCTCCAGGGATTTACCATTGAGCATTAGGTTATCCCCAAAGCAGTAATACAAAGAAAATGTGATATTTTCACATAGGTGACGAAATGTGATATCAGCCTACGAATGCTATTTCATTATATGGGCGTGCATGAAGTGCTGAAAATTGGATTGAAACAACTCAGTGAGAATACGTCTCTGACTCAGGAGGAACTAGAGAATCAACCAGTTTTGTCTGCCACCTACAGCCTATCAGTTCCTTTCTGATACTAGTACTGATGGCAGCAGACACCTCGTTTTGCACTTAGAATTTTCCCCTAGAGCAAAGAAGATGGTTCAGTTTTGAGTCTTCCGAGAATTTCTGTTAAAATAAATAAATAAATAAAAAGAGAAACTGGAAATATTTACTTATAAAAGAAGAACTTGAAAAGTATTTTCATCCTGGTTTTACAAATGAAAAGAAAAATCCGTTAGAAGGATAAGTGACTTGTTCAGTTACTCACGGCTAGCAACTGGCAAGGCTTGTCTTGAGTCAGCTTTTCTAACTTAGGTTGAGTAATTTTTAAAACAGTTGAAATTAGGGGGAAGAAGTTTTTTTTTTTTTTAAGGCAAAATTTTATATTTAAAAATTATTTAAAATGTGCCAGAATCTTGCTTCCATTGTTTCATTCAAATACTCACTACAGATTTTTTTTTTCCCAAGGAAAATGATTAAAAAATTAAAGCATAGAACTGTTACTAATTAAAATAGATATGATTTTAAAATGATAATTTATCTCCCTAGGAGTGACAAGCCTTCTGTATCAGAGAAGACATTATCAAGACACTGAGTATCCTACTCTTTTTTTAATAGTTTGTGATTAATTGGAAGAATTCAATTTGTCTTTTCAAATACTGAAATCACTATGTTAGTAAAGAAATGTTAGTAAAGATAATGGATTTTACTGCATCGGAAGTCAACTGTGTTAATTTTAGTTAGAATCAAACCAGTATATTTTATTTGATAGAAATTTATTATGTAAATACTCATTATCTCACCATTAAAAAAAAAAAAAACAAAAAAACCTGTTCCTTCTAGCCAGTTCTGACTCATAGGGACTGTATAGGGCTTCCCAGGAGCAACAGCTGGTGGACTTGAACTGCCAGCCTTTTTTGGGTAGTAGCCAAGCCCTTAACCCTCTGGTATACATTTTAGGGAAAAACAATGGAAACACCACCACTGCTTCTTGGGCAAATGATGCTGTGTTTTGAGGATGTAGCTAACAAACTGGGCATACTGGAGAAATAACCTATTGTGTATCAGAGTGAGAGAGTGGACCCAGCGGAACTGATTCGAACTATGCAAAGATCAAAATGAAAGAACAAAACATTTTTTTAAAATCAAATTCCTTTTGGCTTTCCCAAGGATGTATAGAAAGTCTTTGTAAATGAGTGTTGAGTCAAAATTGGTCATGCCTTTAGGCTGCTGATATGATGATAAAGTTAAGCTCCACAGAGGGCAGAATTTTTTTATTGACTTGTGAATGATAACAGGAGTCAGGGTGGAGAATAACATAAGCTATAGTATGAGTCGGAATTGACTCGACGGCACTGGGTTTAGTTGGGTTTGTTTTTATATTCTCTCTAAAAAAAAAAAAAAAAATTCTCTCTAGAGTCACTTAAAAGGTTAGAGAAACAAGTTCTGATGAGTGTGTTGAAAATGATCCTAGGAGATAGTGATGGTGAAGAGAGGGATTGACATGACTCTTGGAAGTAAGCAAGGATACACCATTTTGTTAAAAACAAATACAAGTATAGTTATCTGAAGATAACTAGGGTTTTTGTTTTTTGTTGAGAAAAGGAGGAGGCTAGAGAAGGTGGAAAAGCTTTTTAAAATTTGGTATTAAATGTTCACAGTGGAAAAACCTCTGAGTATTCAAGAATATTCAAGATTGTCCAAATAAAACTTATTTGAAATTTTCAATGTAATAATTTTTTGGGTCATCATATTGCTTCCAAATTCTTTTAAAAAATTCCTAATATAATACAACCTGCATTAAAGTTTTCCTGTAATTGACTCCTATGAAGATTATCTATTAATCATTTTGAGAAGAAAAATATCTATTTTTGAAAATTCTCATAATTTTCTTAATCCTACATAAAGAGTTTCTAATTATGATAGTTTTCTCATTTTTTTTTCTGAGTCCTAATTTTTAAATAATTGATTTCAGGTAAATCTACGTGTTTATTTATATTGTGTGTTGCTAGATAAAATGAGTTCATTCATGTATTTATTAATTTTAGAATATATTTTGAGAATTAACCCTTTGTCAATTATTATAATAAAACATGATATAAATTAGGTTCATAGAGATGAATAAAATATTGTCTTTTCCCTCAAGGATCTTTATGTCTCCTTTGGAGAAACCACTTAAGTAGACTGCTGAATTCAAAATTCTAATTATAACCAGACTCTCATATATGGAAATAATTTGTAAACACGAAATAATACTGATGTGTTATTTCATCGTATTTTTGAGTAGTATGCTTTCACTGTTATTTATATTGTGGAAGACAGGAAAGTAGCTTAATTTCAGTCTTTATTTCAAAGGAAGAACTATAAATAGTAAGATTTCTACTACTTTAACACACGTAGAGAGTTCACATGTGTTAAATAGAATGGACACATTTTATGGGTCCTCTATTCTTGTATTGGAGCCCTGGTGGCAAAGTGGTTAAGACCTCAGGCTGCTAACCAAAAGGTCAGCAGTTCAAATCCACCAGCCGCTCATTGGAAACCCTATGAGGCAGTTCTCCTCTGTCCTGTAGGGTTGTTATGAGTCGGAATTGATTCAGCGGCACACAACAACAGCAACATTCTTGTTTTGGAGCCCTGGTGGTGCAGTGGTTAAGTATTTGTCTGCTAACTGAAAGGTCAGTGGTTCGAAGCCACCAGCCACTCCATGGGAGAAAGATGGGGCAGTCTGCCTCCCTAAAGATTATGGTCTAGGAAACCCTATGGGGCAGTTCTACTCTGTCCTGCAGGGTCACTCTGAGTTAGAATGAACTAAATGGCAATCGGTTTGGTTTTTATACTCTTTGTAATTTTTTGTAATTAATCAGAGAGCCAGTTGTGTCTTATCTACATAGTTTTCTAGTGATTTCAGTAATTGTTAATACATCAAAGTAAATTCTCAATGTGATGTATAATTTCCTTACAGTGCCATTTTCTCTAAATTTTATTCTTTTTTTTTATAAGTATTAATGGTGGACAAGGTCTTCGCTAAAATATTTCTTATGTTCATTTTTTGCATTTCAAAGGCGTTTCAATTTTGACATTTTTCACAAGTACCGAAGTGGTAGTTTTGGTTCTTATTAGGGATGATGCCAGCCTCCCAGTGCCAATCATCTTGTTAAGGAACGAATCATTTTAAAATAATCACCCAACTGAAAAATTCGTGTTGTGTGAAACATATTTACTTATCTGATTCTTCCATGAGGCTTGATCAGCTCTTCTGAGAGAAAACCAAACACAGTGATTCACATTTCACAAACAGACCTTCAGTCTAAGTGATTTTTGGTCACATCTGAGGTCACTTTGTTGTTGTCGTTGTGCTTAATCTTCCTGGCATCTCATCGTTGTTGCCAGAAAACTTTGGTGCGCAGCCTGCATGCAATCAAGGACAGACAACTGCAGCACAGACGACCTTAGCTGAATTAGAATGAGACGATGCAGTGCGATCTGCGGAATTTTGTGAGACCAAAATATTAAATGTGCCTACAGAATGTCCAGATAACCTTCTGTTTTTTTGCAATGCATAATCTCTGAATAATATTTCTATATGATACTAATTTTATCTAAAAATCAGTGTTTTTACATGAATCTACCTGGAAATACTTAACATTCTGTTGGAGCCATAGGGGGAAAAAACAGGTGCAAATGTGTTTGGGGGAGTTGTGTTTCACGTTATAATAAATGTTGAAAATTATGTAAACTACCATCTTAGATATATAACCCATGCTTTTCTTAGTATGGTTGTTTAAAAATGACTTTCATTATTAAAATTCAGTGTGGAAGAAACTAATTTCTGAGTCTTCATTTGAATGAAAATACAGGTATTCTTTGGCTATCTTGAAGTGTAGCCTTCTAACTACAGCAGAATGACTAAAACAGCTTTTCTATCAAGGTTATGTCATAACCCATAAGCACTAATTTACACACCTTGGTTAAAAAATAAATAATTCACTGTTAACAAAGATATGCTTTTACACAAATATTTACAGTTTCCTTTTTTCTTTTGTTTGACTTCCTAGGTTGCCCCAAACTGAATTGTTACATTTTTCAGATGAAATCTGTGACGGTGGTCAAGGTGTACTTTGACTTAATCACAAGCGTTTAATGCAATCCAGGGAACAATGGATTCTTTCTCATTTAAAATTCCTGGTTGTCATGTTGCTGGTGTGCTGTTTGTGACTAGAATGCGAAGTAGTTTTAATCCATACATCCTTTTTTCTGTGCTGGGATGCCTGCCAAATCTAGGTCTGAGATTAACTTTTGAGGTTTTCAGCTTGAAAGAAATGCAGGGCGGGATAACTTAGTGGTTATGCATTTCATGTGTATTTAACAATATTTTAGATTTCAGAATCAGGAAAAAAACTATTTTTAGAAAGTAAGCCTTTGCATTACAAAATCGTATGATTTTCAAGAAATTTCATGTAAAGTTGAATAATTAAAAAAAATTGTCTCAAGAATCATATTAAATAATTATTCATGGCGTTTCAATATTTCTAACTCCCTCTCCTTTAGCAGGAGGTGAAAATCAGTTACATTCATAAGTGCTCATAACCTGGTCTGCCTTAATTCTTTGTATGATTGGTTAAAATTTTGTCAGATCTGATTTAATGGAAACAATCCTTGGCTTGAAAACAGATTTCCTGGATTTAAATCAATCATTTACTTAATTCCTCTGGGTTTTCATTTTTTCATCTTTGTAAATGTACTTTACCTTCAGGGTATTAAAATTATTAGGCCTAGGTAGGGATAGGAGGTAAGAAAATTCACATTTATTGAACACTACTAGCTATACTAGACCCTTCAAATGAAACCTTGTAGCAAATCTTTGAGGAGCTTTCATTTTAATTACTTTTATAGATTAAGAAATTATGTTCTCCAAGGTTGTCCAGATGATAAGTGATGGATCTAGAACTCAAATCCATGGCTGTCTACTTTCAAAACTCATGTCCTGATGACCCCACACAGCCCTGCGTCCTTGTATTTATGACAACAGCTTCCATTTTTATCTCCTGCCACCTTCATGATGATGGAGGTGGAGATATTGAAAATGTGGGATAAAAATCCATGAAAATACAACCGTATTTCTTGATACAGTTTGCTAAGGGTTCAACATACATTATCTCACTTGAGCCTAACAATAAACTTGTAAGTATATTACTAACCCATTTTACACATGGTAGAAGCAATGCTTAGAACATTTAAGACTTTTCACTTTCACATCAGGATAACCTGACTTTAAAAGCCATATTCATTTCCTATTGTTGCTTTTAACAAATTACCATGAACTTAGTGGTGTAAACAATACAAATTTGTTATCTCGCAGCTTGTACTGGGCTGAAAAAGTGTTGGCAAGGCTGTGTTCTTTGTGGAGGCTTTAGAAGTGAATCTGTATCCTTGTATTTCCCACCTACGATTCCTTGACTCATGACCCATTCCTCTATCTTGGAAGCCAACAGCATAGTATCTTCAAATCTTGCCCTGTCCACCTCTGACCTCTTCTTGCATCGTTATATCTTCTTTGACTCAGCCCTCCCCCCATAAGGGCCCTTGTGATGACATTGAGTCCACCAGATAATTTAGTATAATCTCCACATCTCAAAATTCTTAATTTAATCACCTCTGCAAAGTCTCTTTTCCATGTAGCATAACATATTCACACATTCTGGTGATTTCAACATAGGCATCTTTGGGATTATACTATGAACTGCCACAAGAACAAACAGATCTGTCTTGGAAGAAGTATGGTCAGAATGCTCCCTAGAAATGAGGATGGGGAGACCTCATCTCATAAACTTTGGTCACGTTATAAGGAGGGACTAGTCCCTAGAGAAGGACGTCATGCTTGATAAAGTAGGGGGTCAGAGAAAGAGAGGTAGACCCTCAACGAGATGGATTGACACGGTGGCTACAACAATGGGTTCAAACATAGCATTGATTGTGAGGATGGCACAGGACTTGTGCAGTGTTTCATTCTGTTGTACATAGGGTCGCTTTGAGTAGAAACAGGCTTGACAGCACCTAACAACAACAACAATATCTGGGGAACCAGTCTTCTGCCTACCAGAAGATTAAACTTGACGGTCTCTGTATACATTTTGTTTCAGGATGACTGGTGTTGAGGGAGATGAGTACTGAATGAGATGATTCAGTATTAATTGACAAGCCAGACAACTGGTAATACTATTAAAGCACAGTGAATAACATTGCTTTAAAGTTGAGTAATGAAGAAGTAAAAGAAAATATAGTGGACTCTAAAAATTATATAAATCTTAGGGCAAGGGACACGTCACAGTAATTTTAACAGAAAAATATCAATATATTTATGAATTAACACAATCAAAACATGTAATTACAAGGACTAAGTTGAATAGAGAAAATTTTCCTTATCAATGTTTCATTTTCTGTGAAATGAGAAAACACCTGTATTAAGATATATTTTAACTGCATACCACTTTATTTCTAAATGTTTTCCAATCTCTGCTCCCATTTGAGATCAACGGTAATACTGGAGGTAATACAGCTGATTTTAAACTGTCTTATATATATATAAATTGCCTCCCTTAAGGCCTGGTAACTATCATGCATAATTAGTTTTACTGTTTATTTTTTATAGTCTTTTTAATTGTGAATTTGGCATTTTATATTGTCATTTTATAACCTGCTGTAATAATTTTAGAGGCTAGGTATGGTATTAATCCTGAGAAATAAAATGCCATCGACTTAGACATGGGCGTACTGGTAAATTCCCCAGAGTCACACAGCTAATTAGTAAGCCCGACCTGCTGCCTTGTTCACTGGACTCCCACTGTAAAGTGCTCTCCCTGTGCCAGAACACCTCCCAAGGTCTAGAAACAGAGCTTAATGAGCCCTTGACCTTCTGATTTTACTGCTTATGTAGGTTCATTTGTTTTGTATAGAAATTGACAGTGAATAGTCATCTGCAGGTGTGAGCTAGATCGCCTTGATTATGGCATAGGAAATCTTTGCCCTCTAAAGCAGGTCTTTGCGTTATGCCAACAGGGAATGGTTATCGGATTTGACAAGCCAATCCAAAAACATCAAACCCACTGCTGTCGAGTCGATTCCTACTCAAAACAAGAGTCGTATTTGTTGTTCTGAAATAAACCTTTGCTAAGTTAACTGAACATTTCTTACTGTAACATTTATTAACAGTCATTGACCGAATTCCCCTTCTCTGTGCGCACACACACACACGCATACAATTTCGGAGTCTTTTGCTGTTATAACAGTAGCAGATTGTAGTGGGAACACACACATGGCACAGACATTTGTAAAAGTACAGATTTATTCTTATATTTTTTAAGAAATGGGTTTATAGACTTCTCTCTCATTCCATGGCTCAGGTAGTGTTTCCCCTCCTTTTTGGTAATCCCCATGCAGAGATCTTAACACAGAGAGTGCTTCATAGAGAACACTAAGGCAAATGTGGTTAGAGATACTTCAGTATTGATTTAACTCATTTTTAAACTTAGCAAAGATTGCTGGTCACCATCTTTGACATGATATCAATGTAATGGCAGACATATTACTACAGGAAAAAAAAATCTAGCTGTGATTACTCCTTTTTAAATTAGCTGGTTTTAAAAACCAGTTTCAGTCTAAATAATACCCCAGATAATTTTTCCTAAGAAGTGATCTCCACCTGGAGATTACGATTATGGAGACAGAGAAGAAAGCTACAGCACATAACATAACTTTTATTATTTACTAAGGAAATAAAGTTACAAGTTATGTTTACTCAGGCATAATATGTAAAATGACTATTTTAAAAAATCAAAATTTGCTGCGAGGTTTTCCTTGTCATACGTCTCCTATGATTCCTTCTTCCAGATAACCACTGGCATTAGTCTATAAATTACAGGATGACTACACATTAGCACCAGCAAATGTTATTGCAATTGCCAAAAGCACCATCAGCTAAGTAATACTAATGTCTATGTTACCTCAGTTTGAAAAGAAAAATATATGTTGACTGCAGCAAATCAAAATAAATCTCTCAAAATTTCACAACTACATTTTTCATTTTACCTTAGTTCTAAAATAAGGATTAGCTTTCTTAGTGTGTGTATTGTGTTTAAGGAATATAATTACAGTGCATTAAAAACCACAAGAAATGTTATTTCACTGAAGTGTTCAAGCACCAATTTACTCAAACAATAGAATAGTCAGGGATACAATTATTGCCTTATTTCATAACAAAAATTAATGGTTCTTGGGAGCTAGGAACAAACTCATCAGAAATGTCACGTGATTGGAATCTTTTTCATAAAATCTATTTAGAAATTTATTTACACATCTTGGCAAAATTCTGTTTTATTTCTGGTAATAACTATCTCATGACATGATTTCTGGTCTGTAACAACGGATTCATAATGTGTGTCACGGTATTTCAGGCACATGGGAAGATAAGTTAATGATTACAGATAAAGTCAGAGTATGAGAAGGAAATGTTCCTAGTTTTCTTATACTAGCATGGCAAATGACATTGGTTATAAAATATAATTTCATAAGGAGCCTTGGTGGCATAGTGGTGAAGCACTCAAGTTTCTCTGCTAACTGAAAGGTTGGTGGTTCAAACTCATCCAGCATCTCCGCAGGAGAAGGATCCGGAGATAGGCTCCCATAAAGTTTACAGCCTAGAAAACCCTGTGGGGCAGTTGTCCATGGCATACAGCAACAACAAAAACAACTGTAGTTTCTGCTTTTTCTGTTGTTTTGTATGTTGTTATTCTACTAAAAGCTATTCAGCCAGATAAGGATTTCCAAGAAGACAAGTCATCTTATGGATAATTTTCAGACTCTTCAAAATGAGGGAGTGAGGCTGTGTGATTTATAATGCGTGATTCACTTAAATTTTTTGTTTGATATAATAGTAATGAGAAACTGTAGACTTCTATTGTATTTATAAGCTCTATGATGTACTCAATAAATGACTACAAATAAGCATTAATTTTCTAATTTGCTGGCCAAGAGTAGTATTTAAGGCTTCATGTTTATCATAAACCAAAGTATAACAGAACACAAGGGAAGATATTACTGGGATTCAGATTTTTTGATTGTTTATTTTGCCCATTGTGCATTCAAACCTAAAAGTGAGGTGGATGGGGAAGAATAATCTTGAATGGACTGTTTCATATTGACATATAGCTCTTTTATGTACCACATACTTTGAGTTGCTGTTTTATGTTTACTTGATTAAAATTGGAAACTACAGAGAATTTAGGATGATTCAATTTTCTGATATATCTTTAAATGCTTTGGAATGTTGATATCATCATAGCAGAATCTTGTGTGTTTGACAGGCGGAATAACCATCGTAAAGATATATAAATGCAGATAATATCACTGTTTTGTCTTGAGATACATTATTAATTCTGCTTTATCAGTTCATGAGATTCTGAAAAATGGGGAGAACAGATTAGAATCCATTCCTTTTCTTTTCTAGACATAGTTTATAGATTGCTTTGAGTTGCTCTTGTTCACAATTCTCTGGAGAATTTTCCTGTTGCTGCTGTTAAATTACTATCTTGTATTATCCAATTCTACAGGGTTTTCAGTGATCAAGGCTGATTTTTATTAAAAAATACTTTAGCATTGAGAAGCAGATTCATAGACGTGCTAAAAATTATTTTAATTATGCCGCCCTGCCGAAAAAAAAGAGAAACAGATCTACAGAAGTATTGTTTCAGCTGGCTTTTTTTGTATATAAAAGAATATCCACAGTTGTTTGTGTTTTTAAAGATTTTAAAAAGATTTTATTCACAGAAACAAATGAAAATTATAAATGGTTCTTTGCTAAGAAAACTCAAGTCATAAGTCTGATAGAACTTCTGAAACGTAACTGATTTGTGTAATCCCATTTTGACATCTGACAATGCATAATCAGTCAATTAGTGGTCATACTCATCAGGTTTTAATTTGAGCAGGTCCACATAGGTAACACTCTGACGTGGGAGTCAGACATTCTTTCAGTATACATCATGGTACAAAATGAGTCAGGCCATTCTCCTTTCCAACAGTGAGGACATCATGAAGAGAAGGATTTCTTGATCAGAAAAACTAAGACCTCTAACTATGAGGTTTGTTTTTTCCATTAATTATCTTCATAAAGAAAGATGTTTCCCTCAGTTGTTCCTGGCAGTTTCTGAGACTTCAGTGTTAATTAAGAGAGTAGGTGAAACAGGTGCATTAATGTAAACTTGTTCTTTGACAGTAATGGATTAATGAGATACCTCTTTTTTCAGAGGGAAAAGCAAATCTTGTAGAAATTATGTAACTCCGGGGGGGGGGGAACAAGGTGATATTCAGATGTATGCATATTTTAAATTAACATTTTAATAATAATTTTGATTGTTGATGTGTGAGAACATTAAAAATTGAAATGAGAACCTTTTGCCAGCAATCCCATAACTCCCTGCCTTAGACATATGCAAATCCCTGAAGTTGTCAGAGGGTCACTTCTGTGATTCTCTCTCAAGTGCAGCACTGAATGTTAGGATTGCTTGTTGATACCTAATTCTTGGTTAACATCATAAATCAGCACTTGTCAGATCAGGGAAGCATATTAACTGGAGTTATTATATTTCACAACAGTTAGGAGTGTTTTTTATTCTGACAGCTTCCCAGAGAGGGGACTCTGTGATGAGCAGCTGCAGATATTTTACAGCAGTGAGGAGGATACACATTGCCAGTTATCACTGTTAAGGGCAACCTTAGCTAGCCTGTCATAATTCTTTCCCCAGTCCTCCATTTTAATTCCTGTCATCCCACAATGTTATTTACTCCCCTTACCAAGCTAATAGCTGCCAGCCATGTTTATAGAGTTACAGAATTTTAGAAAAGGGTGGGACAAGCTATAGGGTGTATCCTGAGTCTTCATTTCCCAGTTGAAGATACTGAGGCCTTTGCATTATTGAGGACTCACTATGTGCTGGCCCAGAGAAGGTGTTTGTCTCGCTTGCTTATGGTTATGTAGCTTACTTGCTACTGCCAGTTTCGTATTCTAGAATGACATGTGTTCTGTGTGTGTGTGTCCACTTTCTTCCCCTCTGTTTCTCCTTCTCTTCCTCTTTTTCTCTCCCTCCCTCCCTCTCATTCTCTCCATGAATGTACTATTACTTCAAATAATTTAAATAATATTGCTTTTCCACTCTTACAGTATCACTTGCATGATGGGATTAAACCTATGGGAACATCCACTATGGAAGTAGTGCAATATTGTGAAATAAGTATCTCTTAGGAGCCCTGGTGGTACAGTGGTTATGGATCTCTTGAAGATGAATGTCATTAATCCAAATTAAAAAGCAAGGAAAAAGAGGTATCAGTTGAGAAAAAGATTATCTGATAGATTCACATTGAAAAAGGGCTGTTAGATCAACATAGAACCAATGGCAAATTGTAACAAGGTCATTTCTCTATAAGAATATTGCAAAATGATTGTAGCCTAGAATAAGATGCAGCTTTTGGATAATGTTGACAACGATAAAAGTCATTTGGGGAAGTCATGGTGTGATGCAGACAGTTGCTGTCAGTCATCAGTTATGTAAAACAACTACAGTTAGTGATGACAGAGAACACATGGATACACAATTCCTTTTAACTTATTAGAGGATGATTTTCAGAGGAAGGACTAATAGGGTACTGAGAAGTGAATTAGGTGATACCTGTTCTAAATACTCTCTAGCTTCCAGCTCCCAGTGGATTATACCCCAGAGAAAAAACTGAACTTCTTAGAGCCTATGGCGTTTCTTTGCAGTTGCTAAGGGAGAATGATGTTACCGTAAAGATGGGAACTCTCTGAGTTTTCACAAAGGAAAGCAAGCAGGTAGATACAGCAAACTAGGTTTGTGAATTTGATTTTGATTCTGGGCAAGACTACAGAACATATTATATAGCCTGTGTGTGTGTGCGCGCACACACACAAGGAGCACAAACAGGTAAGCTAGAAGAAAAGGAGTTAATGTTCAGACCCTGATTGATTTTGTCGTTAAAATCATTGTGCTCGGAAGTTAGGAATATTCTATAAACCTGGTATATCACACTTCTAGCCCAGCATTTAACACAAGTTTACCTTGTTGTTAAGAGGGAGCACTATGGAAAGGATACACGATTGATGACTATGTCAACTTTCATTATTTTTAAGCAGTGGAACATTTTTTAACATATTCCCAAATTTTCTCTTGAAGAACACATATACAAAGGCAGGCCTGATGCTATCTTAAACAGAATTAAGAATCTAAAATTTGGGAGGATCCTAAAGATAACTTTAACTCTCCATAAATAGATTGTTCTCTGGGATAACTGGACAGCAGTATCCATCCCGTTCCTTTCTGGAGTGAACTTTATATTCCTATAAACTAAATAGGGGAGTAATCCATCTTTTGGAAGTTAGAAGTAAAGATTAGCATGGAAATATCTCAAGGATTCTTCTATGTATGTAACTTAATTTCTTTGAGATTGAATTTTGCTACCTAGAAGTGAGGAATTTTGCCATCTAAAAGTGAGATGTGGATTACTCTTTTTGGACCCTTCAATTCCCATAGCAAGCATTGTACAGGAGATGGTGTTCAGCATCTGAATGTGACTACCCAAACCCAGTGCCGTCGAGTCTATTCTGACTCATAGCGACCCTATAGAACTAAAAAAAACTAGGGATGCTGAAATAATGCATAATTGGATAGGCTAGGTAAGTGGAATGTGAGTTACGCAGATCTTATTTTGTGGAAGACTGTACTTGATCAGTAGATTTAAATGACAACTTATTTTTCTTCTAGAACACAATACTGCATTTTATCTCTTTGAGAGCTTTATGCGAAGGCAGAAGAAACAAAAGAAAATGTCTGAAATCCAAGTATCAATATCATTATTCAGTTTTACTGTAGCACATTCCATCAGCAGAACTCACCCAGGCATTTATGTTTCTTAAGTCATTACACTAATAAAACGGGAGGCATTTTTTTTTAAATGTCAAATTTTAACTATTTTACAAAGTAAAATTATGTTTGGGTAAACATTTACATATCAAACCATAATAGGATTTAATTTAGAGGAATTACTGCCCCTTTCCCTGCTCTGCATCCTTTACAGTGATCTTTCTCTTAAAGTCCATGTCAGTATCACAAATATAGGAATTGGGTTTGTATAGGAAATACATTTCATTGGCTAAGAATTCTGGTAATGGTAGAATTTATAATGAGTTATTTAATCACCTGTAAAATCAGTATGCTTATAGTACTATCTATATGATAGGGTTGTTTTGAGAATATATAAAAGGAGCCCTGGTGACACAGTGGTTAAGCATTTGGCTGCCATCCAAAAGGTGGTAGTTCAAACCCACTAGCTGCTCCAAGGGGGAGAGATGTGGCAGTCTATTTCCATAAGGATTTACAGCCTTGGAAACCCTGTGGGCAGCCTGCTGTGTCCTGTGGAGTCACTATGAGTTGAAATAGACTTGATGGCAAAGGGTTAGGATTTTTTTTTTTTTTTTTTTGGTTTGGTGGCACAGTGGTTAAGCACTTGGTTGCTGACCGAACGGTCAGTATTTCAAACCCACTGGCAGCTAGCTATACAGGAGAAAGATGTGGCAGTCTGTTACTGTAGGTTTACAGCCTTGCAAACCCAGTGGGGCAGTTCTGCCTTGTTCTATAGGGTCTCTATGAGTTGGAATCGATGGCAACAGGTTTGATTTTTTAATGTATGTCGGTTGGTCAGTACTGCATCTGGCATGTAGTAAATACCTTCTGTTTGCAAGTCAAAATTTTTATGAAGAAATAATATTGTGTACAATGTTTGTAATTTCTCTTTTTATTAGATGATGCTGTCAAATTATGTTTAAAAGGTAAAATGTGTGTGAGTCATTGAGGTGATAATAATTCAGAAAAATGTAGGTTATACAACTTAAACAGCCTTTACTAAAACAAAAACAAAACCAAACCCAATGCGGTAGAGTCGATTCTGGCTCAGAGTGATCCTACAGGACAGAGTAGAACTGTCCCATAGGGTTTTGAAAGAGCGGCTGGTGGATTCAAACTGCCAACCATTTGGTTAGCAGCCAAGCACTTAACCACTGTGCCACCAGGGTTTTAAACAGACTTTACTAGAGCACCCCTAATCAAGTATTTTGGATAATTGGTATTTGGATTATTTTAACTATGTTGTTGTGTTCTTGGTTGCTGTTGAGTTGATTACTACTCATGGTGACCCCATGTGTGCAAAATGGAACTGTGCTTCAGAGGATTTTCAAAGCTGTGACCTTTTGAAGGCCAGGCCTGTCTTCCATGGTGTGTCTTGGTGGATTTGAACCTCCAACATTTGGCTAGTAGTCACTTAACTGTTTGTACCACCCAGGGGCCATATTTTAGCTATACAAAGAGTGTATTTTTTGTCAAATATTTGAAGACTGTGTGCTTGTGTATGTGAGACAGAGAGAGGTGGGGGGGGGCAGAAAGAGTGATAGTGTACATATTAATTGGAAAAATGACTGTAAAACACCCCAATACATTTTATCTACCAGAATATGGATTTCAGTCAATATTTCTCAAGGGTGTATTTCATAGCAACTTTGCTCTTTAAAAATTTGATTGTGTTGCAAATTTGTGCTAGAAGGGGTTGGTCTTAATACCTGCTGAAGACACTGAAGAGCAAACAGAGGAGTGGGATTTGGAATAGTTTCTTTCTGCTGGTGTTTTGATATTTCCGTATTAAATGTTAAGATATGTAATCTTCCAATGATGTTCGTAGTAGGAAAATGCAAGCTTACTGCCCTTCCCTGTGGATGTCATTTCAATCTCCTGTTAAAGGTGTATACTTATAAAACACGTACAAGACCAGGATAAAAGTAAAAACACAGGATTAGGGGGTTGCCTTTCCTGTAAAACAGATATAGTGATACTTGCCTTATAGGATTAACATGGGCATTAAGTGAGTTTATATAAACTAAAGTTGATATAATAGACCTGCGTTATAAAAAAAAAAAGTAGAAAATAAATGGTAACGGCAATGCATGAATCAATGTTGCTGTGGTGAGATATGCGTGCATCAAAAATTGAACACAAAGTAGGTCTATTTAAAAAGGAAAAGATAACCTGATCCCTCAACTTCCTTAAATTTAGCATGATAAAATATATCACATGATGTCATCATATAGGACCTTTGCTTTCCTAAAATGCTGCTATAATTATTCACCATTCTGACCTGCCTTTCAAGAACCCCTGTCTCTTCATTGAATATGGAGTCAAGTCTAGATTTATTCGTCTTGTTAGTTGCCGTCTTGTTGGCTCTGACTTACAGAAACCTTCTGTATAGCAGAACAAAACATTATCCAGTCCTGTTGCATCTTCATGACCTTCAATATGTTTGAGCCCATTGTTGTGGCTATTGTGTCAGCCCAAAACCCCTTGAGGGTTTCCCTTATTTTCATTGATCCTCTACTTTACCAGATTTATTAATAATACAGCTCAGTAAAATCCAATTTACCTATCCAGCCATGCAGTGTTCTTTTAAATATATATATGTATACTACATACATATATTTCTTAACACACATCTCTTGACTTTTTCATATGCTGTTGTTTCCTCTTTAGCCATGTTCTCTTTTTCCTTCTCTGTTGGAAAAGTATTTTCTTCTCTCAAGAACATTCTTTCTGTCCTATCTGGTGGTATAGGTTAGTGTTTACAGCTGCCAGAGCCATACTGCCTGGGTAGCACTATTTAATAGGTGTGTGACTTTGGGCAAAAACCTCTTTACAGCTTAGTTTTCTTGCTTGTAAAAGGAGGGTAATGATAATAGTACTTAGCCCCTATTATGGGCATATAGAGTAAATATAATGACAAATTTAAAGCAGTCAGATGTGACCTATTGTTTTTCCTTCCCATGTAACAGTGTACCATGACACTAGTTCATGTGTCCGTCTTCTACAGGAGACTGCAGTCTCCCTCATGGTAAGAAATATGTTCTTACTCATCTTTCTCTGTTTAAAATCTACCCCATGACCAAGAAAATGGCAGGAGGTTAACATGTTTTTATAGTTAATTTTGAAAGAGGCTCCTGTAACTTGTTGTTGTTAGGTGCCGTTGAGTCAGCTCCTACTGGTAGCAATGCTATGTACAATGGAACAACACATTGCCCAGTCCTGCGCCATCCTCAAAATTGTTATGCTTAAGCCCATTGTTGCATCCACTGTGCCAATCCATCTTGTTGAGGGTCTTCCTGTTTTTCGCTGGCTGTCTGCTTTACCAAGTGTGATGTTCTTTTCCAGGGACTGATCTCGCCTGATAACATGTCCAAAGTATGTGAGACATAGTCTCGCCATCCTTACGTCTAAGGAGCATTCTGGTTGTACTTCTTCCAAGACAGGTTTATTCGGTCTTTTGGCAGTCCAGGTTATATTCAATATTCTTTGCCAATACCACAATTCAAAGGCGTCAATTTTCCTTCAGTCTTCCTTATTCATTGTCCAGCTTTCGCATGCATATGAGGCAATTGAAAACACCGTGGCTTGCATCAGGCGTGCCTTAGTGTTCAAGGTGACATCTTTGCTTTTCAACACTTTAAAGAGGTCTTTTGAGGAGATTTGCCTAATGCAGCGTGTCTTCTGATTTCTCGACTGCTGTTTCCATGGGTGTTGATTGTAGATCCAAGAAAAATGAAATCCTTGACAACTTCAGCCTTTTCTCCATTTAACATGATGTTGCTTATTGGTCCAGTTGTGAGGATTTTTGTCTTCTTTATATTGAGGCATAATCTATACTGAAGGTTGTGGGTTTTGATCTTCATCAGTAAGTGCTTCAAGTCCTCTTCACTTCCAGCAAGCAAGGATGTGTTATCTGCGTGACGGAAGTTGTAAATGAGTTTTCCTCCAATCCTGGTGCCCCCATTCTTTTTCATGTAGTCCAGCTTCTCAGATTATTTGCTCAGCATACAGATTGAATAGGTATGGTGAAAGGATGCAAATCTGACATACAACTTTTCTGACTCTAAACCATGAAGTATCCTATTGTTCTTTTCAAATGACTGCCTCTTCATCTATGTACAGGTTTCTCATGAGCACAGTTAAGTGCTCTAGAATTCCCATTTTTTACAATATTATCCATAATTTATTATGATCCACACAGTCGACTGCCTGTGCATAGTCCATAAAACACAGGTAAACATATTTCTGCGATTCTCTGCTTTGGGCCAGAATCCGTCTGATATCGGCTACGATATCCCTGGTTTTGTGCCTTCTTTTTTTTTTTTTTTTCTGAATCTGGCCTGAATTTCTGGCTGTTCCCTGTCAATGTACTGCTGCAGTAGCTTTTGAATGATCGTCAGTAAAATTTTACTTACCTGTGATATTAATAATATTGTTTGGTAATTTTCACATGCAGTTAGATCACCTCTCTTGGGAATAGGTGTAAATATGGATCTCTCTCAGTTCATTCGCCAGGTAGCCATATTTCTTGGCATAGACGAGTGAGCACTTCCAGCACTGCATTCCTTTGTTTAAACATCTCAGTTGATTCCCGGAGGCTTGTTTTTTTGCCAATGCCTTCAGTGCAGCTTAGACTTCTTCCTTCAGTACCATCGGTTCCTGATCATATGCTGTCTCCTGAAATGGTTGAATGTTGACCAATTCTTTTTGGTGGTGTAGTGGGTGAATGCTACGGTTGCTAACCAAAAGGTCGGCAGTTCAATTCTGTTAGGTGCTCCTTGTAAACTCTGCGGGGTTCTACTTTGTCCTGTATGGTCACTATGAGTCAGAATTGACTCAACACCAAGGGGTTTCCTGTAATACTCACTGTTCATTCTTCCAAACATTTAAATCTCCAACTTTCCCTTTGCAAAAAAATATATCTATATATATGTGTGTGTGTATATATATATATATTTTTATATATGAAAACCAGAACCTGTTGCCATCGACTCAGCTCTAACTTGTAGCTAGCTCATGTATTTCAGCGTAGAGGTGCACATAAGGGTTTGAAGAATGTGACCTTTTGGAATTAGATCACCAGACCTTTCTTCTGAGGTGCCTCTGAATGGGTTCAAACTGCCAACCTTTCGATTAGTGGCAGAGTGTTTAACAAATTGCACCTTGCATGGACTCCAGGTGCACACAGAGAGAGAGAATATAATATATATATACATTTATATATCAATATATCTATATCTACATCTATATCATTTTTTTTCTTAGAACAACTTTTGAAATAAGCCCTTTATTTCTCCTCCCCATTAGCCCTTATAGGCATATCCCACCTGTTATTGTACAGCTTGTCCTTTCTAACCATTTCTATTACTCCTCTTAGTTCAGGTTTCTTGCTAGCATAAAAGAGTCCTTGTAGCTCATTGGTAAGCTGTATGTCTCCACTGAGTACATTGATATTGGAGTTCAGGAAAACTTTATCCTTATTATTATTATTTTCAGTTTAATGGGAAAGAATGTCTACAAGGTCAAAAACAAGTTAAGAAACTGATTTCAAGTTGGCTTGACAAAGAAGAAAGTATAAGGGAAACCATAGGGGGAAAAAGTAAACTAAAAAAATTAATAATTATTTTTGTCAGATTGAGAAGCTTTTTCCTAAATACAATGCAGTTTTTTTGTCTAACTCATACATCCCCTACTAACGTAATATATAAATGGGTAAAGATAGTATGTGCTGTTAGGGCGTGTTACAGCTTCCTAAACATCTGAACGAAGAGAATCTGCCAAAGTATATGTAGCTGCTTATGACACAGCTTATATCCTTTCTCAGAAAGGGGCATGTGAAACCACTTGGTTTGTACAAGTTAGAAAAACTATGCAGTTAATAATTAGTTTCATTAAGATTTTCTTTGAAATAATAAAGATTACAGTTGAAAGTGCCCCAAGGAAATTTCAATTTTTACCAGGGTATTTAAGACAGTACCTGTAATTCTTCAGTGATTTCTTTGATATAATTAAGTGAATTTTTGGCTAAATACATATTTTTTTCTACCAATTACTTAAAAAATAGAAAAATATGCTTAGAAGCAAAACTAGTTTTCTAATGGGTTGCCATTTAGATGCTAAGTATTCATTAACCAGGAGGTGGCTAATGAGCAGATGTTTAATGAGCAACAGAAATGAATAGACAGGTTTTTTTTCCACTTGTTTATTTCACACTGACTGGAGGTATGGATATGGCTGATGAAACAAAAAACAAAAAGAATATCAAATTTTGTGGGACTTAGTGGAAACCTTTTTGTTTCATCAGCCATAGGATGTGGTTATAATGAAATATGGTGTGGAAACTTGCATTAAAATTTCAGAAGAATATAGATAAAATTTGAGAAAAATCAAAATAATATACAAATAGCATTATTATTATTGTAAGTGTAGTCAATTCATACTCAATGCTTTATGAAAGATTTTTTTATTCTCTTGTATGTCTTATTACTTTACCAGTGGCCATTTTACTGCCTATTTCCATGGGATGAAAATTCTGTGGCCATATATATATATCCCACCCAACCCACTGCTGTCGAGTCAATTTCGACTCCTAGCGACCATATAGGACAGAGTAGAACTGCCCCATGCCTGGCGGATTTGAACTGCCGACCTCTTGGTTAGCAGCCATAGCACTTAACCACTATGCCACCAGGGTTTCCATATATATTATATACTGTTCTTCAAATTCTAAATAACATAGCATCTTCCACCTTAGATTTAGTTCTGCTAAACTGCGAGTGACTTCCCATACTCTCTGTGCCTCTCATAAGATACAAAGTACTGAAAAAAAAAATAGAAAAATTTATACACATATTTAACAGTAAACCATTTGGAAAAAATAAAAGAGTTTTCTTTATATAAAAGGGGGAAAATCCCAACGTTCAGATACTTTTTCCATTTGAAGCCACTTTTTCTTCACTTTCTTCTTCTTAGTCTATCATTTAAACTTAATTTTTCGATGCAGGACCCCACATTTTGTTCTAAGTCATATTTGCAAAGCATCAGGTCATTCATCTTCTGCCTTAATAAAAATCCTTTGTTGTTCTGTTTGGGCAAATATTTTCCTTGTATGTGCCCTACAGCATTGTAATTTTTTTTTAATTTCCCTTTACCCTCCTACCATTTTCATCAAGGCCAAAATCAAAGCCATTCTCCAAATTTTCCCTCCTCTCTGCTGATGAGGAAATCCTGGTGGCGCAGTGGTTAAGTGCTATGGCTGCTAACCAAAAGGTCGGTAGTTCAAACCCACCAAGTGCTCCTTGGAAACTATGGGGCAGTTCTACTCTGTCCTACAGGGTTGCTATGAGTAGGAGTCGGCTCGATGGAAACGAGTTTGGTTTTGGGTTTGGTCTGCTGATGAAATCAAATGGTTTTAGTTTTAACCATTCCCCTGTATTTAAATATGGGACATATTTTCGGAGTAGTGAGATTGAATTAATCATAGTTTATTCCATATTTATCTCTGTAGTCATTCAGGAGATTATATTTTATTTCCTTAATTTTATTTGTATCTTGAATTTGTATACTGATGCAACTGAACTCTACAGATTAAATACCCTATAATGATCAAATTCTAATGTAATTTTTCATATCCATAAAACACCAGTGCATTAGCCTTCTAATTACGTATTTGATTGTTTTAATGGATTCCTAATTGATGACATAGACCCTTCTAAATTGCCTAATAACAAGAGCATGAGATTTGGAATCAGCCATTGACGGACATGGTCACTTACTACACTAACCGTTTCTGTGTGGATTTATACCACATCTTAGGTTTCTTTTTTAATATTTTGAACCAAAAAAAAAAAATCCACACCCCTTGCTGTCGAGTCGATTCTGACACGTAGCAACCCTGTGGGACAGGGTAGAACTGTCCCATGTGGTTTCCAAGGAGCGTCTGGTGGATTCAAACTGCCAGCCTTTTGGTTAGCCACCGTAGCACTTAACCAGTATGCCGCCATATTAAATAAAATAATACATACAAATGGACTTTTTAAATGAGTAAATACTGTGCAAGTGGAGATATTATTTTTAGCACTTGAGCATTTGAAGACAGACTGATGAGTAGCCCTGTATTACTAGACAAGCAGTTACCCTGCAGGGCTTCACAGATCAAGTGAGCAATCAAGTGACTCCTTGGGTTGACTTACTGGAAGTTGCAAAATTGTGATGTTTAGTCCATTTCCCCCTGAGCACTGTAATATACTATTGTTTTTCTCCATCATGAATGCCTATTTTAATCTGCTTTAGTACTTAATTAGTATTTTACAAACTCTCGAAATTTATACCAGAGAATAGAAAAGAGAAAGGTGTACGTTTTCTTAAGGATGCACTGGGGAGGCCATCACATTAGAACAAATGTAGTCAACCTTATCAACGCTGAATTTCAGTATGAGTTAAATCAGGGATCTATGCTTTTCATATGAGAATCTTAACATACTTTGGACATGTTGTCAGGAGGTATCTGTCCCTGGAGAAGGACATCATACTTGGTAAAGTACAGGGTCAGCGGAAAAGAGGAAGACCCTCAATGAGATGGATTGACACAGTGGCTACAACAGTGGGCTGAAGCATAGCAACAATTGTGAGGAGGACACAGGACTGAGCAGTGTTTCGTTCTGTGGCACATAGGGTCTCTATGAGTTGGAACCAACTTGACAGCACCTAACACCAACGACAACATCTTTTTTGGGGGCTGGTGGAATGGATTTGTTAGTGCTAATAAATTCCTAGTGTCTCAAATACCACCTTTCTGGTAAAAATAAAGAAGATGCATTGATTCATAGAGCTTTCTGTATCCCTTGTTGATCTCTTTTGGTTCCTTCTTTTTTAATCCAGCTCTATGTTATATACCCCCCGCCCCCATGTAACCTAGTACTTCAGTGTTTGCTGTGTATGTTTTTGCTTGTATGACTAGAATGAAAGATCTCTAAGCAAAAGAGCCACATTCTTTTTTTTTTCAAATCAGTCTGGACCTATCTCCAATATCATAGTGTTTATTTATCTGTGTCTAATTCATCTTTGGCTTTTCCACTGAGCCTATTACTGGCCTATCACTGGCTTAAGAAGGAGCCTGGAAGGTGTTGTGCTATTGGGTCTATCACTTATTCTGTGCCTTGGTCCCCTGATCAGGGAAATGAAAAATAAACACAATTCCCATATCCCAGTGGGTTGTGAGGGTTGAGTTAATGCATGGGCTACGCTTAAACCAGTGCTTAGCATACATAGGTGCTAAAATGGTAGCTATTTCAGCTATCATTATTTATTTATTTACTTTTTCTTGAGATTATTGGAAACTCAGTGGCAGTATCAAAAAAAACACTGGCTGTGGAAATTGTTAAATATTTGTTTGGTGGCAGTATGAAAATATTGATTTATTTTTATTATGATACTTTTTCTTTACCTCTCTGGAGACCAAGTAATCTGGGCCCAACCCAACTTTGTGTCCACTGTGATATGGATTGCAGATGCCCCTTTCCTGAAAGCCATGTTGCCCCAGCTTTGAGAGGACTGTCAGCAGCACATGTCAGCTGTCAGTCTCCTCATGGATTGTTTTAGTTCTCGAGGTTCCCTTAGTAAGGTCATATTCCTTACCTGGTTGGCCCTGACCAGTTACCTACAGTAGAGATGCAATACAAAGATCTGGGCATCCCTGCTTATCTCAGTAAAATTCTGAAGTGCCATTCCAGCTCCAGAGCTCCCCATGAGTTAACTGAGGCTGCCATTGGGACTATATTACAGCTTGACTTCCTCCCCTGCCCAGTCGTTCTTCTTTCCCTTCCCCTTTATATGGGTTGGTCCCAAGAGCACTCCTTAATAAACACTCTGCATGCTAAACTCCACCTCAGAGGCTGTTTCCAGGAAACCCAGCCTGAGATACCCACATGATGTTTATAACTTTGCCAACTGTGGATGCTTAATAAATGGCTATCTAATTGAGCTGAAAACAAAACATAAAGAACTCCATGTTTATATACCAGATTATTTGCAGCTCAGGTTTCCTAGGCCACATTAGGTTAGGGATCAAATTAGAGTCATAATAGGAGTTTTGGCTCAAGGCTTTATCTTCTTTTCCTGGCCCAGGGTCTGATCCTGTAGTATACTCTTGACAAATACCGTTGTGTGACAGAGAAAGCCAAATGCTTCTGTAACTTTTGCCATATTTGTAATTCACAACTTTTTGGCCCAATCTTCTTATTCCAAGTCTAAAATATAATAGTCTCAGTTACAGCAAGATAATTAGTAATTTCCTCTTTTGCTGCTTTCCATGGCCAGCATCTGACAGAAAAATCATCTCAGGGAATCTACTTCAAAAACCTTTTTCCCCGGTTATTATTGATGATACCAGGCGGGTTTCTCCAAAGGAAGGAGAATACCATAAAAAACCCATTGCCATCTAGCAAATTCTGACTCATAGTGACCCTATAGGACAGAGTAGAACTGCCCCATAAGGTTTCCAAGGCTGTAATCTTTATAGAAGACTGCCACATCTTTCTCTGGTGGAGCGGCTGGTGGATTCATACTGCTGACCATTCGGGTTAGCCACCCAGTGCTTAACCACTGCACCACAAGGGCTCCTTAAAGGAGGTAGAAGGTCCCTTTCTCTATGTTCTTAGGAAAACCCCCTACAACTGGGGACTCAAAGTCGTGATACCGTTTTCTTCAGTGCATTCTGGAGATTTTCTTTCAAGTTCTGTTCAGGTATGACTTCTCGAATATTTCTTACTAATTAGAAAAACTTGCTGCCTTCTAGTCAATTCTGACTCATAGTGACCCTATAGGACAGAGTAGAACTGCCCCATAGAGTTTCCAAGGAGCGCCTGGTGGATTTGAATTGCCATAGCACTTAACCACTAGGCTGCCAGGGTTAGATCTTCATTCAAGTTCGGTTCAGATGTGACTTGTAGAATCTTTCTCACTAGTACTTAAAGATTCTACAGACTGGACAAGAATCTGAGGAGCTGTCTATACAACAGAGCTTTCAAAATCACTCCTCCCCTCAGACTAGAGACTCCATCTAACCTAGAATGGATCTTCCCCCAGGAGCATCATAGCCCCTTAGACAATAGACCTCTGTTGGCCCACACCATAATCCTGCCAACCAGACAAGTTTAGACAAGTCAGAAACCCTATAATGAACCTGATTTGGGCTCCAGATGGAGCCTCTACTATAATTAACAATAAGTGATTATGTAGTGTCCTGCTTACTCTTTTCCTCAAAACTAAAAATAAAGATAGATAGTATTAGACCACTTAGCAAAAACATATTTTGACTTCTTAAGGAAGCTTAGAGAAAATAAAAGGGTTTATAAACCTTTGATACTCAAGTGTAATATTTTTAATTTTTCATTTTGCTTTTATTCATCATTCTTCTCACCATTTTTTGTCTTTTATTCATTCATTAAGGGTGAGTATATTAAATATATATATATTTTTACAGCAGACAACCGCTTTCATTGAAAAATTTCAAAAAAATAACAGCAAAGTATTGTGTTTGTGATTACTTTTTATTCTATTGTGAAGTCATGGATAACTAATAATTTTGTAGAATTAACAAATATATTAATAGGTTTTAATATTGTAAAAATCATCTGAGTAAGTACTCATATGATAGCTATATATTAAATGTCAAAAGGACAAATGGGTTTATATTATAGAAATTTGGGGGAATATCAGAATATATTTTTTAAATTTTTCTACCTATTTTATGTTTTCTATATTTCAAATAATATTTTATTCTATTTTATATGTATGTGTTTTCTTAAGTGAATATGATATATTGGCTTGTACTTGTTTAAATTGTGGAAGAATCTTCCCTTATTCCAAAGTTTGGTGAAACTGATCTGTGATGGACTAGATGCCATTTCAAATAACCCATTTCTGTCAAGTCTATTCTGACTCATAGTGACCATATAGGACAGAGTAGAACTGCCCCACAGGGTTTCCAAGGCTGTAATCTTTATGGGGTCTGGGTTTAATCTTTATGGATGTAGACTGCCACATTTTTCTCCTGAAGAGAAGCTGGTGGAATGGAACTGGCAACCTTCTGGTTTAGCAGCTAAGCACTGTGCAACCAGGACTCCTTGCCATTTTAAATAGTTATCTTTCATTAATTTCCAGTCTTTTTGCATTTTTTTTTTCTGTGTTAGGTTTTCAGAAACTCTAGAAGTCAACTTTGGAGATTATATTTTATTAAAAAATTGTTTTCTCTAAATTTTAAAATCCCTTGCCATTTTTTTTCATATGGTTCATCTGATAAAAATATCAATGTCCTGTATGTTTATGTCCCTTAATATGATTCATAATACTTTATACTTTTGTTTTCTCTTTTTTCACAAGTATTACATGTTTAAAGAAACCAGTTTTGTTTTTATTCATCCCTTTTCTACCGTTTTGTATTTTCAGTTACATTAAATTAATTTTTAACCATATTAATTTTTCACCTCATTTTTCTTGTTTTATTTTGTGCTCTTTCTCTACATGTTTATTGTCTGTATTTTTTAAATAATGAAAATTTTACTTTTTTTGAAACTCCTCTGAATACAGCCTTAACTATTTCCATAGGTTTGGGTATGAACTATTATTTTTTTTAACCCTGACTGCTTAGATAATTCAGACTCATTTTTGATTTCCATGTAGTTTTGCAGGGTAATCATTAAAAACATCAACTTGTTAAGCCAAGCCAACATGTGGAAAGATTCTTGACATTTGCCCTGGCTTAACTTCAGAATTAGAAACTGACGAAGTTAACATTATAAACCACAGATCATTCCTATCTGATCAGTCTTTAATTGCTAAAGTTTTCTGTCACTGTGCTGTTGCTTAATCTGAATTATACATTTTTAAAATAATAGTTCCTATTAGAAGTTTAAGCAAAAATATAAATTCTTTGTTGAATATACTTTGGGCAATATTACCATACCATACAAGCTTTAAGCAATTCAAACAGATTGTTTAATTTTAAAAATTTATTGTAACTCTTTTACTTCCATTTGGGCTAATATCAAGAGGCTATATAAAATGTTAAGGTTGTAACTTTGATACAATACATGAAGATATATTAAGGATGAGTTGAATTTTAGCTGATAATAACTAAACCTAATTTAGAAACGTAGGTTTTAGTCATAAACTTGACAGTATCTACAACAATTAAAGAAAGTACTTCAACTGATTATCCAGGCATTAATATTCACACCCGTGCATTAGAATCCATATATATTGATACCTTAAAATTTCATGGTTAATTTTTAGACATATTTTTGCAGGTTTCACATGAAAGCTTGTGCATAAGTAGAAATAAATAGTGCATAAGCAAATTTTTTAAGCAAAGCGTTCCTATGAGACCTTTCATAAGGTGAAATGGCATAAAGCAAAGAAGCTATTACCATAATTTATATGGGAAAAAATTTTGAGCTTTTCTAGACCGCCAAAATAACCTACCAAATAACACACAAAACCTAAAATAACACTAACATGTAGTAAAAACGGAGCCCTGGGGGCACAGTGGTTAAGTGTTTGGCTGCTAACCAAAAAGTCACCAGTTCGAATCCGCCAGCCACTCATTGTAAACCCCAAGGGGCAGTTCTACTCTGTTCTACAGGATCATTATGGGTTGGAATCAATTCAATGGCAATGGGTTTTTTGTTTTGTTTTGCTTCAATAGTAAGATCAGGAATGGTGTGATAAATACACAGCCTATATAAAGTAGAAATTATGTACAGTGTAGTTCCAGGGAAGGAGCTTGGTCACCCCACTCTCAGTGGTGCTCTGGGTGCACAGTGCCTCTATGATACAAAAAAAACAAAACAAAACTGTTGTGGTAGAGTCGAGTCCAACTCATAGAGACCCTATAGAACAGAGTAGAACTGCCCCATAGAGTTTCCAAGGAGCGCCAGGTGGATTTGAACTGTTGACCTATTGGCTAGTAACTGTAGCACTTACCCACCACACCACCAGCATCTCTGCTTTCCAGTGGCTTGCTGCAAAACCAACGCTGAATACCATTTCTGCCTTTCACCTTTTTCTCGTAAAAGAAAATCTTCAGATTTCTTTTGGTTAGTGAAAATAAGTATGAATATGGGTCTTGCCTAAAATCAAAGTGGTATAAAGTGGACTTTCAAAATGTGAGGGATACCTGTGTCTCCAGGTAAGCCTCTATCTAGTAACTTTCCTAGTAGTGATTCAAAAGCAAAGAAAACTGGTTCTAAAAGAAATATCAGGCTCCACTTGAAATTGTTAGAAAAGAAAATAAGAAATTTTGCTGAAACAATACACTTTTGTGAAAATTCATTCAAGTTTCTCTGTTTAATGTAGATTCAGAATATTTGCCTCGAAGAGAACTGTGTGGCAAAATCATGAGAAAACTTGAGTAGTGCACTGTTTGAAACTAGCCTTTACCATTTTAAAGTTTCTCTCCTCATTTTAAAGAGATAATCATGTTGTTTCTGCCTCATAAAACTCTACAATTAAACACTTTCCACAATGTAATTCTTAAATGCAGAAATAAGTTACTGCTTCAAGCTCAAAATTGGGGTATTTTTCTTTTGTTTTGATGTCCACAGAAAAAAATGAATAAAACAAACACCTTAAGAGAAAATAAGACAAATATATCAGCCACAAGAGAGAAATACATATATATATGGTATTTTCTTTTTTTAGAATCTCTTAATTTTCAGATAACCTAACTTCCTTACATTTGAGTGAAGCAAACAGGTTAGTGTTCAGGTGCTAATCAAAAGTTGGAGGTTCATACCCACCCAGTGGCTCTGTGGGAGAAAGACCTCAACAGTCTGCTCCGGTAAAGATTACAGCCTAGAAAACCGTATGGAGCAGCTCTACTCTGTCACACAGGGTCACCATGAGTCAAAATGGACTAGAGGGCACTGAAGAACCTAACAACATGTACATGATACTGCTAGATAAACCGAGAAAGGGAGTTTAAAACAGGTAAGCCACTAAGATCAGCTGAATTATTTCCAAAACACTTTGATGTTGAATATGTGATAATCGCTGCTGTGAAGCCATTCAAATAATTCTGTGTGTGTGTGTGACTGTGCCACTGGGCACCTTAGAAGGATGCTTTAAAAATAATTTTATCATCTCTCCTGACCTAGCAAAGATATTATCTAGTAGGTCATAAACAGGAAATTGCATTGACCATTTTCATTGTCTGCTAAACATAGTGATAACCTTACTGCTTTAAGTAAGGTACTTTTTAGGGAGAGGGTAACCATGGGAAACGGGAACAGCTTGAGAGCATTTTTGCTTTACCACTGTCACTGTCGTCCATGTTCATTGATTTATTTGAAGTATATTGGACTCTAAGGAGGACAAAGTCCCTTAGCAATATATGTGAAAGTACAGAGCCACATCCCAAAACAGAAATGGGGGAAGTGGTGATAAAAGTTAGTGGTTAGGGGAAGACTCAGGGGCAGGGTACATGGGTTTGCACTACTAACTCCATCACTAAAAAAAAAAACCTGTTGCCTTCGAGTCAATCCCAACTCATAGAGACCTTGTAGAACAGAGTAGAACTACCCCACAGAGTTTCCAAGGAGCGGCTGGTGAATTCAAAGTGCAGATCTTTTGGTTAACAGCCTGAGCTCTTAATCACTTAGTGGCTGCTATTTACATTTCCTGAGCCTTAATTTCCTCATTCGTATAATGATAATGATGGAGCCTAATTTGTAGCCTTGATGTGAGGATTAAAAGAGGAAATCCGTGTAAATACAGTGCCAGGCATAGTCCGAGCACAGTATTATTAGCTTTTATCACCATTATTGTCATACTTACACTTTCTAAAATGTGTACTGCACATTTCTGTGGGATTAGAAATCCATTAGGCTGAATAAAAGATAAAAGAGTATACCTGTTTTTAAAGAATCTCATTTTAGCAATGGCTTTATAGCCATTAAACTCTTTCCTATCTGGGGATAGAAATTCCGGCTTAAGCATTTTTGTTTGCACTGGATCAACTACTATCCCTACTCAGAGTAAAGACATAACTAAAGAACAAAAGCTAGTGTGTATTAGAAACTCTACAAAGTGCTGACAGGATTCATTTTGAGATCAAAACATGGAGTCTGGGAGACATTTATTCGTGAAACTATCTGATAGTGTATACCTTGATGAACAATACACGTTGAGTGTAGTTTTGAGGAAACATGGCAGAAAAACGTTCCAGTCGGAATTAATGAAAACAAAGATTTTATTTGACTTTATTATAATTTTTGGCTTGTTTGTATTTTGGGTGTGTCATTTTATTTTATATCTCTGGGATTATGTTGCCCATTTATCTGGCTTCTTTATAACATTGCAAAAATTCTTCCAGAGTGACACTAATATAAATGAGTAGTTACCACTTGGGAGCAAATGAGAGAGATACATGTTATCACAAAAGACCTATTGAATCATCTGTGAAAGACAGAAGTGTGGCATGGCTCTCTAGAAGACAAACTCATCTGAAAAGCGGGAGGGTCAGCCTGTTCAAGGTGACTGAGTCCATTGAATTGCTGTTGCTCGTAGAAAGTCTCAGCACAGTTTTGATTTAAACGTTTTACAGTTGAGAATAAAAAGAGATAGATAAGAATTTCATGATGAAAAGGTCAAGGACAACCTGCAGGTTTGTGAAGGATAACTTATATAATTAGAACTCAAATCATGTAACAGTAAAGAAACCAAACTGTTGACTCTTTGTACTTTTTTCTTTCTTTCCCATCTGTTTCTCTGGCATTGTATAGTCTCTTTAATAATAGATTGAAATGAAATATTTTTGTTTTCTAATACATAATCCTACTCTGTTATAGAATGCCTTCTTAAGGAGTGTTTCTTTGTTATATTTTTATGCTCAAATAAATCTTAAAGGGCTAGACCACTATATAATATTGAAAGAAAGACCCAGGGTGTCTAAAATCAAATTTAAGGGCACAGTTATAGGAGTTAATATGCTTCCTTTGTAAACGCTTTAAATTTTACCTTTTAAACATGACTGGAAATAGTATAAAGCATTCTCAAGGGCAGTGACATGGAGGTAGGGAAAATTATTAGGAGAGTGGTTTTTAACAAGAGAAAAGAGAATACTATAAGAGAGGCAATTGTCTGTGAGTAGGTACACAAGTTATATATTCTGCTTTTGTTACTTGAGACCATTTAAGAGTTGATGGTTTACCATACGAAGACAATTTCATTTTGAAGATATTATGTATGTAGCCCTATTGATCTCACGGTTTCCAAACCTAGGAGGACTCATCCTTACCTTCATTGTCCAATGCCTGAGAACTTTTACTGCGCAGGTATAAGTGGTCCCCACTCAGATGGAGTGCTTACACACCCTGCAAATCCTGTTTGATTGTTGCTTGTCTTCTCTCATCTGACCCCTGCTCATGACCTCTCCTCAGTTACGTCAAGTCATTTTGGGACCTTCTCCATGCAACTGCCACTCTTATACTTAACCAAAACATTTTTTTAAAATTGTTTTTAGAAGACTTTCCTAAGACTTGGAGACAAAAGGCAGTTATAACATTGAACTAGCTAAAATTGGCTATCAATGACCCCTGCTCCTGGAGGCTTCGCACCTGATCTTTTCACTGAAGGTCTTTAATAGTCATTTTTCTCTCCACACGCTGACCTTCTCCACATGAAACCCCTCAAATGCTAACCTAAATTAACCAAAACCACACGCTCCAAGTTCTCTATCCTTCAAACCTAGCCACTGGGAATAGAAAAACATGGTATAATAATTTCTGCAAAGAGTTTTCTGCTCCAGTCAAGGTGACTTTTATGCAATTAAACATAAAAAGAGGAAGACCTTCAAGAAGATGGATTGACACAGTGGCTGCAGCAATGGGCTCAAGCATAACAACGATTGTGGGGCTGGGGCAGGACTGGGTAACGCTTCATTCTGTTGTACATAGGGTCTTTATGAGTCCAAACTGATGCAGTGGCACCCAACAGCAATAACAACAAAACATCTTTTCGATGATCAGTGGTGCACAGCAGCCCTTGGTGGATTGGTAACACATGCTAAACAAGCAAAAATTACCAAAGTGTTCCCCAGGTGTAGTCCTGAAAACACAAAAATACACACACACATATGTTGTTGTGTTCCACTGAGTCAATTTCAACTCATAGTGACCACACATGACAGGGTAGAACTGCCCTCATCGGATTTTCTAGCTGTAAGCGTCATGGGAGCAGATTGCCAGATCTTTTCTCTTGCAGAGTGGCTAGTAGGTTTGAACCTCTAGCTTTCAGCTAGCAGCTGAGCACCTAGCCATTTGCATCACCAGGGCTCTTTCTGTCTTCCTCTCTATTTATCTAGCTATATTCCACACTCAGAACCTGTGTTAGTTATCTATTGCTGCTATAGCAGAAATACCACAAGTGAATGACTTTAACAAAGATAAATTACTCTCTCACAGTTTAGGAGGCTAGAAGTCCGAATTCAGGATGCCAGCTCCAGGGGAAGGCTTTATCTCTCTGTTGGCTCAGGGGGAGGTCCTTGTTGTCAGTCTTCCCCTGATCGAGGAGCTTCTCAGTGCAGGGACCCCAGGTCCCAAGGATGCGCTATCCTCCGAGTGCATCTTCCCTGGTGGTATGAAGTCCCTGTGTCTCTCCTGTTTCTCTCTCCCAAAAGAAATTGGCCCAAGGTGCAACCTAATTTTGTAGGTCGAGTCCTGCCCCATCAACATAACTGCTGCTGCTGCTAATCCCACCTCATTAACATCATAGAGACAGGATTTACAACACGTAGGAAAATCACATCAGATGACAAAATGGTGGACAGACACACAATACTGGGAATCATGGCCTAGCCAAGTTGACAGTATTTTCAGGGGACACAGTTCAATCCATGACAGAAACAAATGAAAAAAGAAAAATTGAAAAGAGCAGCATATCTTCACTTTCAGTTGTTTAAAGTTCGGAGTCATTTGCTGTGTGTGTGTGTGTGTATATGTTTGCATGTGTGTTGTTATTTCCTGCACTCTTTGATACCTAAAAGTAGTCTTGGCTTATTATTTTGGGAGCATCTTAAATACATGTCTATTGTATAATAAAGCAAACAATATATTGTTTTGTTAACATACATAAAGACGTCACCAAACATCTGTTGGTAGCCCTTAAAGGAAAATAAAGAAGGCTGTAGCTTTTGGCTACAGACTGAGAAGTCAGAAATGTGCTATATGGAAGATATGATTTACATAGATTTTGGAACTTTTGTTAGCTGTACATTCAGATATTTGTACAAGCAGTCATACATTTAAAATCATGGAATTTTAAAAATATTTTTCAGTAATTTTACTTCTACATTCACCCATTGGGTCATGTATTTCTATATGGAACATCTAAGAAAAGTAGGTTTTTTCTCTTAATTCATTACGTTAGTATTTGAAAATAGCTGTTCCATTCTTCATTCCATTTCTTACCATAGCTAACCAACGATTACTCCATGTTAATTTGTATCACACTGTTTTCAGACTTTCTAGTGCCGTATTTGAAAGACTCTCTGTGGTCATTGGTTTTCAAATATGGCCCTCCCAACTGAGTTTAAAATCTCAGATGTTATTTGACTATTGATGAGCATATTTTTCTTCCGTATTCTGTGGTATGGGCATTAGTTCTTTTAGTGCAACTTCAGTGTTCACTGATTATTTCATCTACCATGTGACTTGTTTTACCCATTTTAAACTCGAAGTACATTGGTCTATATATGTTAACTACTTGTATTTTTGATCACATGTACGGTATATACATATGTGTAAAGGTAGGGAGAATGTCAGGTCCAAGCCAGGGGAAGAGCCTTATACTAACTCACTGATTCAGAAGAGAATATTTGAAGACACATTTGAAGCTAAATAAGTCAGTGAGTCTAGACACTAATGAGAAAGGGTATTGGAAAAAACAGTGTTGGTGAGAATAGAGTGTTTCAGGTTTCAGACGATGTGATTTGGGTTAATTTAATTTAAATGATATTAATATTTTAAGCCAGACTTTGTGACTGCTGAGTTGTACATTGCAAGCGTCTTTATAAGTAAGAACAGTGGACTAAATGATCATAGTATTTAAGAAATATTTTAACATAACCTTTTTTATCTTTAGAATATAAGACTGTTGTGTGGTATTTTTTATCCTTTATGTTGCATTTCTCTTACAAGCCACATTTTATTAACAAGGTAAAAATTGTTTTGCAGAGTACCCTGTTCAATATAAGCAGATTTCTTGGTTTTATTGAACTCATTCTCTAAAATAGTGGTTCTTAAAAAGATATTTTGTCTCCCAGAAGATATTTGGCACTGTTTAGAGACGTGTTTGGTTGTCACAACTGTGGGTGAGAGGGTACTAGTAGTAGCTAGTGGGTAGAGACCAATATTTTGCGTGCATAGCACACCCAGCTACCCAATAAAATAATTATACAGCCACAAATGTCAATTGTGCCAAGGTTGAGAAACCCTTCACTGGAAGTTAGAAGGTTGGAAGATCTGAACAGTTATTTTTGGAGATGTGTTTGTTTGTATATGGAAATGCCCAACTCTGTGAATTAGTATAATTATAATTTTGTAAAATGTGGCATTCACATTTCTGAACTACTCTGATAGTTAAGTGAGCATCCTTTGTGTACATGCTTGACATAGATTTGTAAATGAGTGGCTGGCTAGTATAGCTATACTGAACAGTACATTTATGCCATCGTACTAAATTTAACCTGATTTATTTTACAGAGTACCCAGTTTAAAACAGTGATATTTTGATGTATTTTAACTAGCACAGAACTGAAAAATTATTACACCATCAGTGAAAATACCAATAGTCAACCTGTATTAATCCCTCTTCTAGCATTCAATGATATGTAAATATTTTGTTTTAAACCCAAAGCATTTTACATGTACGTGTGTCTGTTTATTTTCCTACTCTCAACCCACTAGATTTTGATACTTACATTTTCTTTAAAAATATTTTTTTTTTTAACTCCAAGGAAAAAGAGTTAGCCAGTATATGCTGAGTTAATAGTTCTTTGAAATTTTGTATTCAGATATTTAAAAGCATCTTAAACAGACAATTGGAGGGACCAAAACATTATCAGGAGCAAGAGTTTCAAGATATATGGGAACATTAATAGTATTAAATGCTAATCAAAATTATCTATTATGATGGGGTTTAAGTCTATCAAAATTGTCTATTATGATGGGGTTTAAGTCTATCACACCTTATTAATTAGAGGTAGCATGTCAGTTGCCATACTGAAATATGTTTCTTTGTCAATAATCTTAATGAGGAAGGACCAGGTGAGTACGTCATACCAAAAAAACCCAAACCTGTTGCTGTCGAGTTGAATCTGATTTATAGTGACCCTAGAGTAGAACTGCTCCATAAAGTTTCCAAGGATTGGCTGGTGGATTCGAACTGCCGACCTTTTGGTTAGCAGCCGAGCCCTTAACCGCCAGGGCTCCAAGTAGGTCATAAATAGTCTTATCGAGAGGAGAAGATTTTTTGCCTCTGCATTGGTGTATTTTTAATGGAGAAACCTAACCTGAGTATTAGAGCCGATAGAAGTGGGAGACAGAAAGCAGCGAGGAACTGCTGCTTGGAAGATGTCCCTGGAGCACAAGTCATCCAGTGTCAGGTAAAAGGATTGTTTTGTTACAATATGTGTGCAGCTAAAATGCTAAGTGGGAAGGCAGGAAGCCAACCCATGGTGGGCCTGATGAGTCTGTAAATAGATGGGGCTTCTCAGCTGACATCTTTCTTTTCTCTGTAAGGAATAAAGATGCTGAGTGCAGAGGTGTAAGGATAGTATAAGGTTTGAAAAGATGTGAAGGTTCAGAGTAGCTGTTCATAAAAAAAAAAAAAAAACCAAACCCAGTGCCATCGAGTCGATTCCGACTCATAGCGACCCTATAGGACAGAGTAGAACTGCCCCATAGAGTTTCCAAGGAGCGCCTGGTGGATTCGAACTGCCAACCCTTTGGTTGGCAGCCATACCACTTAACCACTATGCCACCAGAGCTATTCATAGCAAAGGAAATAGGTGTGGACATTAGCTTATAGTCTCAAGAGTTCAGCTGAATGACACCAAGCTACATAGTTTGCAGCTGCTTCAATATTTATATTCTAAAGGAGATTAAAGGCCAGATTGAATATTAAACAGTCCTTTTCAAGGTGTTTTTGAAATTATAGCCTTAGTGTGATTTCAAGTTATTTCTAAGGCTTTGCTTGATTACTAGTTGTCTACTGTTGACCATGGTTAAAAAAAAAAAAAAAAAAATTTTTTTTTTTTTCATGGTTAGAGATACTTAAAACTTTATTTTTTCTATCGTAAAATAATGAAGCTTTCTTTTGATTCTTTGTTTTAAGATTCAGTATCTGGCCATTTAGATTTAGATGCATTTTATAACGTTATCTTTGATAAGCATTTGTGAGCCCTTTCTTACAAGGTGAAGAATGAGATAGAGATATCCACATCTAAAAATAAAACCCTCAAATAGGTAATATGGATGGAGACATTTAATTGCCAGTGATGATCTAGACGTTAAACAGATGATACAACTGCTTATGTTTGAATCACATAATCTACTCTTTTTGAACCTGTTTTTTTTTCCTGAAACGTGTTGACTGTGATAAAGTAATATAAATCAAATAATTGTTGTAATTGATTGGATGTTTAAAATACAAATCTGGTTTGATATGTGGCTGTGCTGCCTACTTGAAATTCTCACTTTGGATTCGGATTGCTATTTTATTTAATTCTGTTAATGTGCTATTGAATATTCATGGTGGAGTTTTTAAATAAGCTATTAATTTTCAGGGTACTGATTTTCAATCAACACAATGTCGTGAGAATGTTACTGTTATTTTAAGGTAATAATAATTATTATGACATTGCATTTTATATACTGGAAATCATGCTTATAGGAAAAAGTAGCACACTTTTACACAGCCCACTGAGGTGTGGGTTAGGCATCTACTCAGTGCCATGTGTTAGGCAACTGGGGATCAGCATGCCTGCCCTTGTAGAGCTTGCTGACTAGAGAGGAAGCCGTAGGGAGACAAACAATACATAAATCATTATAGCATTGTGATAAGAACAGAGATGAAATAATTCTTATTTTACTTACAAGGAAACAGACTCAGTGAAATAAATTGGCTTCACCTGGATTGCTAGGCTGGTAAGTAGTAGGCTTTATGTTCACAACTTGTTTGTGGTTATAAAACCTTTACTCTTTGAAACTTTCATAGTATTTAAATTTCTTTACACATGATTTAACATGTAAGAGTGAATATCTAAGGGCTTAACCCAGCTGGCATCACATTTGGAATCCGACTGTATTTACCTAATTGCTTAATTCCACGCTACCTGGTAGTAACCCTAATAGGAGTCCCTGGGTAGCACAAATGGTTAAGTAGTCAGTTACTAACCAGCAGGATGGCAGTTCAAACCTATCCAGAGGAGCCTTGAAAGAAAGCCCTGGCAGTGTAATTCCAAAAAGTCACAGCCTTGAATACCCCTTGGAATAGTTTTACTCTGCAACGCATGTGGTCACCATGATCCAGCATGGACTGGAAGACAACTGGTTTAGCACTCCTAGTGTATGTAACAAATTAAATATTAAATGATGTTTTCTAGTTTATGAGTGCTACCACCACGTTAAATATATTTTGTTGAGATTTTTCAAAGTGAAAATTCATGAAATTATGGAGAAAATGCAACATAGACTTTTTCCTAACGACAGCCTGGTAGAGGTATGAATTAATTTAGCTTTATGTGAATTGTATGCGTTTCTGTATCTTAATTACAGGATGCTAGGAAGGATGATCCTGTCACAAAAACTTGCAGAGATTTCTTAGAAAACATTCTTTTTACACTTCAAATTCATAGATGCTAATTTTATGGTTAAATTTTATGGTTAAAAGTATTTAGTTATGTATATCTAATATTTAATCCTATTATAGCTATTCTATTATAGTTATTATCCAGTTTTTATTACATAAATTTATATAAAGCTTCCTACTGTCCTATCCATTGACATTTTATAAGTTTCTTGTAAATAGTAATTGTAATAGGAAAATGTAATTAATGAAAATACTAAGGAAAGTTAATTTTCATTAGGAACCATGGATAATAAATTTATGTCAATTTATTACATGCAATTAAAAATAATATCTTTATTATGTTAGGCAAAATATCTATTAAATATAAAATTATAAATACATTTATCTTGTTACTATTTATATACATGGAATAAATATGAAATGTTTTATTTCTGCTTTTTAAAAAAATCAGAATATAAGAAAAAATAAATGGTAGGTGAGTTTCTGTGAGTTTATAATTTTAGTAGCAGTAGTAGATGCTCATAGAGTGCAGCCTCTTTGAGAGGTACAGCTGTCAGGTACAGAGCTTCATGTTTTGGAACGTTAAAGTACGAAATGCAGATTAATTATACAAATAATTATTTTAAGAAAAATTTTACTTTTATGTGGCTGTTTTACCCAGTGAAGTAGCATCTGTTTTGTGTGTGTGTGTATATACATATATATATATATATAAAACCCAAAAACCCAGTGCCATCGAGTCGATTGCAACTCATAGCAAACTTATAGGACAGAGCAGAACTGCCCCATAGAGTTTCCAAGGAGCACCTGGCAGATTTGAACTGCCGACCTTTGGTTAGCAGCTGTAGCCCTTAGCCACTATGCCACCAGGGCCTGTATATTTGTATGCCAACAGTCCAGTGGTCCTGACTCACGGTTACCCCGTGTGTTACAGAGCAAAACTGTCCCACAGGGTTTTCTTGGCTGTAACCTTTATGGAAGCAGATCACCAGGCCTTTCTTCTGATCTCTGCTGGGTGGGTCTGAATCAGCAACCTTCAGGTTAGCAGCTGGTTACAAACTGCTTGTTGCTACCCAGGGATTATATATACACTATAAGAATTTTTTTTATATATATAAGAATTGATAGGCCTATCAATAGAGAAACCTCTTCCAAAATTCTTGGGCAGTAATCTGCTTTACCTCATACAATATTAATTTGAAATATCTTTTAACTATATTATAAATTATTTAGAAAGTCTTCTTGGTTTATTTGATCTGTACATTCCGATTGATGGCCTGCAAAATTAAAAGTTCCTTTGAAATGAAAAGGCTTATAGCTATCCCAAAACTAACAATGTTGTTGTTGTTGTTAGGTGCCTTTGAGTTGGTTCCCACTCATAGTGACCCTTACGTACAACAGAATGAAACACTGCCTGGTCCTGCATCATCCTCACGATCCTTGTTATGCTTGACCTCATTGTTGCAGCCACTGTATCAGTCCATCTCGTTGAGGGTTCCTCTTTTTTTGCTGACCCTCTACTTTACCAAACATGATGTCCTTCACCAGGGACTGATCCCTCCTGATAACACGTCCACAGTGTGTGAGACATAGTCTCGCCATCCTTGCTTCTAAGGAGCATTCTGACTGTACTTCTTCCAAAACAGTTTTGTTCATTCTTTTGTTAGTCTGTGTTATATTCAATATTATTCACCAGCACCACAATTCAAAGGCATGAACATACTGTTTATTTTTAATTTTATACTGATAAAGATGTCAAATATTAGTTTGGCTAGAGATGGAGACATTCATAGCTATGACTGAAAATAATCATACAATGTAATCATGTCTCCCAAAAAATATTTAGAAGTGTTTCAGCATTTTAAATGTTTATTGTGTTTCAAACAAGAAAGATGATCATAAGTTATATGCATATGAAGTAATATAGTATTTGTTTCTGGTTCTCAAAATACAAAGCTTTTACATTTCCAGTCTCTTTGCAGTGACTGATAGTCTTCTATTTTATTATAACAAAGTCCACACGGACTGTTTCTGATAATAAAATACTATATCTTCTTTAAAAAAAAATGAGAAAATTTAATCTCAGGTTTCCACAAATAGTTTTTAACTTCTTATAACTTTGTGGAGTTGTTACTAATATTTTCCCTTAAGATAACCTAGATATTAAATCAGGTAAGACCTTGGTCAGTGGACTGTGTGTTACTCTGCCTTCACTGTTCTAGGGTTGAGAGTCTCACTTCCAAATAATATAGAAGATTAGAGAAATTATAGCCCAACGGTACTTATTTTTCTTGAGCTACATTTCAAGAAAATATTCACTTCAGTATCACAAGTGATATGACTCTTGATTTTTCCATTAGATGAAATGAACGCAAGCCCTAGAGTCCTAAAGCTCTGCTGTTGTGTTTGGGTGACGTCAAGACAATTTTCAACTCATAGTAGCCCCATGACAGAGAACTGCCCCTAGACTCGTCTAGGCTGTAATCTTCACATGAGCACGTTACATTTCATTTTCCCCTTCAGCGGCTGGGTTGTTTCAAACCACCAACCTTTAGGTTAGCCATTTAGCGCTTAACTGTTGTGCCACCTGGGCTCCTAAAAGCTCTCTTACTTCTGTTTATATCTAATGTGTGAATCCCAAAAGCCATCTAAAACAACAATATCCAAAACAACAAATAAACAATCTCACATTTGAAACAACATAAGGTATACACAATGTGGCATTTAATGAACAGTTTTTGTTCTCATTTTTGAATAGGTGAATTTTCTTTATAAAGAAAATATCCCTTGTCATTAAAAGTGATGACTTGAAAGGTTATGACTGTAATCTTCTACCACATGGTTTCCAGAGTGCCATATTATTGAGGATGGCTCTTACCAGGCAATTCAAAATCCATAGTTTGAAATCTGTTGAGGTCTAATTACTCTTCAAGGTCACAAAAGTGGTTGGATATTTTTATGGGGATGTGTTCTACAACTAATATATTTATTCTTAGCCATTTCCAAAATGGTTTATACATAGGAGTTACACGTCAATAAATTTGAGCAAATTAGACAAAGGAGTGTTCTATTTCATTTGAAAGATAATTTTAATTCACTAACTCTTAGCTAGATTAATGCTCCTAATAAAAATTAAGCTCTCCCCAGTGCATGGCATGTGTACTGAATGACCTCATTAAATAGGTATATGGAGAACAGATGCCTCTATGACCTGTCTTCAGATATACTGAGCAGGGAGTGTCCTTGTTTTAGTGTCCCCATGATCAGTGAACGAATTTCAAATTAGGGACACAAGGATGATATTTCCTCATGGAGCTTTGTCTATGCAGTTTGGCAGAATTGGAAATGTTAAATAAGTTTCATATTTTGCTGATGAGTTTATCATATTCTGTACAGGTCTAGAACTGCTTCCCTTTATAATCAGATTTTAGTTTTTAAATATTATTTTGCATTAGGATGCACTTTTCAGGTTATGAGATTTAGTCTTTAAGTTCACAAGTACGTTGTTACTGTTGTTGTTAGGTGGTGTCCAGTTGGTTCCAACTCCTAGCAACCCTGTGTACAACAGAACAAACACTTTCCTGTGCCATCCTCAGTATTAGTATACTTAAAACCTGATTTGAATTTTTCGCGTATAGTATGCATGACAGTGAGTATATTATTTTGCCATAACATATATATGCTTTTAAGGCATTTAATTCAAAACATTATTTTGTTGTTATTGCTGTTGATGTTGCTTTTACTATCATTGTTGGTGTAATGGAACACCAACAATGATAGTAAGTAATAATGTAATTATTAAACCCATGTTGGAACATTAGCCAGGCTATGGATGGTAACACTAAGTAAAGTGAAAGTGAAATTCAGTATAAATATAAAGTAAAATCGAAAAAGTAATTTTCTAATGGAGTATTTTAGGATTTTGTCATTTCAGTTCTTCCGAGTCTTTTACTTAGCAATCCGAAGGGAATTTAACATGATTTTGAATCACAGTTAAATTTGAAAAGTGTTATAAGTGCATTCACATTTAAAGTTATAGCTTAAGCATACAAAATGCAGCCTAAAATGTGATAAATGTTTAATGTACACAAAGTATTATCTATACGTAGTTTGAATTCAGTTTTTGCAATGCTTCTATGGAAATCCCAAGTTACACTGTTACTTACTGAAAATATTCATTTTAGCAATATGATTGAGTCACTACACACGTAATTATAATAACATTTATTACAGATACCCAGCTTGCTGAGGATACTACCTTCATGTTGTCTTAATGTTACCTTGCTATTGAATATCTTTAAAATGAAGTGCATCCAGTTACGTAGGTTTATACGTGTCTCAAGTATAAATTACAAAGAAAGGTGTTGTCTGCATAAACGTTATAAAGTTTATGTCTCCATAAACTTGGCAAAGTTTATGTCTGTATAAATTTAGCAAACTTTATTTATCAGCTCATTAAAATTACCTAAACATAATCAAATTTTACTTGGCACTGCATGTAAATATGAAACTAATTATCAAGTAGATATATTGTATATCTTTAAAACTGAAATGTTGTTTTGAGTGCTGTCAAAGTCAATCCTGACCCTTAGTGTCCCCACGTGACATAGTAGAACTGCCCCCATAGATTTTCTTGGCCGCAGTCTTCATGGAATTAGACTACCACATCTTTCTCCTGCGGTGCCACTGCAGGGGTTTGAACTGTCAGCCTTTTGGTTACCAGCCAAGTGCTTAACCATTGCACCACCAAGGCTCCTTAAAGCTGGAATAAGAGGAAGAATAATACTTTAACAATACAATTCTGAAAAAACACTCTGTTATAGGAAAAGGTACACTTCTTATAAATGTATTTTAAGAAATGGATCTGTGTACCATATTGGCACATAAAATGCCCATGGCATGCCCAGTGCCATTGAGTCAATTCTGACTCATAGTGACCCTATAGGACAGAGTAGAACTGCCCCATAGAGTTTCCAAGGAGTGTCTGGCAGATTTGAAATGCTGACCTTTTGGTTAGCAGCTGTAGCACCTAACCACTACACCACCAGAGTTTCCCCACATAAAATAGCATAAGCAAATAGTATGAGTACAAATTTCACAGTATGATTGTGCTGCATATAGAAAAAGAATGGAATGCTGATCTTATAATAAAATATGGGATACTTGTTTTTATATAGGGTGATGAAAATTATCTTAAATATGAGCATTTCTCAGTAGTATTTCAAACTCATTGATTATCTGTATATATATAAATCTTGGGGAAAATTCAAACCCTGATATTACTGCTCATAGACTGTAATCCAAAACTTCTCTATGCATCAGTACATCACAGCATTTTTCTATATGCCAACCTGCAAACACCCATCACTGAAAAACTGATAGAATTTGTTTATTTGTTAATTAGCCTTATTTTATATAGCCTTTTTCTTATGAAGATAAAATACAGTAGACTTACATAAATTAATCTAAAAACATGGCCATGATATATTACAGAAATAATGAAGTTATGGGGTTTTACCTATTATATAATTCAATATTGATAAGTTCAAAATCAGTATATGGGCATTTTATATATATATAGTGGAGGGAGTTATGGAATGTAGCTCACCAACTTGTTGGTTTCTCTAGGAGACACAGGGTGAGGAGTTGTGTCAGATACATAGAATTATATATATATATATTTATTTTTTAATAACTTTTATTAAGCTTCAAGTGAACGTTTACAAATCCAATCAGTCTGTCACATATAAGTTTACATACATCTCACTCCCTACTCCCACTTGCTCTCCCCCTCTTGAGTCAGCCCTTTCAGTCTCTCCTTTCTTGACAGTTTTGCCGGCTTCCCTCTCTCTCTATCCTCCCATCCCCCCTCCAGACAAGAGTTGCTAACACAATCTCAAGTGTCCACCTGATATAATTAGCTCACTCTTCATCAGCGTCACTCTCCCACCCGCTGACCAGTCCCTTTCATGTCTGATGAGTTGTCTTCGGGGATGGTTCCTGTCCTGTGCCAACAGAAGGTCTGGGGAGCATGGCCGCTGGGATTCCTCTAGTCTCAGTCAGACCATTAAATTTGGTCTTTTTATGAGAATTTGGGGTCTGTATCCCACTGATCTCCTGCTCCCTCAGGGGTCCTCTGCTGTGCTCCCTGTCAGGGCAGTCATCGATTGTGGCCGGGCACCAACTAGTTCTTCTGGTCTCAGGATGATGTAGGTCTCTGGTTCATGTGGCCCTTTCTGTCTCTTGGGCGCTTAGTTGTCGTGTGGCCTTGGTGTTCTTCATTTTCCTTTGCTCCAGGTGGGTTGAGACCAATTGATGCATCTTAGATGGCCACTTGTTAGCATTTAAGACCCCAGACGCCACATTTCAAAGTGGGATGCAGAATGATTTCATAATAGAATTATTTTGCCAATTGACTTAGAAGTCCCCGCAAACCATGTTCCCCAGACCCCCGCCCTTGCTCCGCTGACCTTTGAAGCGTTCATTTTATCCCGGAAACTTCTTTGCTTGTGGTCCAGTCCAATTGAGCTGACCTTCCATGTATTGAGTGTTGTCTTTCCCTTCACCTAAAGCAGTTCTTATCTACTGATTAATCAATAAAAAACCCTCTCCCACCCTCCCTCCCTGCCCCCCTCGTAACCACAAAAGTATGTGTTCTTCTCAGGTTTACTAATTCTCAAGATCTTATAATAGTGGTCTTATACAATATTTGTCCTTTTGCCTCTGACTAATTTCGCTCAGCATAATGCCTTCTATGAAATGTTTCAGAGATTCGTCACTGTTCTTTATCGATGCGTAGTATTCCATTGTGTGAATTTACCACAATTTATTTACCCATTCATCCGTTGATGGACACCTTGGTTGCTTCCAACTTTTTGCTATTGTAAACAGAGCTGCAGTAAACATGGGTGTGCATATATCTGTTTGTATGAAGGCTTTTGTATCTCTAGGGTATATTCCCAGGAGTGGGATTTCTGGGTTGTATGGTAGTTCTATTTCTAACTGTTTAAGATAATGCCAGATAGTTTTCCAAAGTGGTTGTACCATTTTACATTCCCACCAGCAGTGTATGAGAGTTCCAATCTCTCCGCAGCCTCTCCAACATTTATTATTTTGTGTTTTTTGGATTAATGCCAGCCTTGCTGGTGTGAGATGGAATCTCATCGTAGTTTTAATTTGCATTTCTCTAATGGCTAATGATCGAGAGCATTTTCTCATGTATCTGTTGGCTGCCTGAATATCTTCTTCAGTGAAATGTGTGTTCATATCCTTTGCCCACTTCTTGATTGGGTTGTTTGTGTTTTTGTGGTTGAGTTTTGACAGAACCATGTAGATTTTAGAGATCAGGCGCTGGTCGGAGATGTCATAGCTGAAAATTCTTTCCCAATCTGTAGGTGGTCTTTTCACTCTTTTGGAGAAGTCTTTAGATGAGCATAGGTGTTTGATTTTTAGGAGCTCCCAGTTATCAGGTTTCTCTTCATCATTTTTGGTAATGTTTTGTATTCTGTTTATACCTTGTATTAGGGCTCCTAGGGTTGTCCCAATTTTTTCTTCCATGATCTTTATCGTTTTAGTCTTTATGTTTAGGTCTTTGATCCACTTGGAGTTAGTTTTTGTGCATGGTGTGAGGTATGGGTCCTGTTTCATTCTTTTGCAAATGGATATCCAGTTATGCCAGCACCATTTGTTAAAAAGGCTATCTTTTCCCCAATTAATTGACACTGGTCCTTTGTCAAATATCAGCTGCTCATACGTGGATGGATCTATGTCTGGGTTCTCAATTCTGTGCCATTGGTCTATGTGCCTGTTGTTGTACTGTTTTGACTACTGTGGCTGTATAATAGGTTCTGAAGTCAGGTAAAGTGAGGCCTCCCACTTTCTTCTTCTTTTTCAGTAGTGCTTTGCTTATCCGGGGCTTCTTTCCCTTCCATATGAAATTGGTGATTTGTTTCTCTATCCCCTTAAAATATGACATTGGAATTTGGATCGGAAGTGCATTAAATGTATAGATGGCTTTTGGTAGCATAGACATTTTTAGTATGTTAAGTCTTCCTATCCATGAGCAGGGTATGTTTTTCCACTTAAGTATGTCCTTTTGCATTTCTTGTAGTAGAGCTTTGTAGTTTTGTTTGTATAGGTCTTTTACATCCTTGGTAAGATTTATTCCTAAGTATCTTATCTTCTTGGGGGCTACTGTGAATGGTATTGATTTGGTTATTTCCTCTTCGGTGTTCTTTTTGTTGATGTAGAGGAATCCAAGTGATTTTTGTATGTTTATTTTATAACCTGAGACTCTGCCAAACTCTTCTATTAGTTTCAGTAGTTTTCTGGAGGATTCCTTAGGGTTTTCTGTGTATAAGATCATGTCATCTGCAAATAGTGATAACTTTACTTCTTCCTTGCCAATCCGGATACCCTTTATTTCTTTGTCTAGCCTAATTGCCCTGGCTAGGACTTCCAGCATGATGTTGAATAAGAGCAGTGATAAAGGGCGTCCTTGTCTGGTTGCCGTTCTCAAGGGAAATGCTTTCAGGTTCTCTCCATTTAGAGTGATATTGGCTGTTGGCTTTGCATAGATGCCCTTTATTATGTTGAGGAATTTTCCTTCAATTCCTATTTTGGTAAGAGTTTTTATCATAAGTGGGTGTTGGACTTTGTCAAATGCCTTTTCTGCATCAATTGATAAGATCATGTGGTTTTTGTCTTTTGTTTTATTTATGTGATGGATTACATTAATGGTTTTTCTGATATTAAACCAGCCTTGCATACCTGGTATAAATCCCACTTGATCAGGGTGAATTATTTTTTTGATGTGTTGTTGGATTCTATTGGCTAGAATTTTGTTGAGGATTTTTGCATCAATGTTCATGAGGGATATAGGTCTATAATTTTCTTTTTTTGTAATATCGTTACCTGGTTTTGGTATCAGGGAGATGGTGGCTTCATAGAATGAGTTGGGAAGTATTCCATCATTTTCTATGCTTTGGAATACCTTCAGTAGTAGTGGTGTTAACTCTTCTCTGAAAGTTTGGTAGAACTCCGCAGTGAAGCCGTCCGGGCCAGGGCTTTTTTTTGTTGGGAGTTTTTTGATTACCGTTTCAATCTCTTTTTTTGTTATGGGTCTATTTAGTTGTTCTACTTCTGAATGTGTTAGTTTAGGTAGGTAGTGTTTTTCCAGGAATTCATCCATTTCTTCTAGGTTTGCAAATTTGTTAGAGTACAATTTTTCATAATAATCTGAAATGATTCTTTTAATTTCATTTGGTTCTGTTGTGATGTGGTCTTTCTCATTTCTTATTCGGGTTATTTGTTTCCTTTCCTGTATTTCTTTAGTCAGTCTAGCCAATGGTTTATCAATTTTGTTATTTTTTTCAAAGAACCAGCTTTTGGCTTTGTTAATTCTTTCAATTGTTTTTCTGTTCTCTGATTCATTTAGTTCAGCTCTAATTTTTATTATTTCTTTTCTTCTGGTGCCTGATGGATTCTTTTGTTGCTCAGTTTCTATTTGTTCAAGTTGTAGGGACAGTTCTCTGATTTTGGCTCTTTCTTCTTTTTGTATGTGTGCATTTATCGATATAAATTGGCCTCTGAGCACTGCTTTTGCTGTGTCCCAGAGGTTTTGATAGGAAGTATTTTCATTCTCGTTGCTTTCTATGAATTTCCTTATTCCCTCCTTGATGTCTTCTATAACCCAGTCTTTTTTCAGGAGGGTATTGTTCATTTTCCATGTATTTGATTTCTTTTCCCTAGTTTTTCTGTTATTGATCTCTAGTTTTATTGCCTTGTGGTCTGAGAAGATGCTTTGTAATATTTCGATGTTTTGGACTCTGCAAAGGTTTGTTTTATGACCTAATATGTGGTCTATTCTAGAGAATGTTCCATGTGCGCTAGAAAGAAAAGTATATTTTGCAGCAGTTGGGTGGAGAGTTCTGTATAAGTCAATGAGGTCAAGTTGGTTGAGTGTTGTAATTAGATCTTCCGTGTCTCTATTGAGCTTCTTACTGGATGTCCTGTCCTTCTCCGAAAGTGGTGTGTTGAAGTCTCCTACTATAATTGTGGAGGTATCTGTCTCACTTTTCAATTCTGTTAAAATTTGATTTATGTATCTTGCAGCCCTGTCATTGGGTGCATAAATATTTAATATGGTTATGTCTTCCTGATCAATTGTCCCTTTTATCATTATGTAGTGTCCTTCTTTATCCTTTGTGGTGGATTTAAGTCTAAATCTATTTTTTTCCGAAATTAATATTGCTACACCTCTTCTTTTTTGCTTATTGTTTGCTTGATATACTTTTTTGCATCCTTTGAGTTTTAGTTTGTTTGTGTCTCTAAGTCTAAGGTGTGTCTCTTGTAGGCAGCATATGGATGGATCGTGTTTCTGTATCCAGTCTGTGACTCTCTGTCTCTTTATTGGTGCATTTAGTCCATTTACATTCAAGGTAATTACAGGTAAATAAGTTTTTAGTGCTGTCATTTTGATGCCTTTTTATGTGTGTTGTTGACAATTTCATTTTTCCGCATACTTTTTTGTGCTGAGGCGTTTTTCTTAGTAAATTGTGAGATCCTCATTTTCATAGTGTTTGACCTTATGTTAGTTGAGTCGTTACGTTTTTCTTGGCTTTTATCTTGAGTTATAGAGTTGTTATACCTTTTTGTGGTTACCTTATTATTTACCCCTAGTTTTCTAAGTAAAAACCTAACTTGTATTGTTCTATATCGCCTTGTATCACTCTCCATGTGGCCGTTCAATGCCTCCTGTATTTAGTCCCTCTTTTTGATTATTGTGATCTTTTACCTATTGACTTCCATGATTCCCTGTTATGTGTATTTTTTTTTTAATTAATCTTAATTTGTTTGTTTTTGTGATTTCCCTATTTGAGTTGATATCAGGACGTTCTGTTTTGTGACCTTGTGTTGTGCTGATATCTGATATTATTGGTTTTCTGACCAAACAATATCCTTTAGTATTTCTTGTAGCTTTGGTTTGGTTTTTGCAAATTCTCTAAACTTGTGTTTATCTGTAAATATCTTAATTTCGCCTTCATATTTCAGAGAGAGTTTTGCTGGATATATGATCCTTGGCTGGCAGTTTTTCTCCTTCAGTGTTCTGTATACGTCGTCCCATTCCCTTCTTGCCTGCATGGTTTCTGCTGAGTAGTCTGAACTTATTCTTATTGATTCTCCCTTGAAGGAAACCTTTCTTTTCTCCCTGGCTGCTTTTAAAATTTTCTGTTTATCTTTGGTTTTGGCGAGTTTGATGATAATATGTCTTGGTGTTTTTCTTTTTGGATCAATCTTAAATGGGGTTCAATGAGCATCTTGGATAGATATCCTTTCGTCTTTCATGATGTCAGGGAAGTTTTGTGTCAGGAGTTCTTCAACTATTTTCTCTGTGTTTTCTGTCCCCCCTCCCTGTTCTGGGACTCCAATCACCCGCAGGTTATCCTTCTTGATAGAATCCCACATAATTCTTAGGGTTTCTTCATTTTTTTTAATTCTTTTATCTGATTTTTTTTCAGCTATGTTGGTGTTGATTCCCTGATCCTCCAGATGTCCCAGTCTGCATTCTAATTGCTCGAATCTGCTCCTCTGACTTCCTATTGCGTTGTCTAATTCTGTAATTTTATTGTTAATCTTTTGGATTTCTACATGTTGTCTCTCTATGGATTCTTGCAACTTATTAATTTTTCCACTATGTTCTTGAATAATCTTTTTGAGTTCTTCAACAGTTGTATCAGTGTGTTCCTTGGCTTTTTCTGCATTTATCCTAATTTCATTTGTGATATGTTTAAGCATTCTGTAAATTAATTTTTTATATTCTGTATCTGATAATTCCAGGATTATATCTTCATTTGGGAAAGATTTTGATTCTTTTGTTTGGGGGGTTGGAGAAGCTGTCATGGTCTGCTTCTTTAAGTGGTTTGATATGGATTGTTGTCTCCGAGCCATCACTGGGAAACTAGTTTTTCCAGAAAATCCGCTAAAAAAAAAATGCAGTCAGACCCCTATCAGAGTTCTCCCTCTGGCTCAGGCTACTCGGATGTTAATGAAGCCGCCTGGGGAGGGTGGGGGAGGGAACAGAGAGATAGGAGAGTAGCACCTCAGAATATAGCCAGAGTTGCTTGTCTTGCTTGGAATGACTGTTATAGCTGAGATTCCCGTGGGTGCGTCGCTTATGTGTGCTGGCTGTGTCGAGATTGCCCCCGGGGGGTCTGGCCTGCTGGAGTCACGGTCAGATCCTCCGCTTGCAGCCCCACGCCCAACGTCAAGGCTCCCCTACTGGGACGGTGCACTCTCGACTCCAAAATCAGTGGCTGCCTCCCGGGGACTTCTTGTCCCTCCAGCCGCGTGGCCGTGCCGCCCCCGCGAACCAGGTGGGCCCCCTCCCGGGGTTAGTTCAGATGGGTGGAGCAGCTCCCCGTGCTTGTGCCGTGACCGAGTGTCCCGGCTGGGACGCTGTTCTTCCCGCTCCAATACCAGTCGCTGCCACCCAGGGACTTCTCCTATCGGCTGCGTCCCACGCCGCCCACGGAACCGGCTGGTCTCCCTCCCGGGGTTAGTTCAGGGGGGTGGAGCAGCTCTCTGTGCTTGTGCCGTACCTGACTGGTACGCTGGCTCCAGGCTCTGGAAGCAATCGCTGCTTCCCCGTATTAGTTCATTCTCCATCTCTAAATCTGTGTTTGTTGTTCAGGGTTCGTAGATTGTTATGTATGTGATCGATTCACTTGTTTTTCCGTGTCTTTGTTGTAAGAGGGATCCGAGGTAGCGTCTGCCTAGTCCACCATCTTGGCTCCGTCATCCCAATTATATTTTTAATATTTGCCAATTCTTTGAGGTTTTACAATAAGCAAGCATAATTTCTGTTTATAGTAACAGTAGTTTAAAATGAGATACGTAATCTTGATAGTGAGTACTTATGAGGTGGTAGAGTTTATCGCTAGTAAGTTTGCTCATTGATGTACATTGTTGGCCAGAAGAATGACCCAAGTGTTTAATTTTCATTTTAAGGGACACAGTTGATTACTATTTTTTTTTAATGCTGTATATATTTTTTTAATATATATATTTGTAAATCTCACTTTCTTAAGGGGAAGACATAACTTTGTAGCTGAGGCATTTGGTTTTCATTTATATAATGTCTTCCTTTAACTTTCCAGAATACAATATTTTTCTATAAAATTATCTACACATATTCAGATACTCCCTTTTTCCTCACATACTTATGTCATCATAGTAAAAAGAAAATGCCAACGTAATTGTCTTGACTAAATTATACTGAAGTGAAAATGTACATTTCCATAATTCGAATACTGTGCTTTTCTTTCAAGATGATTGTGGCGTGATTTGCCATCTGTTCTTTAGATGGTTTCTAGGTCAGAAGGTCTCCCCAAAAGTCATCATTTTCTTTCCTTCCTTTCAAGCATGTATTTATCTATAATAACCACCCTAAGAGGTCAACAACTATCTGATTTTTAAGGTCAACATGAGAGAAATTCCACTTCTTTTCTTGATGACCTAAGTATTGTCAAAATGATCTTCTGATAGCGACCCTATAGGATGGAGCAGAACTGCCCCATAGAGTTGCCAGGGAGCGCCTGGTGGATTCGAACTGCTGACCCTTTGGTTGGCAGCCATAGCACTTAGCCACTACGCTACCAGGGTTTCCATCTTCTAATTATATGGATAATAAATTGAAGAGTGGGGTATCTATGAGTTATGGTAGTGGTAGCAGTATAAATATCTAGATAAGTAGGGATTCACTTTAATTTAGTCATCATGATGCATGATGCATAGCAGACTATAGAAATATTTTAAGAACTATAGAGAAACTTGTTCTATTTGGTTTTTATTAAATAATGCTTATACTGTAGCACTAAGTTTAGAGAATGTGATGTTATTAGCATCAATTAGGAATATTTTATTTGTAGAAACACTGAAAATTCTAAATCACCACAGACTTGATTTAAACCAGGATAGGATCGGATAGGAGTAGGTGGGGAAAGCAGACGGGGTTTAGGATTTATAGCAATATTTCTCCCCTATGAGATGTAATAATTTAGACTGATACAACAGTATTTCCAACTCATTGATTATCTATATATATAAAAATCTTGGGGAAAATTCAAACCGTGATATTACTGCTCATAGACTGTAAACCAAAACTTCTGTATCCATCAGTACAGCAATTCCTTCTTGGAAAAATAAGCAAAAATGAATGGGTATATACAAATTTATTTATATTTCAATTTTTGAAAATAGGTTTGAAATTGGCCCTTTTGGAGGTAATCAGGATGATTGCAGTTTGCCATCCAATGAAAGGAACTGATGAAAATAGAGTTGTCTGCAAGAGCGTGTAAGGCATTCTACCCCATGCTCCTGAAACATTAATACAACACATGTGTGAAAACGGGTGGCAGCGTTTAGGCACTCAATTATCTGTTGAATGAAAGGATGAGTGGTGCCAACATAGAGCATGCAGATGAGAAACACCCAAATAAATGTGTGAGGCTTAGTGCTTTCTATCATCTATGTGTCTTGTTATGTATCTGTTTTATTCTCAGTGTATCTACTTTATTTATAGCACACGTTCTCTCTTCCCCCCAGCTACTTAAACTAGAATTGAAATCTATCCTGTAAGAAATAGCATCTCTCTCTAGCATTTTACAATATGAATTTTTATTCTAGTAACATTATAAAATTTAAAGAAGTATTATAATAGATAAGTAAAAAAAAAAAAAAGAAGAAACCCGCTTCTGTCTAGTCAATTCCCACTCATTAGCAACCGTATGGGACAGGGTAGAACTGCCCCATTAGGTTTCCAAGGAGTGCCTGGTGGATTCGAACTGCTGACCTTTTTGGATAGCAGCCATAGCTCTCATCCATTGCACTACCAGGGTATTGGGTAGTACATTTAAGTTCTAATATAAATAAACATAGGTGTTAAACTAATCATAAAAATGAAGATGTGAAGAAAATCAAATGCATTGAATAGATATAAGTATGATTTAAATTCAATCTTCTACAATGTTTTGAGTATTTAAGACATTTTCACCTTGTTATAACATGCTGATTTATCAGTTTTTTCATCTCACAGTCATGGTACAGTGCATCATGCTCTATGTTGGGGGAACAGACAAATCGGGCAGAGTTTGCATCATAAAGGTTTATAATCTGCCAGAAAAGACAATGCATGAGCAAATAATGATTAAACGTTTACTTGTTTCCAACCTAATAACTGAACAATGCCCTATTATATTCATGGTATCACATTTTTCTGCAGTGAACTAGTGACTTATTTTTATTGGACTCTTTTTTGGTATCATTATTTGGGTAATGGGTGCCACAAAGAAATCTCCTTAGGTGGTTAATCTTTTATTTTGAGAAACAACTTTCCTTCATGCATTTCTAAATAGTTTTATTTTCCAACCACTCGTCGTTGTTTTCTTCGTTTCTAGTTTGAACCTGTAGCTCATAATCAAATATGCAAGTGCTATCGTATTTCCATGACCAAATGCCCCATATTAACAGAACCTTTCCAGAATGACTCTACTCAATTGGTACACTGTAATCTCAAAAGGGATGCAATTTTATCTGGCTTTTAAAAAACTGATTTTGCCTTACGATATGAACTCTAGATTACATGTGATTAAAATGCAATTGTAGTTATATTCACTACAGACAATATTCAGAAACTCATTTAACTGAGAAGAGTTTCTCAGGCTTTGCATACTATTTCCCTATGTACAGATTGCAACCTGAAATCAGTTTAACTCAATAATCCATGTATGAAAAGGAATTTGGGTGATTTATTAATACTTAATCAATACTGATATGTCTTTTATTATGTGCTGGTGTCAGATCACTTTCTGGGAGCAGAGGGAGTATAAATTATATGTGAATAAAATATTTATACAACCTTGAAAATTACAAAAAGTCTATTAAGGTCAAAATGCTTTAGCTATCAACATTTTCTCCTTCTTAATTTAAGCATTTTCCCAGAGTAATGATTGTAAAGCAAAAAACAGGTGCTATTCTCTATTCTGTAGCAAAGAGAATATCTCCTTTCTTAGCCTAGCCTAGCCTAGAGTGTAATGGTGTAGGTAAGATTGGTATCTGGAGATAACACTGTCTACCTCCCCACCCACATACTTTCCTACCTACCCATCTTTCTAGAAATGGAATTCTAAAAATGGGTTGTGAGAAACAAAATAATGGGACTAGATAAAAACCATTATGCTGCTACTGTTGAAGGTAAAGAGGTGATAGCAGTAAAATAAAAAAAAAAAAATTCTTTTAGGGGTAGAGGTAAAAAGATAAAAAGAAGAAGAAAACCCAGATTAAATATTTAGGTTTTAGCACCTCCCTATGTCTATCTGGAAAACTTTCCAATCCTTAGAAGTTTAGCTCCAATTATACCTCATCTGGCCTGCCATCTCTGATATCCCAAGACAGAATCCACCACCATTTCTTTTATGGCACCGTGAACTGTTCTTATCTTTCTTTTGTTGCTCTTAAAACACATTGTCGTGCAATGGAAGTTGGAGTGTGTTAGAGTAGACCTGTGTTCCATAGGATTTTCAATGGCTAATTTTTTTTTTTCTGAAATACATCACCAGGCCTTTCTCCAAGGCACCTCCGAATGGACTCAAACTTTTGGTTAGCACCCAAACACATTAACCGTTTTCAAGAATGGAGTATCTGTGTTAGTTTTCTAGGGCTTCCATAACAAATTTCCACAAACTGGGTGGCTTAAAAAACACAGATTTTTTTCTCTCACAGTTCTGCAGGTCAGAAGCCTGCAATCAAGAGTCAGCACTAAGCTCCCTCCTGAGGCTCTAAGGGAGAATCTGTCACTTGCCCCTTTCAGACTCTGATAGTTGTCAGAATGTCTTGGCTGTGTCTTTCTCTGCTCCATCTTCACATTGCTTTCTCCTCCATGTCTGTGTCTTTTGTCCTTTTCTCTTCTGTCCTTGGAAACTCTTATCGGGCAGTTCTACTCTGTCCTATAGGGTCACTATGAGTCGGAATCGACTCAATGGCAGTGGGTAGTCTTAAAACTCTGCCTGCCTCTGTTTTACAAGGATACATGTGACGACCTTTAGCTTCCATCTAATTAACGATAAGCTTCTCTTCTCAAGGTTCTTATCTTAATCGCAACTTTGGCGATACAAGATCATATTCACTCTTTTGCTATATAAGGGAATATTCACAGTTCCAGGGATGGGATTTGGACATCACTTGGGGACAATCATCCAGCCCACTACAATTTCCAGTACGTATTTTGAGGGGAAAGTAGAAAGCAGTAGGTGATTTATTAAATTTCAAGAACACTTAGAAAACAGACATGCATCTATGTTTCTAGCTTTGGAAATTGGAAAGATAATACTATCTTTAAAAAGCAGAAATAAACTAAGTGGGGAATAAAGTTTTGAGAAGTGATTTTTAAATATTAATTAGTAGAACTGAGGGTTGTCGTAGAGGATATGAAAGACTGCCAATTACCAATACAGGCTGAAAGCTTTTGAACAGTCACTGATTAAGATAGAATTAACATTTAAAGAGCTGATATATGAATCCATGAGAGTGAATGTGATCTTCAAGAAAGAATATCAAAAAAGAAAAGAAAATGTAGCATCCAAAAAACAGAGGGCTTGGAGATCAATCTTGGGGAATGCACATTTAAGAAAAAAGGAGGGAATATGAGAGATGAGGAAAAAAGGAATCAAGGATGTGCTAGGTAGAATGAGGCCATTACATAGATAAAAGGTAGAGAAGACTATAAAAGGGGGTAGATCCCAGCTTAATGTGATCAAACTGACAGCGTGTGTCTACTATTGTTACGCAACAGGAAGTACACCACATCAGCGATGTAGTATTCTGGCCAAAAAGGTTTTACCTGATCATAACCAGGAGAAACCAAGCCAACAAATCCATGTTGTTGGATACTCTACAAAACAATCTTGAAAAAAAAACAGCCCAAAAAGTCAGCATTATTTAAAAAACAGAATAAAACCTTGTGAATGGAAGTGTTCTTCATGAAAAGAAACTAGAGACGTGAACCAAATGCCGTGTGTAATATATTTGATTGAATTCTGGATCAGGGAGAGAAAAATAAAAACAAGCAAAGAAACAAAACCAATCATGAAGGATATTTTTGTGACAATTAGAAAATTTTAGTTATGTATATATATATTTTTTAATCTTATTAGGTTGTTAAATTATCAGTGTGTGATAAAGGTAAGAAGGAGAAACCTCATGGTCAAGAAGGAGAAAGACCTTGTTCTTAGGAGACCCATGTGTAAGTGTTCAGGGGTGAAGTATCGTGGTATCTAAAACTTGATTCCAAATGCATCATTAAAACAGCACACATAGACACACATCCCTCTGTGCACACACATATAACACACACAGGTACACAAACCCAATCTCCTTTTCTCCTTATAAATTTTTACAAGTGGTATAGGACCAGGCAACATGCCTTTCTGTTTATACATAAGGTTGTGATGTATTGGACCCAACTCCAGGGCACCTAACAACAACAACTCTTTTGTCACTTTAGAGCAATGAGGAAAAATGGTAAAAATTAGTGAATTTCTGAGGGGTACTGATGAACTAATATCTCAACTTCTTTTTATGTTGAGAATTTTTCAAAATATGTAGTTGAGAGGGTAGGAAGATGGAACAAAAAACAGTACAGAGCTCAAGATGACTAAGGGAATGATTTGAAGATAACTTTTGACCTTCAGGTTTGCCACAACAATAAAGTGGCACCGTGGAAGCTGTAATGGAAGATGTTAAAGAAGCTCTATGACGTGGAATTAATTGCATAATAGATTTAGAAGTGAAAAACTATAACCACCAATTCCTAATATTAACTTACTTTTGATTGTCCCCCCCCCCCCCCCCGCCTGGCCGTGGAACAAGTTGAGATTGACAAAATACGAACTACTGTAAGATAGAATGATTAAAATAACATTTTGATCACTTATAAAGGTGATCAAATGAATGTGACATAATAAAGAAAATAGCATACTACCCATAATTATTTGTCATATTTTTGAAATGAAAATTTGAGGGTAGCCGTTCTGAAAGATTTAAATGAAAAGGAATGATGAGAAACTACAAAACCCATATTGACTTATTTCGCATAGAAATGCATTGTAACAGAAGCAGTGGCCGTGTAAACACCGAGTGCCTCTAAAACATTTTCCTTGTATTAAAAAAAAAAAAGGAAAGGGCAGAAATGGTATATAGTTTGCAAAAGAGATAAATTGTAAATAAATTACTTCTATAATAAAAGACTATTTGCATGTGCTTTTATATAGATTTGCATAGAAAATATATATATGGATGTAAATATATATATGTGTGTGTAAATGTGTCTGTATTCCATGAAGTTGGAATAATTAAATTTGATTAATTTATGGATTACTACAGAAAATGGGAATTGGTTTGTGAGAGTTTTATGGTTTTTCATTTAAAAAACTTTGCATTTTTACAACTTACATTATCAAACTTTATCTCAACAGGAGATACGCTGAGATACTTTAATAAAGTTTTTAACCACGCTGGTATGCTTTTTTTCTCTTCACTCCCAGGAGAGCCTACTCGATTCATCTTGTTTTTTTATAATCAAGATAAGAGAAGGCTCTTAATAGGATGAAAAATAGACTTCATTTCCGTTTTATTTTAAGTTGGGAAAGCATACTTTAAAGAAAGAGTTTTTATTTTTTTCACTTAATGGCAATATACAAAGAGGAAAGTGGCCTGAGAGGGGATAAAAAGATAAAGAACGTAGGACTCTATTGCCTTGCCCACCTCCACAGCACCATCTTGCTAAGGTCCAGATGCACAGGCCTGCTTTCAGTTCCTTGAACGCACTGGGCTTTCCCAACCTCAGCAATTTGAGCCAAATGACACAGGTGTTCCCTGTCTTTACTGTGGAAATGTAGATTTCGTTTTAGTTCTGAAAAACAAACCCAACTTGTTGCCACTGAGTGGATTCCAACTCAGAGTGACCCCATAGGACAGAGTAGAAATACACCCTAGGGTTTCAAAGGCTGTGACTTTACTGGAGCAGACTGCCACGTCCTTCTCTGACAGAGAGCTGGTGAGTTTGAACCACCCACACTTGGTTAGCAGCTGAGCACTTAATCACTGCACCAACTAGGGCTCCTCAGTAGTTCTACTTATTACTTAAAACCAAAGAAACCAAATCTGTTGCCGCTGAGCCGATTCCAACTCATTGAGACCCTGTAGGACAGAGTAGAACTGCCCCATAGGGTTTCCAGGGCCGAACTTTTGGTTAGCAGCCATAGCTCTTAACGACTACACCACCAGTGTTTCCTTATCAAGTATACTGCAGATGAAATCCATGATTTTTTCGTACACCTTCCAACATTAATTAATCCTTTACTGTGTACAGCTCCCTACTGGCAAAATTCTTATTTATTCAGAATTTATTCTCTACCTTCTTAATTTCTTTTCCTAAATGTTGAGAATTTTATTTTTTAGAATTCACTTATTGTTACGTATTTCTTTAGGGGTTAACGAGCAAAAAAATGAAGTGTTGGAATAATAAAGGGAGGCTGATGGCAAACTCTCTTCTCAGCATGGTATTCTTATATTTTTGATTAAGGATTGGATGGACAAGGGCATATTTAGTACATTAGCTGAAAACTCTTATGGATAAATCTAAGGCTTTTATTTGTGGAACAAATTCAATAATACTGATTGGAACTTCAGAAAACATCCAAAAAGTCAAATATCTTTATTGTCTGGGGGTGGAGAAGGTGAAAAGCATATGTCACTATTGTGCCTGTTGAAAGCCTGGAATTGTTTCGAAGACTAGATGAGGTTCAACTAACCTTGATTCTTTTTGTTTCTCTCTCCTTTTCTCTTTCCAATTTGATGTCAATAAAATGAGATTAAAGGGATTTCTGTGACAGGCTTGATACAGGGAAACTCTTAAAGAGTCATGTCTATGTGGATAATGGTTATGATTGGTTTATTTGTGAATATTACATATGGGAGACTCAGTTCGATTTTTAACTGTTACTAACAGAGCCACTTTCTGTCTTACCTGTATCGTACTTTAGTGCCAGTACTTGACATAGTTGGACCATATTCTGAGACAGACTCTCATAGATAACCAAGAACTCATTTCCACAAATGTTAGTTGAGATATATAGAAGCAGTATGTATTGGTGAGCGCAGCATATGATAGGTAGTATCCAGTTAACACAGGTAGGCACACTGCAGGATTACATGGATAGGTTCAAAGCCCTGAAAAAACAAACCAAACCTGTTGTTGTGGAGTCAATTCCAACTCGGAACAACCCTATAGGACAAAGTAGAACTGCCCCATAGGGTTTCCAAGGAGCACCTGGTGGATTCGAACTGCTGCCCTTTTGGTTAGCAGCCTTAGCTCTTAACCACTGCACCACCAGGGGCCAAGGACACCCAGTCATTCCATAGCAGGTATGCTGGCAGGAGGATGATCAAAGGAAGATCTGATTCAAAGACAGCTTCTGTTAATTTATAATCACTGCGGAGTGTGGTGTCTTTGGGTTTGCCTGTGTTTGTTAATGCCTAAATAAAAATTAGTGGTTTATAGATAATCCTGAGTTTCCTGAGGGAAGAGAGATTTGGAATAATGGGAAATCCAGAGACCTACCTACGTGGCCATACCGTGAATATTCAGTGTAAACCTCTGCTTTGTTCCAGAGTCACAACACTTAAACAATAATTGCCCGTCTTTTAAATATATGTTGACTTCCCTTTATTGGAATATTCAATCTTTAAATCCCCTTTAAACATGCTTTGACATAGAAATATAAAAGGAGAGAAAGTTCAGTTTAAAAAAATGAAAACCTTCCTTACGAGAAACTTAAGTTTAAAAAAATGGAAAAACTTTATTGTTCATGATGATATAGTTTAAGACTATATTCACGAAGATCAGCATTTTCAAAAAAAGTTCCAGAAAAGTATTTGTGTTTCAAAGGGAATGAACTGAAAACATTTTGCTGCAGTACTCTTACGGGATTCGTTTCAGCTGAGTGTGCATTTAACGCTGCACATAATGAAACTTGGACCCTTATAATTAACTAAGAAAGTAAAATTAAACAAAAAGGATGTCTCTAGTTTCTGTTCTGATCACTTTGAATGCTTTTGTAAGTAATTATTTCAGGCTTATACTTGAAAAATTTGTTAGAAAATTAGAGGCATTTAATTTTATTTATTTTTTATTATTTTCTTTTGTGCACGTTTTGCTTTGTCTAGTTTTCTCTATTATGGATCTGTCAGTTAAATTTGAGAGATGCTCACATCCTTTGTTCTTCCTTTGTTTTTCTGTAACCATCATTTGTTTTAAAACTAGGTCAGTCTACTTGGATCTCCTTTTCCTTGCCTTCTGAAGATTATTGATTCCAAAATAAGAAACTCCCTGACCTTCAATATGACATATGATTCACAAAATACAGTTTTAAAATTTCTCCAAACTTACAATATAAAGATGAAAAATGACACAAGTTCCTAATTGCCTACTTTTTTCATGCCCCGTGAAAAACAGAATTCAGCTCAAACTCACCCTTTTCTCTGGACAAAATGGGCAGAATCCCACAAGGCTTTCAGGTGCATAACCTCCATCTGAGTTTTGTTCTTTTGTCAAGTTAGGGAAGGTCAGAGAATTGAAAGCTGTCCCTCCCTTGCAGAATGAGTCCATTGAGGTAGAGTGTGAGGTGTCTGCAACCTTGGCCAAATTGTTGAGGCTGATTTCTTTCCATTATCAGAGGTTGTTTACAAGAGAAAAGAAGGTGTGTTAGAGTAGTGAGGTCAGAGAAACGAGATTTTGAATCATTTTCTACCACATATAAGATATGTAATCTTGTGCAAATTACTCAGCTCCACTTAGTCTGAGTTTTTCCCTTATGAAAAAGGGGGGTTGCACCTCTATTTCAAGAAAACTTTATGACAGAATATTTCAGGTGAAGTGCCTGGTGTAGTTTTTCAATGATTTGCAACTGAAGATCATGATTGTTTTTTTGAGATTACATGTGGCATAAGAACTGACTTAGCATTTTAACTTCATCTCAATATCACCACATTATCTCATGTGGGGGGAAAAGAAAGTGTTTTACTAAAGAAGATGATTTAACCCTAAAATTGAAAACATTCTGCCTTCTATTGTAGATTTTTGGTGTGGGTTTTTTTCTTAACAAGAAGGATTCTCAACTGACTTTGTAGAATAATTGAAGTAATATGGAGGCAGAATAATCTACGTGACATCTGTTTACTACACAAAGGTTAAAACAATGACCCCCGTTTCTCCATCTGTTTCTCAATTTCAGGTTAATGAGACTTGGGTTGTTTTATTTTTTAAATGATAATGTCCATATTTAACCAATTTTATATGCTCTAAAAAGTAATCCTAGGAACCCTGGTGGCGTAGTGGCTAAGAGCTACGGCTGCTAACCAGTCAGCAGTTTGAATCCACCGGGGGCTCCCTGGAAACTCTATGGGGCAGCTTTACTCAGTCCTATAGGGTCGCTATGAGTTGGAATCGACTTGATGGTAATAGGTTTGCTTTGGGTAAAAAGTAATCCAGTACCTTTGCCTTACTTGTTTACATGCAAATTTTGTAAGTGAAAAATACGGAATAAAAATTCTGTTTCTTCTGATAACCAACACCAGTTGCCATTGTGTTGATGACAACTTATGGCGGCCCCAGGTGTGTGCTCCATAATGTTTTCAGTGGCTTATATTTTGGATGTAGATCACCAGGCCTTTCTTCTCAGGTGGTACCTCCGATGGGCTCCCAATCTTTGTTAGCAGTGAGCATGTTAACTGTTGTGACACCCAGGGAAATAAAATAGTTCGAACAAATACAGGAAGAATAAAGTAGGATTTTAAGATGCATTTGAAGGAAGAACTTCCACCGACTTCATTGCAAAACAGTCAAAGTGATGCATTTTAACTATGTTTCTAATAAGTGAACAATTTATACGTAAGTATTTTATGGCATACTTTTTTGTTTGTTTATTGGCATGGTAAGTAATTCAATTGACTTGAGTGAGGGGAAGAGTTATCTTGTGACTTTCACAGGCCGAGTTCTGCCTAATCCTATAGACTGAGGTGCTGGTGGGGTACAACAGTAAATTTTGGAGATTACTACACTTAGAGAATCCTGCAATGTAATTCTGGTTTTAAGTTAATACAAACAGTAGCGGAATTCTTTTGAGCAGTATTAAAATTGAAGTCAGTAAATTTCTGATTCATATTACACTATAAGTATGGCTTAATTTTAAGTCAGAATGTCATCTCACTTGTAATATATATAAAACACAAACAACGAAAAACAAACCCATTGCAGTTAAGTCAGTTCTGACTCATGGTGACCCTGTAGGACAGAGTAAAACTGCAAATAGGGTTTCTAAGGAGCACCTGGTAGATTCGAACTGCCAACCTTTTGGTTAGCAACTGAGCTTTTAACCGCTGTACTACCACTTATAATATAAATGTTTTTAATTCCACATTAACAGATAACAAAATGGAAGCATTTTAGTGGTTTGATGAATTACTTTTGAGATAATATTTACAAATATAATACATTTATGGTCTGTTGATTAGATTCATTTTTTGGCCTTATTTTATTGGAAAAATGTAATGTATTTTAAATTAAAATGTTGACAAAATTTGGTTATTCTACTTCAGACCCAAACACTCATATTTGGTCAATATGTAGTACGTTTGTGTGTGCATTTGAGTGTTTTTGTGTATGTTTGAGTGCTTGTGTAAGTATGTGTTTTTTATCATGGAATTACTATAAAGGTTAACTAGAGTGGTGTGATCATTACATAAATTGATGTATCACCCTGCTTGCTCTAGATGTAGCTAAAGGAGTTGAAGAGCCTGAGATTCACAAATGACTCCCTGTTTATTGGCAATTGTACTTGGGATGTGGAATGAAACAACAAAACTGATGTATTAATTCAGACATGTGTGGCAGTGGTACCTCTTTGGATCTGATTGCATATAAACTTGTTACTCTGAATTCCTGTTTTCATCTTACAGATAGCTTTCTCTTTTCTCTTATATAGAGAGAGAATTTCATTCATTCAGTACAAGTTTAGCAAGCCCCTGATACAGATGAGAAACTAAGACAGTATAGAAATTGTAAAGACAAAATATACTACCTTTGAGCTTAACAAATGTGTAGTCAGAGGGGAAATAAGACTGATACACCAAAAATTGTGTTGTAATCAAAATCACAATGAAATACCGCTTTGCTAGGATGACTGTTAAAAAAAAATTGAAAATACAAGTGTTGACGAAGATATGGAGAAATTGAAAAATTTGTACGCCGTTGTTGGGAATTACTTTGGAGATAGAATTTATAAAAAATTGATTTACTTGATTAGTTTTTTTTTTGCCTTATTTCATAGGAAAAATGTATTTACGTAAAATGGTATAGTCACTGTGGAAAACCCTTTCCAGTTCCTCAAAAACTTAAAACGTAGAACGACCGAACAATTCAACTCTTAGGTATATCCCTAAAAGAATTAAAAGTGGGGACTCAAACATATACTTTTACACCCGTATTCATTGCAACCAAAATTTGGAAACCAACTATGAGTCCATCAGCAGATAAGTAGATAAACAAGATGTGGTATATACATACAATAGAATATTATTCAGCCATTAAAAGGAAATTCTGTTACATGCTATTTAAAAAAAAAAAAAACCCTTGAAAACAGTATACTAAATGAAATGAGTCAGACACAAAAGGATAAATATTGTGTGATTCCATTTATATGAAATATGTAAAACAGGTAAATTTATAGAGACAGGAAGCAGATCAGTGGTTAATAGGGGCTGGGTTAGGCAGAGAGTTATTGCTTAATGCATGCAGAGTTTCTGTTTGAGGTAATGGAAGAATTTTGGAAATAGATGGTGGTGATGATTGTACAACTTTGTGAATAGAATGGGTGCTACTGAAATGTACAGTTAAAAATGGCTAAAATGGAAAATTTTATTATGTATTTTAGCACAATAAAATGAAAATTTAAATAAAAATTGTACTTTCACAGTGAGTTTTTTTTTTTTTTTTAAAGAGGATATACAACATATTACAGAAATTGGTATGGAAGTGGTTAACATGTCTGTCCTTGGTTTGGTAAAATCTCCTTTGTCCCATTTCTGTAGTCACTGTAGTCTTTTCTCATTCAGGCTGTTACCATCTTTCTCATACATTATTGTCATGTATTCCTGAGTGTTTACCTCAGCCTTATTTACATCCCGCATCCATCTAGTCTGTCTTCCATACCTTCACTAGGTATGTTTTCTTAAACATTCATTCATTTGCTTACAAATACTGTTGACTTTCCACCTCTACAGCATTAAGACCGTGGTCCTTGGTTTACCGTGAACGTTTCTTCACCATCTAGGCACACTGTGTCTATCACATTAATTCCCCCCAAATAAAACATCTAGATCTTCATCCATTTTCTGTTCCTTGTGCTTAGAGAGCCCTTTCTTTGCTGCGTTTTTCTAGTAAGATAATGCTTATGGTTTCAAGATGCCAATCTCAGGCTTCTTAAGTCAGAATCGACAATTCAGAATTGACAATACCATTATGAAATACTCATTTTTACCCTTCCCATTTATTATGATTTGAATTAATTTAGAGCTATTTAAGTAAATTTATATCTTCTTGCTATCTGTGGGCTTCTGGAACTCAAAGGACAGTGTGTTATTTATTAAGTTTTCTTATACATACCAGAACTCAAAAAAGACTTGTTGAATGTATTAAGAATCATAGTTCTGTATTGATTTAATTTTCTGTTGAAGAATTTTTCAGTAATTCATGATTTTTTTTGTTGTTGTTAATCATCTAACCATTGATCTAGGTTATACTTATTCCAGGTGTTCCAATTCACAGACTAACTCCATTAAAATGATAATTACATTGAATTTGAAGAACAGCTAGCTCAATAAAAATTAGATTTTTTAAAAATATCTCTGTATAAAGGATACTGAACATCACTAACTATTGCTGCTACTACTACCACTACTACTACTACATGTAATGATACTACTACTACTTTGTTGTTAAATGCCCCCTAGTCAGTTCCAACTCATTCTGTGTACAACAGAACAAAACACTGCCTTGTCCTGGTGCTATCCTCACAATCCTTGCTGGGTTTGAGCCCATTGTTGCAGCCACCTTGTCAGTCCATCTTGTTGAGGGTCTTCCTCTTTTTGACTAACCTTCTACTTTCCAAAGCATGATGTCCTTCTCCAGGAACTAGTCCCTCCTGATAACACGTCCAAAGTACGTGAGAGTAATTCTTGCCATCCTTGCTTCCAAGGAGCATTCTGATTGTACTTCTTCCAAGACAGTGTTGTTTGTTCATCTGGCAGTCCATGGTATATTCAGTATTCTTCCCAACACCGCAGTTCAAAGGCATTGATTCTTCTTTGGTCTTTCTTATTCTCTTGTCCAGCTTTTGCATGCATATGAGGTGACTGAAAACACCATGGCTAGAGTCAGGTGCACCTTAGCCCTCAAATTAATATCCTTGCTTTTTAACACTTTAAAGAGGTCTTTTACAGCAGATTTGCCCAATGCAATACATCCTTTGATTCCTTGACTGCTGCTTCCATGGGTGTTGATTGTGGGTCCAAGTAAAATGAAATCCTTGACAAGTTTAATAAAGTTTATCATGATGTTGTTTATTGGTCCAATTGAGAGGATTTTTGTTTTTTTTTTATGCTGAGGTCTAATCCATACTGAAGGCTGTAGTCTTTCATCCTCATTGTAAGTGCTTCAAGTCCTCTTCACTTTCAGCAAGCAAAGTTATGTCATCTGCATAACACAGGTTAATGAATCTTCCGTCAATCCTGATGCCCCGTTCTTCTTCATATAGTCCAGCTTCTGGAATCATTTGCTGAGCATACAGATTGAATAAGTATGATGAAAGGATACAGCCTGGACACACACCTGTCTCGATTTTAAACCACACATTATTCCCTTTCTCTGTTGGCCTATGTACAGGCTCCGCATGAGCACAATTTGGTGTCCTGGAATTCCCATTCTTCACAGTGTTATCCATAACAGTAGAATGCCTTTGCATAATCAGTAAAACACAGGTAAACATCTTTCTGATAGTCTCTGCTTTCATCCCAGCTCCATCTGACATCAACAATGATATGTCACTCATTTCACGCCCTCATGAATCTGGCTTGAATTTCTGGCCATTCCCTGTTGATGTACTGCTACTAATACTAATAGCTAATATGCTTTATAGTTGCCAAGCGTTGTAGAAAGTACTTTATCCTATCTGGGTTTTTTTTTTTTTTTTAATGTTAATTGATGATTTTTTTCTGTACTAATTCCTTATGATCAGCCTTATTTCATGTTGCATTGTAGTCATACTGCAGTTTTTCCTCTCTCCTATATATGTTCAAGCTCTATTGATGCCTCAGATTTTTGTATATTTGCCATATCTCCTAGGGTTCTGTGCCTTTGCGCATTTTGCATTCTCTGTCTGCAAAGCCTTTTCACTAATACTGAATTCCAGTGCAACTTTCAGGATTGAGTTCAAACATCCAAACATTGTGTACTCTAGAAATCTACCTGCTCCCTTGCTCTGAAAGTCTTAGTTAGATATCTCCCATTTTCTCCTTTAGTAGCCTTTTCCTTCAACTATGGCAACTGTCTGGATATTTATCTGTAAAATTGTCTTTCCTGCTCTGGTAGAATTAATAGTGGTAATAGGAGCAGCAGCAATATTAGGACTAATAGCAATGGCGGTTGTTGTAGTAATAGTAATAATAACAATAGTAAAGGTGGTAACATTTGAATCCACTGCTTGTTAGCATCGTACCTGGAATTTAAGAGATACATAGTATGTTGCAGATTGAATTGTGTTTCCCAAAAATATGTGTTGTAAATACTAACCTCTGGGTCTGTGGTTATAATCCCATTTGGGAATGGGTTGTCTTTATTGTGTTCATAAAGCGGGATTTACTGTAGGTTATGTCTTGAGTCAATCTCTTTTGTGATATAAAAGAGATTAAACAAGCAAGCTGAAAAGTAGAGATGAGAGAAGGTAGATGCCATACCACATGAAGATCACCAAGGAGCCAAAGAATAAGGACCTCCCCCCAGAGCTGACAGAGAGAGAAGGCGTTGCCCTAAAACCGACACCCTGAATTTGCTCTTCTATACTGCTAAACTGTGAGAAAATTAATTTCTGTTTATTAAAGCCACCCATTTGTGATAGGCCTGTTATAACAGCACCGGATAATTAAGACAGAATCTGGTACTGAGAATTGGGGGTGCTGCTTTAACAAATACCTACAATGTCAAAGTGGTTTTGGAATTGGGTAATGAGTGGAGGCTGGAAGAGTTTTAAGATGCCTAATAGTAAAAGCCTAGATTGCCTTGAAGAGCCTGTTGGTAGGATTATAGATATCAAACGCAATTCTGTTGAGGGCTCAGAGGATATGAGGAGAGCCATAGAGAAAGTGTTTATTGTCTAGAGAATACATATGGCATAGTTAACAGAGTATTGCTAGAAATGTGGAGGTTAAATGTGCTTCTGGTGAGGCTTTAGAAGGAAATGGTAAACATGTGAGTGGACAATGGAGAAAGGACAGTGCTTTTTATGCAGTGGCAAAGAACTTGTCAGAATCATGTTCAAATGTTTGGTGGAAAGTAGAACTTACAAGTGATGAGCTTGGATATTTGGCTGGGGAGATTTCTAAGAAAGATCAAAAGGGGCTATGAGTTTTCTCCTTGAAGCTTACAGTAAGGTAGTAGAGGAAAGAGATGGACTTAAAATGAACTATGCAAAATGAAAACAAAAGTTAGAGATTTGAAAGCTTCTATTGTACAAACCAAGGACACGTGTCTTAGAATTTTCACTAAGGATGTGGCTATACAATCTTCTGTTAAAGAGATTAAGCCTGTGACTGATGGACCTAACCAACTACCACAGCAGAAAACCCATCAGCTTAAACTGAGGGGAACAGAGAACAAGGAAAGGAAAGAACACTGTCTGCTTCTTGGAATTCTGCAAGCAGGAAACAGGCCATAAGAGCTATATCTGCTGTCCTCCAAGAAGAGAAAAGGGCCTGGAGCAGCACAGAGATCATCAGAACTTTTGAAAGAGCATGGGAAGCAGGATTGCATCAGTTTCAAAGGGTAGAGCTATGGCCTCCTAGGTTTCAAAGAGTTAGATCTTCACCACCTTGGTTCAGGAGTGTGGGGCTTCCATTCACGAGTTCCAGGGGGTGGTGCTGCTACCCAAGTTGGAGGAGGTGGGGCTGCCATGCCAAAGAGGCAGAAGAACTGGGTCCACTGGGTCGAGGGGCTGGGATGGCATTTAGATGGACTAGGAGAATGGGGCCACTCAAAGCCGAGGGAGCAGAGTTGCTGTCCCAGTGGTCGTGGAAGTTGCAGCTGAAGCCCAGGGCTGAGGGGCCTCTATCCAGAATCCAGACAGCATGGCCAACACATAGAGCCTGGAGGGTGGGGCCATTACCCAGATGGTTCCAAAGAACAGAGGATTATTTTCAAGCCTTGAGAGTAGAGTTAGTTGCTCTGCTGGGTCTTGGACATGCTTGGTGGCCATTGGAAACCCTGATGGTGTAGTGAATAAGCACTACAGCTGCTGACCAAAAGGTTGGCAGTTCAAATCCACCAGGCACACCTTGGAAACTCTATGGGACAGTTCTACTCTATCCTGTAGGACCAGTATAAGTCGGAATCAACTCAATGGCAATGAGTTTGGTTTGTTGGTTTGGTGCCTATAATCCCTTCTTTCCTTCTAATTTCTCCCATTTGTGATAGAACTGTCTACCTTGTGCCTGTTCTACCATTGCATTTTGGAAACAGATAACTTGTAATCTAGATTTCACAGGTTCACAGATTAAGAGGAATTTTGTCCCAGGATGGAATATGCCTAAAGTCTCACCCATATTGGATTTAGATGACTTAGAAGATGAGATTTTGGGTGTGGAGTAGATATAAGTATTTTGGGATGATGTGATGGGGCAAATGTGTTTTCCATGTGGCAAGACATGAGTTTTTGGGGGCTAAAGAGTGGAATGTTACGGATGGAACTGTATACCCCAATAATATGTGTTGTAAATCCTAGCTTCTATGCCTGTTAGTCATAACCCCATTTGAGAATGTGTTGCCTTCGTTATGTTAATACAGCAGAATTAATGTAAGGTGTGCCTTGAGTCAATCTATTTTGAGATATAAAAGAGTAAACAAGCAAGGAGAAAGCAGAGATGAGAGAAGATAGGTGCCATGCCACATGATGATAACCCAGGAGCCAAGGAATAAAGGACCTTCCCCCAGAGCTGACAGAGAAAGTCTTGTCCTAGAGCTGGTGCCTTTAATTCAGATTCTGTACTCCTAAAGTGTGAGGAAATAAATGTGTTTGTTATATCCACCCACTTGTGATATTTCTTTTATAACAGCACTAGATAACTAAGACACAGTGCATGCCTGATGTTTGAATAATGAATATCTTCATTTTACCAGGGAGAAAAGTGAGGTTTAAATGGCTGCTGGATCTGTTGTGATAGTCCGTATTTCTTTTCTAATATTGGTGATTTCTGCCTTCTGTTTATTTCTGTCCTTCTTGCTTGGGGTTTGTCAATTGCATTGATTTTTTTTTTTTTTTTTGAAGGTCCAGCCTGTTGTTTCGTTGGTTCTTTCTGTTTATTTAATTTCATTGACTGCGGCTCTTTGTTTTTTACTTTCTTCTGCTTACCTTGGATGTATATTGATTTCTTTTTCTAGTTTCTTGAGGTAGCCACCTTCTTTTAAATAAACTTTTTTACCTTTTATTCTGGAGACAATTAGGATGGTTGAGAAATATATTTGAATAATAGAATTTTCAGGTACTCTAGGGAATATTTTATAACAAAATAATTTTATAGATTAAGAAATGAGACCAACAGAAGTGAAGTTATTTGTGCAGTAGTTTATCAAGCTCACCACGTTCTTAGTTTAATTTGTTACCCCTTGATCATGCTAATGAGTAGAGGCATTCATTCCTTGTTCAGTACTCCTCAATATTAACAAGTGTCAATGAAGATACCGCATTTTCTCACAATTATGATATGTAATAGGACATAGAAGATTAGCATTTAATTTCAGTTATCTTTTTATTAAGAATTTCACATTATTTATTGGAATTGTTCTGATTAAAGGAAAGTTGTTTTTCCTTCAGTTTCTTCTGATTTAAAGTATTTTGGTAATTAATAAAGTAGTTGCAAGAATGACAATACTAATATTAATAATTTAATTTGCAATGCCCTATACTAGGCATTGAATAAGAGGATGCCACATTTGGACCTTTTCTCCCCTGTAATTAAGGCAGGGATCATGCTGTTTTCTCAAGGTTTTTTTTTGTTTTCCTACTGTCGTGCATGGCACAGGGAATATAATGGGTACCCAAGAAATATTTGTCTAAATTAATGAATAAATTAATGAATAGTAGTTATCAAGCTTTATACTCTAGGCATATAGTTAAAAGAATACCTTTGAATGTTTGATAAGAATTGCCCATGTAAATAAAATATTTTTGTATTCAGTTAGAATAGTTAGCTGCTGCCCTGGTGTGGTTTTACACGTACGAGAAAGTCCTGTGTACCCTCCCGCTACCCTTACTTCCATCCTTCAATTACTATCTTCAAGCAAGGGCTAAAATTTTTGAATTAACATACAGTTTTAAATCTGAACATCTGATTGGTTTATTAAAAGTATACTTATTAAGTTAAACCTGCTAAAATATTGTTTTTATTAATCATTACATATGTTCTAGCTAAACCAAATCCAAACCCATCGCCATCAAGTCAGTTCCAACTCACAGTGACTCTATAGGACAGAGGAGAACTTCCCCATAGGGTTTCCAAGGAGTGAATTTGAACTGCTGCCTTTTGGTTAGCAGCGATAGCTCTTAACCACTGCTCCACCAGGCCTCTTCTATTTACAAAGGATGGAGAAGTGTTAATTTCATAATGTAAAAGGGAGGGTTATTGAAAGGATATATATGGGGTCCTGGGTAGTTGTGAAACACTTGCATCTGGGCTTTTTCAGGAACTAGGTACTCACCTTTCCAACCTCTCTGTCATGGAATTTCTCCCTCTGCATATTTGCTCTGTTCATTTCTCTACTGTCGAGATTCCTCAGCCTGCATTGGCTTCTCATATGCCAGTTGTATCCCAATCTCTGTCTCAGTTCTATTTTCCTTAACTTCTGCCACTTCCAGCTGGGCATATAAGCCACGGGCAGCTGGCCAACCATTGAATGGTCTCCTATTCTCATCAAGCTTTCATTACTAGTGCAGCTGTCATAGATGGAGAAGTGGGCTTATGTGAAGCAGATCATGGGTGAGCCCCCTCTGCCAGGGTGCAGGTGAGAAAGGATTTGTAGATAGGGTTGTAGATATCTGAAAGCAGCTCTGAATAATCCAGGTATAATAAATAAAGGTCCACGACCAGTTCAGTACCGTCATTCTTGAAATCGATTCTTTCATTTGGGGGGAAATCTTTTATTCAGCACGTACAGTGCATTACAGAAAAATATATATGAGGAAATTAATTCATCACACAGTTTATGCAGACTATATTAGGCTTTCTGATATAATTTAATGTGCCTAGAATTATTTTAGCACAGTAGTAGTTCAGTGGTAGAATTCTCACGTCCCATGTGGGAGACCTGGTTCAGTTCTTGACCAAATGCACCTTCTGTGTGCCACCTGTCAGTGGGGGCTTGCTCGTTGCTGTGATGCTGAACAGGTTTCAGTGGAGTTTCCAGACTAAGGTGGACTAGGAAGAAGGGTGTGGTGATCTACTTCTTAAAATAACCCTTGAAAATCCTGTGGATCACAACAGTTCCACCTGCAACCAATCTTGGAAATAGTGTAGGACCAGGCAGCGTTTCATACCATTGTGCATGAGTCGGGGGCTGTTTTAATATTTCATTTGAAGGATTATAGGAATACTTTGAAGGTTTTCTCATATGACCTAAGGGTAACATGTGAGGACATATTCTTTAAACTGGATATAATGTTCTTTTAAATGAATCAACAGGTGTACAGTAAATGAGCTGAAGTGAGTGAAAGTATGGAAGTTGAAATGGAGCTTAGTATTATTGCTGCTAAATTATCAGAGGATGCCTCGCCTGACAATGACATCTTGTATACTTAGGTCAGGTTTATCTGCATCAGTGTCTTTTGTATATAAAACGTTTTGTATACATAACGCTGATAGGGAGATGCTGCCCATTCTGGACCGTTAAAGAGAGATGCAGTGAGCTGCAGTGTGGCAAAATGTAACAACATCAGAAACGGTCCTTAGTCATTTTGAAAGAGTTTCAATAACAAGATGTGTAACAATGGTAAGGGTGCTTAGAATGTGAGTCCTAAATAAAATACATAATTACTTTTACCAGAATTTGTGAACAGAGCAGTTTTATTTGTATAAAAACTGCACAATTTATGCTTCAGGAAGTTCCCAATTTCCTCTCTCTGTCTCCTTCTCACACCCACATACATATTTTTTCTTCCTGTTCTTAGTCTTTATAATTTTATTTGGTGTATTTATATCCTATTTATTTATATATGTTTTTATATCCTGTTGACATTTTCAGCATTGAAATTGTCTTATTCTTTTTTCCCAAATACAAGTAAGTCCCTTCTTTTGATAATGACATTGTATACATAATCCAATATTTTACCATGCCTTTGTAGAAAAGTTACAAGGGTTGCATTGGAATTTATGTTATTTCTAATATTTAGATTATGTTCTTATTCCCCTAAATCTTCTCCTGGTAATGACTGCTATTAGAGATGAACTGTCAGGTTGTGAAAGAATCAAAGCGTGGTTTCCATATTCTGCTGGAGTCTTCGTTGGTTATTTTCCATCTACCCCTTCTCATGCCCTCTCCACCCTTCCTCATCCTGCTGGTTTCCCAGAAAACTGAGTTCTGTTTCAGCTGGTTAGGATTGGCCAGTGAGCCCTCTCAGAAGACTGAAGGATAAAAGAAGTCCCACTATGTATTCTTCTCACTCCCTCTTTGAGGTTGTATTGTGACCTAATGTCACTGCTCCCCTCATAGTAGCCTGTTGTACACAATTATCTCCCCTTTGAGTTCCAATATCCTCTCCTTCCATTGGTCTCTTTGACCAAGGGGCAGCAACAGCTCAGCAGGTGCTAACCCCTGGTCCCTGAAGTATCCTTACGGTTCCCGTATATCTCACTCACAGCTGTGTAATCAATCCCTTTGTGTATGTACCATCCTTGTGTTATCTTAATGAGTGTGCCATCCATTTCCTGTTTTTTTTTTTTTTTTTTTTTTTTACCCTAGGTGATATAGGAGTCTGGGTTGCACAGACAGGGATGGGAATTCACTGAGACAGGAAATCATGAGATGGTTGCCTAAGGTATAAAGGATACAACCAATTTGGATCCTGGCCTTGAAAGTCAGGCCAGAATGTACCATTTGACATATTGGCTTTGGTCTTTGGAAGGCTGCAACACACTGAAGGTCTACTTTAGCATCATTTCTGGCAAATGACCAATTGTGTGGGATCAATAATTGTTTGATCACATAAGGAATCAGTCCAAGTAATCAGAATAAAATGTCAGGAATCAGTCATGTCATCGAATTTATCCTTTTTCTCTGAATGTCACCTTCCAAATACACGTAAGCTGTCTGTATTATGTTGAGATAAATATCTTCCATGTTGAAATTCTGTGAAGTGATGTGAAACTGTAATTACACTGGCAAGAATACAGGGCTGTGTTAACTAATTACATGCTTTTAATTTGTGCATAAAACTAATAGCTTTCCAATAGTTAGATATGATTAGAGATCAACAATCAATACAAAATATTAAGAAAGTGCATTAAGTAGCACAGTTTAAAAGGAAAATTATATTCTTTTCAAGCCCCCCAAAATTAAATTAATGCAAAACCAAAATATTAGATTATGTCATAATTCTAATTCATATTGAATTGTTTGGTGTACTGGTATCCATGACATCCAACAAAATAATTTCCAAAAGCTATATTTAAATGGTATGTAATTGCATTTATGGGCTGTAAGTCTTCAAGAAAAAGTTCTTGGTAGTATTTGTTCTCATTTGGTGACATCACATTTAAAACTGAGTGTTAGCTTTGCTACCTCAAATATTCACACAGGGGAAAAACTTCATATCACACATAACAGCTACCGTGGTCAATCGTGCTTTGTGTAGACACGTGTCGATTAGTCTGGAACCAAACAGTTCCTTTTGAGATTATGATTTTTTTTTTTTTTCTTCAGGATTATTTTTAGAGGTCATGGATTTTAACACACAGTCACTCAGTGTTTGGCAAAAAAAACCTTTTTTTTTATAGGATCACATCCAGTCACAACTAGATATCCTTAGGTAGTGTTCTTTAGACTTCAGTGATCATAGGTTTACATGTTTAACCATATTGTGGTAATCTTTGGTGTGTGTGTGTGTGTTGTAAGCAAAAAAAAAAAAAAAAGCCTCTCAAAACTTTCCATTCAGTACAAAGATTTTACAACTAGATAAGCTGTGTTTGAAAGACAATAGAATCTTTATTTGAAAACGTAATTAAAAAATTGCCCAAATAGAAGTATTTGGGAACATTTATTGTTAACAGGTGTCTTAGTTACCTAGTGGTGCTATAACAGAATTACCACAAATGGATGGCTTTAACAAACAAATTTATTCTCTTGTAGTGTTGGAGTCTAGAAGCCAAATTAAGGGCACCAACTCCAGGGAAAGGCTTTCTGTCTCTGTCGGCTCTGGGGAAAGGTCCTTGTCAACAATCTTCTCCTCATCTAGGAGCTTCTCAGCACAGGGACCTATAGTCCAAAGGACGTGCTTTGCTTCTGGCTTTTCTTGCTTGGTGGTAATGAGGTCCTTCTCTCTGCTCACATCTCTTTTATATCTCAAAAGAGATTGATTCAAGGTACTACCTAATCCTATAGATTGTGCCTTGCCTCATTAACATAAGTGCCTCTAATCCTGCCTCATTAGCGTCATAGAGGTTAGGCTTTATAAAACATAGGATAATTACATCAGATCACAAAATGGAGGACAACCACACAATACTGGGAATCATGGCCTAGCCAAATCAACACATATTTTTGGGGGAAACAATTCAATCCATAACAACAGGAAAACCTACCTTTTAAAATAACTTTGCTTTCTGAATAATATCCCCTGCAAGAATTTTTCTGTTTTCAAAATTATGATGCAGTTTGTAGTGTAGCTGCTTATTTTGGCCAGAAAAATTCTGTGAGCTTTTTTACTCCCTAATTTTTTAATGTATTTATACCATCTGCTGGCTGTTAGTGACAATTAAAGCCCACAATAAAGAATCACATTAAAAGGTACTTTTCTTTCTGTAAGTTCCCTGGGTTTCTCTCACTACAGATACTGATGCAGCAATACTGAATATTTCTCTGAACATTCATTTCTAATTGGAACTAAAATTTCTCAGCCGGAATAACTTTATATTTGAAACTGGGATTGGAACGTGGAGGCCCATGCTTCCAAAACAACTCCCTGTGTTTTCCTGTTTACATTGTTCAGTGGTTGCCCTCTACCTCATCCTCAACGGAGATTTACCACAGCTCTTTTCCAGGGCTTCCAACCAGTTCATTCGGTTAGAACAGTGCTGATAATTTGTATTTCCACCCCAGATATTCTGAATCAGAATCTACATTTTAATAAGATCCCCAGGTGGTTCTTATGTACAATAAATTTTAAGAATCACTGCTCAACTAGTGGTTCTCAGAATTGGTCCCTAACCAGCAGCATGAGCATCACCTAGGAACTTGTTAGAAATGCACATTCTCAGCAGAGTTTCAAACCAGGATGAACTGATTCAAAGCCCTGCTGTTTTCAAAGGTTATTGAAGCTCTCTGCCCATGTGTTTCTGAAAGTCAGCTGACTATATTGACAAATTTTTCTAGCTAGTCTGCAGTAACAAATCCAACGTTTTAACACTTAAAATATTTTGAATGGTAAAAGATAATAATTTCTCTTCTTAGTTCGCAAGTATTCCCATGTGCATTAAGTTGCAAGTCCTAGCTAAAACACAAAAGAAAAGAAAACAAACAAAAAATATGGTCCCTCTACTTAACTTGTTTGAGCAAGAGACTATTTTGAAACAGGGAATACAAACTCGAAAGCCAGCTGACAGCAAGGAAGAAACGACAACAGATGGGTAAAGGTGTGTGGCCTGGGGTGGGGTAGGGTTTGTCAATTGCTGCTGTACTCCAGCAGCTTTCTACTCAATGTCTGACCTGAGGACCTGCACCATCAGCAGCACCTGGAAGTTTTAGGAAATGCAGACTCTCAGGTCAAAGTCCCCGACCTGCTAAGGCACAATCTGATTTTCACTAGATCCCCAGGTGATGTGTATGCCCTTAAAGGTTGAGAAGCACTGCTTTGCAGATTGTTTCCCTGGGCGGGAGGGGGGCGTGGGGATGTTTTCCTCCCTTCATTCCTTTCCTTGCTTCTTTTTATCTAGTGTTAACAGATCTGCTGATTAAAAAATATAGAAAAGAAAACACACACACACACATATATATGTATATATTGAAGGTATATGAATGTTTAATGTGAATGTTCTTCATTTTTAAAAAGTTATTTTGATACTGTGTTGGCATCTCATCTGGAGGGGGGATGGGAGGGTAGAGAGGGTTAGAAATGGCAAAATGGTCACAAAAGGAGAGACTGGAAGGAGGGAGTGGGCTGACTTATTAGGGAGAGAGTAAATGGGAGTATGTAGTAAGGTGTACATAAGTTTATATGTGACAGACTGACTTGATTTGTAAACTTTCACTTAAAGCACAATAAAAATTATTTTTAAAAAAGTTATTTTGTCTAGTTCAGCTTTTTGTTGTTACTACTTTTGACATTTTGTGAGCCCAATAAAACTCAATAATAATTTTCATTAGGCCTGAGAGGATAAATTTGAAAACTGTATTCTAAAACATGCACTGTCAAAGGATGAGCATGGCCAGCCTTGTTTTAAAGTATTTTCTGGAAATAGTGACAAATATTTAAGCAAATATTCTGATAGAAGAAAAAAAATAAATACATATATATATATACACGCCATAGTATTGGCGACCTTTCGGTTAGCAGCCGTAGCACTTAACCACTATGCCACCAGGGTTTCCATAAAGAGACATACCAAGCCTTATTTAGCTTTTAATGAACACCACTAGTTTATTTACATATAATGCTGCCTACTCTCCCCACTTTGTGGCACTCCAAATCCAGGGTACTGTATTCACAGAAATGAGACTGACCATTTTACAACCTAAGTTGACCATATCGGTACCTCCAGTGGCTTCTGTCTAACTCGCATAAAAGCAGTGTCCTGTAAACTCTCTGAAGATATCTCCTTCCAGTTTTTTGCTTGTTAGCTTATGTCCAGCCGCCCTGACTAGCTTGGCATTCCTTCAACCTCCTAGGCAAGCTTTGCCTCAATGTTGTCTCCCCCGATATGTGCATGGCTTTTGCCCTCCCCTACTTCAGTTTATCTCTCAAATGTCATTTTCACATCTTCCCAAAGAGCCTGATGAAAACTGTAAATTGCTAGCTGCATTGTCCACCCCACCACACTTGTCTTCAATGTACATATCATCATCGCGGGTACTATGTACTGCAGGTTATTTCATGTCTCACCACTGGAATATTAGTTCTGGGAAAGAGGGGACATTTTGCTCACATTGCACACCCAATCCAAGGACAATACTTGTCACATAGCCAGCCTTTAATACCAGCTGCTGCCTTGGAAACTCGATGGGGCAGTTCGACTGTGTCCTGTAGGGTCGCTATGAGTGGGAATCAATGGGAGTGAGTTTGGCAGGATACTTGATTATAAATCATGTAGAATACACTATGTGTTATATAAAATGCTTGTCTATTTTATATATATACACACATAGGAAACCCTGGTGGCATAGTGGTTTAAGTGCTATGGCTGCCAACCAAAGGGTCGGCAGTTCGAATCTGCCAGGTGCTCCTTGGAAACTCTATGGGGCAGTTCTCCTCTGTCCTGTAGGGTCACTATGAGTCGGAATCGACGGCCCTGGGTTTGTTTTTTTTTCGTTTATAATATATAGTGCACTATGCATATAATACTCTGTATAACAATGTAACTCTCTGTAATTGTACAACTATAACTGTGTGTATGTGTGTATCTATCTATCTATATATATATTACATTATACCATTAGCAACACTTTTGGAAATTAAATAAAAACATCAGTTTATATAATGTTTCTATTTTAAAGTAAAAATACATATAAGAAAAACGGAATTAAATTGGGACTGCTGGGATAAGATCTTCATTCCCTTGACTCCCACCCCAAGCCTCTTTGTTACAAAAAATGCCAACTACGTTAATTACATATTACAGTCATGTTCCAAAGATGTTGAACTGATGTATAACTTGATTAGTACATAATAGAAAATAATAATGTATTTCTACTCCTTTATAAATACTTTGTTATTGTGATTGCCCTTTATGAAGGACAATTTAGTAACTATACAAAATATTAAATGAAAAAATAGCAATGACAAGTATTCCACAGAATTTTTGAAATAATGAGTGGAATATCAATAACTTTATATTAGCTGTGGCTTTCAGGACTGTTGTCAAGTCCAAAGATATCACGGAATGTAGAGATCTCAGAAGGATCCAGGACTATAAGTGGTCATGTTCAGGAAAATCAAGGAAAAGTAGTAATATATCTGGACAGAGTTTACAGGAGGAGGAACTGAAGAGCAGGCAGTGTACATGAATTACAGGAAGCAAACTGAGAGTCTATCATCTGCCTTCTGTAGTACATACTTAATATTTTGTCTCTTCCTCCTTCTGGAAGTAGCATACCTCTTCTTTTAGAAAATAGCCTCTCCATTGTCTGGTTAGGGATCTAAGTGGCAGATGTCATTGACATTGTGATCAATCTAGAATTGAAAATATGCTATAAAGTCAGACAGTATTACTGGGGATACTTAAAAGTGGTGATGGCAAGAAAGAACTTCCTTCTCTTTGGATAATAGAATATTAGGATATGAGCCTGAAAGATTCTGAAGATGGAGAGAGGAAGCTGACCCTCAGAGGGACTATTGAAAGGACGGCAAAAGTCCTGACGTGCTGTTATGCAAGTCTCTTTCCCATTAATCGTCAGCTTCATACGCACTTTTCTCATCATGAGCCAGTATTATTGCTTGGATGGAAACTAGGTTTATTCTTTAATTCCCAGCCAGAATCCTGACTAATGCTTCTTTTATATGAAGAACAGCTCTTACATATGCAGCTTGAGGCTGAATGAAATATTAGGGTGGGCAGTGCTGAATCCACAGTATAAAGTTCTGAGGAATGAGGAAGCAAAATACAATATTGAAAGTTTTAATGTTAAGCTGAAAGGATGCTAAAGATCGCCAAGTTCAATGTCTGTTATTATGAATAATGAAACAAAACTGCTCACAATATTTTCAGTGAGACGTTCCAGCTCATTCAAGTAATGAATCATCATGTTGAGGCTCAGATCTAGGAATCCCAAAACTTTGCCAGACAGCTAGTCCTTTCAGAACCCTCTCTTAGAATGGAAATAGCTTGTAGATAACTTAAAAGGAAACATGCATGTCAAGATTGGTTTTCTATTTAGGCCTCAAACCATCCAGGTGTGTCTTGTCCAGCTCTTGTATGGGTCTTACTTAGCTTCTAACCATGATCCAGGAAGTGACTGTTTAATATTCTGGCTCAAGGTGTGTCTCCTTCCTTCCAGCCAAGCAATCAGACACTTCTCTCAGTAGATTTACCCCTTTGACTTTGCTCCAGGCCCCATTTATTGATAAGTCACTGGACCATAAAATGTCCCAGTGGTCTGGGATAGAGGGCTACTCTTAGCATTGCATGGAGAATGGGGGGAAAGGGAAGCCCAAGCAAATAGTTTTCAGTGCCCTGTCTATATAATTAATGAGTCGCTCAAAATCAGCATGTAAGCACATTCTGTTGACTGAATCTTACACAGTTTTGCAAAATCCATCCTACACTGGTCAGTGGGTGTTATATCCTCACCAGAATGCCCTCCTTAATGGATCTAATCCTTAGGTTCCCATAAAACCCCACAGATACGAATTCCAGTGCACTTCATGTCATCTGACTCCTCTCACAGGTTGGAGGACAGTACCATGAAAAGCAGAAATGTAGGATCAGAAGCCATATGGATCCTGGTCCTTGCCCAGGTCATCCTTCCCAAAAGGCACCACTGGCCCTGGGAAGTCTCAAGTACCAGAGGAAAGCTTAGAAGATTTCTGGAATAATACCATTGTGTATGGGGCCCCCTAAGGGTTAGGGCCAAGTCAGGAGCCCCACTTGCCCTAAGGGGTTCCTGCTTGGCTGGACTTGTCCCAATCTCTTGGTTCCAGTTGGGTTGTTAATCAGATGCCTCTGTCTCTAAGTAAAGACTGTATCTTTGCCCTACCCCCAAATTACCCATCTTCTAGTATTGTGTATCTGTGAATAGCATTCTCACTGATTTATTGTCCAAGAAAGATATCCTCTTTTTATTCTTGGAATCTCCCATTCCTTCACTCACTCATGCACAACTCATGGACAAATTATGCAGATTTTATCTCCTACATAAAAATCTCTGTGGACATCATCCACTTCTCTCCATCCCCACAACCTCTATAATAGTTCAAGCCACTACTGTGGTGTAATAACCTCGTAACTGTCCACATCCATAGTAGTCCCTGTTTCAGAAAACAACAACAACAAAAAACTTCTAGAAATGCAGATGTGATTATAGCACCTTCTTGCTGCTTAAAAAATAAATTTGTGACTTCTTATAAGTCTTGGGATAGAGTATAAACACCTTAAGAGAGTGATGACGCCTTAAGGGTCTGGCTTCTGCATTGTCCCATCTCTACCTTCAAACTCAGCTACATCTTTCTTTGTGAATATTTCCATTCTCTAGGCTCCAAATTTCTGTCTTTACTTCAGCTCTTTGTGCTTCCAACATTTGTGTTTCCTTTTCCTGCAATGTTCTTATCTTCCTTCTTCCCTTTCACATTTTATCCAAAATACAACTTCCTCAAGGAAAAATTTCCTTAAGATAAGTTTTCTCAAGGAAACTTCTCTGAGTGGATGAAATCTATCTCCTATAAACTCTTGATACCTCCTCTACTTTTCCTTTATATCTCTTATGAAAATTGCAGATTTGCATTTTATGTTACCTAAGCTATGATATGGGGTAAGCGATGATATGATTAGAAATCCTGGTGGCATAGTGGTTAAGTACTATGGCTGCTAACCAAGAGGCTGGCAGTTCGAATCCAAGAGGTGCATGGAAGCTCTATGAGGCAGTTCTACTCTGTCCTATAGGGTTCCTGTGAGTCGGAATCTACTCAACGGCAGTGGGTTTGGTTTTTGATGGGTAAGCTGTGATTCTGTTGTCCACCATTTTCGTCAGCCTCATTAGAGGAGATACAGTGTGGCATTTTGGTGCAGATATGTACTTGATCCATTGCATGAAAAATGGCTATTGTTATTGAATATTAAAAAAAAAAATCACAACTTGAAATTTATGATGCATAAAAATGAAATACAAATATTCATTGTCAAACCTACATACACATGCACATCAGAAGTTTAATTATAGAGAAATTTAATTGTTTAAAAGGCAAAGAAATGACAAAGAAAATAAAACCTCAGCCAGACAATTCTAAAAAAATATGTATACACAGGAAAAATTTGGAAATGCCCTAAAAGGAGCCCCTGAAAAAGGTTGTTTAAGGAAAATTCCAATCCTGGGACTTTTGTTGTTCTTGTTTTTACCTGAAAGATAGGGAATTTTCTCAGACATCCAGTGTAACTGTTGTAGATAAGCTATTGTTCAGAATTTCAAAGGCAATTCAAAACATTAAGATGTGCTTGGATATAAAAATGTATAATGCGATTTTATGGATTTCACTCATTTTAAGGCATCTACATATGTTCTCACGAATAAATGAATATAATGTTTGGTTTTAAATTAAAAAGTCATGTACGTAACAGGATAGTTTTCTGCAAGGATTTTTCATGTGGCTTTATTTGAAGGCTTGTGCACAGATATAGGCAAGTCATGTGTAAAGGCTTAATTTTCAAATGATAGATTACTAATATTTAAGATAATTCAAATTAATCACTTCTAATTGGCAAAATTTCTACAGGGACATTAATCACAATCAGTGAATAATGAAGGGCATTGGTGCATATTAGAGACATAATTGTTGACTTCGAGTTTTTAGTTTCTTTGAACATTGATATTTGCTGTTAAAATGGAATTAGTTCATTAGATTTCTCCATATGGATTTATTAATTAACAGTTTATTAGTTAACTGCTCTAAGTTCCTCAGAAGAATTACTGTTGCCTTTCAATGTCTTGAAAAAATATAAGTCAGTTCAGGTTATTTATCTCATGTTTCAAATATTAAAGTATATACCGCTCTAAAATGAGGATACAACTTAATTACAAAAGAATATACATCAGCACATTTCTTCAAAATGTGTGTGCCACAGTTTAATCTTTTTATTTGGGGACACATTTTTGGGACAAAACACATGAGTGATTTTTTAATTTCTGGAAAAAAAAATGAACAACACATACATGCCTGAGAGTGTTGCTAATAAAATTGAAGCATCAGCATAACTGAATATGTATTTATTATGTTAAATGTATAAAATATTTCTAAGTTTTTTTTTTTTAATTTAAGTCACAATTTGCTCTGTTTATCTGAAGACACAGATTACTTCAACTTAAAAGACAAAAGATAAGAAAAGAACAAAAAAATCTGCAGTGGTTAAGATCTGGGCTGCTGACCAAAAGGCCGGCAGTTCGAATCCAGCAGCAGATCGTTGGAAACACTGTGATGCAGTTCTGCTCTGTCCTGTAGGGTTGCTAGGAGTCAGAACTGACTGGATGGCACATACCAACAACAACAACAGACAGAAAGTGCATAGCTCAAGATTAATTTGGGGAGAAAAATAAACAAGCGAAGCTAAATATGTTTTTAAGGGGAAAAGCTGATAAGAAGCTTATAGAATATACCTATATCAAGAAAGAATGAAAATATTGAATACCTCCTAAATATGAAAGCAGCGGTAAAAAAAAAAGACATTAAAAAGAAAAAAACGAGTAACTCAGAAAATAATAAATATTTGTATATCACCTATTTTAGCAGACCAGCAAGTTGACATCGTCTTTTGTTTCAGATTTCTCTCAAGTATCAACTTCCCCATAGTATCTTTCAGAGAGCTGTGATTATATTTATCTTTTCTTTATGTTGCTAATATGTCCCAATACAGGGTATACAGTATATCTCATTAAGGGGTGGTTATTGAATAGCACACTTTCTCATTAGAAATTCACAGATGTGGTGTTTAAAATGCATTGGAAGTGAGAGAAAGGAGACAAGAGAGTAATTAAGCAGATACGTATCAAAGGGAATAAGAGCAGAACATCTGTTTATGAGAACCAGAAAAGCACTTAATTATCCAACGGGAGCATCCTTGGAGATGTTTCCATTCTGCTTACATTTTGTCTTTGTCTTACAGAAAACTTCTTACCTATTACTGTTAATATCAGTTAATACATTGGATAACCATGAGAAAATGTCTTATCAGCAAGGGTGCTTGCCAGGTTATTCCAATTTCCTTTTATCTCAGACAGAATAGATAAGATGTTGGCTTTAAATGTTTTAATTCATTTCTTTTTAAATTCTGAAGTGCTCCGTGTGAATTTCTTTCTATGTTTTCTCTGAATCCGATATTAATCATCTGTTAATGTATATAAGGCAGTCCTTACTTGGTATGCTAGTGCAGAACTGTAAAAGTAGTGCAAGCTGAAACTGTGTGAACAAGTGATTTGAGTGATCAATTGAAAATTATGACAGTTCTGCGTCGTTTAATTTTTTTTCAGAACATTAAATCTACTCTTAAACTTTTACTCTTGGTTGGAGGTAGAGACCAAACCAAACCCATTGCCGTCGAGTCGATTCCAACTCATAGCGACCCTATAGGACAGAGTAGAACTGCACCATAGAGTTTCCAAGAAGTGCCTGGCGGATTTGAACTGCCGACCTTTTGGCTAGCAGCCATAGCACTTAACCACTACGCCACCAGGGTTTCCAGAGGTAGGTAGGGAAATGAAAACAAAACAGAATAGTAAAAGTCATATTTAATTAGTACACTGTAGTTGAAACCATTAGATATATTGAGAATTGTAGCGTTTTCCTTTGTAAAATATTTATCAAGTGGAGTTTGTGCAGCGGTTGCCTTTTTCTCATCGTACAATTTACAGTTAGTGCCATGAGTGAGTATCTTTTCTATGCCTTGGTGAATTGTCATATTCTATCTAGTTTTGGTCAACTTTCAACATTTTATCCTTTCTTCTTTTAATGTCTTGAAATATTTCTAAGAGTTCCTTTACTATAATTTTTTTTTCTTTTTTTGCTGGCACCGCTTACAATGAGGCATCTTCATCCTTTTCATCACAACCAGTTTCCTCATTTATGTTGGTAAACCTGCTATTATTAACTAAGTTCCTTTGGCTGCCTACCTGTATAGTCTCCTGAAAGGTATCAGTGTCAATGTTCCATGATGAGCTAATTCTTCCATAGCTCCATTTACCTTTCATTTTATTTTCACATCCAGCATTATCATATTTAGTTCCTTTGTTAAAATTTGATTTTTCTTGGCCAATTCCCTCTTTCAATAAACATTTTCCTTAGATGTCGTTTGGGTATATCACTGGGAGACAAACAGACAACACAACTACACTCTTTGCCCTCTGAGCATGAACTGTATAGCTGCTCCATTACAGTCACCAACAAACAGACCATGAAAGAAGTGACACGATTGCTCATTGATCACAATGTGCATCTGTTATTTATGGAGTAATTTATATGTTGAAGAACTAGCAGCAGAGTTCATGCTTTATGCAGTTATAGTCAATGTACTATAGTAACTGAAATTTGGAGGACTGGTATTATCTAACTAAATCCTGTTAACCAAAATTCATCCATTTCAGAACTGTGTAAAGTGAAGACTACTTGTGTTTTTACTAGTTGCTGTGAATATTGACCATTTTATTATGAATGTTGACATGTGTTTACAATTAAGTTTTAAACAAACAAAAAACAGCGAGATGTCAATTGTTGGTCCTTATGTGTTTCAAATATAGACTTTCTATATATTAAAATTACATGTTGATTTTGTTTATATGTTAAAATTACATGTTGATTTTAATAGATGGTCCTATCTGCATTGCAGTAATGCTGAGACATAATCCGTATCTGTTGAGGGAACAAACAACAAAAAAATCTTTGTTTCACAGGCATACAAAGCCAGCGTCGTCATGTTAAAATCTGTAGCTTTGTAGGTCCAGAAACCCAATTATACTGGAATATTCATTGTTTACCAGACCTCTGAGATTGATGCATTCCAATCAAAATAGCAAGAAAAGTAACTGATAAGCCAAATTGAAACTTTGAATTGACAATTAGAAATAAAACCATGTGTTGGATGAAATTTGGCACAGTGGGTTTATAGTACATTCCTTCCCAGATAGAAACTTGAATCTTTCTTTGAGTTGATCATTTGGTGGCTTGAACCAGCAGCAGAAGTTAAAGGGCTCTACCAACAAATAGAAAGTTAGTACACATTGCCGTTGACTAGGGCCTCCTGAGAGGCAAAAAACCAAAAACCAAACCCAATGCTGTCCAGTCGATTCCGACTCATACCGACCCTATAGGACAGGGACTCCTGAGAGGCAGTATGCTTAATATTTAAAAGCATGTATTCAGAGCAGAATGGTCCATTGTGGTAGCCATTAGACATGCATGGCTTGAAGCACTTGGAATGTGACTAATTCAAATTGCCCAGTATTGTGAGTATAAAAGATATGCAAGATTTTGAAGATTACCGTGTAAAAAGAGTGTAAAAATCTCACTAAGAATTTTTATTGATCACATGTTGAACTTTATTTGGATATTTATGTTTAAATAGCTTTATTTGGTATTTAAGTTTAAATAAAATACCCAGTGCCGTCGAGTTGATTCCGACTCCTAGCAACTCTGTAGGACAGAGTAGAACTGCCCCATAGAGTTTCCAAGGAGCGCCTGGCAGATTTGAACTGCCGACCCTTTGGTTAGAAGCCATAGCACTTAACCACTATGCCACCAGGGTTTCCATTAAATATATTATTAAAATTTATTTCACCTGTTTCTTTTTACTATTTCAATGTGGCTACTAAAAAACTTAAATCACGTATGTGGCTCACGTTATCTTTATGTTAGGCAGCACTGCTGAAGGACGATAGTGCATTAAGTCAAATCCAGCCTCCATCTTTATTTGCTGTGTGACCGTGGGTCAGGTAATTAACTTTGTTTTTCTTCAGTTTTCTTGTCTGTCAAATGGGAAAATAACAGTTAGCTAATAATGAGTTTTAAACGCTAGAATATTTGTTGGGCATTCGGTTGAGCACCGTGTTACTGCTAGTGATGATTATTATAGATGCGTGATCAATGTAGAACGTGCACTAAACAGTGAATCTCTTCAACTCTGTGCTGCATTTTTTGTTTTCTTAAAACCAGCATCATTTACTCTTTCCAGACATATCTCTGTATAATTAGGTAAGATTACACTTTCTTTACATCAGCCAAACAAGGTATGTTTTTCAAAGAATACACACAGGACAGTTGACAGGGAATTGAAACTCAGCCCAGTTTCATCACCGATGTGTTTATATATCATCACCAACATGTTTACATATTATTTCTTTGTTCGGTTTACGTCTACAAATGGCAACAGTTACCCTTTGTGTTTGTGCATGTTTCAATTAATATATTGTCAAAGGTATTTTTTTCTTGACATTATGGTCAAAGTATAGGAGCTCTTTCCTGAGCCAACTAAGAAATGAATAAAATATTTTATTGTGCACCATCAAAAATCATGTATAGCTTAAATATAATATAATATTAAATTATAATATATAAATATAAAATAAGGAGCCCTGGTGGCACAGTGGTCAAACACTTGGTTGCTAACCTAAGGGTCAGCAGTTCGAATGCACCAGCTGCTTCGCAGGGGAAAGACTTGGCAGTCTGCTTCTGTAAAGATTTATAGCCTTGGAATCCCTATGGGTCAGTTCTATTCTGTTTTATACTGTCACTAGGAGTCGGATATACTGATGGCACTGGGTAGTAGTAGTAGTAGTAGTAGCAGTAGCAGTAGTGGTAGTAGTAGGTAAATATAAAATGGGATTTTGTATGAAGAATCCTGGCTTAGTATAGGTGTGTGATTTTATTTGTATTGGAGATCTTCCATAAACCATTATAGATTGATCGGTGGATTTCATATATATATATATATATATATATATATATATGTATATACAGTCTTTCATATGGAGAACTGTTTTTAAATGTAGTTGAATTAACTAGACTTGTGAATGGAGAATATATTGTGTTCATTTCTGCTTTATGCTAATAATTCTCTGTTGTTTAGGTATCTTGAGACAGACATTGAGTGTGAGTTTTGGATATCTGCAATATAAATTTTGTATTACCTCAGCATAAGTGACAGGCTGTATATCAGTATTATGTCTTTGTGTTTGTTCAGTGTGCAGTCTTCCTACAACTGGAAAAATCAAGATTTAAAAGAGCTCTTCCTCACTCGTTGTTCCATCTTCCAAGTACGTTACCCTAGTGTAGCCATATGCTTACATCAAGTTCAATGTCAGGACTTAAAGAGTCTTGGACTGTGTCATATCACAGTCATTCACACTAATCTTTCACTGTCATCAATGAAAACACCGATTTCATCCCAGTTATGATGTTTTCAGTGGGAAAGATCGCCACCCTGGAAGATTACTATGTAATGCCTGAAGATCCTCTGCAATTCTGACTCATTTTACTTCCTGTTACATGGGTATTTAATGTGTCTATTAATATTGCAAGATAAAGCTCATCTGGAATTTTCCTAAAGTCTAACTATGCTTTATCAACTGAATTTGAATATACTATGTCAGTAATAACTTCAAAGATGTGTTAAGCATGACCTCCTCTGCCTGAAATCATGCTGACTGTAATTAATTAAATTACGCTTTACCAGGTGTGCACTTGCCATGCTCCTTGAATACGTTTCCCTGAGTTTAATTCTACAGCAGATGTCAACCTTTGTCACTCTTGATTCATCATCTATTGTTCGTTTTACAGTACATTCTGTAGTTTAGGTATCCATTTAATGAGCTGATAATACTCCATTAAATAACGTAGAAGAGAATGTTACAGCTGAAGTTATAGTTAGTATAGCTGAAATGCCCCCAAAGGATTTAATCTTAATTGTATCCTTAAACTCTAAATTCTTATAATCAACAAATAGGTGGAACATAATTATTGTAAAATATAGTATATTTCAAGGTTTAAGAGATAGTTTTACTTTTTTCACCTTCTTAAATTACCTGGAAAAAGGAAAGAAGAGTCTGTGTCGTAACATTTATCCACATGGGGAGGAATCATGATCAATCACACAAAGAAATATTTCATTCCTGAACTCTGCGTTGGAATCTTCAATTAATGGGAAACTGTTGCTTTTTTGTTGCTATTTTGGAGCCCTAGTGGCATAGTGGTTAAGGGTTCAGGTGCTAACTAAAAGACGGGCAGTTCCAATCCACCAGCCACTCCTAGGAAACCCTATGGGGCAGTTCTGCTCTGTCCTATAGAGGGTCACTGTGAGTCAGAATCAACTTGACTGAAATGGCTTTATTGCAACTTTTGTAATTCTTAAAACTTGTCTAATACTAAGAGTCAAGAAAATAAATATTTATTATTTGCTATAAATGTAATTAATATTAATCTTAAATATATAGATTACCATTATTTGGCTTTGCAGCTGGAAAAAGTTAAAAGCGCAGAAAACATTTCCATTTCTTGGTAATTTTACTTAGAATGCAAAATATTTTGTTTGTTTAAAACTGTTCTTTGCCCAGGGGCAAATGATGGAATTAAAGATCAAACGTGTGGCCTTGGGAATTGTAAATAAATAAATACATAAAATATGTTTCTGGGCTTAAGTTTATTGAAAATGGAATTCTTACCAGGTAATTATTTTTATTTCAGTTTCATAAAGATTTAATTAAGAAGAGTTTGCACAGTGCACTATTATAATTTACATGTAAAACAAAAAAAAAATTGAGAAATTGCATGTAAAATGTAAAAAATTTCCATTATTTCTTTGACAGTACCAAAACTTGCAATTTCCCATCTCTTTGCAGGAGGAAATAAGTACTTTATTAGATTATTAGGCATTACTTAATAGATACTTTGAATGAATATAAATGGAATACCTGTTGCCATCGAATCCGGTTGAGTCAATTCTGACCCATAGCGACCCTAGAAGACCGAGTAGTACTACCCCATAGGGTTTCCAAGGAGTGACTGGTGGATTTGAACTGCCAGCCTTTTGGGTAGCAGCCATGTCACTTAACCACTGTGCCACCAGGGCTCCATAAATGGAATCAGAGTTCATTTAATTGGGATCATAATTGTGTTATTTTTTCATAAGCCAAATATAGGTCTGTGGTACTTGCCCATGTACATATACACCACACAAGCATTCACAGAGTATTTGTTATATTATGATTTGTATAAATTTGTACTTATATATTTTATACATATTGGAATCATGTAGTACTTTAATCTCATCAGATGAGAAAGAATGAGTCAATATTAAATAAACCACTGTAGGCTTCCTTCTTACTGTGGCAAAGTGTATTCAAGCATTGAATTCAAATAACCTAGTATCTTTTTCCACAGATGATAATTTAAGCGATTTATTGCTATGGAAAATATAGCTTGATATCTCCAATGGAAACCTTTCTGGTTTAATTTTATAAAATTGAAAGCACAGACACTTATATAGTTATAAACTGTTTTTAATTCCTTAGTGCTACATGAAGACATTTGCTTGCTGATTTTTTAACTTTTATTTTTGGCTTTTTGGAGTCGCAGGAGCCAATTTTTAGAAATTGTTGAGACCTAATATTTATGAAGATGCATACTGATATTATTATGAAAAATACCAGTTTTAAGGACGTATGTCATAATTTTAATAATTGTATCATTGTATTTTCAACTAACAGCTTATTAACTTCTATGTCTATCTTCATAATATACCATTTTTTAATGTGATACATTTTTATGTGTATCTTTATAGAACCAGTGTCATTATTATTAACTACACCGGATATACTGAAAATACCCAATCAGTTGCCAGCAGAGAAAGAACATGAGCCATTTTTGAGTGTGTGATTGTGTGTCAGGTGCTGTGCTAGATATTTGCCATGTATTATCATTTTTCGTGCTAATGTTAGCTCTATAAGAGAGGTATTAGTATCACCGTTTTATAGAGGAGGAAACTGAGGCTTAACGGATTGGGCTTTTAAATTAATTCCACAGCCGAAATATTTTCTATGATGCACGTTAAAATATAAAGACATGTGTTTCCCACCTTTATCTGAATGTCCATTAACTGTACTTGGCAGAGATGTAAATACTGTCAAAAAGGGTGCATCTTTGCAAGTTCACAACACTGTTGGAACAATGTTCTTCCTTGTTTATTTGTTTTAATTTGATGTTGTTCAGTACAGTTCAGACAGAGCTCTAAGTGAACTCATCCTGAGCATGAATTAAGTTAGCAAATGTCCTTGTTAAAATGGCCAGGCGTAGGGAGACCTAGGTAATGATTGTGGTGTAAGTACCTAGAGAAACCTGGGGAAACCAAGCCAAGGTAGTGTGACCATGCATGGATTCATTTGTTCACTTCATTATCCAAAGGGTGTAGTGGGAAAAACACAGTGAAAAATACAGACAAGCCGAGTGAGTCAGAAAGAAAGTCAAAACTGAGAACCAGTAACCTGACCGGATTCGAGAGAGCATAGCAAAGTAGAACCTGGGTGATGGCTTGAATGGTGCTTAAACATCTATGTTTTCCCCTTTCGTTATCCGTTTTGGGGTCACCTGACTCAGTCAAGCTACATTACAAATACAAACCAAAAAAAAAAAAAAAAAGGCCATTGCTGTCCAGTCCATTCTGACTCATAGCGACACTATAGGGTGGAGTAGAACTGCCCCATGGAGTTGCCAAGGGGCACCTGGTGGATTTGAACTACCGACATTTTGATTAGCAGCTGTAGCATTTAACCA